>NC_090647.1:436092176-436692176 GCF_040937935.1 Hyperolius riggenbachi
AGAGGGTCAAAGTTGACCCTAATGGTGCACTATGGGGGCGAACAGAACTTCCGGAAAAGTTCGCCTTACATGGCGAAAACGAACCACCGGAAGTTCACCTGGAACCGTTCGCCGGCGAACCATTCGGGCCATCTCTATTCTATATTTTAAGTAGATTCTAGTGACAAGAAAATCCTAGCAATCAACACATTCTCATGACAAGAAGATTACATTTCAAGCAGATAAGTGACAGCCAGATAAGTAGCAGGTAGGTAAACTTCAGAAGCATTGACACCTGCTACTATTGCAAACTGTAAGATTTACTCAGAATTTCAAACACCTGTTGTAAAACATGTAGTCTAAAAGTGGGTTTGAGCACCAGGAGAAGCGTAAAGGTAATGTTGTGCTAGGCACAGGCAGTGCTTCCTCCCCTCTTTGCCCCCGTGACTTCTTGTGTCACACTTTAAACTGGGCACTAGAGTGAGCTGTGAGCAGAAAGGACAGTTGCCACAGTGGGGGAGGGGGTGAATAGCTCTCAGCTGCTCGAGGAATGCAGGATGGGGCAGGCAGAGGCATATGATGAGTCCCTGATGTGATGGGATTGGGGGATCATTAGTAATGGCTGATCATTCTTAGCTCAGGCGTTCATATGTTGGGGACTCCCTGTATATGCTACTGCTGCACCTAAGTAGTCATGTTAAAAAAGAGTAAGGTCAATAACGATCTCCATGCTTAATCAGCAACACTGATTCCTCTTGAAAAGATACTCCTGGTACACATACATCACGCTATAGACTCAGTTTGCAATAATAGAAGGCTGTAGCACCAGCAGGGATATTAGCTGATATCCTGCAGATATTTAAGAAACGAGCATTGTGACATTGCATACTCAGTCAAAAATAGTTTTGTTTAATAAATATTGTGTTTGAAATGTTACTTGCATTGTGATGGATTATCTTTTGCCATGGCAATAGTAACTCACTCACACTATCTATTAGTAGGGCTGGCCTTGGTTATGCAAAATATACAATAAAAACAAAGATAATGCCATTCTTTTGTTATTTCTATTTTATCTACAGTGGTAGATCTGAGTATTTGTTAAGTGAGCACAGAGCCAGTAGTTTGAAATAATTATATCTTCATAAGCAAATTTTTCCTCTGGCTCTATAGAGGTAGATAATGAGTAAAAATCTATTTCTGACAGTTGCTGCCTCTGGATATTAGTCAGTCAGGCTATGTATTTGATTGATGTTTCAGTAACTGATTAACCTTCATACTAATTTATATTTGCAAAGTAATGTTAAAAAGGATTCTAAATATATAATTTACATAGAGCACTGCAGCTATACTTATATAAACTCTGTGAGGGGAAAAAAAGGACTTTCACATAAAAATGAAATAAGCAGCTTTTCTATATTCCATACCCTTTTATTTCCTTAACTAAGCTGATAGCAGAGATTAGACCTTTCAGCCAATTGTCAAACCTTAAAATAATTTGCAAAAGGGCTCCACATACCATTTGACACATTTGAACATCTGACACAAAACTTCTGCGGTAGATGGGATAAAAAAACAATCACATACCTAGTCACCAAAGTACTACCAATGATTAGAAACATATTCTATGATTTTTATACTCCTGTTTAACAACTTTAAGAAGGACCTGAAATCCAGGGACAAACCTCATTTTTTCTTGGTTAGGTTTTTATTAAAATGAGCCTAATGCTTAGATTGCTTTACCTCTTTCAGGCGCTAACCATATCAATCCCTTTAGTTTTTATGAGAAGTCTCTAATATTAAAGGTGCACATTCTGCAAAGAGCAAAGGAGGATGGGAGCAATACCCCGTGTGCAGCTTTACCATGACGTCTTCATTGCCACCAAAGGTTCCAGGAAATTATGCCGAGAGAAGACTGCCAGAGGTGTTCTTGCTCATCCCTATGAGTAAATGCACAGCCTTGTAAAAGATGTTAGTTTTGAATACAAACTGATGTTTTGGAGTTGAACAGATCCCTTTGTCAAATTATTTTGCTATTATGCTTATTTGTCAATACCCAGAGAAAGCAGTTATTGTCAAGAACCGGCCCGCGGCACGCCTGCGTATACGGTTCCCGACTGCGGGTTTGACCAGATTAAGCGGGGAACAGCCTTATTTAAGCTACAAACAAGGCTGGAACCCCTCAAAACACCTCTCACTGCCACCACTAGCGTTGCTAGACACTTCCACTCTGCTGTCGAGTCCTCAGCGCGCACTCCGCGTTTTCGTATTTGGGTCAGCTTTGCGCTTAGGCCAAATACGGGAACGCCACGCACCCACACACACACACAGTTGCAATCTTACACTGTCGTGAAGCAAAGACCCACTAACAGTCGTTCCGAACGATACTGTTAGCTACTCGCACTGGCGTTGTTCGTACGTTGGGTCAGCTGCGCGCTTAGGCCAACGTATGACAAACGCCCCCACACACAATGCAATTACAATTTCCTACGGTAGTGTTGCTCAAGCGTACAATTAGGCATGAACTTATACACGGTTACACTTCAGTCTCTTCTAGGCTATGAGTGTTAGTTTAGTACGGCAGAAGTCAAACTTATTAAATAATAATTTAATATTCCAGAAAAAACATAGAACAGTGCAGAACTGAATATATACAAAAAGATTACAAAAAAAACAAAGTAAAAATAGTTACAAGATAAAATGTACAAAGATAACACACAAAGCGATTTTGCTTACCAAAATAAACGGGAAATAAACGTACCAGCGTATCGATCTGGTGTTGTTGCGGGCGGTACGCACTTCTGGTCAGGAACCAGGTTAGTTCTAGCCGTGTGAGCTACCTCCAAGAACTACAAGTTGTGGCTATCCTAGCTGCGGTTTTATACTATGAAATACGCCTGGAGGCTGTAAGCCTGTGTGGACGGGGGGAAGCTAGATTTAATAACATCCTCAGACATAATTTGATTTCCCAGAGATCTGACATCCACATGTGAACAGTGTCCTATACAACAAAAGACTTTGTTAACCTCCAATCTCCCCAGGTTACAGGTGACAATTGATTAAGGCTTTCACATTGCAGCAGGATGTCCTGTGTGATCTGCTTCAAAGCAACTGTCTGATTAAGTGTTTCCTAATTACCTGTTTTCTGGCTGTCCAGAGGAACTGTATGCTAATGTCCCAGCCCCCTGCTTCCAGAGAAATTCACTGCAAATGTAGTACAGCCAGATAACCATCCCTTCAAAGCAGAATACACATGTGAGATATAGCAGACAGAAAATGACAGAGATATGTTCCTGTATTCCTTAATATCATCAGCACCTCAATATATCTCCACACCTCCGCCGTTAACTTGGTGCAAGGCAGATGATGTTCCCAGATTATCCTGCCAGCACCTACATTGTTGGTTCTGCTTGACGGGACAGTCCGTCAGCATTCCCATGATTGCTCCCCTTCCTATGTTGAATGGTGAAGCTATATTGTTGGAGAACTAAGCTCCATCTCAGCAGTTTTCCATTGTCCCCAGAAACCCGATGTAACCAACTAAGAGGGTTGTGGTCGGTTACGACGGTGAATACACGACCGTAGAGATAGTGCTGCAGCTTTTGTAGGGCCCATACAATTGCCAAGCACTCCTTCTCTATGGTGGCGTAAGCTACCTCCCGGGGTAGCAGCTTCCGACTTAAGTACAGAATCGGATGTTCTTCCCCAGTTTGGTTTACCTGGCTTAATACAGCACCTAGGCCAAAGGCTGAGGCGTCCGTCTGGACTACAAACCGTCGGCTGAAGTCTGGCGCTTGCAACACGGGAGGGCTGGCTAGGGCCCTCTTCAGAGCTGTGAATGACTGTTCACATTCTGGCGTCCAGAGAATCTGCTTGGGCAGCTTCTTTTTGGTGAGATCTGTCAATGGCTTGGCGAGGGCACTGTAGTTGGGGACAAACTTTCTATAGTACCCAGCAGTTCCTAAGAAGGACTGAATCTGTTTCTTCGTTTGGGGGGTGGGCCAGGACACAATGGCATCTACCTTCCCAGTATCTGGACGAAGCTCTCCCCCCCCCACCACATGTCCCAGGTACTGTACCTGTTTCTTGCCTATCTGACACTTGCTAGGCTTGACTGTTAGTCCTGCTGCAGTGATGCGTCCCAGAACCTGTGACAGCTGTGCTAAGTGGTCGTTCCAAGTGGCGCTAAACACGGCGATGTCATCTAGGTAGGCGACAGCGCAGTGTTCCAAACCTTCCAGGAGACCATTTACAACCCTTTGGAAGGTGGCTGGGGCGTTTTTCATTCCAAAAGGCATTACATTAAATTCAAACAGACCTGAGGGGGTGATAAAGGCAGACCTCTCCCGTGCCTCAGCTGTTAGAGGGACCTGCCAGTATCCCCGACTCAAATCCACGATTGTTAGATATTGCGCGCCAGCTAGCTTATCTAACAATTCGTCGACCCTCGGCATTGGGTAAGCATCTGACGCAGTTATCAAATTTAGTTTTCGATAATCTACACAGAACCGAGTGGTCTGGTCCCGTTTGGGTACTAGCACTACAGGTGATGCCCATGCGCTGTGCGACCGTTGGATCACCCCTAGTGACAGCATTTCCTCAATCTCCTTGCTGATGTGGGCCTGAACCTCAGGGGAGACTCTATAGGCTGACTGTCTAACCGGCTTGTTATTTCCGGTGTCAACATGGTGTACAGCCAGGCTGGTCAGACCAGGGCGGGCTGTAAAGGTACCACGGTAAAGGGTCAGCACATCAGATAGCCCAGCCTGCTGCTCTGCTGTCAACTCCGGATTGATCTGCACCTCGGCAACAGAGTCGGTTTCCTGGGTGGATGCCAGGATGTCAACCAGGGCCTCTGCTTCACCGTCCGGTAGCAAACTGCAGACAGGGAGAGCGCAAGCGGTTCTAGCATGATGTTCCTTTAACATGTTTACATGGTATGTTTTCAGCTGCTTACCTCGGTCATCCAGTGCGACCACATAGGTCACATCACTAATCTTCCTATGTATGGTATAGGGCCCATCCCAAGCGGCCTGCAGCTTATTCTGTCGCATCGGGTTTAGGACCCATACCTTGCGACCTACCTCATAAACTCTCTCCCTAGCCCCGTGGTCATACCACTGCTTCTGGGTGGCCTGGGCTTGAGTCAGATTCTCTCGCACTAAACCCACCAGGGTGTCCATCTTTTCCCGGAACTTTAGAACGTATTCCACTATGGAGACCCCGGGACCCATGTCCTGCCCCTCCCAGACCTCTCGAATGAGATCGAGGGGTCCGCGTACCCTCCTCCCATATAATAGCTCAAAGGGCGAGAACCCGGTGGATGCCTGGGGCACCTCACGATAAGCAAACAGTAAGTGGGGCAGGTATCGCTCCCAGTCTCTCCCTTGCGATTCAACAAACACCCTTAGCATCTGTTTCAGAGTACCATTGAACCGCTCACATAACCCATTTGTCTGGGGGTGGTAAGGGCTGGCCATGATGTGTTCTACCTGCATTTGTTTACAGAGGCATTCCATTAGGCGCGACATGAATTGCGGGCCGTGATCGGTGAGCATTTCACGGGGAAAACCGACCCGTGAGAAAATGCGCACCAATGCGTCCGCAACCTTGTCTGCCCGTATGGAGCTCAGGGCTACAGCTTCAGGGTAGCGAGTGGCATAATCTACCACCGTAAGAATGAAACGTTTCCCTGTGCTGCTGGGTATCGCTAGAGGCCCAATTATGTCAACAGCAACCCTTTGGAAGGGCTCCTCTATTATGGGTAAGGGCCTCAGTGGGGCTTTGTCGGTGTCACCTGCTTTGCCGACCCGCTGACAGGCGACACAAGACCGGCAAAAATCAGCAATATCTGTCCCCATGTGGGGCCAATAAAAATTGTGGGCAAGCCGGGATTTGGTCTTGCGGATCCCCAAGTGACCAGCCAGGGGCACCTCATGTGCTATTCTTAATAGCTGCTCCCTGTACCTGTGGGGAACAATCAACTGCCGGTCGGCCTCCTCCACCTCAGACGGCTCAGAGGGAGTAACCTCTCTGTACAGTCTGCCGTGCTCCCAGTACACCCTCACTTTGTCGCCCTCCACCGGTGCCCTGTCCGCCAGACTCCTGAGCTCTTCCAGGCTGCTATCAAGTCGCACAGCCTCGGAGAACTCAGCGCTGTCGGCCACAGGCACCAGGGAGGCGGCAAACTGAGAGGCCTCTGGGTCCTCAGAGCCAGGCTCTGAGGTGGAAGAGCCCGACCCAGTGACATCAGCCCCTTCAGTGGACAATTCGTCTGCTGCAGCCCGGTGAGCACTGCGGGTCACCACTGCAGCTGACGGAGCATTCACTGTACACATGTCATCATGCCACACATCACATATTACATCAACATTATCTGCATTCATGGTAACAACGTGTCCTCCTCCAGGCCTGGGCACTGGAGACTCACTAGGGCTGGCTCCTAGTACACAGTCCGTAGCCCCTGGGGCCTCACCAGCACTCCCCGCTTGCACAGCATTATCACACAGTACCTTGCAAGAGTCCTGAACTTCTGCGGGGGATGCAGGCTCCATGGGGTGTGGAGTAGGCTCATACCGGGCCACTAACCGTCCCAGGTCAGTACCCAACAAAACGTTCGTGGGGATGGCATCCGTTACCCCCACTTCTTTCATTCCGCTGCCGGCCCCCCAATCCAGGTGGACCAAGGCGGTGGGTATGGCGGGGGTGACGCCCCCAACTCCTTTGACAGCCATAGTCTTGCCAGGAATGTACTCCTCAGGGTTCACAAGCTGGGGGTGCACTAGAGTCACCTCTGCTCCAGTGTCTCTTAGACCGGTGGTAACTGTATCCCCAACCGTGACAGGTTGCAGATTCTCTGCATAGCTACCTGCATTCCTGGTGGCACACAACGCATTCCGGGCCCCGCCAGAGTTTGGGGCTTCCTTCTTCTTCTCTGGGCACGTAGCACTGATGTGACCCGGTTTGTTACAGGCAAAACATCTCCGAGTGTCAACGGTGGTTGTTCTACCTCCAGGCGGCTGCTGGACTTGGCTTCGCTGGGTGCTCAGAGGAGAAGGTCTCGCAGGCTTTTCTCCCTTCCAGCTGGGCGTCGTAGTCCTCCGAAAATCAGATGCTCGATTGGACGTGTAGGCATCAGCAACTTTCGCTGCCTCATCCACGGTCTTTGGCTCTCGGTCCCGTACAAACTGCCGGACCTCAACAGGGCAAGTGTGGAGGAACTGGTCTTTTATTATCAGTTCCTGCAGGGCATCAAAGGTTTCAACAGCCAGTCCTTTTACCCACTGCTGGAAGGCAGTGCGCAGGTTGCACGCATGATCCAGGTAACTGTCATTAGGACCTCGCTGCACTGTCCTGAAACGTTTGCGATACACCTCTGGCGTGAGGTGGTATCGTGCAATGATGGCTTTCTTAATTGCCTCAAAGTCTGTTTCTTCCTCCTGGGGGAGACTCACAAACGCCTCCAGGGCCTTGCCTCTCAGCCCTGGTGTGAGGTATCTTGCCCACTGCTCACGGGGCACCCCATACTGCCGACAAGTCCTTTCAAACCCCTGTAGGAAAGTGTCTATGTCAGAGTCCTTGTCCATAGCAGGGAACTTATCCAGGGGGATTCTGTGGACTCGCTCACCTTCGCGTTCTGCGGGTCCAGCAGACCGGTTCTGCTGCTGAAGTTTAGCCAGCTCCAGCTGGTGTTGCCGTTCAGCACTTTCCCTCTCGGCCTGGTGTCGCTGTGCAGCTTGTTCCCTCTCGGCCTGGAGTCGCTGTGCCGCTTGTTCCCTCTCGGCCTGGAGTCGCTGTGCCGCTTGTTCCTTCTCTGCCTGTCGGTGCAGTAGGATCAGCTTTAGGCGCAGTTCAGGATCAGCCGAGTTCAGTAGCTGTAGATCAGCTTCCAGAGATGTCATCTCCGTGTTCGGTGGATCATCCAGGACATCGTCTCCACTCGCATCCTGTAGCGGGAGCGATTCCTCCTCTGGCATGTCGTGAGCTGCATCTGCTGACGTTGAAGCACGGGCTTGCTCTGCCTCATCATGCTCCTCGAGGGCACGAACCAACTGCTCCTTAGTCTGGCCGCTCACCGTCTCGATGCCTTTGTGCTCACACAGGTGGAGTAGCATCTCTTTATTTTGCCTTGCATAGCTGGATGCTTTCTGAGCCATCGTGTTGCAAAAAATAAAAAGAAAAAAAAAGGGGGGGGAGGGAAAGCAAACACCAAGTGTGTATCTTTGAACAAAAAAAAAAAGTATATAGATTCTGCACTGAGTAGACTTCTGTAGGCTAGTTACTTCTAGCAAGCTTCCAGCCTTTAGTACTCAGAATAGCGAGCTAAACTGCGTACTAATGTACTAAACGATGCCACCACTGCCAGCCAATTATGTCAAGAACCGGCCCGCGGCACGCCTGCGTATACGGTTCCCGACTGCGGGTTTGACCAGATTAAGCGGGGAACAGCCTTATTTAAGCTACAAACAAGGCTGGAACCCCTCAAAACACCTCTCACTGCCACCACTAGCGTTGCTAGACACTTCCACTCTGCTGTCGAGTCCTCAGCGCGCACTCCGCGTTTTCGTATTTGGGTCAGCTTTGCGCTTAGGCCAAATACGGGAACGCCACGCACCCACACACACACACAGTTGCAATCTTACACTGTCGTGAAGCAAAGACCCACTAACAGTCGTTCCGAACGATACTGTTAGCTACTCGCACTGGCGTTGTTCGTACGTTGGGTCAGCTGCGCGCTTAGGCCAACGTATGACAAACGCCCCCACACACAATGCAATTACAATTTCCTACGGTAGTGTTCCTCAAGCGTACAATTAGGCATGAACTTATACACGGTTACACTTCAGTCTCTTCTAGGCTATGAGTGTTAGTTTAGTACGGCAGAAGTCAAACTTATTAAATAATAATTTAATATTCCAGAAAAAAACATAGAACAGTGCAGAACTGAATATATACAAAAAGATTACAAAAAAACAAAGTAAAAATAGTTACAAGATAAAATGTACAAAGATAACACACAAAGCGATTTTGCTTACCAAAATAAACGGGAAATAAACGTACCAGCGTATCGATCTGGTGTTGTTGCGGGCGGTACGCACTTCTGGTCAGGAACCAGGTTAGTTCTAGCCGTGTGAGCTACCTCCAAGAACTACAAGTTGTGGCTATCCTAGCTGCGGTTTTATACTATGAAATACGCCTGGAGGCTGTAAGCCTGTGTGGATGGGGGGAAGCTAGATTTAATAACATCCTCAGACATAATTTGATTTCCCAGAGATCTGACATCCACATGTGAACAGTGTCCTATACAACAAAAGACTTTGTTAACCTCCAATCTCCCCAGGTTACAGGTGACAATTGATTAAGGCTTTCACATTGCAGCAGGATGTCCTGTGTGATCTGCTTCAAAGCAACTGTCTGATTAAGTGTTTCCTAATTACCTGTTTTCTGGCTGTCCAGAGGAACTGTATGCTAATGTCCCAGCCCCCTGCTTCCAGAGAAATTCACTGCAAATGTAGTACAGCCAGATAACCATCCCTTCAAAGCAGAATACACATGTGAGATATAGCAGACAGAAAATGACAGAGATATGTTCCTGTATTCCTTAATATCATCAGCACCTCAATATATCTCCACAGTTATGGAAAACTAAAACGTAAAAGTTATATTACAGTCATTGAGTAAATTAAATGAATGGTTCTTCTCCATATCTGGAATGCTGATTATTGCCTTTCTGATTAGGATTCTTCTCTTTTCATTATTTCCCACTCCTTTCAAACTCCTTTGAAAGATAAAATAATATTTTTCTGTGTTTAAAAAAACAAACATGTATTTTGTGATTTGAGATGCTTGCTGAGAATTCGGCAAAAAGAATAGCTTGTGTTCACTATTACTCAAGATAATGGAAAATATGTTTTGCATGGACACCTTTAAAGCCATTCTTGTTTATCTCTGATTCTCCTAAGTGAAGTCTGAAGATTTTCTCATCTACTTTTAATAAATAAATATTATTAAAAATAAATTAATAAGGCTCAAAGGATTCTGAAGAGTATTTTCTCATGCAGAGCAGCACCATTTATTTTAATAACACTCAAAATAAAAGGAATAAAATCAGAACTTATTCTATTTTTAATTTTATTGGTTTGCTTGTAGAGAACAACCAACCTCCTTATCTGTGGGTATAATTTATCTCCCACAAAGCAATTATCCTGAAAAGATAAATGCATAAGTGCACACTGGCTAGAGCTACCAGGATTCTGCCTTACAACATTAAAAAACATGCACCCCAAATCACGTTTCAGTAATATGTGAATGTCAAAAACTGTATTTCAGTGCCTAGCTTCATCTGTTTAGATGCTCATTCTTCTTCCTCCTACGGACTTGCCCTAAGAGTGATGAATGAGAGACTGTCATTCTGCCATAAAATAATGGCTTGAAAATATAGTTGCTGACAGCTGACTGTGTTTTCTAGCATTGATTATGCAGCAAGGATAAAACAAACTCTTAAAATTTGTTTTGTATGGTTTTATATATTCTAATCTAATGTAGAAATCTGCGAGAAGTGAAATGCAGTTAAGTAAAGTACAAATTGAATTCAATAAAAGTTGAGAAGTATATTGGTACCAAAGAATCATTATTTAAGGTGAGGTCCTGCACATGATGTGAATTTTTTTCAGTATAATCAAGTGTAGAGGAAGAGGAATTTCTCTGGTAATTCAAGACAGAGGTAAATCCATAATGTATACAACTCTTAGTCATTATTTTTGAGAATGTTTGTTCCCGTTGTCTAATGATTGTTGCCATATCTTATCTAGTGATGGCCTTGACTACTCTGGAAAGCTTCTCGTCAGAGATCCCTTTAGAGTATGATGAATTTGGTTATTTACAAAGTTTGACAATAACACCTGTCAATACTCTATTTATGCTAGCATTGTAAAATATTAGAGCGGATGCAAAGTAGTCCTAGAAGATTTAAACATATCCTCCAATAACTTTATTGGGAAAGTAATACACAAAATGTTGTGTAGTTAATATTTTCCCTGCATTGTTTTGTAACGTGTGCTACAGCGCCATATTATTTTGTGTCTCCCCTAGCCTCCCCCTACCTAATGCAAAGAAGCATAGGAAGCGCATCTTATTTACCTGATCTGGACACAGGATTGGCTCTCCTGTTCCACCACCAAGTGACGCTGTAATGTTGACATCATCTTCTGGGTATTAATCATATGTCATATCATGTGATCAGGAGCCGGAGGATGATGTCAGCATCAGAAGAGCCGATCCTGCATCTGGACCAGGTAAATGTGATGCACTCTCAGAGCCACTCTGCATTTACAGTGTGGGAGGCAGCCGAGTATAGAAGGCTGCAGCAGCCCTACCCCAAGTTATCTTAAAGTCGCATTGGGTGCGATGTTAAGGTTGCATAGTGCGACGTTAAGGTCACACCGCAATGCGACATTTTGCGCACACCGTGCTGTGTGCATGCAAGGTATTGCGTACGTGACTTTGCGCGCAATCTCATTTTCACTGGTGCTTGCTAAGTACTTAGCACCCTAGTTAGCACACCCAAAGCCTTTAGGCATGCTAACTAGGTTAGCACCGCATAGTGAATCAAGCCCTCTGTGTGTCTAATAAACAAGCTAGGTTCTACATCTAGCGCATGTCAAGAGGAAGACCAGTGTCAATGTCCCATACGCAGTAGAGAGACTACTTCCACTCCAACTTGTATACGTACAAAATTACCCCACCACACTGTGGTAGCCACTCTGTAATCAAATTGGGCAGTCACTATCATAAACCGATCCACTCGGCGGTGCAATAAACAGAACCAAGCA
Organism: Hyperolius riggenbachi; assembly: GCF_040937935.1. Classification (NCBI taxonomy): domain Eukaryota; kingdom Metazoa; phylum Chordata; class Amphibia; order Anura; family Hyperoliidae; genus Hyperolius; species Hyperolius riggenbachi. The sequence continues at coordinate 436,103,984 of NC_090647.1, forward strand.
GCTCACCCGCAATGTGCAATTATACCCAGCAGTCTTACAACCTCCCTGCATGCACTGCTAGATCAATAATATCTGCCGCTGGATGGAAGTCCAGAGTTGTCCCAGTACTCGACCACCTAACCTGCAGTCTACTAGAAGTTGCATCGCACAGCTCTCACTCAGGTCTTTGCTGCTGTCTGCTTCATCACCAATCAATCTCCTTACAGACCTCAGTTAGCAGGCCGGCCACTGTTATAGGAATGAGAGTAATGATAGTGCAGACTGTGACTGAAATTGACCACACTGCCACTCACTGTTCTTACAAGATAAAAGCTTGATTTATTTGCACATCAAAAAAACATAGTTTTTTCCCTATCCAGGATTTCAGCCTCAGCTTTCGTCAATTTTAATATATAAATACAGCAGCTATGCAATAAAATGCATTGTTAAAACAGATAAACAGTACTTTGGGAGCATGTCATTTGTAAACAGACAATATAACTGGTGCACAAAAGCAAATATAGTAACTTTCTGGGTAATTGAAAGTAGCAAAACACCTTTTTATTGAATGTTATGTCAAGATTGTTATCCCACTTTAGCAAGATAACTTGGGTGGGGCGGCTAAAAGATTGAAAACCCAAGGACTTGTGGAGGAGTCAAGAAACATATATATTATTATAGATCAAAAACAGAAGTTGGAGGAGCACTCATCCATAGGAAGGAACTGTTGTGTGCCCAAGCCTTGGATCCCTGTATCCTCAGAATCCTCAGTAGTCAAGTGTAGAAAGGAGGCTGGCACCACCAGAAGTAGAAAAGTAAAAATTAGCTCTTTATTGATCAGTCATAAAATGACAGCATGGTCAAAAATAAGGCTTTGGCGGCGACAGCCCGCTGTTTCGAGCTGCTATAGCTCTTTCTCAAGCCGAACAGCCCATACAATGTTAGCAACAATGACCACACCCTTATATACTGGTCTATGCATCAATTAGCCAATCATTTCAAAATCAGAAACACCAATCAGAGTGCAAGGGCATGTGGATGGACCTGATGGGGAACAGGCAGTGTGTGATGTCATCAAAACATACCTCCCAGTCAGCTGACCAAGGACAGCCCATCGCAGCATGGCAGAGAAAGTTCCACATGTAAAAGCAGGAAGTGCACTGTAAACAAAGTTCACATGCACCAATAGGGACAGGCTCCAATGGCCCATCCATCTTAATATGGCATGGTAAACGCGTACAAATGTCCGCATAATACGCGTCCTATAGACGCGATATCAATGCATAATAGCCGCCGTAACTCGCCATCCAAACGCATTCTCAAAACAATGCGTACAAAAAGACGCATAATGCGTAATACTGGACGCTAGATAACCGCATGCCGCTACTGATGCCAACGCAATAATAATGCGTACAAACCGACGTAAAAACGCCCCCTGGCCGCATAACTCTATAATGGACGCGTACAAAAAGACGCATAACGCGTGGTACTGAACGCAACATAGTCGCATACTGTTCATGCCAAATGCCACATTAATGCGAAAAAAACGTCGCAAAAATGCCTTCAGGGCGCATAAAAAATGGACAAAAAGAGGATATAATGCATAGCATCATGGCGGGACTCAAATCAAGTCACGCCTAGAACTAATGCCCAACATTATACACGTGGAAATCGCATAACTAGAGAGAACAATTCTCACCAGGCCACAAAGTTCTTCCCTCCATCAGCTCACAGGGACTAAAGAAAAAGGAAAAAAAGAAAAAAACGAAAAGAAGAAAAAAAAAACACATCACTGCAAAAGATATCAAAGTTTTCAAAAATATTATAATGCTCCCAACCAGTACTCCACACCCCCTAGCACAGCATAATAGCTGTCTCTTATCATAGTAAATATCCCACATCACTATTTACAGATTCAACAGGAAAATTAAACACAAAAACTTAGATCGTATTCCCTATTAAGTCCTCCCTTTCCCATCACATGTAACCTTCTAATCCACCAGGCCTCTCTTTTGGCCAACTCATCCTGTCTATTTAATCTCCCTCGCCAATTACTCGGAACACTGTCAATAACCTGAACTTTAAATTGGGACAAATTATGTCTAGCTGAAACAAAGTGGCTAGACACGGCCTGGGTCATATCCTTGCCACGTATGGCTGTCTTATGGCCAGACATTCTGACCTTCAAAGCATTAGTGGTCATACCCACGTATCCCAATCCACAGGGGCATTTAATTAAATACACTACGTAGCTAGAATCACAGGTATATCTGTGTCTAACCGTGAATCTTTCCCCTGTGGTGGGATGCGTGAAAGACCCACCTTTAGCTATATGGCTACAAAGATGGCAACTGAGGCATGGAAAAGTACCATGTCTGTTTTGCGTGACCTGTGTCCTCGGCTGGTGATGATGGAAAACCTTGTCTCTGACAGTAGGGGCCCTTCTGAAAGACATTAATGGAGGGTACCTAAATTCAGGTATCGTGGGAAACGCATCTTGTAACAGATGCCAATGGTGTCGAATTGCCCGTCCAACCAGTTCGCTACACGTGTTGTATGTAGAGGCAAATGGCATACGAAATTGCTTAAGATCACAACGAGTTTTATGATTTCTTGGAATCAGGGTCCTATCAGGATAACCCCTGTCCAAAAACTTTTGTTTCAATATATTCTTCTGAGTTACTGCCTCAGCATCACAAGAGACTATTTTTTCAACACGTTTTAACTGGCCGGTTGGAATGGCATTTTTTATTGGGGGAGGGTGGAAGCTTTGGTAGTGTAGCAATGAATTTCTATCGGTGGGTTTTACATATAAATTGGTAATTAATTTATCCTGTTTCCTAATAATGCGTGTGTCCAGAAAAGTTGCCTCACAGCTGTCTGCATGTACAGTTAGTCTAATCGCTGGACAACAAGAATGTAGGGAGGCAACGAAGTCAACGAGGGTCGAATGTGGCCCCGCCCACAAACAAAAAATGTCGTCAATATATCTCCACCAGCACTTAGCGTGCCGGTGAAAAAGTGGGTGGGTGTATACAAAACTGTCTTCATACTGACCCATAAAAAGTCCCGCATAGGACGGGGCCACATTCGACCCCATCGCAGTACCTCGTCGCTGGACATAAAAGGAATCCTGAAAAGAAAAATAATTACGTCTCAAAATAATATTCAACAACTTCACAATGAACTGTCTCTGAGGTTCAGACATATCTGCATATTGCATCAAATACCATTCTACAGCCTCTACACCCCCATCATGAGGGATGGAGGTGTAGAGGCTCTCGACATCAAGAGTAACGAGAAGAGTCTCATCTCCAGAGATGTCAAGTGATCTCAATTTGGTGAGAAACATGTCAGTATCTCTAATGTAGGATGTGAGAGAGGTAACAATAGGTTGGAGTAGACGATCTACATATTGGGCAAGGGGTACAAATACAGAACCCACGCCGGCCACAATGGGTCTCCCCGGTGGCCGGCGTGGGTCCTTGTGTATTTTAGGAAGGGTGTAAAAAGTTGGGATCTTGGGTGAATCCTGTTGGAGGAAAGTAAAGAGGTTATCATCAATAATATTACAAGATTTCGCATCATCAAGTACAGATTTGATACACAGCTGCACTGCTCTTGTCGGGTCCCCCTCCACCTTAGCATATACATCCTGTTGTGCTAATTGTCCCAAGATCTCCTGTTCATAATACAATGTATCTAACACTACAACTGCACCTCCTTTATCTGCTGGACGTATTGTTATCTCCGTACGTTGTCCTAGACCAACTAATGCTATATGCTCCTCCCTACTCAAATTAAAGTCCACACTAAAGGTACCGGCCCTTGACTCTATCCCACCAATCTCTTCCTTAACTCTCTCCATGAACACATCAATCATTGGGTGGCTAGGGGGTGTAAAACGACCCTTGTTCCTAAGTCCAGTGTTCCTCAGTGACAGCACATCCATGTTTTCTCTATTTTCCACCGGAAAGTCATGTCTAGTGCCAAAAAAATGCTTTAGTTTGATGTTACGGAAGAAGCGAAACAGTTCCTGATCAAGCACAAAAAAATCTGGTTTATGAGTCGGGCAAAAAGAGAGTCCATAATTCAGTACTCGTTCCTCAATGGTAGATAATTCATGGCTGGAGATATTCACTACTAGTGAGGGACCTTCTGGTCCTTTCTTTGTCTGAGGGTCATCTGGCCTTTGGTGCCTACTTTGCTTGTACCTCCTGCCCCCTCTCCTTCTCCTCCTCCTCGGCCATTCGGTGAGACCTCCCGGGAGGATGGTAAAAAATCACTGGATGAGGATTGTGGCTCAGAGGTAACTGGTCTAGGGTCTCTCCGTTTAGGGCATCCAGGTTTAGGATTCCTTCTGCCTCTCGAGGCTCCAGAGGCCCTTTGCCAGGCATAAACATAGCCCGTGGTGTAATCTGAGAGATCACGATGATATTTCGATCTCTTGATCTCCTCACCATTTTTCCTGTACTCCTCCATCTTTTTGTTCAAGCCATCGACATATGACTGAAATTCCCCATCCGGCATACCCTCCTTTAATCGATCACCAACGACATTGATCTTACTGTCGATAATGGGCAATTCTTTTTGGATCCGTGCCACCGTATGTATCATGGCATCAAAGGAGGCCTTATTCCATATCCTTGCCCATCCGGAACAGAAATCAACATCATCTGTAAACAGCATAGGGTAAATAGGGGAGCGTACTGCCCTGGGGATCTTTTTAGATTTACAATACTCCACCAAGGTTTTGGCATGCAAATCCAAATCAATGCGCCGTTTGCGTAAATTCTCCAACTCTCGTTTAACCAATTTAATATCCGGTGCTTGAAGAAAACCTGCTTCACCATCAAATCGTGCCATGATCCTGTTGGCCTGATCAGCAGTGTAGGATAAAGTTTCTGGGGTATCCCCAGTAATAATGTCCTCCATGGTGCTTGTCTCTCCGTGGATACAAGTACAGATCAAAAACAGAAGTTGGAGGAGCACTCATCCATAGGAAGGAACTGTTGTGTGCCCAAGCCTTGGATCCCTGTATCCTCAGAATCCTCAGTAGTCAAGTGTAGAAAGGAGGCTGGCACCACCAGAAGTAGAAAAGTAAAAATTAGCTCTTTATTGATCAGTCATAAAATGACAGCATGGTCAAAAATAAGGCTTTGGCGGCGACAGCCCGCTGTTTCGAGCTGCTATAGCTCTTTCTCAAGCCGAACAGCCCATACAATGTTAGCAACAATGACCACACCCTTATATACTGGTCTATGCATCAATTAGCCAATCATTTCAAAATCAGAAACACCAATCAGAGTGCAAGGGCATGTGGATGGACCTGATGGGGAACAGGCAGTGTGTGATGTCATCAAAACATACCTCCCAGTCAGCTGACCAAGGACAGCCCATCGCAGCATGGCAGAGAAAGTTCCACATGTAAAAGCAGGAAGTGCACTGTAAACAAAGTTCACATGCACCAATAGGGACAGGCTCCAATGGCCCATCCATCTTAATATGGCATGGTAAACGCGTACAAATGTCCGCATAATACGCGTCCTATAGACGCGATATCAATGCATAATAGCCGCCGTAACTCGCCATCCAAACGCATTCTCAAAACAATGCGTACAAAAAGACGCATAATGCGTAATACTGGACGCTAGATAACCGCATGCCGCTACTGATGCCAACGCAATAATAATGCGTACAAACCGACGTATGCGGCCAGGGGGCGTTTTTACATCGGTTTGTACGCATTATTATTGCGTTGGCATCAGTAGCGGCATGCGGTTATCTAGCGTCCAGTATTACGCATTATGCGTCTTTTTGTACGCATTGTTTTGAGAATGCGTTTGGATGGCGAGTTACGGCGGCTATTATGCATTGATATCGCGTCTATAGGACGCGTATTATGCGGACATTTGTACGCGTTTACCATGCCATATTAAGATGGATGGGCCATTGGAGCCTGTCCCTATTGGTGCATGTGAACTTTGTTTACAGTGCACTTCCTGCTTTTACATGTGGAACTTTCTCTGCCATGCTGCGATGGGCTGTCCTTGGTCAGCTGACTGGGAGGTATGTTTTGATGACATCACACACTGCCTGTTCCCCATCAGGTCCATCCACATGCCCTTGCACTCTGATTGGTGTTTCTGATTTTGAAATGATTGGCTAATTGATGCATAGACCAGTATATAAGGGTGTGGTCATTGTTGCTAACATTGTATGGGCTGTTCGGCTTGAGAAAGAGCTATAGCAGCTCGAAACAGCGGGCTGTCGCCGCCAAAGCCTTATTTTTGACCATGCTGTCATTTTATGACTGATCAATAAAGAGCTAATTTTTACTTTTCTACTTCTGGTGGTGCCAGCCTCCTTTCTACACTTGACTACTGAGGATTCTGAGGATACAGGGATCCAAGGCTTGGGCACACAACAGTTCCTTCCTATGGATGAGTGCTCCTCCAACTTCTGTTTTTGATCTGTACTTGTATCCACGGAGAGACAAGCACCATGGAGGACATTATTACTGGGGATACCCCAGAAACTTTATCCTACACTGCTGATCAGGCCAACAGGATCATGGCACGATTTGATGGTAAAGCAGGTTTTCTTCAAGCACCGGATATTAAATCGGTTAAACGAGAGTTGGAGAATTTACGCAAACGGCGCATTGATTTGGATTTGCATGCCAAAACCTTGGTGGAGTATTGTAAATCTAAAAAGATCCCCAGGGCAGTACGCTCCCCTATTTACCCTATGCTGTTTACAGATGATGTTGATTTCTGTTCCGGATGGGCAAGGATATGGAATAAGGCCTCCTTTGATGCCATGATACATACGGTGGCACGGATCCAAAAAGAATTGCCCATTATCGACAGTAAGATCAATGTCGTTGGTGATCGATTAAAGGAGGGTATGCCGGATGGGGAATTTCAGTCATATGTCGATGGCTTGAACAAAAAGATGGAGGAGTACAGGAAAAATGGTGAGGAGATCAAGAGATCGAAATATCATCGTGATCTCTCAGATTACACCACGGGCTATGTTTATGCCTGGCAAAGGGCCTCTGGAGCCTCGAGAGGCAGAAGGAATCCTAAACCTGGACGCCCTAAACGGAGAGACCCTAGACCAGTTACCTCTGAGCCACAATCCTCATCCAGTGATTTTTTACCATCCTCCCGGGAGGTCTCACCGAATGGCCGAGGAGGAGGAGAAGGAGAGGGGGCAGGAGGTACAAGCAAAGTAGGCACCAAAGGCCAGATGACCCTCAGACAAAGAAAGGACCAGAAGGTCCCTCACTAGTAGTGAATATCTCCAGCCATGAATTATCTACCATTGAGGAACGAGTACTGAATTATGGACTCTCTTTTTGCCCGACTCATAAACCAGATTTTTTTGTGCTTGATCAGGAACTGTTTCGCTTCTTCCGTAACATCAAACTAAAGCATTTTTTTGGCACTAGACATGACTTTCCGGTGGAAAATAGAGAAAACATGGATGTGCTGTCACTGAGGAACACTGGACTTAGGAACAAGAGTCGTTTTACACCCCCTAGCCACCCAATGATTGATGTGTTCATGGAGAGAGTTAAGGAAGAGATTGGTGGGATAGAGTCAAGTTAATTTGAGTAGGGAGGAGCATATAGCATTAGTTGGTCTAGGACAACGTACGGAGATAACAATACGTCCAGCAGATAAAGGAGGTGCAGTTGTAGTGTTAGATACATTGTATTATGAACAGGAGATCTTGGGACAATTAGCACAACAGGATGTATATGCTAAGGTGGAGGGGGACCCGACAAGAGCAGTGCAGCTGTGTATCAAATCTGTACTTGATGATGCGAAATCTTGTAATATTATTGATGATAACCTCTTTACTTTCCTCCAACAGGATTCACCCAAGATCCCAACTTTTTACACCCTTCCTAAAATACACAAGGACCCACGCCGGCCACCGGGGAGACCCATTGTGGCCGGCGTGGGTTCTGTATTTGTACCCCTTGCCCAATATGTAGATCGTCTACTCCAACCTATTGTTACCTCTCTCACATCCTACATTAGAGATACTGACATGTTTCTCACCAAATTGAGATCACTTGACATCTCTGGAGATGAGACTCTTCTCGTTACTCTTGATGTCGAGAGCCTCTACACCTCCATCCCTCATGATGGGGGTGTAGAGGCTGTAGAATGGTATTTGATGCAATATGCAGATATGTCTGAACCTCAGAGACAGTTCATTGTGAAGTTGTTGAATATTATTTTGAGACGTAATTATTTTTCTTTTCAGGATTCCTTTTATGTCCAGCGACGAGGTACTGCGATGGGGTCGAATGTGGCCCCGTCCTATGCGGGACTTTTTATGGGTCAGTATGAAGACAGTTTTGTATACACCCACCCACTTTTTCACCGGCACGCTAAGTGCTGGTGGAGATATATTGACGACATTTTTTGTTTGTGGGCGGGGCCACATTCGACCCTCGTTGACTTCGTTGCCTCCCTACATTCTTGTTGTCCAGCGATTAGACTAACTGTACATGCAGACAGCTGTGAGGCAACTTTTCTGGACACACGCATTATTAGGAAACAGGATAAATTAATTACCAATTTATATGTAAAACCCACCGATAGAAATTCATTGCTACACTACCAAAGCTTCCACCCTCCCCCAATAAAAAATGCCATTCCAACCGGCCAGTTAAAACGTGTTGAAAAAATAGTCTCTTGTGATGCTGAGGCAGTAACTCAGAAGAATATATTGAAACAAAAGTTTTTGGACAGGGGTTATCCTGATAGGACCCTGATTCCAAGAAATCATAAAACTCGTCGTGATCTTAAGCAATTTCGTATGCCATTTGTCTCTACATACAACACGTGTAGCGAACTGGTTGGACGGGCAATTCGACACCATTGGCATCTGTTACAAGATGCGTTTCCCACGATACCTGAATTTAGGTACCCTCCATTAATGTCTTTCAGAAGGGCCCCTACTGTCAGAGACAAGGTCTTCCATCATCACCAGCCGAGGACACAGGTCACGCAAAACAGACATGGTACTTTTCCATGCCTCAGTTGCCATCTTTGTAGCCATATAGCTAAAGGTGGGTCTTTCACGCATCCCACCACAGGGGAAAGATTCACGGTTAGACACAGATATACCTGTGATTCTAGCTACGTAGTGTATTTAATTAAATGCCCCTGTGGATTGGGATACGTGGGTATGACCACTAATGCTTTGAAGGTCAGAATGTCTGGCCATAAGACAGCCATACGTGGCAAGGATATGACCCAGGCCGTGTCTAGCCACTTTGTTTCAGCTAGACATAATTTGTCCCAATTTAAAGTTCAGGTTATTGACAGTGTTCCGAGTAATTGGCGAGGGAGATTAAATAGACAGGATGAGTTGGCCAAAAGAGAGGCCTGGTGGATTAGAAGGTTACATGTGATGGGAAAGGGAGGACTTAATAGGGAATACGATCTAAGTTTTTGTGTTTAATTTTCCTGTTGAATCTGTAAATAGTGATGTGGGATATTTACTATGATAAGAGACAGCTATTATGCTGTGCTAGGGGGTGTGGAGTACTGGTTGGGAGCATTATAATATTTTTGAAAACTTTGATATCTTTTGCAGTGATGTGTTTTTTTCTTCTTTTCGTTTTTTTCTTTTTTTCCTTTTTCTTTAGTCCCTGTGAGCTGATGGAGGGAAGAACTTTGTGGCCTGGTGAGAATTGTTCTCTCTAGTTATGCGATTTCCACGTGTATAATGTTGGGCATTAGTTCTAGGCGTGACTTGATTTGAGTCCCGCCATGATGCTATGCATTATATCCTCTTTTTGTCCATTTTTTATGCGCCCTGAAGGCATTTTTGCGACGTTTTTTTCGCATTAATGTGGCATTTGGCATGAACAGTATGCGACTATGTTGCGTTCAGTACCACGCGTTATGCGTCTTTTTGTACGCGTCCATTATAGAGTTATGCGGCCAGGGGGCGTTTTTACGTCGGTTTGTACGCATTATTATTGCGTTGGCATCAGTAGCGGCATGCGGTTATCTAGCGTCCAGTATTACGCATTATGCGTCTTTTTGTACGCATTGTTTTGAGAATGCGTTTGGATGGCGAGTTACGGCGGCTATTATGCATTGATATCGCGTCTATAGGACGCGTATTATGCGGACATTTGTACGCGTTTACCATGCCATATTAAGATGGATGGGCCATTGGAGCCTGTCCCTATTGGTGCATGTGAACTTTGTTTACAGTGCACTTCCTGCTTTTACATGTGGAACTTTCTCTGCCATGCTGCGATGGGCTGTCCTTGGTCAGCTGACTGGGAGGTATGTTTTGATGACATCACACACTGCCTGTTCCCCATCAGGTCCATCCACATGCCCTTGCACTCTGATTGGTGTTTCTGATTTTGAAATGATTGGCTAATTGATGCATAGACCAGTATATAAGGGTGTGGTCATTGTTGCTAACATTGTATGGGCTGTTCGGCTTGAGAAAGAGCTATAGCAGCTCGAAACAGCGGGCTGTCGCCGCCAAAGCCTTATTTTTGACCATGCTGTCATTTTATGACTGATCAATAAAGAGCTAATTTTTACTTTTCTACTTCTGGTGGTGCCAGCCTCCTTTCTACACTTATATATATTATTATAGTCAAATATTTCCTTACAGCTCAAACTTATCTGAGATGGAGTGGCTGGCTGATGCATCTATTTTCTCACAGCTCACACTTATCTTAGATGGAGGGGCTGGTGCATCTATCTCCTCACAGCTCACACTTATCTGAGATGGAGGGGCTGATGCATCTATTTCCTCACAGCTCACACTTTTCTGAGATGGAGGGGCTGGCGCATCTATTTCCTCACAGCTCACACTTATCTTAGATGGAGGGGCTGGTGCATCTATCTCCTCACAGCTCACACTTATCTGAGATGGAGGGGCTGATGCATCTATTTCCTCACAGCTCACACTTATCTGAGATGGAGGGGCTGGCGCATCTATTTCCTCACAGCTCACACTTATCTTAGATGGAGGGGCTGGTGCATCTATTTCCTCACAGCTCACACCTATCTGAGATGGAGGGGCTGGTGCATCTATTTCCTCACAGCTCACACTTATCTGAGATGGAGGGGCTGGTGCATCTATCTCCTCACAGCTCACACTTATCTGAGATGGAGGGGCTGATGCATCTATTTCCTCACAGCTCACACTTATCTGAGATGGAGGGGCTGGCGCATCTATTTCCTCACAGCTCACACTTATCTGAGATGGAGAGGCTGGTGCATCTATTTCCTCGCAGCTCACACTTATCTGAGATGGAGGGGCTGGCGCATCTACTTCCTCACAGCTCACACTTATCTAAGATGGAGGGGCTGGTGCTTCTATTTACTCACAGCTCACACTTATCTGAGATGGAGGGGCTGGTGCATTTATTTCCTCACAGCTCTCACTTATCTGAGATGGAGGGACTGGCGCATCTATCTCCTCACAGCTCACACTTATCTGAGATGGAGGGGCTGGCGCATCTATCTCCTCACAGCTCACACTTATCTGAGATGGAGGGGCTGGCGCATCTACTTCCTCACAGCTCACACTTATCTAAGATGGAGGGGCTGGTGCTTCTATTTCCTCACAGCTCACACTTATCTTAGATGGAGGGGCTGGTGCATCTATTTCCTCACAGCTCACACCTATCTGAGATGGAGGGGCTGGTGCATCTATTTCCTCACAGCTCACACTTATCTGAGATGGAGGGGCTGGTGCATCTATTTCCTCACAGCTCACACTTATCTTAGATGGAGGGGCTGATGCATCTATTTCCTCACAGCTCACACTTATCTTAGATGGAGGGGCTGGCACATCTATTTCCTCACAGCTCACACTTATCTGAGATGGAGAGGCTGGTGCATCTATTTCCTCACAGCTCACACTTATCTTAGATGGAGGGGCTGGTGCATCTATTTCCTCACAGCTCACACTTATCTGAGATGGAGGGGCCGGTGCATCTATCTCCTCACAGCTCACACTTATCTGAGATGGAGAGGCTGGTGCATCTATTTCCTCACAGCTCACACTTATCTTAGATGGAGGGGCTGGTGCATCTATTTCCTCACAGCTCACACTTATCTTAGATGGAGGGGCTGGTGCATCTATTTCCTCACAGCTCACACCTATCTGAGATGGAGGGGCTGGTGCATCTATTTCCTCACAGCTCACACTTATCTGAGATGGAGGGGCTGGCGCATCTATTTCCTCACAGCTCACACTTATCTGAGATGGAGGGGCTGGTGCATCTATTTCCTCACAGCTCACACTTATCTGAGATGGAGGGGCTGGTGCATCTATCTCCTCACAGCTCACACTTATCTGAGATGGAGAGGCTGGTGCATCTATTTCCTCACAGCTCACACTTATCTTAGATGGAGGGGCTGGCGCATCTATTTCCTCACAGCTTACACTTATCTGAGATGGAGAGGCTGGTGCATCTATTTCCTCACAGCTCACACTTATCTGAGATGGAGGGGCTGGCGCATCTATTTCCACACAGCTCACACTTATCTGAGATGGAGGGGCTGGCGCATCTATTTCCACACAGCTCACACTTATCTGAGATGGAGGGGCTGGTGCATCTATTTCCTCACAGCTCACACTTATCTTAGATGGAGGGGCTGGCGCATCTATTTCCTCACAGCTCACACTTATCTTAGATGGAGGGGCTGGTGCATCTATCTCCTCACAGCTCACACTTATCTGAGATGGAGGGGCTGGTGCATCTATTTCCTCACAGCTCACACTTATCTGAGATGGAGTAGCTGGTGCATCTATCTCCTCACAGCTCACACTTATCTGAGATGGAGGGGCTGGTGCATCTATCTCCTCACAGCTCACACTTATCTGAGATGGAGGGGCTGGTGCATCTATTTCCTCACAGCTCACACTTATCTGAGGTGGAGTAGCTGGTGCATTTATCAAACAATGAGAGTTGCAATGGTTGCAAGAATATGTATCAGCTAAAGCTAAAAAAGAAAAAAAAATCACAAATGACTGCAAATAGCAATTATAGTAAGATATGTTTAATAGGGCAGCATGGTGGCATAGTGGTTAGCACTCTCACCTTGCTATCTGTATGGAGTTTGCATGTTCTCCCCGTGTCTGTGTGTGTTTTCTCCAGACACTACGGTTTTTTCCCACATTCCAAAAACATACAGATAAGTTAATTGGCTTCCCCTTAAAAATTGGTCCGAGACTATGATACATACATTACACAATACATACGTAGACATATGACTATGGTAGGGATTAGATTTTGAGCCCCCCTGAGGGACAGTTAAGTGACAAGGCAACATACTCTGTACAGCACTGCGGAAGATGGCGCTAAATAAAAACATACTAGTAATAGCAATAATAGCAGTGATATATATATATATAATATCAATTTTAATAGAACTTTTTAATAGAACTAGAGTAACACTTTAAAGTATAGAGTGTCAAGATTTTATAATATTTAACATACAGATCTGAGACATGATGAAGACACATACACATGCTTGCTTGGATTTACATGGTGGTTTGAATATGGTTAAGAGGAGCTGTCAGTAATGCAAAACTTTCAATGCCCTTTGTCATATAACGCTATCATATTTTCCTACTGACCAGCTGACTCCTATTTGCACCTGACATTTATCTTTTACATTTTCCCTGAAGCCCATCCAGAAGGATAATAAATCATGAGTAAAATGTTAGTTCATTAAAAGCATAACATTTTCTCTTCTCTTCATTTAACCTCTTCTTAAGTTCGCCAGAACCCTTCAACAACAAAAAGGTCAAGTGAAACATTAAGCATTTCATCTGTTAGCATTATTACAGCCTTTTACTCTGCATGAGTTACAAAGTAAAGACATTACTCTTTACTTCGCACATGAATGCTCATTACACCACTCTACAAGAATCCCTAAGTAACAGCAGATTTAGACTTCAACTGAAAACAAGACTATATAAACCCATTCTAGTTTTTGATCTTCTAATAGAGATGCAATATCTAACTCTGTGCATATCTGGACAAACTTGCATTTAAGGAATCTGAAGATGAATAATATAAGAATTAGAAAACCACACTTGATAGAAGTTCAGCTCAAACTGTAATCTGTTAAAGCATTTAAACATTTGCTTATTTTAATACAATAATGCAACATATAGTAATGCAAATAATTTGATGTACTACATAAAGTGATATGGAAGATGTGTCTGTGCTACCTAAATAAACATACAACAGACAACAACAAAAACATAAAAAAATAACAACAGGACAGTCAATGTTCTATAAAATACAAAGTCATCACAAAAAAAGTGCATGTTAAGACAACCGGCCTAACACCCATTTCTCAGCCTTCATAGGGACTGCTTCTTCAGAGACAAGAACACACGTGTCCATAACGACAAGCTAAAAATACATAATCGTATGGGTCAGATTATAATGGTCACACCTGTCAGATGTCTAGAGTAATTCCAAATCACAGAATTCTGTGCATGTAGCTGCATAAAAGTATGCTGCAGTAATAATCAAAAAGACAAAGGGCAGCCCAAGCCATTTCCAGGTGGGTGCATATTGAGGTGGAGTTGCCAGTGCCACTTTTTTAAGTTATAATACATAACTTTTTATGATATACAATAAATAACAACAAGACAGTCAATGTTCTATAAAGTACAAAGTCATCATGAAAAAAGTGCACATATTTAAGATAACCAGCCTGATGCACATTTCCTGGCCTTCATAAGGGCCACTTATTCAGAGGCAAGTACACTTGTAGTTATGTGTCCGTGACGATAAGATAAGTTAAAATAACTATTAAAAACTATAAACAGAACTCAGTAGATCAAGATTTGAGTATATCTCTTTACTGGTTATATACAGTTAACATTCTAAAGTGTGAGCAACTCCTCTTTATTCTGTACCTAGTCATAGCAAAACAATAGTGTATACAGCATGCAAATGTTTAATTTATGCACATGGCCTTTCATTATGGCAAGGCATACCCCAGAAAGTAAGCTAACCAATGTTTACACTGATTGCTCAAAAACATGTAGCACTCGCCTTGTACAGATTGCTGGAATCCGCTGAGCTCTTCTACTTGCCCTAGTAGTTACTTGTTCTTTGAGTGAATTTCCTAATACACCAAAATACTAATAGTATGCAAATACTATTATAGAATGCATCATTCATGTGGAAAAATAATTTGTTAACCAGATAACCAATAAAAACACATTTTTAAACAGAAGAAAATAATCACAATACAGAATTAGAATATTTATTTGTTTTCCAACTACAGGGTGTAGTAGAAGGAGTTCATTTGGCTAAGATAGCTCAAAGATGAATATACGCTAATACTGTACATAACTAGCCGACCCGCGGTGTAGCATACGCCGCATAAGAGGGTAGAGGGCTGGAAGGGGGTATTGGGCACAGCGGCGGGGAGGGGGGTTGGACCCCCCCTCAACTGGATCCCCCATGTGTGCTCTACCTCCAGCTCAAGCTCAGCAGGACCCCCCCCCCCCTCACCTGGGTCCCCCATCTGCGCTCCCCCTCCAGCTTAAGCTCAGCAGGAACCCCCCCTCACCTGGGTCCCCCATGTGCACTCCCCCTCCAGCTTAAGCTCAGCAGGAACCACCCCCTCACCTGGGTCCCCCATGTGCGCTCCCCCTCCTGCTTAATCACAGTAGCAGCCGCCACTATTAGTAAGAGGCAGTGGGCGGGGATGACTCACCTCTTCCGTGTTCCATTGTGCATTCCACTGTCCTCACTTCCTGCAATGCCGCACACTGTATTAGTGTAATTTGCCTTTTTAAAACAGAAGCAAATCTGCAATAATTCAGCTATAAGTGAACATTTGTGGTTACCCACAATGCACTGCTACTAAATATGCAAATTACCCCTTTACCCCCTTGGTAAGCCAAGCAAGCATCCAGAGCCGTGGGTGTACAGCTGGCATATAGCTTTAAATTTTACACAGTCATATCAAACCCACATGTAGACAGCCTGTTTCAGACTTTTGGTCCTCATCAGTACATGGCAAGGATTGATAGGGCTGTATGAGATAGGGCTTGGACCAGTACAACAGAGTAACCAGGCAGCCCAGGGTGACCCAAACCACTCAGAATTTGTATAGGGGGATAAAAGGGATCAAAAAGACCTCATACTAAAAAAAAAGCAAAGCTTGGTGTAATTTGCCTTCCTAAAACAGAAGGAAATATGCAATAATTCAGCTATTAGTGAACATTTGTGGTTACCCACAATGCACTGCTACTAAATATGCAAATAATTCCTTTTCACCTTTAGTAAGCCAAGCAAGCATCCAGAACCACTGGTGTATAGCAAGCCTACAGCTTTAAATTTTACACAGCCATATCAAACCCACATGTAAAAGCATGTTTCAGACTTTTGGTCCTCATCTGTACTTGGCAAGGATTAATATGGCTGTATGAGATAGGGCTTGGACCAGTACAACAGAGTAACCAAGCAGCTCAGGGTGACCCAAACCACTCGGAATGTATAGGGCGATAAAAGGGACCAAAAAGCCCTACTACTAAAAAAAAAGCAAAGCTTGGTGTAATTTGCCTTCCTAAAACAGAAGGAAATCTGCAATAACTCAGCTATAAGTGAACATGTGTGGTTACCTACAATGCACTGCTACTAAATATGCAAATTACCCCTTTTCCCCTTTAGTAAGCCAAGCAAGCATCCAGAGCCACTGGTGTATAGCAAGCATATAGCTTTAAATTTTACACAGTCATATCAAACCCACATGTAGACAGCCTGTTTCAGACTTTTGGTCCTCATCAGTACATGGCAAGGATTAATATGGCTGTATGAGATAGGGCTTGGACCAGTAAAACAGAGTAACCAGGCAGCTCAGGGTGACCCAAACCACTCTGAATGTATAGGGGGATAAAAGGGACCAAAAAGACCTCATACTAAAAAAAAGCAAAGCTTGGTGTAATTTGCCTTCCTAAAACAGAAGGAAATATGCAATAATTCCGCTATTAGTGAACATTTGTGGTTAGGTTACCCACAATGCACTGCTACTAAATATGCAAATAATTCCTTTTCACCATTAGTAAGCCAAGCAAGCATCCAGAACCACTGGTGTATAGCAAGCCTATAGCTTTAAATTTTACACAGCCATATCAAACCCACATGTGACAGCCTGTTTCAGACTTTTGGTCCTCATCTGTACTTGGCAAGGATTGATCTGGCTGTATGAGATAGGGCTTGGACCAGTACAACAGAGTAACCAAGCAGCTCAGGGTGACCCAAACCACTCAGAGTGTATAGGGGGATAAAAGGGACCAAAAAGACCTCCTACTAAAAAAAGCAAAGCTTGGTGTAATTTGCCTTCCTAAAACAGAAGGAAATATGCAATAATTCAGCTATAAGTGAACATTTGCGATTACCCACAATGCACCACTACTAAATATTCAAATAATTCTTTTTCACCCTTGGTAAGTCAAGCAAGCCTATAGCTTTAAATTTTACACAGTCATATCAAACCCACATGTAGACAGCCTGTTTCAGACTTTTGGTCCTCATCAGTACATGGCAAGGATTGATATGGCTGTATGAGATAGGGCTTGGACCAGTACAACAGAGTAACCAAGCAGCTCAGGGTGACCCAAACTACTAAGCATGTATAGGAGGATAAAAGAGACCAAAAAGCCCTCCTACTAAGAAAAGCAAAGCTTGGTGTAATTTTCCTTCTTAAAACAGAAGCAAATATGCAATAATTCAGCTATAAGTGAACATCTGTGGTTACCCACAATGCACTACTACTGAATATGCAAATTATCCCTCTTTGCCCTTGGTTTGATATGACACTACTTCTTCTCCTTGCTTGGACCAGCCCCTTCTTCTTGCTTGGATCGGCCCTGGGGGCAGGGCGCTACTTCTTCTTCTTGCTTGAAGGTTGAGGCACTTTATTATATATATAGATGATATAACCACACATTACACATTGATTACACATTGGTAATAATTATGTGAACACGCATTACGCATTGTAAAAGAAAAAACGAGAGGTGCCCAAAAAAGAGGTCTAAATTGCTGGAATAAAACCAAACACAAATAATAATAATAATAATAATAATAATACTGGTAAGACTCTACCAAAAGATAGTAGCGGGGGAAAAATCTATTGCAGAGTGGGAAGTTCAAAAATAGAAAATTAATCAGGAACTTATTGAATTGCACCATGTAATTCATTCATGTTGTTTGGTCCACCCTCTGCCTGCTGGTAATCATTTTTATTACTGGCAGCCATAAAAAAAAACAGCACCAACTGCCATTGTCTATAAACACACCCAGTAAAGATGTGATAGGCTAAAGGTTGGGGAAACAGCTGTTATTTCCCACAATGCAATTAGGTTCACAGTAAACTCTCAGGGACATGGCCCTGAAATGACACTGGGGGAGGAGTTTTACCACAGTATCAGCCCTACATACTCCCCCCGATGAGTCATTTGAGAAAAAATAAAGATTTCTCGTGGGTAGGTGGGATATGTCACTGATTGGTATGAAGTTAAATGCTGAGTTAAAGTTCCTCTTTAAACTATGGTTTGAGCTCTCGTCCCTCAAAGGAACATATTTTGAATCAAAGTTAAGTGGGTACTGTAAAGTTGCTATAGGACAAATAACAAATGGTGAATGAGGTAGTCCCTTTTAGAGCATTGCAAGTGGAGAGGTAATGTCTCATTCAATTTTAGATAATGTGAAATGATAAAATCTCACTCAAACATAATCACTATTTCATTGTAAGCTGGGGGCTGAAAAAGCAATAAATACATCTGGCAGGGGCTAGGAAATGCAGCATTCAGCACTTGGCTTATTTGACCTTTTCACTGCCCAATGCAAAATGTAAAATAAAATAATCTACATCTTTACTTTAAAGCACCTAATGTTGTCTCTGTTACAATTATAACAAAGCCCTTATTGATACAGTTATTGTAATTTAGAAGAAATGGAGACTTCAGTGGGGAATTCAATTTTGCAATTGTAATAAAACACTCAAGGGTAGACCTTTTCCTGTAGTGGCTTTGAAGAAATAAAAAAAAAACCTATACACCATTCAACAATACTCACTTAACTCAAACAGAAATTAGAGACTGAAAGCATGTGAGACAACCAAAAGAAACTTATACATAAAATTGTTCTGCTAAAAGCATTGAAAAGCCAGATATTATCTTTTTAAAATACAAGTTCATTGCAGGTTACCATTTTCATGTGTCTAAAAAGGTAGATTACAGTGCTTCATGTTAGGAAAGGGGGTGGAATAATGCAAATCAGAACTTTTCAACCTTGCAAGTGAAGAATGAATTCAAAACCTTTGTCTTATAGGACAACTTTATCCTCTAATGTAGCCAACTTTTATACAGCTATTTCAGCATATTTGCCATTTCTTAGCGCAAAATATGAATTATACATGAATCTATGGATATATTTTACTAGGGTACCATACAGTGATGATTCTTAGAGGTCACTGGTAAACAAAAGTTACTCTGCAAATCTAGCATTGATTTTAACACTTCCCACTGTGCACAGTGTCAGACAAACAATAGGGATTATGAAGAAATCCAATGTTTTCAGGGAAGCAAAAATCCTTGCAAGCTATAAGTGTCCATATTATTTATGCACAAAAGTTTAAATATCCTTTAAAGAACAGCTATTAGCAGTGATGTCATTAGCTCAAGTGATTCAGGGCTTATGCCCAGGAACATTGCTAGGGTGCTCCAGATTTTTTTCTTTATTTTTTATTTTAAAGGATTTTAGTGAAAATGAAACAGTAGTATAATATAGAATAGTGCATCTAGTAAAGAGCCAAACTTTATCACATGGGTGTAACTACAAAGCATGGGGCCCCCAGCAAAAGTTTGATTGGGTCCCCTTAATGTTCCCAACTCACAACTCCTTGGGTGACCCTTACACCATGGGAATCCATCAAACAAGGGTCATAAAACAAGTAGGACCATCAGGATCATCACACCCATAACATATATAACCACAAAAACACCTGATTGGGAGTATAAGAGAAAGGGAAGGTTAGTAGTTGGGGCCCTCCAACACTCTGCTGCCCCTAGTTACGTATGTGCTTTACACCTGGAAAGAAAATTGCTATTTCATTCCATAACATAACTCATATTGTAGCCAGAGCTGTGCACAAGCCCAGCTGTTTCATAAATAGAAATAAGTAGATCACAACAACCTGTTCACTATAAACCTTTATCCTCACCCACAGTCCTCTCTTTGTCGCAGTGATTCTCAGAACATCACCAAAACAACAAAAAAGGAAAGATACACAAATAAATAAATCAGAGCTCCCCACACCAAAAAGAGCCCCAAGAACAGAAAGCCTCAATGGTGTCAAAACTTACACTCTCAGTATCAATAGCAGCAATACACCCCCTGTCCCAAGCGGACTGCATCAGATATTAAATGCCCAAGAACCTGTTCCCTGCCTCTGATTCTCTATATATGTACCAAAACAACCATGAATTCTCATGGTCAGACACTCATGTGTCAGAGGCCTACTGTGAGATTCCTGAACTATTCTTCAATGCATTCTATAAAGTCAATTTCTTTCAACCAATCCAGTTGTAAGCTAAGTTCACATGCTCTTAAGTTTTGTCTATTATTTGGCTTGCCTAATCAGTTCATGGCCACACCTAGATTTTGTTAAGCACACTATATATCTACCTAATGTTTAGTGTCCAGAGATGCTCCAGATTTCTGCGCCACCAGCAATGCCCTTGAATAGAAAACATTTCTCCTAAAAAATTTGAAATAGTTTAGTAAACATTAACAAGTGCTAATTCAGGGCAGAAGAAAGAGCTATAAGGATTTTCATCTATTGATTTTACCTATTGCTAAAGCATTATTTAGAATCATTTGGTGTTGTTGGGTAGGGCTGTGTTGCCAGTAGAGATTATCAATGAGATACAATTTTTTCCATCATTAAATTGGACCATTCATGTAGTTGCTGCTGATTTCAAATGAATTATTGTAAACTGCATAGAAATGCATCAAAATATACAGGGTGGGCCATTTCTATGGATACACCTTAATAAAATGGGAAAGGTTGGTGATATTAACTTCCTGTTTGTGGCACATTAGTATAAAATGTGTTCAATGTGCTGCTCATTGTATTGGATTGTCAATGCAACCCTCTTCTCCCACTCTTCACATACTGATAGCAACACCACAGGAGAAATGCTAGCACAGGATTCCAGTATCCTTAGTTTCAGGTGCTGCACATCTCGTATCATAGACAGCATAGACAATTGCCTTCAGATGACCCCAAAGATAAAAGTCTAAGGGGGTCAGATCGGGAGACCATAGGGGCCATTCAAATGGCCCACAACAACCAATCCACTTTCCAGGAAACTGTTTGTCTAGGAATGCTCGGACCTGACACCCATAGTGTGGTGGTGCACCATCTTGCTGGAAAAACTCAGGGAATGTGCCAGCTTCAGTGCCTAAAGAGGGTAACACATCGTCATGTAGCAATTTCGCTGGCCCCCAAGGTCTCTTGATCTGACTCCCTTAGACTTTTATCTTTGGGGTCATCTGAAGGCAATTGTCTATGCTGTGAAGATACAAGATGTGCAGCACCTGAAACTACGGATACTGGAAGCCTGTGGTAGCATTTCTCCTGTGGTGTTGCTATCAGTGTGTGAAGAGTGGGAGAAGAGGGTTTCATTGACAATCCAACACAATGGGCAGCACATTGAACTCATTTTATAAGTGGTCAGAAACTTGTAAATAACTCATGAAAGAATAAAGTTACGTTAAAACCAAGCACACCATTGTTTTTCTTGTGAAATTCCCAATAAGTTTGATGAGTCACATGACCCTCTTCCTATTGAAAAAACAAAAGTTGGATTCAAAATGGCCAACTTCAAAATGGCCGCCATGGTCACCACCCATCTTGAAAAGTTTTCCCCCCTCACAAATACTAATGTGCCACAAACAGGAAGTTAATATCACCAACCATTCCCATTTTATTAAGGTGTATCCATATAAATGGCCCATCCTGTAAATCAGTAAGAAAAAGTTGCCCGTTATTAAACATCTCTTGCCAAGGGTGGTTTCATATAGTTCTTATTTTCTGGTAATAAACCATTCCCATGTTTTTCTGCAAATAGTTGACTGCTGGGAAAAAATAAATAACCACAGCTATAGGAAACTTTCATATACATCAACCGGACACAAGCACTTACACACAACATATCTCTACACTGTTATCCCTTCACTGTCTCCTGTTCACATGACACATTGACTGCAAGTGCCTAACAGTTATTTTAAAGATTATATCTTAAAATGGCATCACACAATACAATAAAATTATCTAATTTTACAGGAATTCAATAAAAATTATTGGTTGTGCCAAAAAAGTGTAAGCTTTTTTTTATTTGATCAAGAAATTCAATAGGATTTCCCATTTTTACTCAACATAAGTCGATCAGGAGTGGTGAATTTTTTGGATCAATTTTCATGAAAATTGAATGGTGTAGGTTAGGTTGTCAATTTCCTTGTGTATATACTCTCAAGCAATTTTCTAAGACTTTTCAATCTTTTTTTTTTTTTCAAAATTGGGGAAAATTGAACACGTGTGTGGTACATTGGTCAGAATTTTTTAATGTTACAATCAATCAGAAAAATTGATTGTAAACTTTGAATTGAAAAGAAATGTAAAAAAAAATTGCGTTGTGTTTGGCCACCTTAATAAGATGTTCAAATATATTTATTCAAGGTAATCATCACCAGGTATCGCATTAAACCATTTCCTACACTCAGAATGGTCTAACAAATACCAGATTCTGGATGGATGCTGCTAGCAATACACTCCATACATAAATGAGAACAAAGGTTGGACGGTTTGAGTATTAACAATTAAGTATGACTATTAATCATTTGCCTTTTGTGGCCTTGTGGCACATCCAGGCAAGCCTTAAATATTCACATGTCTATCATGATCATATGCAAGAGCATACTGAAGGGGGAGAAAGATATAAATAATATCTGGGCTAACTTAGTGAGAGTGAAATGATTTTATATTAGTTAAAGGGGTTTAACAAAGTATGGAAGTGAAACTTATACATATACAATTTTTATGTTAATTGGTTCATACCAAATATATATTTTCTATGAGACATTGATTGAATAGAATAGAATAAAAACATGTTCTAAAAGTGAGACTGACAAGCAAAAAGAGGTACCGTAATGACATATAGTAGAATAAAATATATTATTCAGGATACCTATTTTTACATTACCGTATATACTCGCAAGCAAGCCGACCCGCATGTAAGCCGACCCCCCCACTTTTACCCCAAAAAAACAGGAAAAAATGATTGACCCTCATGTAAGCCGGGGGTAGGAAACGCTGGCCGCGTGATCCCCCCAGTATGTCCCAGTATAGCTAGTATAGTGCTCAGTATAGCTAGTATAGTGCTCATTATAGCTAGTGAAGTGCCCCAGTTTAGCTAGTATAGTGCTCAGTATAGGTAGGTAGTACTCAGTATAGCTAGTAAAATGCCCCAGTATAGCTAGTATAGTGCTCAGTATAGCTAGTATAGTGCTCAGTATAGCTAGTATAGTGCTCAGTATAGCTAGTATAGTGCTCAGTATAGCTAGTGAAGTGCCCCAGTTTAGCTAGTATAGTGCTCAGTATAGTTAGTATAGTGCCCCCAGTATAGCTAGTATAGTGCCCCCAGTATAGCTAGTATAGTGCCCCCAGTATAGCTAGTATAGTGCCCCCAGTATAGCTAGTATAGTGCCCCATTATAGCTAGTATAGTGCCCCCAGTATAGCTAGTATAGTGCCCCCAGTATAGCTAGTATAGTGCCCCCAGTATAGTGCCCCATTATAGCTAGTATAGTGCCCCCAGTATAGCTAGTATAGTGCCCCCAGTATAGCTAGTATAGTGCCCCATTATAGCTAGTATAGTGCCCCATATAGCTAGCATAATGCCCCAGTATGGGTGGGTAGGTGCTGTCCCTCCCCGCTCCCCCTGCGGCCGCCGCTGCTGCTATTACCTCAGGCGGCGCCGCTTCCTCTATCCCCGTCCTCCTCCGGTAGTAACTCATTCACAGCAGCGCGCCTCTCGCTGCTGTGATGACGAGGAAACCATAGAGAGCGGCTTCCTGTAGCGTGATGCCGTTACTATGGGAACCGCTCTCTATGGTTTCCTGCGTCATCACAGCAGCGGGGGGCGCGCTGCTGTGAATGAGTTACCGGAGGAGGACGGGGATAGAGGCAGCGGCGCCGCCTAAGGTAATAGCAGCAGCGGTGGCCGCGGGGGGAGCGGGGAGGGACAGCACCTATCCACCCACCCACCCACACATGACTCGCAAGCAAGCCGACCCCCCAACTTTTGGCCCACTTTTGGGGGGTCAAAAATTCGGCTTGCTTGCGAGTATATACGGTAATTATCCTGGTTTCAGCATCAGAAATGCTTTTTATATCTATATATTTCTTTATATAAGTGTGTAACCTCATGCTCCCAGTGATGCTTAGCCAAGGCTATGATGTCACACAGCCGTCTGCCCCAGAGCACTTTACTTTGGGTAAAAAAATAAATAAATAAACAGGGATTCTCCTTGCCAGAGTAAAGGTGTAAAAAGTAAGTAAAGATGCCACCATATATTTAAAAATGTAAATCAGGATGAGGACATATTTTACAATGCGTAAACATTGACCAAATAATTTATGAAGTAATACTGTAAAAAAAATAAATAAGCAATTGTATGCATTAAATTTTCTCTTTAAGATGCAGCTACTTTATTATACAGTGAGTTATATTCAGGCTACTATATTTTTGGTTTACTTTATTTTTATGCTCTTATCTTGTCAAGTACCTCCAATAAGGCAAGTTTTCATACGCTGCTTGGTTTTTGCTCATAAATTTTACAAGACTGTTGATTTCATTGAAATATTTATCAATCTGCCAAGGTGCTTCTTGTGGGAGTCATATTTCTGTCACTCCACTTCTTCATCTTTTCTTTCTAGCAGATACAGTGTACCCATTCCTTGTGATCAATGAGGATATAGTGTACAAAGTGTAATCCAAGTCCACAGGAAAAAAAAACAAGGATAAATAATAACAGTAAGCATCAGCTACAAATTAAAAATAAAAGAGTTAAGTAATGATTTATGTTTCATAATATTGAAACAAAAGAAAACTGGTGACAGTGGTTGTAGCCTTATGTGGGTTAAGGTCATTACTAGAAAAATGCTTTAAGAAAATCCTGTAATGAATAATTACAGAGTGCCTGATGTTAGTAAACAGTCCCAAAATTCTGAAAAACCTTTAATTTTAGCAGCAAAAAATATTGTAAAATTACAGGTTGTTTGTGCTGTAATATGTACGAACAGAGCCGCCAAGCAGAGTAAAACAATGTTCTAAAAATGATAAAAAGAGGGAAGTCGAGGTGGACTTACCTCTCTCTGGTAGTGGACATATACTCAAATGCAGAGTAAAAAATATACAATTTATTCACAGGTTGTTTGTGTGATATCTGATAGCCTGCAAAAGTAAAACACAAATGCAAAATGCAGCATAAACAAATATACACAAATATACTGTACATAAAAATAAAGTGTTCATTTTTTTATTGAAAGCAGGAACATTCTCAAAAAAATGCATTTTACATCCTGCAGAGAAATTATTCAGGGAGATGGGAAGTGAAAAGGAGCAGTGGAATGAAGGCTTATTGAAGTCAACCATCTACTTCAATCAACTACTGCAATATTCCGAAGTTGAATTTCTAGCAGAGAGAGGGAGAACTTTCCAGTTCTGGCTCTTAAAGTATCAGTATGCAACTGGAGACATGGACATGAAAAGATGAGCCATGAGAAGTGTCCACCCAAGCTTAGCAAGTACCACCCAAGCTCAGCAAGGACCACCCAAGCTCAGTCCTTGCCATAAATACCAACAGAGTCATGTTTGAAGGGTTTAATTTATCTGCTGAAAATGATATTGGTTAACAGAAGCTATTAGGTGGCTTGGAGGAGCTGAAGGTAATGCTATGCAGCTTTCAAGTACAGACCGACATTTACTTTTTGATGGGCAAGAACTAGAAATTGGGAATTTGGGATAACTGAGCTTTATTAGCTGTTATAGCACAGTCATAATTAAACTTACATTCTCTTTACTGAAACCATTGGTCCACATTAATGTTGAGCGAACACCTGGATGTTCGGGTTCGGGTCCGTTCTGCCAAACATGGGCCAGATGTTCGGCATGTTCGGCCCGAACCCCGAACTCAATGGAAGTCAATGGGACCCCCGAACATGCCGCTTTTGGGGGCCCTATGGGGTCGCAGGCATAAGGGGGGAGCATGCCCCGATCGCAGGGGGGTTGGAAATTCCCCCCACCCCCTCCGCTAGCGCTCCCCCCTCTGCCCGCTTCCCCATAAAAAAAGTTTGCGGAAAGTTAATAGTACCTGGTGGCTGGCTGGCTAGCTGGCAGTGGTGAGATGAGTGAGGAGGAGTCCGACTAAGAGACGCGTTGAGGCCGGGCAGCGGGCGGTTCAGCGGTAGTACCCTTGTGGTACTTCCGCCCTTTCTCTGACCTCACGTCCTCTACGTGATGACGCATACGAGGGTACGCGTGACGCGCACCCTCGTATGCGTCATCACGTAGAGGACGTGAGGTCAGAGAAAGGGCGGAAGTACCACAAGGGTACTACCGCTGAACCGCCCGCTGCCCGGCCTCAACGCATCTCCTAGTCACTGCCAGCCAGCCAGCCACCAGGTACTATTAACTTTCCGCAAACTTTTTTTATGGGGAAGCGGGCAGAGGGGGGAGCGCTAGCGGAGGGGGTGGGGGGAATTTCCGACCCCCGCCCCCCGCGATCGGGGCATGCTCCCCCCTTATGCCTGCGACCCCATAGGGGGGCCGTATTCGGGCGAACAGGGCCCTGTTCGGGGGGCATTGAGTAGTTCGGGCGAACCCGAACTAAAAGGCTGAACACCATCAGGTGTTCGGTCGAACTCGAACAGCACCCGAACAGGGTGATGTTCTGCAGAACCCGAACAGTGGCGAACACTGTTCGCCCAACACTAGTCCACATAGAAGTATCCAGAAACTTTTTTGGCCAATAAAAAAAATCCTGACCTCTTTTGTAAATCAAAAAATTGCTACATCAGGAGAAAATCTGCCCCGAATATGAACCATAGAACACACTACACTAGTAGGTCATGGCAGGGCTGCCATCAGAAGTGGACAAACATCACTACAGTAAAGGGCCCCGGGACCCCCCAAAGCACTAGCATTAATACCATGATCTTTTTCTGCTGGAATCCTACTTTGCACTGTTTAATCACACAGACACAGGCTGGCTGTGTCTGCGTGCAGAGCGAGTGTGAGTGAATCCCTCCCCCACCCCCTGCACTTTGACAGCTCAGTGGGAGGCATGGAGAGGATCTATTCCACATTGGCTGCTCATCCAACTAGCCCTGCCCCCCACAGAGAAGAGCTAGAGATGCAAGGCAGAAGTGTATGAACAGAGAGAGGAACTAATTGTGTCAGCCTTCTTTGAACTATGCCATTACCTGCAGGGACAAAGCAGAGGGCCAGAGCAAAATGTAGAATGTGTGATATTGCATTTACTATCAGCCCACACTGTCTGCCCTTCCTCAGTATGGGCACTATTTCTGCTTGCTGCATCTCTTTTCCACATTTGCACCCTCAATGTCCCCTTATTCTGCTCCTAGCTCCTAGCACCGTTCACTCTGCTCCTAGGTCCCCTCAATTTGCTCACACCCCCTCACTCTGCTCCTAGCACCCCCCCCCCCCCCCACACACACACACACTCTGCTCCTAGCACCCCCACTCTGCTCCAACCCCCCTTTTCACTCTGCTGCTAGCACCCCCTCAATCTTCTCCTAGCACCCCTCACTCTGCTCCTAGCACCCTTCTCACTCTGCTCCTAGCACCCCCTCAATCTGCTCCTAGCACCACTCACTATGCTCTTTTCTCCCCAGCACCCTCAATGCATTTCTTAGGGAGAAACTGTCTAAATATGTTTGAGGGACTATGCCTAATTATGTTTTGAATTTGAAAGAATTCACTTGGCCAGGAGGGATCACTATGCACAGGCCCACTACATAGTTGTGATGTCACAACTACATAGTGTGCCTGTCCAGCACGTTCATTCCAGGCCATGTGAATGCAAAGTAAGTTCAGGGGTCGCTACTGACTAACAGAGGGGGTCGGAGGAGAACAGGGGAGTGGTGGGCATGAGCCCACTAAACATGCCTGCTCCCTCCGTTTTTCATTTTATTTTCCACTAAGGTATTAATGCCAGCGCATTGAGGGAAGGCCCAGGCCTGATGATGTGTGAGGGGCCACAACATTTCTGATGGCGACCCTGGGTCATGGTGCTAGATCTTGTACTGTGAGTCACCTTATAGTGTTTCTCTCCAATGCTCCATCTACAATTGATTCCGTCAGCTGGATCTCATAATTACAGCATGAATCTTCAGTTAGTGCTGCACCATCCTAGTTGGAACCAAATGCAGCCATGTACAGCTCAGAATCTGTCTAATATTATATTTTATTTTTGGTTATATATATATTTATTAAGGATTCTTCACCAGCTCTTTGTTTTACTTTAGTGGTTTTAAATGGGGGAACCATCTTTTATTACTTACTGATTGTCTTGTCCCCTTTCTGATCCACTTATGAACAAAGGATATCTGAACAAATTCTGTTCCATACTATGGCAGGGGAATAATAAAATATTCTCAACCTTCGATTGAAAAACACTTTACCACCAGTTTTTTATCTTTATTTTATTAATATTACTTTTTTTTTGTACCTATGCAAAATTTTGACCACACAGTGGATAAGTTTATAATTCAGTATTTTCTTTGGTTAGTTTTGTCATTCACCCATTATCTTCCTAACTTCAGTGTCATTATTTTCAAAACACCTTCCAAATGCTTGACAGTAACCTGCTCCTTTATTTATTAAAGCCACTTCCTAAGGTCTAACCTTAACCTCTTTCACTAGCACACAACTTGTTTCCTGCTGTTGCTGCAAACCTTGTCCCTCATGCGTAACTTTAACCCTGCTCCAACATAATGCATACATGAAAAAAGGTGGTCTGGAAAACACAGGGCTTTCCACCAGTATAAAATTGCTAAAATGACTGAACATTTGCGATATTTGACTACTGGATTCCAATAGTAAAATATTGGTAATCTTTACCAATATTTTACTTTGACTAAACCCTACTCTCCCACAGAACCCTCCTTCTAACGATGCAACCCCCCCTGGCAGTACTAAACCCTAACCCCACAGGTGGTACCTAACCCTAAACCCTAAACCCTAACCCCATAGGTGGTACCTAACCCTAAACCCTCCCCTGGGGGGCCTAAACCTTGACCGCCCCTTGCCACGGTCACTATGCAAATCTGCAATTTGCATAGTGACAAGACTCAGCACCCGCTACTGTATTGCCCAAGTTTCCTCCCATTGCCACAAATCATGGTTCTTATAATGGTAGCCTATGGCATCACCCTTTTTTCCAAGGCGCCTGGGGTGCCATTTTTCCTGTTCCGAACATAACATCCTTCCTGATGCCTAATCTTGACTTTCTAACCCTATTCTACCATTATTAGCAAGCATCCCTGTGAGACCCTCTGATGTTATAATGAAGGCATCCAATGACATTTGTTTGCAGAACAATGTATCACTTTTTAATGTCTAGTGTATATAAACTGTGTTCTAAATGATGTCAGTAAACAGGTAATCAAGTCTGAGGAAGGGTTCATAACTGAAAGCTTACTCCTTTTCTTTTAAGTTAGCCAATAAGTGGTATAATCCTGATTCAAAACTTTTTGTTATTCCTGACTTATTAAGTTAGTCTTCTCCCTACACTCCCCTTAACTCAGGCTCTCTGAGTAGTCTTTTAACCCTAAATCCTCTCACCTGACCCGTCACCCTAGTTAAATCTACCATTTCATTGTCTTTGTTTATGATTTTGGCCCCTGTTCCGTTGTCCAATACAATACTCAGCTGAAATCCTCTCAACCACATAACCAAAGTAATTTTGGAAATAGCTTCAAACATCCAACTCACTACCACAAAAGATATTTAAGATATTTTGATGAAGCACAGACACCCAAACCTAGGACTGTTTAAAAATATGTAAATACATTTTTTTATATAAATATAAATGTTGGTAATGAAAAAATACAAGAATTTAAAGTAAACCAAATAAGTCCTTATTCACTCCAAACTACAGATGATAGCATAATAAAATATAGTCACATTTATTCTACCCTATTACTAACATATGTATTACAAAAAATGCTGATGAAGATGTCATTATGTTTGTAAAAAGTGGGGAAAATGTATTTTATTTCCACAGGTTTGTTGCAGTTAATCCTAATTTGAATAATAACACAACAGTGTGGAGGGCTTTTTAAGATTTTTAAAACACTGCCAATTTTGTGGCATGGTTTTCTGGGTCAATTTAGCTAACTAATCATGTCTTGTGACACAAATGATGTTTTATTAATTAATGTTATGCCTAAAGGAGACCATGGTGTAAAGTAATGGGATCCTCACCAAATCAATGCAATTTTAATTCATTTTAAGTACCAGTGTTATCAAAAACAAATCATTTGACAACCTTTTTCAATTATGTTGTCTGACTGCTGCCATTTTAGTAATTAAATTAAATAGTGCTGAAAACAAAACAAAAAAATTGCTCATTTGATTGCTTGGTTTATAATATACAGCATGAAGCATTCTTCTGTTACCATATGTACTCGAGTATAAGCCAACCCAAGCATAAGCCGACCCCCAACTCTTATTCTCAAAACCAGGAAAAAAACTATTGACCCGAGTATAAGCCTGAGGCAGGATATGAATCAGCTATAAATTATTTTTGCTGTACTCCCTGTAAGCCCTATGTGGTTAAACAAAACTGAAATCTATTAAAAAATACTAATACTCAGTATTCCCTTTGTCCATGCCTAGTAGATGGGAAAACTGCATGAAAGTGTTAAAGTAGTCTTTTGTCCTTTGAGGTCTCTGGAAAAACATTAGTGGAAGTGAAACCTGGATCCAGATCTGGTGCAGTAAGATGGGTAGTAAATTACTATGGCCTCAATTAATAAAGCATTACCGCATACGGTAATGCTGAAAACAGCTGACTTTATCGAGCACTTAGGAAAGTGTCAATTCGTAAATGCTGTTACCGCATGAAAAGCTCAAATTACCAAGCAGTGAGATAACTTACTGACTTCAGTGGTGAACTCCTCTAGCACATGCCAGTAAATGTCAGGAAATGTCAATTCATAAAAGATTAGAGCAGGCGGTATTGACATGGAGAATACCGCCTGCTGTGAGGAGGTGATAACAGTGATAACAGAGAGCTACTGTGTAAAAAGCCAGCAGCAGAGTGATCTGAACAAACAAGGCTTAACTGAATACCCCAGGCTGTGTTTTTAACCTCTTGGGTACCTGTTTCAGATGTTATTTCACATCAGAAAGCCTGCATGTGTAAAGTTTCTTGAAGTTCTTCTAAGCTGTGGCAATTAAATATATTGTTTAGAAAGACTAATAAACAGATATAGGCCTGGTGCACACCAGAGGAGTTTTTCTAAACGTTTTGAGTTTGTAAATCTGCTGCTAATGTTATCCTATGTGTCTGTGCACACTGGAGCAATGAGGTTTTGTAAAAAAAAACCATAGCATTACATTGAGAAGAGCTTTTAGAGGTTTCAAAAGCTCTTCCCAATGTAATGCTATGGGTTTTTTTTACAAAACCTCATTGTGTGCACAGACACATAGGATAACATTAGCAGCAGATTTAAAAACTCAAAACGCTCAGAAAAACTCCTCTGGTGTGCACCAGGCCTCAGAGCATATTCAGGGCAAGGAGACACAGTATAACCATACATGCACATCTAAAGGGAAGTTGGGGATGCCCCTTTTATTGTAATGCTGTCTCTGCACGGAGAACAGCCAAATGTAACAAATCAGCCAGCTCATTAATGTAACAACTCAGTCAGCTTACGTTCCTCATACCGCTAGCTCAGTTCGGAAAATCCCCACATTTCTACCGCACCTGTGAAATTGTTTCTGAATTAGCACACAGAAGTCTAAAATACTGAATGCTGTATTTTCCCTCCCAGATTTTTTAACTCCAAAGCCTTTTATGAATCAAGACCCATGTGTTTCTTTGAGAGTGCAGTCATGTAGAAAGTCATATGCAATAAATATGAGGCAAGACACAGCTGTAGAAAAGTCCCATACATAGATGACCTCCAACAGTCAGCAGAAGTTAATGCAAATTGCAGAATTCAGTTCCTGCAGATATAGCATATGCTGGGAATATGGGTTTGCAAAGAGCAGTGTACAAAAAGGCAGCAGCAGCGATAAAAGATTGCAAGGCAAAGTCACTTTGTTAGGCACCTGTTTTGGCTTGTAACCCGCTCCGCTCATCTGCTACCTGAAATACTGGATGCTCTACCAACTGCAGCCTGAGATTCAGCAGGAGCTCCTGCAAGGATATATCAAATGCACAGACGCTATCCGCTGACAGACATGCTAGTTTGCCCAGCCTTATGAGGTCCAACCCCCCCTCCCCCCTAGTCTCCAAACCCCTCACCGGGCAGAGCAGAGCGGTATAGTATTCTCTGGCTGTGTCCCCTCCCTCCGGCATAAGCAGACTCCTGTACAGTGGGAGTTTTCACTCATCGGTCTTCGCTGTCAGGATTCCTATGCATGTCTGTCACTGTCTCACTCCTATCAAATACGTTTTCAGGATCCGCACCATCTAAAATCTTCTTTTTATTTATAGCTCATTAAAAACATCACACAAGGCATAAAAATGTGTGTATCACACCACCATGATGCACGGCGTTTCAAAATAGTTCTTTCTTCAGATAACGTCAGGTACACACTCACAATACAATCAGAAAGCTTCCTACTTATAGTACTAGGGAGGACCTGATGGAAGACTTCAAATTAACATACATCCACAAACCAATAAGGTCACTTTATACAAAAATCACCAAATAAACATTGTACAATTACAAAGATTTTCTTAAAAATCATTAGCTGGAGAGAGCATTATTAACGTTTTAGCCTCATAGGAGTATATTGCATACTCAGATACATAAACCACACTTATATGTGCAATAACAGTATCAATCATTGTACTTTACTGCTCCAATCAGCAGTGCAGGGTCAGCCAATCAAATTCAAGCCGATAATAGCTTGGCGGATGAGCTTTTTGTCCCTAGGCCTTCTCAAAGGACTAGAGGACATGATCTGCGCATGGAGGAAAAACGTTTTAGCCATTTATTTAGGAAAGGGTTCTTTACAGTTAGAGTGATTAAGATGTGGAATGCATTGCCACAGGAAGTCGTTATGGCAAACTCTATACCTGCATTTAAAGGGGGCTTAGATGCTTTCCTTGCGTTGAAAGACATCCATGGCTACAATTACTAGGTAATGCCTAATGATGTTGATCCAGGGATTTTATCTGATTGCCATCTGGAGTCGGGAAGGAATTTTTCCCTTTAGGGGCTAATTAGACCATGCCTTGTAAGGGTTTTTTCGCCTTCCTCTGGATCAACAGGGATATGTGAGGGAGCAGGCTGGTGTTGTACTTTATACTGGTTGAACTCGATGGACGTATGTCTTTTTTCAACCAAAATAACTATGTAACTATGTAACATCCGCTCAGCTTCTCATTGCCTCTGCCTTCTCCAGCCAATCCTGTATGCAGCTACAACGTCCGCTTGAGGACTACGTCTGCCGCCCACAGATCACCTCCAAAGCGACAGTGTCCACCTGATGACTTAAACCGCTGCACGCGTATATTCAATGCGGCCAATCCGCATGAATGAGCCGATCACTTGAGCGACAGCGTCTGCATAAAGACTTCAACCGCTACACACGTATAGTCAATGCGGCCAAACCCATGAATGCACCAATCATTTGTAAAGCGACAACATCCGCAATACAACTTCATGCGTATATTCAATGCAGCCAATCCGCATTATCACAACACAAAGGCTAACCAATAGGATGATGTGCGACAGCGTCCACTTCAGTTGTAAGACTGCAAAATACTCACTCAATATACATTAATACTATTATACATATGTTCAATAATTCCAAAGATTAAGGTTCACTATAAATATACATTAAACATTATGAGAATCTCCAACTATACTGTTCTCACTAGGGCAAACTACTCATTATATCATAATCTCTATTTAACCATTTGGGTTCAAGGGTATCCAGTTGTTTTATCCAATAATGTTCTCTCTTAAATCATTGCTTATGTCTATCACCCCCTCTTCTTGGGCCAGGAACCCCCTTTAACACTTGCACCCTAAGCTGCCACAATCTATGATTAAATATAGTAAAATGATGAGATACTAACAAATCCAATTTTTTATTCCTAATACTAGATTTATGGGATGCAATCCTATCTTTAAGGGCCTGGGTTGTTTTTTCCAACATACCCAACCCCACAGGGGCACTTCAACAAATAAACTACAAACCTAGAGTCACAAGTATAATGACCCTTTATTTAAAACTTGGTGCCCCTGCAGGGATGGGTAAAGGTGTCACCTTTAGTTATATAGCTGCATAAGTGGCAGTTTAAACATGGGTAGGTTCCATTTCTTGCTGATTCCTTTATTTTTTTCTTTTTTTTTTAAATCAGCCTTTATTGAAAATATTAAAGGAGCAATTACAGAGAAAATATTCATACTATTTCTTAACACCCTAACACAGCAGCAGAGCAATGCTCAACCAGTGAGCCAAAAATATAGATTTTACATAGCTTAAACATACACCACCTTTCTTTTTCCGAAATGTCATACTTGCCTCATAACCTTGAGGTATCTGGATACTATCTTCTCTTAGAGTACATGAATGACAACTGAACATGTGAGCTATTCTGGACTTTCCTATTCACTTTGTTGTATACCCCCTAATATTCTATCTTGTATCATGGAAAATTCAGCCAAACCTGGAGTGTCCAGCCACCCACTCCAGATTTTTTCATATTTATGAGGGGCATCTCTATGAGCGTATATTAATTTTTCCATCTTAAAATAAGAATTGACTTGATTAATCCACATCTTTTTTGTAGGTGGGTTCGGATCTTTCCACATTACTAATATAAGTTTTCTTGCTTGGAATAATAAACGGTGAGTAATTAATTGTATGTGGTCCTGGCTATCTACCCCTTGTAGTATTCCCAATATGCATGTTTTAACTGAGCTGGCAACCTGTTGATTTGAAATTAGTTTTATAACATCCAGTACCTCTCCCCAATATCTTTGCAGTTTTGGGCATTTCCACAGCATGTGGAGCAGATCTCTATGGTCTCTCCTACATTTTGGACATAGTGGATCCTCTCGCCTATTCATTGCAAACATTCTTTGAGGGGGTTAGTAAATTTCTGTAAATAATATTCAATTGTGACAGTTTTTGGGAGGCATTTGACGATACCAGTGGGACCGCAGCTAATATATCTGCCCATTCTTCCTTTGTCAGTTCCCCCAATTCCTGCACCCAGTGATTATAGCATTTAAGAGGGAATTTCATTAAAAATTGCCCAAGGATCCTAGCGTAGCATGTTGAAATAAATCCACTTCTTACATTGTACTGTGCTATAAGATTAAAAATAGGCGATGGGTATACTAGTAGGGAATGCGATTCTTTTTGCTTATGCAATGCGTGTGACAGTTGTAGATATTGGTATTCTAGCAAGGGTGTTCTTTCCTTTTTACCCATTAGATCTAGTATTTCAGATAATGCTTTTAAGGACCCTCTCTCTAATATATTTCCCAAGGAGGAAATTCCCTCCTTGGCCCATGTCTTCAAAAAGGTTAATTTTGATATTTCTATCATCCGTCTATTATCATGCAGGGGCATATACGTTGTTATACCCTTTATGTCTTGCATAGTGCGTAAGCGGTTCCATATTTTATGTATCATCAAGATAGTTGGGGGTGTACTAGGGGATAGTCCCCGATTGCCTGCTTCTAAAGCTGCATATATGGATCTATTCCCCAAAAAATAATTAAGTAGTAACCTGCTAGAATCTATCAGCTCTTCATTTTCCCATCCCACCAAATGTTGGACCTGTGCCGCTAAATAGTACACCCATGGGTTTGGGACTGCCAACCCACCTTCTTCTTTCGTATTTTGTAGATATTGGAGCTTTATTTTAATTCTACCCTCACCCCATATAAATTGTCTAAATATTTTGTCCAGGGTTTTAAACAGCTTAAGGTTGAGCCATGTTGGTGCATTGTGAAGGACATATAATAGCTGGGGCATGGTCACCATTTTTAGCAGGTTTATTCTTGCCACCGGAGAGAGAGGTAGTTTTGACCAGGTTTTTAGTTTTTGCCTTATTTTGCTCAATAATGGGCTGATATTATATTGTTCATATAGAGTGACATCTGGAGTAATTATGATTCCAAGATATTTGAAGGATGTTACTTTAGGGATTTGATCACAGTTAATCGGCAGAACCTCATCTAGTTTGTCTATTAGCATAATTGAAGATTTATCCCAATTTACCTTCAGTCCTGAAAATTCCCCAAATCTACTAATAGTGGACATTGCTGCAGTCAACGAATCCCCTGCGTCTTGCAGATACAGGAGGGTATCGTCGGCATACATTGCAACCTTTTCCTCCACCTGCCCCCGCCATATTTAAACCCCTGAATTAATTCATTTGATCTTATTAATTCAGCCAAAGGCTCAATCGCAATTGCAAAGAGCAATGGTGACAAGGGGCACCCTTGCCTTGTTCCTCTTTCTAAGTTAAATTTACATGTCATAGAACCATTAACCCGAAGACGTGCCGTTGGGGAGGTATATAGAATTTTTACCCATCTACAGAACACTGGGCCAAATTGCATCTCTTGTAGCACACCATGTAGATAGATCCACTCTACACTATCAAATGCTTTAGCTATATCGAGCGCCAATATCGCCCTCTTCCCTATGTTGTCTGCTTGTAACTGAAGATTCAAAAAAGTCCGCCTAATATTTATTGCTGTGGATTTGGATGGTATAAAACCCGATTGGTCTGACTTGATAACAGTGGTAATTATCTTGGCCAACCTATTGGCCAGCATTTTGGCCAATATTTTGACATCTGCAGTCAATAGAGAGATGGGCCTGTACGATCTGCTTTAAGAATGTCCTTGCCTGGTTTTGGAAGCAGAATAATTGCTGCTTCCGACATTGATGGTGCTAATGCTTCCTTAATGTAGATTTCCTCGTATACCTCCAGCAATTGTGGAAGTAATACTTCTGCATACCTTTTGTATATTTCAACTGGAAGTCCATCGCACCCCGGCGCTTTATTCGCCGGAAACGATGCGACCGCTATTTCCATCTCTTCTAATGTAATGGGTACATCCAACATGGCTCTATCCTCATCACTGAGTTTCAAAAGGGGAATAGTATTCAAAAAGCAAGCCAGTTCATCCATCTCGTAGTTTACTTTGGAGCTATATATTTCCTTATAGAAACCATACAGCTCCCCCAGTATATTCGTATTGTCCGTAACCACCTCTCCTGAACTATTCATCAACGCACCGATGTGTGTTGACGGTCCCTGTGACTTGGTGATGACTGATAACAGGTGACCCGTCTGGTCTCCTTGCTCAAAAAAGGCCTGTTTCGTAAAGAAGCGTTTGTGGTTGGCTTTAGTCATAAGATATTCATTCAGGATTTCCTGTGCCTGAAGCCAACTGGATCTTAACTCATCAGTGGGGTCCGCAATAAATGTAGCTTCCGAGTCCATTACCCCCTTAACATATATCTCATGTCTCTCTCTAGACTTCGATCTCAGAGTATTAATTTCTTTAATAAATATTCCCCTTAAGTATGCTTTCAAAGTCTCCCAGACCAGAATGTGATTAGTGGAGTCGTTATTTATCTGTAAGAAACTATTAATCTCGTGAATTATATGGGTATGTGTGGTTAGCAATGAAAGCCAATATGGATTTAGTTTCGGAGACTTCTCCCTCTAGCGGCTGACGTCACTTCCGGAAGTGACGTCAGCCGCTAGAGGGAGAAGTCTCCGATGGAACGCACGGAAGCAGGTATGTATCTGCCCGCCGCTCGCTGCCCACCACAGCCCCACAGACACTTACGAGCTGGAGGGGAGCGCAGAGGGGAGAGCCCCGAGGTGAGGGAGAGGGGGGAACTACCCCTCTCCCCGCCGACTGTGGGCAAGGCTTTCCCCTCATGCTGCCACCCCTCCAGCACCCACAAAACGGCTTCCCTGTCCTGGTAGTTTAGTAATCTAGCAAGAATCGGTCTTGGTGCAGCCCCTGGTTTAGGAGGACGTGTGGGAACTCTGTGTGCTCTTTCTATTGCATAAAGATTAGAAAAGGATTCTCTGCCAAACACTTCTATAAGCCATTGTTCTATAAATGCAGTAGGTTCCAGCTTTTCCACCTTTTCCGGAAGTCCAACGATTCTGACATTATTTCTGCGCATTCTGTTCTCCATATCGTCTGCCTTATCAGTGTTTGCAATTGAATGTTTAATTACTCTTTTTAAGTCCCTTAGCGCTGGAGCTAGAGAGTCCTCCAGCCCACTGACCCTGTTTTCCACTGCAGATGTTCTTGCTCTAATGTTAGACATGTCCTGCCGAATGAGTATTAATTCTTCTTTTAGTCCACCCGTCTGCTGAGTTAAAGATTGAATGGCCATGTTGCAGCACTGTACAGCAGCAAATATATCACTTAAAGATGGTTCTTTGGGTGTAGGAGTAGTGTCCTGCTCCACTGTACTGTCACTATTATCCGCTGCAGCAGGTACTCCTGACTAGTGCTGGGCGAACACCTGGATGTTCGGGTTCGGGAAAGTTCGCCGAACATGGCCGCAATGTTCGGCATGTTCGGGCCGAACCCCGAACTCCCCGAACATCCCGCTTTTGGGGGCCCTATGGGGTCGCAGGCATAAGGGGGGAGCATACCCCGATCGCGGGGGGGTCGGAAATTCCCCCCACCCCCTCCGCTAGCGCTCCCCCCTCTGCCCGCTTCCCCATACAAAAGTTTCAGGAAGTACCGGTCCGGTGGTAGTGGGTGGCTGGCAGTGGGCGGCACTGTGAAGTGAGTGACTGAGGAGGAGGAGTCCGGAGAGTGACGCGTTGAGGGAGGCCGGGCAGCGGGCGGTTCAGCAGTAGTACGGTACTACTGCTGAACCGCCCGCTGCCCGGCCTCCCTCAACGCGTCACTCTCCGGACTCCTCCTCCTCAGTCACTCACTTCACAGTGCCGCCCACTGCCAGCCACCCACTACCACCGGACCGGTACTTCCTGAAACTTTTGTATGGGGAAGCGGGCAGAGGGGGTGCGCTAGCGGAGGGGGTGGGGGGAATTTCCGACCCCCCCGCGATCGGGGCATGCTCCCCCCTTATGCCTGCGACCCCATAGGGGGGCAGTATTCGGCCAAACAGGGCCCTGTTCGGCCGAACAGGGGCCCTGTTCGGCGGCCAATTAGTAGTTCGTGGCGAACCCGAACTTAAAAGGCCGAACACCATCAGGTGTTCGGCCGAACTCGAACATCACCCGAACAGGGTGATGTTCTGCAGAACCCGAACAGTGGCGAACACTGTTCGCCCAACACTACTCCTGACATGCTGTCAGTTTCCCACACTAGCTCTGCAGCCTCAGCGCCATCTTGGCTAGGAGCTTCTGCCACTTGTTCCCCCTGTGCCTCTACACCCACCTCATTCGGCTGCTGCGCGTCCTCCTTCACGGCGTTCTTCTGTGTCCTGGCATCTTTGTGCGCATATTTTTCCAGCCGGGCCGCTACCTCCTCGCTGGCTGCACTCATTGCCTGTGACCGGGTCTGCTTTGAGACGGCGCCATCTTGCTTGCGCGGCGTCTCTGCTAGGCCCTTTTCAGCCTTTCCTTTGGTCATTGCGGCTGGGTTGCGGTGTCGATCAGCCCAGAATGATTGCGCCCGTTTCCCCTGGCTCTGGGGCTGTTCTTGGTTCTGATCCGAGGTCTGGTGCCTCCACGCAGGATCAATTTTCCAGGATTAAGCCGGGAGCTGTGTGAGACACGTCTGCTCACATCGCCTGCTGGCCACGCCCCCTTATTTTTTTCAGAACCAATATCACCCTTAACAATAGTAACTCTCAATGAAGGTGCTCATTTATATGACATTAGACACTCAAGTGATTGGCTCATTCATGCGCATTGGCCGCATTGAATATACGAGTGTAGCGGTTTAAATCTTCATGTGGACGCTGTCTCTTTGGAGGTGATTGGTGGGCAGCAGACGTAGTCCTCAAGCAGAAGTTGTAGCTGCATACAGGATTGGCTGGAGGAGGCAGAGGCAATGAGAAGCTGAGCGGACGTTGTCGGCTTGAATTTAATTGGCTGACCCTGCACTGCTGATTGGAGCAGTAAAGTACAATGATTGATACTGTTATTGCACATATAAGTGTGGTTTATGTATCTGAGTATGCAATTTACTCCTATGCTTCTAAAGCTTTAATTATGCTCTCTCCAGCTAATGATTTTTAAGAAAATCTTCGTAATTGTACAATGTTTATTTGGTGATTTTTGTATAAAGTGACCTTATTGGTTTGTGGATATCATGTATATTTATGTATGTTAATGTAAAGTCTTCCATCAAGTCCTCCCTAGTACTATAAGTAGGAGGCTTTCTGATTGTATTGTGAGTGTGTACCTGTGCTATCTGAAGAAAGAACTATTCTGAAACACCGTGCGTCATGGTGGTGTGATACACACATTGTTATGCCTTGTGTGATGTTCTTAATGAGCTATAAATAAAAAGAAGATTTTAGATGGTGTGGATCCTGAAAACGTATTTGCAAGGATATCCCTGTGCACTCCAAGGGTGATCACTGCACATCATTAACCATTGGTGCAGTCCCAATTGAAGAACCGTCTCACTCCTATGACACCCTGAAGTGGCGCTTCACTACTAGAGGGCGTCATAGGAGTGAGACGGTGACAGGCATGCAGAGTAATCCTGACGGTGGGGACCGGTGAGTGAAAACTCCCACTGCACAGGGAGGGGACACAGCTGGAGAATACTGTACCACTCCGCTCTGCCCAGTGGGGGGCTTGGAGATCCTCGGGGAACCTCGTAAGGCTGGGCAAACTAGCATGCCTGTCAGCAGATAGCTCCAGGCTGCTCCACTCTGCAGGTTGGGGGGGGACTGTCACCTCACTGAAATTCTGCCTGCACAATGCTGCTGGCATATACAGAAGGGTCACTCCCCATGGGGGACTGGTAACTTGGGTGGGGGACAGATCACTTCTGCCCTTCTCATATGGCAGGGGCATTGGCAGCATGACTCAATTATAAGCCGAAACCCCCACTTTTCGGCCATTTTTGTTCCAAAAACTCAATAGTATGCAAAAGAAAATTACACAAGGACTCTTGTGGCCAAATAGTAAACTTACATCTACATACATTTTTTTTAATAAAAAGACCTACATGTAATGTAAAATTAACGCCTTACCTCCCACACACTCCCATAAATGCCCAAATAAAAAATTTGCATACAAAATTTACAATAAAAAATACATAATTAGTTACCTTAGGGACTGAACTGTTTTAATAATTGTGCCAAAAAGGTATATTACTGTTATTTTTGAAAATATAGGCTTGTAAATAGTGATGGATGCAAAACTGAAAAAAATTCACCTTTATTTCCAAATATAATATTGGTACCATACATTGTGATAGGGAGATCATGTAAATGGCATAATAACCAGGGTACATGTGCAAATAAAATATGTGGGTTTTATTTATGGTAGTAGCAAATTTTGGATGCAGAAAAACTAACTCCAAGGAATGCATATGGGCCCATTTCCACTAAATACAATTTTTCCGAAGCAGAAAATTCATGCATGACATATTGCAGATTTCTGCATTATGCATTCGTTTTTCCTTACAATGATGTAATAATTTAAGCCATAGACCCTGAATAAGCATGCAGATCCAATGTCTATGACAAATCTGACAAGATTAGCTGCATAGTTGTTTCAGTTGTGTGTGTGTCAGACACTAATGACCAGAAAGATCAGCAGGATTGCCAGGCAACTGGTATTGTTTAAAATGAAATAAATAGGGCAGTTTCCATAGGTCTCACACCTTTTAAAGGTACTTTGCCCTTGGGATATGCTATGATTTGGATGAATGAGAATATTAACATAAAGAACTGAATATGATTTTAGTCTTTCTATCAATAGTAAAATAATTTAAATATCTGTTTTTTCATAGATCTGTATAAAAATTTGAATTAAAATTACTATGGACCTCAGTAACTTAAATGCATGCAGGAGAGCATTGAAAAAGAATGTAAAACAAAAATAATGTTGTTAATTCTGTTTGTATCTTTTCTTAACTTTCTGCTGTAATGTAGGAAAAATTCCGTTAATACATAGCAGTCAGTATACATAACCTATACTGACCCTGCATGCTTGCCATAGATGTCTAAGTAGTAAACCTTTGGGGAAAAAAATATTTGTCACAACGGGCTACAAACAACCAACTGAGCTTGTCCTTCTTTTAAAACCTAATACTAGTGTACAAAGATGCCATGCACTATTTAGGATGGAAATTACATACAAATAGCCAAAACTGTTTATCTAATCAGAGGTTGGAACTTCAAATATTGTTTATAAAAATAAGATTTTAGCTAAGATGCTGAAAGTAAATTAGAATGAAATCCCCTTGGGAGAAGTAGATCACCATTTTAGATTTCAGACTAAATAGAGTCAGCTCAGCAGGAGGTAGGATGACACTGCAATGACCAAGAATGACATACTCTAGAAGGAGACAAACATTTCATATACCATCATTTGTATTGAAATTGTATTATTTGCAGTGGTGCTCATCACGAGCTCGTGATCACGAGTAACTCGTGATCACGGGCCATTTTTTGCGATCACGAGGTAGTAATCGGCATTAGTGATCTGCTCTCGATCATGAATGCCAATCACAAATGCACTTGTGATTGCACACATTACCCAACGCGTGATCATGAGTTACTTATGATCACTAGTCGGTATTCGTGATTAAAAACCTACCGACAAGAAGAACAATGAGAACAAGAGGAAAACATTTTTCAAAAAGACCCTACTTTTTTAGAAAATGTATTTTAAAGTTTCAAAGGAAAAAAGTATACATTTAAATGTGGTAAATGACAGTCGATGTAGCAAACCTAATGGTAGTGTAAATTTTCATATATTAAAAGAAAGAGCAATTAATTTCCTGACGGGGTTTCCAGGGGGTCCTTATGCAGTGCGTACGGATCCCCTGGAAACCTCTTCAGAGCCGCAACTCTTTGGCCAGAGATTGCTAAACAGCCGCAATATGGCTGTGTAAAGAACCCTGGCAACTTTTCCTATTTTTTTTAACTTTTTTATTTATGTTCAGAGGGTGGGAAATAAAAAAATGACATGGGGTCCCCCCTCCTGAGGCTCTTTAAACCCTTGTCCCCATGCAGGCTGGGATAGCCAGAATGCGGATCCCCAGCCAACTGGGGCTTCGCCTTTTTGAGCTATACCAGCCTGCATGGTCTATGGTATGGGGGGGCTCCGGGGAGAGGTGCAGCCAAGCCTTCCCTTTCCCCTGGAGCCCTTGTCCAATCCATGGACAAGGGGCTCTTCCCCACCTCCGGTGCCCCAAGGGGAGGTGGGGGTCACCAACTCTCTGGGGAGGGTTCATGTTGTCATCTGGGAGCCCCCTTTAGGAAGGGGAACCCCAGATGCCTGCCCCCTCCCAGGAGAAAGGAGTATAGGGGTACAAATTACCTCTTATCCATTTCCATAAAGGGTTAAATGAAATAAAAACACAACCATGAGAAAAGTCCTTTATTGTTCTTAATGAATCAGAAACACTTACCTGTAACTTTAAAAAATTGTTCCCCTGCCAATATCCTTGGAAAAGGTCCCACGCCAATATCCTCTTTCTTGTGACCTCGGGAGGGGGGACCCCACATCATTTTTTTTTTATTTTCCACTCTCTGAACATAAAAAAAAAGTTTAAAAAATTGGAAAAGTTGCCAGGGATCTTTATACAGCCATATAGC
This sequence comes from Hyperolius riggenbachi, assembly GCF_040937935.1. Taxonomy (NCBI): domain Eukaryota; kingdom Metazoa; phylum Chordata; class Amphibia; order Anura; family Hyperoliidae; genus Hyperolius; species Hyperolius riggenbachi. Next base: position 436,148,110 of record NC_090647.1, read on the forward strand.
GGCTGTATAGCGATCCCTGGACAAAGCGTTGCAGCTCTGGAGGAGGGGTTTCCAGGGGTTCCATTGCTCTTTTTTTATATATGTAAATTTACACTACTGTTAGGTTTGCTACATTAACTGTCATTTACCGCATTTAAATGTATACTTTTTTCCTTTGAAACTTTAAAAACGATGTTCTCAAAAACTATAAGGTCTTTTTTAAAATAGTTTTTCCTCTTGTTCCCACTGTTCTTCTTAACATATCCAGCAAATTTGATGTTTCTAGCATGTAAGGGGGCTTTGCTATTAACCACTAAAGTCAGTGTTTTTTTAATCACGAATCACAACTCGTGATTTGTGATTACATGCGGTTATTCGACTCAAAACTGTACTCAAGTCAGATATCCGTTTATATTTGTGATCATGATCATGAGTCAATTCGTAAGGGGTAGAGTCAAATTAATGATTACTCAAATACGTGATTGGGGGTATCTGAGCACCACTGGTTATTTGAACATTTGACTCAGGCTGTTTTACCACTTGTTGCCATTCCATGTGTGGCCAGCAGGAGCGGACAGTGTAGTGTCCACCCTGATGATCCGCCGTGGTCTGGCTGGAGCCCAGGGATGTACTTCCCCATAAGCTATACGGGGGAACGCACCCACCAACTGCACAGAAGTGTGCGTTTAGCTGGACTACCCCTACGTCGACTGGTCCCGACTAGATGAATTACCGGGCATCTCATTAGACGCTGCGGTTTTTCTGAGTTCAAGAAGTTCCCCGTCTTCATTCTTCTTCCTGGGAGCGAAATGGATTGCTTCCAGGACTTTTTGACTTAAATAAATACATTTTAACATTTAAAATTAGCTGTTTACCTCCCACATCAAAAAATACCCAAATATTTTTGCTTAGAATTACACAGTGATGTGTTTGAAAAAAAAGGCACCACTTTTTTTCTCCACAATGCCCAGCATTACCTTTCAGCTAAGGCAGCGCTGGGCAAACTATGGCATGCATGCGCTGTTACTCCGGCCTGCCGACAGGTGGCCAAATTCCTCTCCTCCCTCCCTGCAGAGTCACAAGAAAGCGGAAAGAGGGCTACTTAAAACTCATCTGATAGCCGATTCCAGTATTTTGTCTATATGGCAACAGGGTGTCACATATCATGACGTCAGGACGTGCCAGTGTAGTACACGCTTGCTGCCAGTGTGTAATATGCTGGCAGGTCCTGACGTCGTGTCATGTAATGCCTTGTTGCCATGGAGATGAGACGAGACACTGGATTCGGTGATCAGGTGAGTTTTAAAGGACCACTATCATGAAAAATTGTAAAATTTAAAATGCATAAAAACACATACAAAAAAAGAAGTAAATTTCTTTTAAAGTAATATGAGCCATAAATTACTTTTCACCTATGTTGCTGTTACTTGCAATAGGTAGTAGAAATCTGACATTACCAACAGGTTTTGGACTAGCCCATCTCTTCATGGGAGATTCTCAGGGTTTTGTTTATTTTCAAAAGCACTTAGTGAATGGCGGTTGCTCCGTCCAACTGCCAAAAAAGTGTACAGCAAGCAGGGAGGCTGGCCAGAATCTTTGTATAAATCCTTTTCAAGGAGTGCTGAGTGCAATGCTGAGAATCTCCTATGGAGAGATGGACTAGTCCAAAACCTGTCAGTAATGTCAGATTTCTACTTCCTACTGTAAGTGACAGCAACATAGGAGAAAAGTAATTAATGGCTCATTTTAATTCAAAAGAAACATACTTCTTATTTGTACCTGTTTACATATATTTTAAATTTTACAATTTTTCTGTGAAAGTGGTACTTTAAGTTCTCCTCTTTCTACCTGCTCACGACTCTGAAGCGCAGGGGGGAGAGGAATTTAGGAATGTTGCCCATTGTCTGCAGCATGCAGCCCAGGCCACGTAAAGTTTACCAAGCACTAAACTAAGGTCAGCTGGACATTAATAGAAAATTGAAGTTGTGTATGCAAAAATTGTTATCCAACTATTTTTATCCACATATAAGCCTTAATTTCTATGTGACGTAGGTGCTAACTGTGCATGGGGGTAGTTTCAGGGTAGATTCACTATACTGCAGTAAGTAGAATAATGTGCATAAAGACTTCCTTCACAATGAGTAGAGTGTAATTATGCAACACATACATACATACACACTGTACATTCATACATACATAGATACATACAATGCACTCTATACTCATGCAGTAAAAAATATCTTCTCCTCCAAAGGAGAAAACTTAGGGGGAAAAATGAAAGACATATTATTCTGTTTACTTCAGTTTAGTGAATCTACCCCGTGGTTGTTACTTAGGGAGAGCTGTGTTAGCTCTCTCTCATTAGTTTATGGACAGTGGGGATGCTCATTCTGATTCTACGGAAATTGGCAATTCCACATCGGAATACAGAAATACTAGTGCGATAATGCGGATTTCAGTGGAAACTGCGGAAATTTCCACAGAAAATCCGCTTACCGATATGTGGTAATTTTAAGTTCAGAAGACTCAGTATGAACAAACCAATCAGAGGATGTGTATTTTGGCGAAAATTTTGGTGTAAAATCCACATGACCAATATTTGGTTATTTTAAGCCAATCAGAAGACTCAGAAAGTTGGAATGAATATTGGTAAGTGGATTTCCTTGAAAAACCGCATTCTCTGATTGGTTTATTCAGAACAAGTCAATCCGTCAATTAGAGAATGCGGTTTTTCACAGAAATCCACTTACCAATATTTTGTAATTCTAAGCCAATCAGAAGACTCAGAAAAATAAGCCAATCAGAGAATGCAGGCATTTTGGCAGAAATGTTTGGCAGAAAATGTGCATTGAAATGCGGAAATCAGCAGAAAGCGGTAGCGGTAATTGGCATTAGAGGAAAGCGTAGTTTCCACGGAGTTGGAAATCAGAATTTCTGACCATCCCTAATGGACACACACTTACAGTATTTTTCTTATAGGAACTCCTGCAGTAGCAAATGACATTCTTATGAAATATAATGTAACCTAACTGCCTCTGGATTTACCCAGAAATATGGCTGTCTTTGAAGGGGAGAAGAATAATCTGAATTCTCCTCCTCCTTACACCCACCCCTTCATTTTACTAGCCCCTACATTGACTTCATGGACTGATCTGCTGATCTGGGTGTTAATAACTATTTTATTGGAAAATGTATATTAGTATTTTAATTTATTAAAAAACACAGTATTTCATGTTTCTAAACTGTAATTAAAATTGTCAGTAAATGTAATAAACTAGAAGAAAAAAACTCAATACATATGAGCACGTTTTATGTGTTAAGAAATATCACTTTTTTCAACCTTGTTATTGATTAAAGAGATATAACGTCAGGCATTATTACAGCAACATATATTGATTACTATTTATATTGATTACTATACTTCACGTAAAAGCTGGTTTAATGTGTTTAGATTGATCTTTGCCTGCACAACATAACAGGCAAGCTGGGTCTTCATAAAAAGACGTCTTTGCTCTTTAACTGTGAACACAACACTACCTTTTATTTAATGGAATAGCATTTTTAGAGCTTCCTAAGTGCAGATATTGAGTCTATTGGCATTAGATCTCAGATCAGCTACACTAAGCGGCCTTTCAGATGATAGAAAGTTACAACAGTAATATAGCTAATGGACTCTCCTGAAATGACTGCCTTGTGTTTGAAGAAAAACAAGGTATAATACCTTTTATTATGCTTAGGATACCAACCCTTTTTTTTTTATTAATTAATGGTTTACTTCATTTTTATTTTAACCAATTCACCACTGAGGGTTTTTTCCCCTTATAGACCAGAGCAATTTTCACCTTCCGGTGCATCTACCTTTCATTCGCCAATAAAATAATACCTTGTTTTTTCTTCCACCAATTAGACTTTCTTTGGGTAGTACACTTTGCTAAGAATTATTTTAGAAGCCAACAACGCATTCCACGCGGAAGTACCGGCTGGACCCGCGTGGCATCCACCACAGGGACCCAAGGCGTGCCTTCTTGCCCCTCTGATGAGGCCCCTGGCAACTATGGGCGAAATGGCTGTTAGGGCAGCAAACCTGGAACATCCCTAAGCACACCCACACTTCCATTGCAATCCATGCCTGTCACCACATGTCTACAGTAACGCAAGTATAGCCTTCACTGCTTGTTTTTCTTGCTCCTTGCATGCTTTCTGGCTTGGCTCTAAGCTTTGCAAGTTTAATGATGTGCTGATGGACTGATCAAGTCACATTTGCTTAAATGCATAGAAGTGATTTTGTTTGGACATTTTGCAGCTATCAGATATGTGTATGAAATACAATAAATGGTGTCAGTTTTATACTGAGAGTGCCTGCCAGCCTTTCCTTTTGTGTGAACAATTATTTTATTATAAATGCATTTTAATGGGGATAATGAGGAAAAAAAAGGGAAAAAGTTCATTATTTCTCAATTTTCAGCCATTATAGTTTTAAAATAATACGTGCTACCGTAATTAAAACTCACAAATTGTATTTGCCCATTTGTGCCGGTTATTACACCATTTAATTGTTGTCCATTTCACAATGTACGATGCCAATATTTTATTTGGAAATAAATGTGCATTTTTTCAATTTTACGTCCATCACTATTTACAAGCCCATATTTAAAAAAAATAACAGTAATTGTACCCTCTTGATATACATATTTAAAAAGTTAGTCCTTAAGTTAACTATTCATGAGTTTTTGTATGCTTATCTTTTATTTGGGTGTTTATGGAAGAGTGTGGAAGGTTTAGGAGTTTTAAATTATGTGTTGGTCTTTTATTGAAATAAATGTGTATAGGTGTAATTGTACTATTTGGTCACAAGATGTCCTCACTCATTTTCTTTCTGCCGCGTACTAATAGTACGTGAACAGGAAGTAATGCATGCAAGTTTGTAACAATGACGCAAGCATCTCATTAAACCCTGCGATCATTGACACGGGAACTTAGCTCAATGAATGGGAACTGCATAGCCATATATTGTTAACTCCTCTAGCTATTGACGGTAAGAACGTGCGCAGGAATGGTCACAGGAGCATGCAGAAGTTGTATATCTATGCCCCTGGATTGGGACAGTCTTCCCACGGAGTGACAAGTGGTTAAGTTAGCAGATACAGTGCTGCCCATAATTATTCATACCCCTGTCAAGTTTTGACTTAAAGTTACTTTTGTTCAACCAGCAAGTCATTTTTTGATGGAAAATGACATACAGTAAGTGTCTCCCAAAAGATATTACGATGATGTACAAGAGGCATTTTTGTGGGGAAAAAAACATTTCTCAGCTTTTATTTACATTTGAGCAAAAAGTGTCTAGTCCAAAATGATGTATACCCTTCACAAACTGTCACAGTCTGTGAAAAAATCCAAAGTTCTATATAGTCCAAGCTGGTCTAAAGCATCCTAATTACCCTAATTAATTGGGAACAGCTGTTTTAATCAACTCAACAGGTGAAAAACAGCAGCTCCCTGCAGTTGGTTTGGAGACAGTCGTGGCTAAGACAAAGGAGCTCAGTGAGGACCTGCGGCTCAGCATTTTGGCTGCTCACAAGTCAAGAAAGGGATGCCTCTTGTACGTTGTCTTATTATCTTTTGGGAGACACCTATGTCATTTCCCATCAAAAATTTAGTTGCTGGTTGAATAAAAGTAATGTTAAGTCAAAATATGCTAGGGGTATGAATAATTATGGGCAGCACTGTAGATACCCAGTCCAAAGTGTCTAATGGTTTATTGTTGGTTAGGACTGGGCTACTTCCATAGATATATTTACCACACTATGGGCCATATACAATTAACTTTTCCTCCTGAGTTTTCTGCTAGGAGATAATTTTTAATCTTCGATTTAGGATAACTTTCTGAAGTTGGCAATGGATAAAGTATGAAAAAGTATGTGAGATCTGCTATCAAAATGATTTTGAGTATTTTTTTGTTTGCTGTTGATTTAATAGATTTAATGGACATTTACAAGTTTGAAAATATCACCTAGGTGAAAAAGTTAATTGCATATGGGCCTATGGGGTTGATTCACAAGGCTTACTTATTTTTCATCTTAAAGGGACTCCGAGTACCTCTCATGGGCACGTCTTTAAAGAGACTCCGACCAGTACTGCAAAGTACTTAAAGATGCATACCTTTCTGTAGCTTGTACTCTCCTTTTTCATTTGATGCCTAAATCGCCATTCTACACCAAATAGTTTCCATTCAATTTCAATTTAAAAACGTGCCTGCCATATTGGCTATGTTACAGCTTCCGGGTCACCTCATCTTCTCTGTTAGAGAAGTGCATCACTGAATGAAGCAGGAAGAGGAAGTGACATGCATGGCCATCGCAAGAGGCTCCTCCAGAGGGGTCAAAGCACGACTTTGTTGGAAGTCGTCTGGCTTAAAGGCATACCCATGAGAGGTGCTCGGAGTCCCTTTAATTGTAGGGAGAGCTAACTCGTGAAATAGGCAAATAAGGAGAGATAATTTATGAGAGAATGGCCTAAATTCACTAAGCTTAACTCCTGTCTTTAATAACTCTACTGAGCTGTTTTACAGTTATCACCATGGTGATATGATTGTGATAGCTGTAAAACAGCTCAGAAGAGTTATTAAAGACAGGAGTTTAGCTTAGTGAATTGAGGCCATAGTCAGTTAAGGAGAGATAAATCATGAGTTAAGTTACATAAGGAGAGATGAATCATGAGTAAAAAGTCAACTGAAGTGAGAATGATATGGAGGCTACATTTCCTTTTAAACAATACTAGTTGCCTGACAATCCTGCTTATTACTTTGGCTGCAGTATTGTCTGAATCACACACCTGTAACAAGCGTGCAGATAATATTGTCAGATTTTTTGTCAGAAATATCTGATCTGAATGTTGGTTAAGGGTCTATGGCAAACATTATTAAAAGCAGTGGATCAACAGGGCAGCCAGGCAATGTGCTTTGTTTAAAATGAAATACATATGGCAGCCTCTGTATCCCTTTCACTTTAGTTGTCCTGGGGCAGCACGGTGGCGTAGTGGTTAGCGCACTTGCCTTGCAGTACTGGGTCTCTGGTTCAAATCCCAGCCAAGTCAACATCTGCAAGGAGTTTGTATGTTCTCCCCGTGTCTGCGTGGGTTTCCTCCGGGCACTCCGGTTTCCTCCCACATCCCAAAAACATAGAGATAAGTTAATTGGCTTCCCCCTAAATTGGCCCTAGACTACGATACATTCACTACACGATATAGACATATGACTATGGTAGAGACTAGATTGTGAGCTCCTCTGAGGTACATTTAGTGCCAAGGCTATATATACACTGTACAGCGCTACGTAAGATGTCGGCGCTATATAAATACTAAATAATAATTTAAAAAATTAATTTAAAGAGAGATAAATTGTGAGTTAATACTGTAAGTAAGGTGAGATTATTCAGCAGAAAAGCTTTGGGAATCAGCCCCTATTATATTCAATATTCAATTTACCTTTTCTCCTGAGTTATCTCTTAGGTGATATTCCACAACGCATTGTCAATAAAATACCTTTTAAGCCACCAGCAAGTAAGGACACTTTTTGACATTTTATGGCATTATTTACCTGAGAAGAACATTCCTGTAATGGATTGCGGAGATGCCGCCGTGCGGTCTGGCAGCGGGGCGGCTGTCTCCGCATTCAGACCGGCGGTTTCCGCACAGCAGCATGCGTCTGGTTTGCCTGGGCCTTCTAGTGCACACAGATGGAGAGCTACGTGCGCGCGCGCTAGAAGGCAAGCCTTTTAAGCCAGTAGGAGAGCGATCAGCTGATCAGGTCTATCAGCTGATCCCAGCGCACTTACTGATTGGCTGAGTGGTGCAGGGCGGCGCGGAGGAGCGCTGCAGTATATATAGATCTTGCTGGTCAGTCTCAGGTTGTCTGCCGTTGCGAATACTTACGTGTGAGCACTCAGACCTCAGTCAGATCCCACAGTGTGTTAGAACCAGGTGGACCTGGGAATTCACACTTAGCCATATTACTGCTGTGTTATACTTTAGACCAGTTCTGGGGTGTTGAGACCAAGGACCTCACACCCAAGCTTAGGATTACTGTGTCATTACTGTGTTACACTTTAGACCAGATCTGGGGTGTTGAGATCAAGGACCTCACACCCAAGCTTAGGATTACTGTGTCATTGCTGAGTTATTCTCTAGACTAGTTCCTGGGTGTTGAGACCAAGGACCTCACACCTCAGACTAGGACTGTGCTTTATATCTCTTATGACTATTTGCTCTGTCGACCTCTCTCTTGCTTTCTGCTTCGGTACCTCTGCATATCTGCCTACCTGTTGCCAAACCCTGCCTGTACCCGGTTACCGAATCAGCCTTCTGTCTCTGTACCTTATCTGCTCGTGTGTTGCCGACCTGGCCTGCCTGACCCTCCAGGCTGTCACTCATCCCTTGAGTGCTCAGTCTATCTGTACTAGCTGTGACACTATTCCACCAAGTGTCAGTTAGCTGTTAGGACTCCTGCTCCTCATAGAGTCCGGCCTGCTAGCAGCCAGTGGCCTCTACTCCTCTGGAGTCCCCTGGCTGCAGTACAGTCTATTATCTGATCACCAAGTATCACTGGTTGCAAGGTTCTCTCTATTCCCTCTCTCAAGGAGATAGTCCCTGCACAGCCGAGGGCCACCTGCCCCTCAGGTGGTTCCTGGCCGAGCTGCCTGTGTCTCCCGCCTCATGGGAGATAGCCTACAGTTACACCAAACACTTACACTTCATTTGGTGTCCTGAGGTTAGTCATACTTGTATTATTGGTGATTCTGCAGATCATCCATAATCAAGTATACATCTGTATTATTGATGATTCTGCAGATCATCAATAATCAGATTCTCTCTGTGTGCTGACACCAATCGTTACAATTTCCTCTTACAAAAACTTAGCAAGATCAAGGCCAGAGTCTACGGTGACAGAATTCCTGACACTATCAGCACATGCCACACCTAGGTCATGCCTTCTTTTTGCTTGTAAAACAAAAATTAATCACACAGAGACAAATTAAATTTTAAAAAGAAATTTTAGCAGTGCCATACAATAACCCTATATGTATCCTTATTATCCAAGGAACTGGTCGCTGCAACCACTCCACCTGCTGTGATCGGGAGCAGAACACCAAAAAGCCAGGTAAATGTAGTAAATAAGAATTCTGCTGCACCGATCTCAGGATAAAAGTTCAATTTTTATTAAGGCGATTGTGGACAAACAGCAATACAGCTCACGCAAATTGGAGCAAACTTATGGCTCCTTAGTTAGCAACTGTGCATGTGCGGCCTGGCCATGATCCCAGCATGAACACACACTTGTTGCCATAATCCTGCTGCCTATGTGTGGTTGTCATAGTACTGAACTGCACATGCGCAGGAGGCTTACGGCAAAGCGTGTGTGATCGAGACAGGAGCACGGCCAGGCCATGCATGTGCAGTTGTGTACGACTTTGACCAAAGTCACCGCACTAATGGGACTGCCAGAGGGACCACAGGGGGACCCAGAGGACGCTGAGGGACCTCACGGGCTACGGGGGGGGAGGGGGGGCTGGAGGAAGCCCCAGGTAAGTGCCGATGGTTGGTCAAACCAGCCATTAATGTTTCGTAGTCTCGGTTTTAAGGCCACTGGTAAGTTCTGGGTCATTCTGTTTAGATATTTATTTTATTGCTGTCAATATGTCTGCAACAATAAGAAAAACACCAGTATGAATGTGCCTGCATTACTGACTGGAAGACATCAAGCATATCTTTATCTGTCATGTTTATCATTTCATTTCATTTTTGCAAATAACGACAATTTAGTTCACTTAATATAAAGTCACATCTTTCAGCTCTGTTACCTTGTAGCATTTCATAACTTGCAGAATAAAATGGAACCCTTAACTAAGACAAAGATTTGGACAAACATTGATCACCTTATAAAATACAGCAATTTTAAAAGACAGTCAGACATGAGTGCTTGTCACCAAAATGCATGGGCCACTTATAAGCGATATGGCTTCACAGCAAGAAAGTCAACGTGAGTTCTTCTATGTCATAACGCTATTGTGAAGTGCTTTTGCAACCGCTCGTCTGACTGTGAGCTTTGATGCACTAGAAATGATACTGCTAAACTGGGGTCATCAGTTAGAAGAAAACAATTTCCTTCACACAGAGAAGCAGGCTTACCACTGTGCTCTTGACACAAACTGATTGGTTAAAAAGGAAATGGCAGAATGCGTGCACTTGTACACCAGTCTGAAGAATAGTGACTGCAGTGGAACGAATACTTAACACCAAAGACCGAAGGAAAAAAACGTTAAAGTAAATAAATTACCTCATAGTTTAATGGGTGCATATACCTGGGCTGACAGAATGACAGCTTCATGTTGCTCCATATTTACACTTTAATGTGCAATTGCTTTGATTTACCTGCCTTTTTAAAGAAAACACTTCCACAGAAGTGTTCAAACGCAGTGTTTTCCGCCGGCCTGGATTAGGAATTCCGGTGATTTAAACCCATATTTTGTTTCTGGGTTATAAAGTGAGATTTAAGAAGCCATCTCACTTTTGTAATTTAAAAAAAACTTTAATGCACAAATTGGTTTTCTTCGAGCTCCAAGACAGATGTGGTGACCATAAGTGACACAAAAAAAAACAACCCTAAACAACTTTATAAATATTACATATGTTTTGCAAGAACAATTAAGGTCACATATTTCAGCTGTCACTGATGGCTGCTCTAAAATACATAGTGCACAGTTGGCAAGACAGATTGAAATAAATGTAAAACAATTATATTAATCCAAGTTGATTTTTCATAGGGATGTGTACGTACTGTCTGGAAAAACATAATGTCATTTGCTTGCAGTTTATGTGTGAAACTGTTGTATATATTCATTAAATTAAGGCATCAGCTTTGTCTTAACTTCTAACACTTTGCATAGATCTTGATTAGATGCTTGTGCTTTGTGGAATCGGTTATGGCACATCTGTAGCTTAGCTAAAGTCTCTTTAGTATTCTTAGTTAGTAATATAGTGTCAACTGTAGTATTCAGGAGAGATCTGCAGCGGCCTGTAATTTGATGAATTTGCATTAGTCCCCAACATTGAACTGGTGCAAAATCATTTCTAATTGATTTGTATGGATTTACTGTACACTGCTGTATTGTGCACTTACTAATAAGAGATACAGTACAGATAGTCTGTTACAATATTATTATGTTGTTTAACCTCCTAACGACCGCGTCACGCCGATGGGTGTGAATGTGGCGGCTCCCCCAAGACCACCTAACGCCGATTGGCGTCAAGTCCTGGGGAGTGTTTTGCAGTAGATCGCATGCCGATGAACGCTCATCTCCGCTTGAATGACGATGCTCTGCTCCATCATCAGTCTTCAAGCAGCGATCGCCACTAGGAGACTGTTATACAGTGAAAATTTACAATGTACAGTGCTGCGATCTAAGGCTGAACTGGGGACAGCGGTGACACTCAGCTGTCCCCCTGGGGGGCTCAGGGAGCCATCGGCTCTCATAGGCTGATGCCTATGAGAGCCGATCGCATTATCAAATTTATTTTGAGTATTTTCTTTCTTGCTGGGGGCTTAAAAGGTATTTCATTGACAAGGTATAACTTAGGAGAAAAAGTTAAGTGCATATGGGCCCTAGTCTTAAAGCATAGCTAAAAGTCCAAAGCAGATGATTTTGGTGTTGGTGGTGCTTGGTACTCGGCACCTCTATACACCCCAATGCAAATTTGTGGCTATGGTGGGCTGTGGGGTTAGTTCAGGCATAAGCATTTGGCTATGAGATAGCCAAGCACACAGAATGTTAATCAGATCAGCTACACTGTAGCAAAACTTAGATAGTGGCAGGGATGGCTCACGGTTAAGTAAGGCATTTGTTAATGTGTAATGAATGTGACAGCACTCGTGGTGAGGACAATGCACAGAACAGTAATGAGTTTGTCTACACTGTAGGTGAATTAACATTGTAGCAGGTCAGTAGGTTAATGTAAGGGGATAGAAACAGGGTTCACAATGTAGCTGAGTCCCAAGGGTTAGTGTTAGGCAGTATGGTAGTGAGGAGAAAGGATATTTGTGAGGTATTAGACACAGGCAGTGTTGTTCTTGCATGTCAGACTACATATGAAAAGCTGTGGTGACAGGTTTCACACACAATTACAAATGTTTATGCTGCACTTACCCAAGATAAATTTCTTCTGTGCAGACAGCTCAGTCAGAGACACAAGCATCTGCAGTTCAGCTAGTGAGACTTATCTCACACACAGGGTTAACAGATGTAGTGTGAGGGAATCTCTCCTCCCCTCGTGGTTCACTGGTCCATCAGATTTGGTATCAGTGAAAAGTGAAAATATTGTAAATCCAATACTGCTGCGCTTGTAATCCTCATATGTATCCAATAGTATCACATGTGGGAGAAAAACAAAGAGAAGCAAAGATAGGGTGTAACGTATATACTAAGTACACCCAGTGCCACTTAACACACTTCCAGGAATAGTGAATAAGCCCAGAACAGACAGGGGTAGTCTCCACTGCTCCCTATAGAGTGGTCGCTTACCCACAGTACTCTTGTTTTCAAGCACAATCCCTGGCAGCCATTGCCTTGAAAGTAAACATCCTAGAGCAGGGGTCTCAAACTCAATTTACCTGGGGGGCCGCAGGAGGCAAAGTCAGGATGAGGCTGGGCCGCATAAGGGATTTCACAATCGCAGCGCATTGCCGCCTCTGCCCGCCCCTCTCACTCTTCCTTCACAGAGAGGGGCGGCAGAGGTGTCTATCCGCCGCGATTGACGTCAGGAGGGGCAGAGCTGAAGCTGAAAGCTCTGCCCCTTCCAGGAAATGCCGGCGAATTGCCCCCCGGGCGATTTGGGGGCTCTGCAGCCCTCGTTTAGCGGCGGGGATGCGGCGGATTACTTGGGAGCACTGAAGCGAACTATAAGGAAGCTTTTGCCGGTGAGGGCCACAAAATATTGTATCGAGGGCCGCAAATGGCCCGCGGGCCGCGAGTTTGAGGCCCCTGTCCTAGAGCCAGTGTAAAAGTAAACATAGCGTAATCCTGTTTATTCAGACAATAAAAACCCTGCTAAAGAACTGCTTACAGTGTATAATCTTGTAACATCAACGCGTCCGCCGGCCGGGTTTAGTTAGCTGTCCTCGCTCCTTGGTGTGTGTGCGTGCGTGCATCCAAGCTCCGCCCTACGCGTTTCGCCAGGAGGTGTGACTCATCAGGGGCTGGACGCACGCCCATTCTAGCCGCACATTTATGCACAGTGTTACTTGCACGCTGTCTATGATAGGCCAGCTATTGCATACGTCATAGTAACCATACATATTCATAGTAACCATACATATTCATGCCCTAACATTGTTATACGTCATTCTATCAGACATAAAATAAGAAAATAAAATGCACGCACATAGGAACATTACATGCGGCCCATATACATATAAAAATAGTAAAAAATTGGTTAAAAAAATAGAACCGCTCATATGCTCATACTAATAGGCTGTAAATTCATATGCCCTTGTGCTGGGCTACTGTATCATATCCACGTGGTTGCAATGATGGTGTAGCAACACCCAATATTGCAAACCACTTACAGTAATGTTTCCCAGTATTTTGTGCACTGCGGTGATGATGTAGCAACACCCAATACCGCTGCGTACACATATGAAGATTCCAGACCTGTACTGTCTTAAAGGAAAAGTACTTAGAACTATTATTCTTGGGGGGCGCAAACTGGAGACCTTTGTCCAAAGTTCTAAGCTCTGCTCTGCCCAATTGGGCTTTACTCAAATTAAAGATCCCCTACCAGTTCCTTAGCCTTTTGTGCTCTCCTTCCTGCTCTACGTCCCCTTCTGCTCTGTGTTTTATGTCTTTTCCTGGGGTGTGGGATATTTGGGCGTAGTGATTTTCCCTCTCTGGACAGTTATCCTCCTGTACTTGCTGTATAGGGTAGCTTGTAATGTTCCTATGTGCGTACATTTTATTTTCTTATTTTATGACTGATAGAATGACGTATACCAATGTTAGGGCATGAATATGTATGGTTACTATGAATATGTATGGTTACTATGATGTATGCCATAGCTGGCCTATCATAGGCAGCGTGCGAATAACACTGTGGATAAACGTGCGGCTAGAATGGGCGTGCGTCCAGCCCCTGATGAGTCATGCCCTGTGACGAAATGCGTAGGGCGGAGCTTGGACGCACGCACATACGCTAAGGAGCGAGGACAGCTAACTACTCCCGGCCGGCGGACACGCTGAAGTTGCGGTGCAGTATGATAACTGTGATATGCTCATTTACAAGATTATACACTGTAAACAGTATTTTTAGCAGGGTTTTTATTGTCTGAATAAACAGGATTATGCTATGTTTACGTTTACACTGGTTCTAGGATGTTTACTTTAAAGGCAATGGCTGCCAGGGATTGTGCTTGAAAACAAGAGTACTGAGGGTAAGCGGACACTCTATATGGAGCAGTAGAGGCTACCCCTGTCTGTTCTGGGCTTATTCACTATTCCTGGAAGTGTGTGAAGTGGCACTAAGGGTGTACTTAGTATATACGTTACACCCTATGTTTGCTTCTCGTTTTTCTCCCACATGTGATACTATTGGCGAGCACTGCTATGTAAGGCATGCATTAGCGGCTGCTTCTTCACATTAAGGTGCGCTGCTTTAGCAGTGCACCTTAATGAATCAAGCCCATAATGTGAAACAAAAATGTTGGCAATGCATTAACATCCCCCATTACCAATGGCGTGGAAATTAGGACTCTCCCTGATAGCTGACAGTCATACCATTAATTTAAAAGTTTCAGTTTTAATGTTTATCATTAAAGCGGAATGAAACCCAGCATTTCTTCTTTGCTCTAAAAACGATTTACAGCATATTATATACTACCATCATTTTTTTTTACTAGAACAGCATTCAATTAGTTAAACACAGGACTTAAAAGTTCAGTGCAGAGAAATCTGGATGCATCCTAAGGGCCGGTTCAGACGGACGCCTAGTGGCGTCTACCGCCAAGCGTTCAGGACCCATCGGCTAAACGCTCCCATTCAAGTGAATGGGAGCATTTAGCATTGCGCGGTTACCGTCGATTACCGTCGTTTGCATAAACGCGGCATTCCGATCCCGATTTAAAACGTCGTTTCGGCCATCCCTAGAAGCCGCATGCAATGTCCAGGGGCGGCTAGCCGACGTGGCTGAGAAACGCCGATCGCGACAATCTCCATACTGCCGCCACCGAACGAGATGTCACAGGACGACGCAACTTCCTGGCCGCCCCAACGCCGCCTGTCGTCCATGTGAACCGGCCCTCAGTGAGAGAGAGTGAGAGATAATGTTATCTTGTGTTTACTTAATTGTATCAAGTGAGGAATGTGACACATTCTCTGACTGTGCAGAAGCTCCTGGACACAGAGAGACACTGAAAGCATTTCTGCCTTCAATACAACATGAATAAAACCAGTTATGAATAAAAAGCAAAGGCAGCTCTCAAAGCAAAAAACTGTACTTTTAGGAACTTGTAATTTCTAAATGAATAATAATACTTATGCACAAATGCAAATATGATAACCGTATGGCCTATAAAAAGTAGGAAAACATGATTTTATTGAATATTATGTCAGGGTTTTATACCGTTTTAATACATGTGCAAACGGTCAAATTCCAATAGATCGCGGCTAAATCCACATACTATCTCCCAGGGATATAACCAGTAGGGTCTAAATTCCTGATGAACCAAAGTAGAAATCCACATGAAGAAAGAACCGGGACTAGCTGACACACTGACTACTTTACGTTGTATCAAAGTGCCAGTGTTGTCCCATGAAAAGATATCATAAAATATTTACAAAAATATGAGAGGTGTACTCAATTTTGTGAGATACTGTATATAGGTAAAAATGGTGCTATGCATTATTTATATTGCAGCCTGCAAGCATATTCCTTGATGAATCTGGATGGCTTGCTAGATTCTGCTACAGATGTCTTTGGTGCTCCAAAGGGGCAACAAATAAGGATATAGCAGCCATAGCCTGAGCATTAAGTGGCCTGTCGCCCACGCGCAAGTACTCTACTTATCCATTGATGTGATCCGTAGTGACAAACTGCTGTTGAAACCCCATGTACAAGGAACACTCTGTGATAGAGGCTGAGATAGAGGCTGAGCTATAAATAATTGATTGTACCATTATAACCTATGCAAATATTATCACGGTGCATTTGCTTCAAGTTTGGCTCTGATCTCCCATCATAGCCAGCACATCAATGTATAAATTCATTCTTGCTTCCCACACTACTGCAAACTCTGCTTTTCCTCCTTTGATAAGCTTATGCACACATGCAATGTGTATGCCTTTCAATATCTGCAAAAGAAGGGGCTTATAATTAGAGTTGCATAACTTTGTTTCTGCTTAGTTCAGGTTGCTGCCTGGCAGATATCTATACCTGCACTCCAAAATATTTGAAAGATATCTTTTTAGGGTACAGTTGTTATACTGCCCTATGTGGTTAATCTAATGGAAAAGAGTGGTCTGTACATGCACATAGGCACCCTTTATAACAAGTAAGAACTCTTAACTGTAAAAAAACATGCAGAGATAAAGCATACACTACCACCAGGTAATGTAGCTTACTTAGATAAAAGAGGAACACAAAGTGAATACAGGAAATCACCATACTATACAGATCTTTACATCATTCTACAGACAGTGAAATCCTGTGGTTGCTTTACTATACTGCAGTTTAAAGTAATTCTGTTGATACTGCCAACGTAATCATCTGTCTGCTCTGATTTGGATTAAAAACTAGTTGCTTCTTTTACATATAGCAACTTACAATAGAGGAACAAGAAGTACCGTTTTTTTGTTGTTGTTTTATTGTATTTTTTTTATTGGGGGAGGGGCTTTGTAAAATAACAGAATTATTCACAAGTGAAAAAAAAATCCCACTTGCAGATTTGCTAAAGAAATGTTTGCTAAAGAAATGTTTGCTAATGTTTGCTAAAGAAATATTACACAACTCCCAGCCATCACAAAAGTCTTGGCTATGGCTGCAGTAATCTTCAGCTATTAGCTGCCAATGCTGCTTTTCCATTAAAAATGATATAGGAATGTTTTATATAAAACCCTTCTGCAAGCTACACAATTTAGTATTTTTTTTTATATTAAAAGGAAATATACATGCAGCCCCTCCCCCCTCCTCTGAACACACACCCTGTGCATGACAACTTTACTATACTTTCAGTAAATGCTCCAATGCCCAAAGGACATTCAAAAACTGCCAGTGAGTCTTCCTCTTCATCCTCTCAACTGATATTTAGAACCCCCTTTTCAAATGCCTTATCCATTAAATGATTTATAATTGTGTCCAATCAGCCCTGCAATTTAGAGAGCCCACTGACACAAAAAAGGCCACCATAGGAAGTCTTGTGACCTTACCCTTCTAATTGAGCCACTCGACATGGACTCCAGTACAGTTCTTCATATTCATGTGTTTGAAAAATATTATAATACTAATATTTAATATTGCATTGAACATTTCAATAAAAAATAAGTATTTTTTAATGCTGAATGAATCAATGCTTTCAAGTTGTCCAAGGAGAGCAGATGGAGATTACAATGGGGCACCTGTAAGTTTGTATAATTTCTAGATACGCATTATTTAACTTTTTTGAAACTGCTTTTATGTGCGCAAAAAGCTTTCCAATGATTTTCTAACTGACACTGGAAGATAGGAATCTCGAAGTTGCTGCTAATCAATGAAATAGTGCAGGTGTAAACAATACATACTAATTGTTCCTTCTCTGTGCAGCTAATTGCTCCTACAGCAAAATGGGAGACTATCAGCAGAATATTGTTGCCATGATTTCAGTTTAAGCTTATTGGTAGCTTTTGACAGTGCTTTCTTACTGCAAACTAAAATGGAGACATGCTTTTTAAATAAAATTAAATTAGAAAAAGATTAGTGTAGCAGCAATCTATGTTTATGGCTATATTGCAGCAAAAGTATATTTTCTCTACAATTGATGATATCACTATTCTGCTGCAACCTTTTGTGAGGGAGTGGCTCACAGTGCAATCCCGACCCCTTCTCTTTCCGACTGCAAGGATTACATGAAGCTGATCTAGAGCCAGATACTTTACTGATTAGCTTATACAAATTGCAAGTAATGATTACGAAGTTAAATTGCAATTTTTTATTTAGCTAGTGCTCAGTGTAAATGTCTAAAATGTTTACCTATCAGCCACAACATTAAAACCAGCAACAGGTAGTGTAAACATCAGTATTTCTCTTGTTATTATATGTTCTATGGGATGGTATAGTATACAGTGGTGTGAAAAACTATTTGCCCCCTTCCTGATTTCTTATTCTTTTGCATGTTTGTCACACTTAAATGTTTCTGCTCATCAAAAACCGTTAACTATTAGTCAAAGATAACATAATTGAACACAAAATGCAGTTTTAAATGATGGTTTTTATTATTTAGTGAGGAAAAAAAACTCAAAACCTACATGGCCCTGTGTGAAAAAAGTGATTGCCCCCCTTGTTAAAAAATAACTTAACTGTGGTTTATCACACCTGAGTTCAATTTCTGTAGTCACCCCCAGGCCTGATTACTGCCACACCTGTTTCAATCAAGAAATCACTTAAATAGGAGCTATCTGACACAGAGAAGTAGACCAAAAGCACCTCAAAAGCTAGACATCATGCCAAGATCCAAAGAAATTCAGGAACAAATGAGAACAAAAGTACTGTAATTGAGATATATCAGTCTGGTAAAGGTTATAAAGCCATTTTTAAAGCTTTGGGACTCCAGCGAACCACAGTGAGAGCCATTATTCACAAATGGCAAAAACATGGAACAGTGATGAACCTTCCCAGGAGTGGCTGGCCGACCAAAATTACCCCAAGAGCGCAGGGAAAACTCATCCGAGAGGCAACAAAAGACCCCAGGACAACATCTAAAGTACTGCAGGCCTCACTTGCCTCAATTAAGGTCAGTGTTCACAACTCCACCATAAGAAAGAGACTGGGCAAAAACGGGCTGCATGGCAGATATCCAAGGCGCAAACCACTTTTAAGCAAAAAGAACATTAAGGCTCGTCTCAATTTTGCTAAAAAAAACATCTCAATGATTGCCAAGACTTGTGGGAAAATACCTTGTGGACCGCCGAGACAAAAGTTGAACTTTTTGGAAGGTGCGTGTCCTGTTAAATCTGTCGTAGAAGTAACACAGCATTTCAGCAAAAGAACATCATACCAACAGTAAAATATGGTGGTGGTAGTGTGATGGTCTGGGGTTGTTTTGCTGCTTCAGGACCTGGAAGGCTTGCTGTGATAGATGGAACCATGAATTCTACTGTCTACCAAAAAATCCTGAAGGAGAATGTCCGGCCATCTGTTCGTCAACTCAAGCTGAAGCGATCTTGGGTGCTGCAGCAGGACAATTATCCAAAAGACACCTGCAAATCCACCTCTGGATGGCTGAAGAAAAACAAAATGAAGACTTTGGAGTGGCCTAGTCAAAGCCCTGACCTAAATCCTATTGAGATGTTGTGGCATGACCTTAAAAAGGCAGTTCATGCTAGAAAACCCTCAAATAAAGCTGAATTACAACAATTCTGCAAAGATGAGTGGGCCAAAATTCCTCCAGAGTGCTGTAAAAGACTTGTTGCAAGTTATCGCAAACGCTTGATTGCAGTTATTGCTGCTAAGGGTGGCCCAACCAGTTATTAGGTTCAGGGGGCAATTTCTTTTTCACACAGGGCCATGTAGGTTTTGAGTTTTTTTTCTCACTAAATAATAAAAACCATCATTTAAAACTGCATTTTGTGTTCAATTATGTTATCTTTAACTAATGGTTAACGGTTTTTGATGAGCAGAAACATTTAAGTGTGACAAACATGCAAAAGAATAAGAAATCAGGAAGGGGGCAAATAGTTTTTCACACCACTGTATATAAAGGCCCATACATAGTGATGATCGTAATCAGCTAATTACAATGACGCAAATTTTTGCGTACATATTTGCAATTTTGCCTACACGCTATGATTTGTACATTTCATTGATTTTATATAGTCATTTAATTTAAATTTTGCGTAATTTTCGCCTAATTTCATGCCAGCTTTGGTAGTGAATAGCAAAGCCCTCATATATGTTATAGACACCACAATTGGTACACAAGTTAAGGAGAATAGTGGATACAAGTCAAAAAAGAATTTCCAAAAAGTCCTTGTAGTTTTTGAGAAAATGGATTTTAAGTACCTGCTGCCCGCGTCACGCCAGTAGGCGTGGCCGCGGCGGCAGCCCCAGGACCGCCTAACGCCGATTGACGGAAGGTCCTTTCCGTGTACAATGCGGGTGATAGCGCGCACATGCGCGCGCACATCGCCCGGCATCCCTTGCGGCCCCCCTGTGTCATCAGCCCGCCGGCCAATTAGCAGCGCCGGCGGGCTGCGATCGTTCAAACAGCCCAATCCTATGCGTATAATACATGTTGTTATGTAAACAACGTGTATTATACTGGCTGCTTCCTCCTCTCCTGGTCACAGCGTTCCCGGACCACCAGGGGAGAGGACGGCAGCCCTGCTCACTAAGACCCGCACGTTTCCCTGCTCGATCCCCCCCGCGATCGCCGCTGATCACCCCCCACAGCCCCCCTCACTGCCCTGCCAAGGCGTCTGACTGAGGTCTGAGTGTCATCTGGTCGCCTGTCACAGCTCTGATCGAGGTCTGAGTGACATGTGAGTGACATCTATTGCCTGTGCACTGATTTTTAACATCAGATTGATTGATTGATTGATGTATTGATTGCATTGTAATTGGTTTATGATCATCTGTGATTGCCCTGTGAGTTTACATTGGTTGGCATCTGACAGCTGCACTGTGGTTGATATCTGGTCGCCTGGCACATTTCTGATCAAGGTCTGAGTGACATGTGAGTCTGAGTGAGATCTGAGTGACATCAATTGCCTGTGCACTGTTTTTTGGCCAGTGAGTTAGCTAGGCTTTGTTAGGTAGTTAGCGCCCAGCCCACTACACCGCAGTCACTAATAAGTCGCTGATTAGCGTCATCACTGTCGCTAATCAGCATTGGTACTATATAGTATCTGTAAGTGATCAGTACTGATCTCAGTCAGATCTATATAAGTACGTTAGGGTCACCTTAGAGTAGGCTCCACTAAAAACGCAGTGTTTGCCCGATCAGGCCTGATCGTTCTGCCGCACTTGCATTCAGCCCGCCCCACCAAGTGAAAGAAATTTTTGTTTTCTGATCACTGCAAAAAACCAACACAATAGTTGCGACGCTATAAAGATCCGTTTTGATTTTTTTTTTTTTATCAAAACTGAGCGATCGCAGCTGATTACTTAACAAATACTCCCATTTGCTAGACAGGTGCATTTTTTTCCTGGGTGGTCTCAGAGGAATACCCCCTAAATTTTGCAGCCCAAAATGGCAAAAAAGATGTATTCCCTGCAAGAGGCCTACAGTATTATGGCCGAGTCGGGTGAGAGTGATTGGGACTTCTCATCCGATGAATCCGGCTCAGAATATGAACCTGTAGAGGACAGTGACTCTCTGACCGATAGTTCTGATGACGAGGTTGTGGTCCCTGCTAGCGCCAGGCGTACCCGACCCCATGTCAGTGGACCGCAGGTTGCGCAGGATCAACCTCAAGGGCAGCAGAGTGGTGCTAGCGCTGATCCAGATTTTGATGGTGAGGCATGCACCAACAGCGCAGCACATCCTGGACTTGAAACCAGTACTGCCGTAGACCCTGGTGAAGTGGCGAGCACCAGCATGGCAGTTGAAACTGGTTTGGTGGTACGTGCAGTAAGACCCCAGTCGCAGCCACCAGAAACACGGGCCCGTAGTACCCCTAGGCTCCCAGAGGTGCTGGCAAACCCTCATTGGAAGTTCCCTAATTCCACCGCACCCGTAGTGCTCCCTTTCACCGCCCAGTCTGGAGTCCAGGTGGAGACAGATCATCTAGGATCGGCCCTAGATCTTCACCGAGGATCTCTACGACTTAGTCGTGGCAGAGACCAACTATAAGGCCACACAATTTATCACCGCCAATCCGAACAGCTCCCATGCCCAGCCTTTTCGGTGGAAACAGGTCACAGTTTTCGAATTTAAAATCTTTTTGGGCCTTCTCCTTAACATGGGTCTAACTAAAAAAAATGTATTGCGGTCCTATTGGTCTACGCACCCAATACATCACATGCCCATGTACTCTGCTGCCATGTCCAGGTCACGGTTTGAGGACATCCTGCGCTTCCTGCACTTTAATGATGATACAACCTGTCATGAAAGAGGCCACGCTGACTATGACCGGCTCCACAAATTTCAGCCCCTCATAGACCACCTGTCATCCAAAATATGCAGATGCTTACACCCCGGAACAGAACATCTGTATAGACGAGTCCCTCGTACATTTTACCGGGCGCCTTGTCATTAAGCAGTACATCCCAACCAAGCGCGCCCGGTATGGGGTCAAGCTGTATAAGCTCTGTGAAAGGGCCACAGGCTATACATATCGCTTTAGGGTCTATGAGGGAAAAGACACAAAATTGGAGCCGGTCGGATGCCCTGACTACCTGGGGTGCAGTGGCAAGATTGTGTGGGACTTGGTGTCACCCTTATTCCACAAGGGGTACCATCTCTATGTGGACAACTACTACACAAGTGTGGCCCTCTATCAGCATTTGAAGATACTCGGAATTCCCTGCTGTGGCACCGTGCGGCCTAGTCGCCGGGGCTTCCCCCAATATCTCACTGCTACCCGACTTGCACGGGGGGAGAGGGCTGCCTTGTGTAATGACGACCTTCTTGCAGTGAAATGGAAGGACAAGAGGGACGTTTACCTTCTGTCGACCATTCACGGAGACACAGTCCAAATTCAGCGAGCAACTGAGGTTGTTGAGAAACCCCTCGCCGTCCACGACTATAATTTAAACATGGGAGGGGTGGACTTCAATGACCAGATGTTGGCTCCCTATTTAGTTTCCCGAAGGACCAGCCGCTGGTATAAGAAAGTGGCTATTTACTTGATTCAATTGGCAGTGTACAACAGTTTTGTTCTCTACAGTAAGGCTGGGAGAACAGCATCCTTCCTTAAATTTCAGGAAGAGATCATTTCAGAACTCCTGTATCCAGGAGGGGCCGTGGCCAATCCCCCTAATGTAGTTAGCCGGCTACATGAAAGACACTATGCTTATGCTGGGTGGGAGAAATATCTCTGTAAATGACAACTTTTTCCATTTTTTTACACACAATTGTCCATTTACAGAGATATTTCTCCCACCCAGCAAGGGTATGTGTAAAAATACACCGCATAACACATTATACTACTTCTCCTGAGTAAAGGCGATACCACATGTGTGGCACTTTTTTGCACCCTAACTGCGCTAAGGGGCCCAAAGTCCAATGAGTACCTTTAGGATTTCACAGGTCATTTTGAGAAATTAGGTTTAAAGACTACTCCTCACGGTTTAGGGCCCCTAAAATGCCAGGGCAGTATAGGAACCCCACAAATGACCCCATTTTAGAAAGGAGACACCCCAAGGTATTCCGTTAGGAGTATGGTAAGTTCATAGAAGATTTTATTTTTTGTCACTAGTTAGAGGAAAATGACACTTTGTGAAAAAAACAATAAAAAACAGTTTCCGCTAACTTGTGACAAAAAAATAAAATCTTCTATGAACTCACCATACTCCTAACAAAATACCTTGGGGTGTCTTCTTTCTATAATGGGGTCATTTGTGGTGTTCCTATACTGTCCTGGCATTTTAGGGGTCCTAAACCGTGAGGAGTAGTCTTGAAACCAAATGTCTCAAAATGACCTGTGAAATCCTAAAGGTACTCATTGGACTTTGGGCCCCTTAGCGCAGTTAGGGTGCAAAAAAGTGCCACACATGTGGTATCGCTGTACTCGGGAGAAGTAGTATAATGTGTTTTGGGGTGTATTTTTACACATACCTATGCTGGGTGGGAGAAATATCTTTGTAAATGGACAGTTGTGTGTAAAAAAAAATCTAAAAAATCTCATTTACAGAGATTTCTCCCACCCAGCATGGGTATGTGTAAAAATACACCCCAAAACACATTATACTATTTCTCCTGAGTACGGCGATACCACATGTGTGACACTTTTTTGCAGCCTAGGTGCGCTAAGGGGCCTAAAGTCCTATGAGCACCTTTAGGCTTTACAGGGGTGCTTACAATTTAGCACCCCCCAAAATGCCAGGACAGTAAACACACCCCACAAATGACCCCATTTTGGAAAGTAGACATCCCAAAGTATTCAGAGAGGGGCATGGTGAGTCTGTGGCAGATTTCATTTTTTTTTGTCACAAGTTAGCAGAAATGGAAACTTTTTATTATTTATTTTTTTTGTCACAAAGTTTCATTTTCCGCTAACTTGTGACAAAAAATAAAATCTTCTATGAACTCACTATGCCTCTCAGTGAATACTTTGGGATGTCTTCTTTCCAAAATGGGGTCATTTGGGGGGTATTTATACTATCCTTGAATTCTAGCCCCTCATGAATCATGACAGGGGGTCAGAAAAGTCATAGATACTTGAAAATGGGAAAATTCACTTTTTGCACCATAGTTTGTAAACGCTATAACTTTTACCCAAACCAATAAATATACACTGAATGGGTTTTTTTTAATCAAAAACATGTTTGTCCACATTTTTCGCGCTGCATGTATACAGAAATTTTACTTTATTTGAAAAATGTCAGCACAGAAAGTTAAAAAAAAATCATTTTTTTGACAAAATTCCTGTATTTTTTGATGAATATAATAAAAAGTAAAAATCGCAGCAGCAATCAAATAGCACCAACAGAAAGCTGTGTTAGTGAGAAGAAAAGGACGTAAAATTTGTTTGGGTGGTAAGTTGTATAACCGAGCAATAAACAGTTATAACTGCAGTGGTCTGAATTGTAAAAAATGGCCTGGTCTTTAGGGGGGTTTAGCACTGCAGTCTTCAAGTGGTTAAAAATGCAAAGAAAAATGATTTTCAAACTCAGAAAAGCAACAGTTTAAAAAACATTTTTCTTTGCATATTTAAAATTGATTTTCTCAGAAACTAATAAAGTCTTTTTGAAAAATTATTTTTATGACTTTTACCCACTATTCTACTTAAAATATTTAACACATTTTGTAGCAATAGCATGTATGGGGGCTTTGCTATTAACCACTAAAGCTGGCACAAAATTATGCAAAATGTCACGAAAAATTACATGAAATTATTATTTTCTCTGAAATTTCGTATTACAATTACAATGGATAATTGTGAATTTCGAAGCGAAATTTTGCATATGCAAAATTTCAGCTCACCACTACCCACACACACACGCCTGACTAAGGCAGCCAATTAGGGCCACCTCAGCCAATAGTCAGGTGTGTGTACAGCGGCCGCCGGCCACCACTCCGCAATCGATAAGCCTAGCAGGTCAACTCACCCCCGCAATTACATTTTGTGTGCCTCTCCCCTGCCCACCACATGACGTCATGTACACGCTGTTCCGACATCCATCAGCAACAGAAGACATCATCAGCTACATAACAGACACACGTCTGTACAGACTGGCCAGCATTGTCAGGTTAGGGTAAGGATTGAAGCAAATCAAGGCATGCAGTGGTTAATACTTACCAAAAGTGGTCAAAGAAGGACAAATGGTGAACTATCAACAAGGCCAGGGACTCCTAGGATTTATCGGAGCACATAGGGAGCACTAGCTAGCTCATTTGGTACTATCCCACTGAAAAGCTACTGTGGCACAAGTTCTTACAAAATATGCTAACCATGAAAGAAAGATGTTACAGCAAACAGTGCATCACAGCCTGTTGTATATGGGGCTGCATAGGCACAGACCTCTGAAAGACAAGACAAAGGGCAAGTGAGCATCAGAACTAGACCATGGAGCAAGCGAAGACGGTTACCTTGTCTCAGATTTCATATTTTACTTTGGGGGAGGACTGACATTCTTCACATCTCAGTCTGATCAAACAAGTGTGGTAAAGCTGGAAAGTTTGATACAAGGATGTCACACTATTTAACCACTTCACGTCCAAGGGTTTTTCCCCTTAAAAAACAGAGCAATTTTCACCTGTTAGCATTCCTTCCATTCATTTGCCTATAACTTTATTACTACTTATCACAACAAAATAATCTATATCTTGTTTTTTCGCCATCAATTAGGCTTTTTTGGGGGGTACTTTTTTCTAAGAATTTTTTTATTCTAAGTGTTTTAACAGAAAAAATAAGAAAAAATGGAAAAAAATGTATTATTTCTCAGTTTTCGTCCATTATAGTTTTAAAATAACACATGCTACCGTAATTAAAACCCACACATTCTATTTGCCCATTTGTCCCGATTATTGCAACATTTTAAATTTTCCCCTCGTACAATGTTTGATGCAATATTTTATTTGGAAATAAAGGTGCCATCCCTAGTTACAAGCCCATCATTTATAAATTATTGGTAACATACCCTCCTGACATACATATTAAAAAAGTTTAGTCCCTAAGTTAACTATATATGTATTTTTTTTTATTTATAATTTTTTTTTGAAACATTTTTTGGCAGTAACTTTTGGTGTGTGTGAGGTAGTGTTGGGCCGAACAGTTCGCCTGGCGAACCTCTCTGGGCCTCTTACTACTTCCGGGTCGCAATGACCCGGAGTAGTACGCCTGCGCTGCCCGGCGGAGCGCGTCCTAGATCGCGCTCCTGTTGCCGGGCACTCTCTGCGCATGAGCGTGACGTCACTCATGACGTCACGCACATGCGCAAAGAGTGCCCGGCAACGGGAGCGCGATCTAGGACGCGCTCCGCCGGGCAGCGCAGGCGTACTACTCCGGGTCATTGTGACCCGGAAGTAGTAAGAGGCCCATGGATTTAGAGATGTTCGCCGGCGAACGGTTCGGGAACCGTTCGCCACATTTCTAGTGTGAGGTCAAGGGTTAATTTGAAATGTAAAAATAATGTCAAAATAGGTATTTTATTGAAAAAAAATGTAGATGTAATTTTACTATTTTGCCACATGATGTCCTTGCGCCTGACTTCCTTATGCATAGTATTACTATGCAAAGAGGAAGTGATGAGTGGATGTCTTTGTTAATGGCGGCGCTGTCGCATGGATGGCTGCGTTCATTCACACAGGGACTTAGATCAATGAATGGGAACTACGTAACAATGATCGGCAGTGGTAACAAGCATGGGGGGCACAGGGGGGCAAGCAAGAATGTGCGGCAGGGTTGGACATAGTGGCTACACCCATGCAAGCAGTTATGGCATTTTGCAGGGACATAGTTACTTGCCCTGGGGGAGGGGAAGTGGTTAAGTTCTGAGGACGTAAAATATCTGCTGCTAATGTTTTGGTGCCAGATGCCACTGGGCACCTCAAAGTTCTTGTGTAGTCCTCACCTCAATGGGTTAGAGCTTTTTTATTGGCAGAAGGGGGGCCTATGTATGTGTATATGTATGTATGTGTTAGCAAGATTTTTCATTAAAGAGAGCCAAAGCCGGAATTTTATATATAAAAAAAAAACAACATACTATCAGATCGGGGGGCTGGCTGGATAAGTAGAGACCGATACAGCTGCTCCCCATGCTCCTACAGTAAGTCATCCTTCAGCTTTATTTAAAAAAATGGCCGCAACCCTGGGGTCACAACACTACAGACAAGCTCCTTGCTTCTCTTCGGACTTCACAAGGCTCAGGGAGGAGAAGAGAGGCTATAAAGCGGCAGGGAAAAGGTAGAAAATGGCCAAGGAGAGGCAGGGATGGGTCCTGGCAGCAATGGTTCCTCTCCCGCAAAGGACATCGCTTCCCCTGTTAGTCTACCAACAAGCAAATTGTTGGAAGATTTGGGTGGTTGCAGTGCAGAGCAGGAACAGAGAGCACCGAAGAGAGAAGACACAGAGGCATGTTAGTGAGCACGGAACATGTCTCTGTGTCCCATCCCCCCCCCCCTCCATCCACCTCGGGTACACTTTAAGTCATCTACACATAAAGCTTTCTCCAGAATAGATAAAGCGTCTCAACCTCAGACTTTGAAAATGTTTAGTTATAGAGCATCAGCAATGAGCTCTTTGCGTGGAATACAAAAGGTAACATATTACACCATCCTTAATTTGTCAAGAAGACAAAGCTTCAAATTTAACATTTAATAAAATCAATGTTAGACATGTTGAAGTTAATATTCAAAAACATATTATATCAATATTTCTTTGTGTGTATAATTCATACATACTATGATCTGATATGTATGAATTTTATTTTTTAAAGAACATTTGCGTTTAACTTCCTCTGCACGTCTGCCCTTCAAATGCAGTTTTTTAGTAACAAATTGTCAGTTCTTCTGATGGGAAATGTTTCAGGACTGTAGTGTCAGCACTCTTAATTTCATTTTATTAAGTAGTACATGAATTAATGAAGTCTAGCTTGACATACTTTAGATAAATATTGATAAATATAATTCTAAATAGCTGCTGTTAGCAATAAAATTATGTAATATTTCAATATGGGATCTACTGTAATAATAATTGTACACATTACAGTTTGCATAATGGTTGAAAAAATTAACTACCTTCTTTATTTATCTATCGATATAGCAAACCTAGAATAGAGTGATCAGGCAAAATAGAGTGGTCAGGCAGGAAAATAAAAAAGCTGAAAAAAGAATAAACTAAATTAATCAAAAGTATGTAACCCACGATCAAAATGATTATGATTGTTTGAGCCAATTCCACCACCGAGAACCCATACAAAACATGTTCATACACACAGAGACTACACATATATACTAGATGTTGTTCCAGCCATCTTGCATCCATCTCTTGCTCCTAAGGTTTAGGTAGACTACACCAACACTACCTACATTCCAGACCTCAAGCTCAAAGAAACTGGAAATATCAGCAATACAATCATCCAAACAACAAGGAATTGGCTCTTTCCAATCCAGTCAATCTGAGGAGTTCTAATCAGGTGTTGTAGAAAGCTTCCATGTTCTTCCAGAAATGTTAATTAATTAGGCACTAGAGGTGGCCCGAACAGTTCGCCGGCGAATTCGTTCGTGCGAACATTGCTGGTTCGATCGAACGCGCACTTTATGCAAGTTTGGCCTGCCCCCTATACTACTTAATTGGGCGAAACTTTGACCCTCTACACCACAGTCAGGCACATGGCAGCCAATCAGGCTGCACTCCCTCCTGGAGCCCCCCCCCCCCACCTTATAAAAGGCAGCAGCGTCGGCCATGTTGTCACTCTGTGTGCTGCAGTATTAGTGAGAGAAGGGAGAGACATTGGAGAGATAGGGAAAGCGATAGTTAGGAGGTCTGTTAGCTTGCTCCTTGCTGATATTTGTTGCTGAAAAGCACCACCAAAACAGCTCTTTGGAGAGCTAATGTTCTTGTGATGTGGTTTTTTTTGTGTGGCCCACTGACACTTGCATATACAGCCCTGTCTGTCACAGCTGGCCCTTGCTAATTGATATACTGTGCCAGGCCCAGCATATTCAGTGCCTACCTTTTCACTGCACCTGTGTGTGTGAAAACTGCACATTGTACTGTAATACCAGTCACTGTATACCTTTAACTGCACCTGTGTGACAGCATGCAGTTTTATATACTAGTCACTGCATACCTGTTCACTGCACCTGTGTGACCACACGCTGTTTTATATACCAGTCCGTGCATACCTGTTAACTGCATCTGTGTGACAGCTGCACATTGTATTGTAATACCAGTCACTGTATACCTTTCACTGCACCTGTGTGACAGCACACAGTTTTATATACCAGTCCGTACATCCCTGTTAACTGCACCTGTGTGAAAGCTGCACATTGTATTGTAATACCAGTCACTGCATACCTTTCACTGCATCTGTGACTGCACATAGTATTATACCAGCTATTATACCAGCTATTATTCTCTGCGGCAGTGGGGAGAGCGGGCATAGTAGTTAAAACTCACCTGTCTTCCACTGATGCTCACAGCTTTCATCTCTTTCCTCTCCCAGCATCCGACGTATTGGTAACAGTGCCCCATGTGATGACGTGATCGCATGTCACCACAGGGGGCGCTGTTACCAATACGCAGATGCCGGGACAGGAAGGAGATGGAAGCTGTGAGCATCGGCGGAAGAAAGGTGAGTTTTAACTACTATGCCCACTCTCCCCACCGCTGCACACACCTACCTATCTAACCTGTACTGCAGGGCACCTACCTATCTAATCTATATTGCAGGCTGGCACCTATATAATCTGTACTGCAGGCACCTATCTAATCTATACTCCGGGGCACCTACCTATCTAATCTATACTGCAGGCACCTATCTAATCTATACAGCGGGGTACCTACCTAACTAATCTATACTGCAGGTGTCAGTAACAGCAAAATTACCTCTGCAGCAGAGAGCGATGCGGCCACCGCTCTCGCATCTGACGTCACGGCGGATTCCGCCGCTGCCTCCTCGGCATCGTTTCCCACCAGGTCAGGTCTTTCCAGAGTCCATCAAAGCAGGGCAGCACTCGCGCGCACCAGGAGACAGGACCTTTATGCTTTGAGGAGGCGGGTCAGCTGACCTGCCGGTCAGCTGACAGGGCGGGCACTGATTGGCTGGAATCTGCTGGGCGGAACTTGTGAAGGCTCTGTCTGTATTTAAGGCCTAAACTGTCAGTGCATCATTGTCTGCTGTTGCTGAAACTTTGCGGTTAAGCTCTCAGACCTTAGATAGTTCCGATGTGCTTTGATCCGGGAGGAAACCGGGGATTTCACACAAGATAGGAATTGTTTGATAGCTATAATTATAATTGATATTATTGTCTTTATGTGTATGAACCTTGCCTGAACTCTCGACTATCTTTTGCCTCACGATTCTGTACTCTGCCTATCTGTCTTGTTGCCGACCCCGGCCTGACCTCGACTCTGCTCTTGCCTCATGATTCTGTACTTCCGCATATCTGATTGTTGCCGATCCCGGCCCGACCTCGACTCTGCTCTTGCCTTCTGATTCTGTACTTCCGTATATCTGATTGTTGCCGACCTTAGCTACCCTCTGACTACGTTCTGTTTGCCGATTTTGTACTGCTGCGCTGCCTGACCGACCAGTTACTGACTCTGCCTGTACGACCTCTCCTGTCCTGTTGATAGTCCCACAGCCAGAGGATTTCACTTGGGAGTGCTCCTGTGCACCTGAACACGTGTGATCACTCTGATTAAAGTACTGACATTTCTGTTACTATTTCTGCATTATTGGTGATTCTGCAGATCACCGCATAATCAGATATAGTTTCTGTATTATTGGTGATACTGCAGATCACCAAATAATCAGAACTCTGACACTAACCGTTACATAACAGCAGACCAAAAGTTGTTATGGAGGCTCAGATTCAAGCATTAACCGCAGCCGTAGCGCAGTTAAATGCTACTGTGACATCACAACAGGCTCAGTTGAACGCTTTGACTGAAGCCGTTAATCGTTCACAGAGATCTGCATCATCATCGCCTCCCTCTCTGGTCCGTGAGCCTAAAATGGCTCTACCTGAGAAATTTTCAGGGCATAAGTCAGACTTCAGAAATTTTAGAAATAGGTGCAAATCATACTTTGAAATGAGACCCATTGCATCAGGCTCTGAGTTTCAGCGGGTAACATTAATTAAAACCTTGCTGACTGGGGATTCGCAGACATGGGCCTACAACCTGCCTGAGGGTCATGAGGTTTTAAATTCAGTTCAGGCTTTCTTTGATGCCATGGCGGTCATATACGATGACCCAGTGTGAGAGATCGTGGAAAAACCGCCGCGTGTGCTACTGGGGAGGCGGCTGATTCCGCGTCCTGCGCGGCGGTTTGCACGCGGAAGCGTGTGTCTAGTGGCAAGGTGGAACGCGGAAAAGCCGCCACATGCAACAACAGTCAGGCAGCTGGTTCCGCGTCCAGTGCGGCGGTTTGCACGCGGCAGCGTGTGTCTGGTGTGGCTGGGTCTGTTAGTGCACACAGACTTAGGAATACACGTGTGCACGCTGAGAGGCAGAAATCTTATACTAGGCAGGGAGAGTCAGCTGACCACGCCGATCAGCTGACTCCTGAGCAGGATACTATTGGTTGAGCAATTAGGGGTGGTGCTGGTGAGCACTACTCCATATATAGTTTCTGCTGGCCAGTTGCAGGTTGTCTGCTGTTGCGATCACTACGTGGAAGCACTCAGACCTCAGTCAGATCTTATAGTGTGTTTGAACCAGGTGGACCTGGGAATTCACACTTAGCCAGATTACTTGAACTGTTATTCTGTTTATGCTCAGACTAGTTCCAGGGTGTAGATACCAAGGACCTCACACCCAGCTTAGGGAACTGTACTATCATTTGTGTTATACTCCAGACTAGTTCCAGGGTGTAGAGACCAAGGACCTCACACCCAGCTTAGAGAACTGTACTATCATTTGTGTTATACTCCAGACTAGTTCCAGGGTGTAGAGACCAAGGACCTCACACCCAGATTAGGGAACTGTATTACCATCTGTGTTATTCTTCAGATTAGTTCCAGGGTGCTGAGACCACGGACCTCGTATCCAGACTAGGGAACTTTATTACCATCTGTGTATTCTTCAGACTAGTTCCAGGGTGCTGAGACCACGGACCTCGCACCCAGATTAGGCATTGTTTGATATCTGTTATGACTTATTGCTTTTCTGACTACTCTTCTGTCTTCTGATTCGGTACCTCGCATATCTGATATTCCGTTGCCAGACCCTGCTTTGCCTTGGATACCAAATCAGCCTTCTGTCTTTGTACTTATCTGTCAGTGTGTTGCCAACCTGGCGAGCCCGACCTCGCGAGCTATCTCTCCTACTAAGAGATAGTCTCCAGACCAAATAGTGACATCCACCTTCAGGTGTCACTCACTCTCTGGCCTTCCCTATCTTCAGCCTGACTCCACCCCTTGAGGAGTCTCAGGCTGCTGGAAGGTTCCTGTGCTCTCAGAGCAGTGTCTCTTTACTGCTCATTATCACCTGCTCAGCAGGTGCATTACTCAAAGTACTACTGTTGCACCAAACACTCACATACCAAAAGGTGTCCAGAGGTTAGCAATATATCTGTATTATCGGTGATTCTGCAGATCATCAATAATCAGGTATATATCTGCATTCTTGGTGATACTGCAGATCACCAATAATCAGATTCTCTCTGCGTGCTGACACCAATCGTTACAGAACGGCAGACCCAACCCAAATGGATGCACTCCGCAGCCGCCTCGATGTACTCACCACTACGGTGGAAAATTACACCCGAGTACTGGACAGTCACCAGACTCAACTCAACACTTTGTCTGGGACTGTACAAGTTTATCAGACGGCTGTGGATACCGTGCAATCTCCTACTAGCACAGACATACGTATGCCTGTACCTGAAAGGTTTTCTGGTGACAGATCTGACTTCCGGAATTTTAGAAACAGAGTGTTATCATTCTTTGAGTTAAGACCTAATTCCTCAGGAACCATGGCACAGAGAGTAACCTTCATTAAGACTCTATTGTCAGGGGATTCCCAGACTTGGGCGTATAGTCTTCCCACGGGGGATAAGGCCCTGACCTCGGTAGAGGAATTTTTTAAAGCTATGGCTATAATTTATGATGACCCGGACATTGCCTCGACCGCTGAGCAGAAGCTCAAGTTGCTACGGCAGGGTAAAGGTCCGGTAGAGAACTATGCTGCGGAGTTTAAAAAGTGGGCAGTGTCAGCTCGATGGGACTCATTTGCTCTTTTAGACTGTTTCTTATCAGGGTTGTCAGACGCAGTTTCTGATCTAATGTTGGGTCATCCTGAGCCCAAATCCATCGATGAGGCCATTTCATCGGCCATCAGAATTTATCGTCGTTTACGATACCAAAGACAGACCCGGGGTAGGAACAATGTGAGGTACTTGTCCTACGCAGCGTCTCCTTCTGCTCTATCTCCACTTGAGTCACCCCTACCGGAATCAATGCAGATTGGTCAGTCGAGATTGTCTCAGGTGGAACGGAGATGCAGGGAAACAGAGCAGCTCTGTCTTTACTGTGCAGAGGGGGGTCATAAGGTACAGAATTGTCCCAAGAAGTCGGGAAATGCTGCCGCCTAGGTGTAGTCGGAGGTAATACCCTAGGCGTGCAGTCATTACCTCTCGATGACAAATGTTTTCTTCTCCCTTGCAGTATATACTGGCAAGATAAGACAGAGACTACTGAGGCCTTCATAGATTCTGGCTCAGCAGCTAATTTTATAGATTATAAATTTGCCAAGAGATTGGGGATTCCGATCTCCCCACTAAAACAACAGATTCGGGTCACTGCGGTGGATGATTCCCCTCTGCAAAGTAATCATCACCCTCTTTCCCAGACCCCAGACTTGGGGGTCACAATAGGGGTGTTGCATAAAGAAAGTTTATCATTTTTTGTGTTATGAATGGCAACCTCCACGATCATTCTTGGCATGCCATGGTTACAAATCCACTCGCCTCAGATCAATTGGGCTTCGGGTCAGCTAACAAACTGGTCTGCCCATTGCTATCATCATTGTCTTGCGAAAGTAACCTTTGGAAAAACCAAGATTCACATGGAGGGATTGCCAGATCAATATTCAGAATTTGCAGACGTGTTCTGTCCCAAGTCAGCAGATAAGCTTCCTCCACACCGTCCCTTTGATTGCCCCATTGATCTCAGGTCTGGTTGTATGCCCCCTAGAGGTCACCTCTATAATTTATCTGGGCCAGAGAAATTGGCCATGCAGGAATACATTCGAGAAAACTTAGCTAAAGGTTTTATTCTCCCTTCTCTATCCCCGGCCGGGGCAGAGTTCTTTTTTGTGAAAAAGAAAGATGGAGGCCTCCGGCCTTGCATTGATTATCGGGGACTAAATAAAATTACAGTAAATAATCGCTATCCTTTGCCATTAATAGATGATTTGTTTACTCAAGTCACCAATGCTAAGATTTTTTCAAAACTAGATTTGAGGGGTGCTTACAACCTTGTGCGGATTAGGGACGGTGATAAATGGAAGACGGCCTTTAACACACCCGACGGGCATTACGAGTACCTGGTGATGCCCTTCGGGTTGTCTTTCAAGAGCTGATTAACGAGGTCTTTAGAGAGGTGTTGGGCAAATTTGTCTTGGTATACTTAGACGACATATTAATTTTCTCGTCCAACCTCTCCGAGCACAGAGATCATGTTAAGTTTGTGTTACGGAAGTTGAGACAAAACATGCTGTACGCTAAGCTGGAGAAATGCATTTTCGAGGTGACCTCTGTTGCCTTTCTGGGGTACATAATTTCAACCTCTGGCCTCTCCATGGACCCTGGAAAAGTTTCAGCTTTTTTAGAGTGGCCTCAACCTGTGGGACTGAAGGCTCTCCAGAGGTTTCTGGGGTTCGCTTACTACTATAGAAGGTTCATAAAGGGGTACTCTACGGTGATCTCACCTCTCACTAGTCTCACAAAGAAAGGGGCAGATACTCACCACTGGTCCCCTGAGGCCCATGCTGCTTTCTCCACTCTAAAGAAATTGTTCTGTACTGCACCCATTTTGAGACATGTCGACACCACCTTCCCCTTTATCGTGGAGGTAGATGCCTCAGAGGTAGGGGTAGGGGCTGTGCTGTCTCAGCGTTCTGGGTTGCAGGGAAAGTTACACCCCTGTGCCTATTTTTCCCCTAGGTTTTCACCTGCAGAGAAGAATTACGATATAGGCAATAGGGAACGTCTAGCCATTAAGTTGGCCTTTGAGGAATGGCGACATTGGCTAGAGGGTGCAGAACATACCATTACTGTCTATACTGACCACAAGAATTTGGAGTACATTGAGGGCGCTAAGAGACTTAGCCCCCGACAGGCTCGGTGGTCATTGTTCTTCTCGAGATTCCGATTTGTAATCACGTATACCCCGGGTAGTAAGAACATCAAAGCTGATGCTTTGTCCAAATGTTTTGAACCCAAGACAGCACAGCACTCAGACCCGGAAACCATTCTGCCGCAGAAAGTGGTTCTGGCCGCCACTGAGACCTGGAGGGACTGGACAAAAACATTGAGTCCGTTCCAACAGGATGTACCTGAGGGAAAGCCTGAAGGGGTCAAGTTTGTACCACTGCCTTTTCGTCTACAAATACTGCAGTTGTTTCATTCCCACAAGAATGCTGGGCATCCTGGGGCCACCAGAACTCAGGACCTCATAGCAAGATGTGCCTGGTGGCCATCATTGGCAACTGACTGCAATGAGTATGTAAGAGAATGTGCAGTGTGTGCTAGAAGCAAACCCTCCCGTCAGGCACCTGTTGGAACATTGCAATCATTATCAGTCCCGAGTGAGCCATGGACCCATCTGTCCATGGATTTTGTGGGCGAACTTCCCAGGTCTGAGGGCATGACGGTCATTTGTGTGGTAGTCTATCGTTTCAGCAAGATGGCCCATTTTGCCCCCCTGAAAGGACTCCCCTCGGCCCAGGAATTGGCTGATCTCTTCATCCAACATATTTTACGGCTGCATGGTATTCCGGAAAATATAGTGTCGGATCGGGGAGTCCAATTTGTTTCAAAATTTTGGAGGGCATTCTGCCATCAGTTAGACATGGAGCTATCTTTTTCATCAGGCTACCACCCACAGACCAATGGCCAGACCGAGAGAACCAATCAGTCTCTGGAACAGTTTCTGAGATGTTATGTGGCAGATGTTCAAACTGACTGGGTCAAATTCCTGCCATTTGCAGAATTTGCACACAACAACTTGAAGAGCTCCTCCTCGGGTTTTTCTCCATTCCAGGTGGTAACAGGAAGGTCACCTAAGTTCACCCTATTGTCAGTGGCTGCCACTCCGTTTCCAGCCCTGGAAGATTGGCAGAGGTCCTTGAAGCAGACTTGGGGAATGGTAGAAATAAATCTGAGGAGGGATTTCCAGAGTCAGAAGAAACAAGCCGATAAAAGATGTTCCATAGAATGGGAATTCTTTCCAGGAGACTTGGTCTGGGTGTCCACACGACATTTGGCTCTGAAGCAACTGTCTCCCAAGTTAGGTCCCAGATTTGTGGGTCCGTTTCCTGTGAGCAGGAAAATCAATGATGTCACTTATGCCATTGATCTCCCCACCAGCATGCGAGGTGTGAGATCGTTCCATGTGTCCTTGCTCAAGCCAGCAGTGCACGTGGATTCCGCCCCCCCCCCTGTGTTGATTGTTGACCAACCTGAATATGAAATTGAGAAGATTCTAGACACCCGGCTTGTGCAGAATTCCGTGCAGTATTTAGTGCATTGGAAAGGGTATGGCATTGAGGAGAGAACTTGGGTGCCAGAATGTCGCATGCATGCAGAGGAGTTGAAAAAGGAGTTTCATAACTTACATCCTGAGAAGCCGGGCAGGAGATGTCTAGAGTCCACTCCTCGGGGGGGGGGGTTACTGTGAGAGATCGCGTAAAAGCCGCCGCGTGAGCTACTGTGAGAGATTGCGTAAAAGCCGCCGCGTGTGCTACTGAGGAGGCGGCTGATTCCGCGTCCTGCGCGGCGGTTTGCGCGTGGAAGCGTGTGTCTAGTGGCAAGGCGGAACGCGGAAAAGCCGCCGCATGCAACAACAGTCAGGCGGCTAGTTCTGCGTCCAGCGAGGCGGTTTGCACGCGGCAGCATGTGTTTGATGTGGCTGGGTCTGTTAGTGCACACAGGCTTAGGAATACACGCGCGCGCGCTGAGAGGCAGAATTCTTATACTAGGCAGGGAGAGTCAGCTGACCACGCCGATCAGCTGACTCCTGAGCAGGATACTATTGGTTGAGCAATTAGGGGTGGTGCTGGTGAGCACTACTCCATATATAGTTTCTGCTGGCCAGTTGCAAGTTGTCTGCCATTGCGATCACTACGTGGAAGCACTCAGACCTCAGTCAGATCCTACAGTGTGTTTGAACCAGGTGGACCTGGGAATTCACACTTAGCCAGATTAGTTGAACTGTTATTCTGTTTATGCTCAGACTAGTTCCAGGGTGTAGAGACCAAGGACCTCACACCCAGCTTAGGGAACTGTGCTATCATTTGTGTTATACTCCAGACTAGTTCTAGGGTGTAGAGACCAAGGACCTCACACCCAGCTTAGGGAACTGTACTATCATTTGTGTTATACTCCAGACTAGTTCCAGGGTGTTGAGACCAAGGACCTCCCACCCAGATTAGGGAACTGTATTACCATCTGTGTATTCTTCAGACTAGTTCCAGGGTGCTGAGACCATGGACCTCGCACCCAGACTAGGCATTGTTTGATATCTGTTATGACTTATTGCTACCTCGCATATCTGATATTCCGTTGCCAGACCCTGCTTTGCCTTGGATACCGAATCAGCCTTCTGTCTTTGTACTTATCTGTCAGTGTGTTGCCGACCTGGCGAGTCCGACCTCGAGAGCTATCTCTCCTAATAAGAGATAGTCTCCAGACCAGATAGTGACATCCACCTTCAGGTGTCACTCACTCTCTGGCCTTCCCTATCTTCAGCCTGACTCCACCCCTTGAGTAGTCTCAGGCTTCTGGAAGGTTCCTGTGCTCTCAGAGCAGTGTCTCTTTACTGCTCATTATCACCTGCTCAGCAGGTGTATTACTCAAAGTACTACTGTTGCACCAAACACTCACATACCAAAAGGTGTCCAGAGGTTAGCAATTTATCTGTATTATCGGTGAACGGTGATTCTGTAGATCATCAATAATCAGGTATATATCTGCATTCTTGGTGGTACTGCAGATCACCAATAATCAGATTCTCTCTGCGTGCTGACACCAATCGTTACACCCAGATATTGCAGCCACGGCAGAAAGGAATTTAAAAAGACTACGCCAAGGGCATGGTACTGTGGAAGATTACGCCTCACAGTTCAGAAAGTGGGCGGTCTCTTCCAGATGGGAACATTATGCTTTATTGGACTGTATTTTGTCAGGGTTGTCTGATTCAGTTAGTGACATCATGATCAGCCATCCTGAACCCAAGTCATTAGATGAGGCTATTTCTTTAGCTATAAAAACGGGTACGGTATTATAAACAAGGCAGGTCACGGGGGGTTCCCAGAACTGTTGTCTCCACCCCACTGGTCACGACTACTTTGGATGAGCCAATGCAGATCGGTCACTCAAAGTTGTCAGAGACAGAGAAGGCATGGAGGCGTAAGGAGGGCCTTTGTTTGTACTGTGGAGAAAAAGGGCATCTCATACAGAATTGCAGTAAGAAGGCGGAAAACTTCTCCGCCTAGGTGTAGTTGGAGGTACTACGCTAGGCGAACCTGTTTTAACTCCGAAGTTTTCCAAAGTGTTATTGCCTTGTTCTGTGACATGGAAGGGTCAGGAGTTTAGTACGCAGGCCTTTGTGGATTCGGGTTCTGCAGCTAACTTTATTGATCTGAGTCTGGTTTCTTAGTGGGACATTCCTATACTCCCCTTAGATGGGCAGATCTACATTACCGCTATTAATGACTCTCCACTGCAGAACAAGCAACCCCTCTTGCAAACTGTCTGTCGGAGTTTTGCATATGGAGAAACTGCAATACTATGTGCTAATGATGTCCTCCGCATTGATTGTTTTAGGGCTCCCATGGTTACGACAACACTCTCCCAAAATTGACTTGAACACGGGACAATTACTGGTCTGGTCCCCCGCTTGTCAATCTTCCTGTCTAGAGAAAGTTTCCCTGTGTTCCACTGAGGTTGTTATGGAGGGTGTTCCTTCTCCTTATTGAAATTCTCAGATGTTTTCTGCCCACAAGCAGCTGATAAGCTTCCCCCACACAGAGAGTTTGATTGCCCCATTGATCTGAGGCCAGGTACCATGCCCCCCAGGGGACACTTGTATAACCTCTCAGGTACAGAACAACTTGCGATGAAAGATTACATTAAAGAGAACCTTGAGAAAGGGTTTATCCGTCCCTCTAAGTCACCAGCAGGGGCGGGTGTTTTCTTTGTCCAGAAAAAACATGGTGGATTGCACCCGTGTATTGATTATAGGGCACTTAGTAAGATAACGATTCCCAACTGTTATCCACTACCCTTAATTGATGATTTGTTTTCTCAAGTTTCTGGGGTGCAAGTGTTCTCCAAACTGGACCTGAGAGGGGCATATAACTTGACTCGAATCAGACAGGGGGATGAATGGAAGATCGTGTTCAACACACCCAATGGGCATTACGAGTACTTGGTGATGCCTTTCGGGTTGTGTAATGCCCCTGCGGTCTTCCAGGAATTTGTTAATGAAATTTTTAGGGATGTCTTGGGACGGTTTGTCATCATATATTTGGAGGACATCCTGATATTCTATCGCAACCTTGAGGAACACAGGGATCACATAAAGTTTGTATTGAGTAAGCTCCGAGAGAATCGTTTGTATGCAAAACTGGAGAAGTGTCTGTTTGAGGTGTCTGAGATCGCCTTCTTGGGGTACATCATCTCCTCGCATGGTTTATCTATGGACCCCAAGAAAGTTTCCGCAGTGCTGGAGTGGCCTCAGCCTGCTGGTCTGAAGGCGCTCCAATGCTTCCTGGGTTTTGCAAACTACTATAGAAAGTTCATCAAGGGATTTTCATCAGTAGTGGCACCTCTCACCAATTTAACTAAGAAAGGGGCTGATACTTATAATTGGTCTCAGGAAGCCTGTGAGGCCTTTAATCAGCTTAAATCCCTGTTCTGTGCTGCTCCCATTTTACATCATGTAGACATCTCACGCCCATTTATTGTGAAAGTAGATGCCTCCGAAGTTGGGGTGGGGGCTGTACTGTCCCAATATTCGGGGTCTCAGGGGTGGTTGCACCCCTGTGCTTTCTTTTCCTGTAAGTTCTCGCCAGCAGAGAGAAATTACGACATCGGCAACAGGGAGCTCTTGGCCATAAAAATGGCATTTGAGGAGTGGCGACACTGGCTGGAGGGGGCAGAACATGTTATTACAGTTTACACATATGACAAGAATCTGGAATATATTGAAGGTGCCAAGAGGCTTAATCCGAGACAAGCTCGATGGGCACTCTTCTTTTCACGATTCCGATTCATAATTACGTATAAAGCAGGTAATAAGAATGTGAAGGCTGATGCATTATCCCGTTGTTTAGAACCAGAGACAGTACAGCCCTCACTCCCTGTGAACATCTTGCTGGAACATATTGTTAGCAGCCACAGAACCCATAGAGGACCTAGCAGTCACATTGCAGCCATATCAGTCTGAAACTCCAGAGGGGAAACCAGAGGGGGTGTTGTTTGTTCCGTTGCATCTGCGGTTACAGGTGCTACAGATGTTTCACAGCCACAAGAACGCAGAACATCCTGGTATAGGCAGGACTTAGGAGCTCTTGTCTCGCAGTGTATGGTGGCCTTCATGAAGAAATGACTGCAAGGAATTTGTTACCTCCTGTACCATCTGTGCTCTCAGTAAGCCATCCAGACAGGCTCCTGCGGGTATGTTGCAGCCATTGCCCACTCCCACAGAACCATGGACCCACATATCCATGGATTTTGTGGGAGAACTCCCCAATTCCGAGGGGAATACGTTGATCTGGGTTATTG
This sequence comes from Hyperolius riggenbachi, assembly GCF_040937935.1. Classification (NCBI taxonomy): domain Eukaryota; kingdom Metazoa; phylum Chordata; class Amphibia; order Anura; family Hyperoliidae; genus Hyperolius; species Hyperolius riggenbachi. Next base: position 436,189,663 of record NC_090647.1, read on the forward strand.
TAGACCGTTTTAGTAAAATGGTCCATTTTGTTCCATTAAAAAAGCTTCTCTCGGCCCAAGAGTTGGCAGATCTGTTTATCGTTCATATCTTCCGTTTGCACGGAATACCAGTTAATATTGTGTCTGATAGAGGGGTTCGATTTGTGTCTAAGTTTTGGCGGGCCTTTTGTCAACATTTGGGCCTCACTCTGTCTTTTTCCTCGGGTTTTCACCCTCAAACTAATGGCCAGACCGAGAGAATGAATCAGTCACTGGAGCAGTTCCTCCGATGCTATGTGCCTGATTCACAGCAGGATTGGGTAAAGTTTCTTCCCTTTGCGGAGTTCGCCCACAATAATCTGTGTAACGCTTCCTCGGGGTACTCTCCATTTCAGGTGGTTTCTGGAAAGTCACCAAAATTTTGCCCCTTACCAACGTCCAATTCTCTTTTTCCAGCAATAGATAACTGGCAAAAGTCATGTAAGAGGATTTGGTCGTTGGTAAAAGCCAACCTGGAAAGAGCCTTTAATACACAAAAGAGGCAGGCTGATTGGAAGCGTTCACCTGAATGGGACTTTACTCTGGGAGACATAGTGTGGGTCTCCACACGCCACATAGCCCTAAGACAGCCATCAGTTAAGTTGGGGCCTAAGTATATTGGGCCATACCCCATTTCAGAAAAAATCAATGAAGTAGCATACAAAGTCGCCCTTCCAGCTACCATGCAAGGAGTTAAGTATTTCCACGTTTCTTTGCTTAAACCAGCTGTATACGCTGAGTCCTCTCTTCCCCCCCCCCCCCTGGTAATTATCAATGGAGAACCTGAGTATGAGGTGGAAGAGATTTTAGATTCTCATAGGGTGCTGAACTTGTTACAGTATTTGGTCCACTGGAAGGAATATGGTCCTGAGGATAGGTCATGGGTCCCGGCTCAGCATCTCCATGCTAGAGAATTAAAACAACAGTTTCATTTGTTGCATCCTGAATGTGCTTCTGGGGCGTGTCCGGAGGCCATGCCTGAGGGGGGGGGGGGTAATGTCAGTAACAGCAAAATTACCTCTACAGCAGAGAGCGATGTGGCCGCCGCTCTCGCATCTGACGTCACGGTGGATTCCGCCGCCGCCTCCTCGGCATCGCTTCCCACCAGGTCAGGTCTTTCCAGAGTCCATTAAAGCAGAGCAGCACTCGCACACACCAGGAGACAGGACCTTTATGCTTTGAGGAGGCGGGTCAGCTGACCTGCTGTTCAGCTGACAGGGCAGGGCTGACTTTTGGCACTGATTGACTGGAATCTTCTGGGCGGAACTTGTGAAGGCTCTGTCTGTATTTAAGGCCTAAACTGTCAGTGCATCATTGTCTGCTGTTGCTGAAACTTTGCGGTTAAAGAGAAACTCCAACCTAGAATTGAACTTTATCCCAATCAGTAGCTGATACTTCCTTTTACATGAGAAATATAATGCTTTTCACAAACAGACCATCAGGGGGCGCTGTATGACTGATTTTATGCTGAAACCTCTCCCACAAGAAGCTCTGGGACCGTGGTACTTTTGGCAGTTTGTTACAATCTAACAAGGTTCACAGACAGGAAATAGCTGTAATAGCTGTTTACAGCTGCCTCTAACAGCCAAAACAGCTAGCAGCAGCTACATAACCTGCCCACAGTAAAAATGTCACCATGTAATAAATGTCAGAATGTAAATCGGGGAGAGGAAAGATTTTACAATGAGCAAACACTGACTAAATCATTTATACATAATTATGGTAAAAAATGAAGCACTTTTTTACTACATTATTTTCACTGGAGTTCCTCTTTAAGCTCGCAGACCTTAGATAGTTCCGGTGTGCTTTGATCCGGGAGGAAACCAGGGATTTTACACAAGATAGGAATTGTTTGATAGCTATAATTATAATTGATATTATTGTCTTTATGTGTATGAACCTTGCCTGAACTCTCGACTATCTTTTGCCTCATGATTCTGTACTCTGCCTATCTGTCCTGTTGCCTCACCCCGGCCCAACCTCGACTCTGCTCTTGCCTTCTGATTCTGTACTTCCGCATATCTGATTGCTGCCGACCTTAGCTACCCTCTGACTACGTTCTGTTTGCCGATTTTGTACTGCTGCCTGACCGACCAGTTACTGACCCTGCCTGTACGACCTCTCCTGTCCTGGTGATAGTCCCACAGCCAGGGGCTATCACTTGGGAGTGCTCCTGAGCTACTGTGCACCTGAACACGTGTGATCACTCTGATTAAAGTACTGACATTTCTGTTACTATTTCTGCATTGACAGAAGAGTGTCCGCACAATGTCCTATAAATCAGGTTCCTTTATTATGGACGTATCCAAACAAGCTCACACATCATATAGCTGACATGTTTCGAACCAACAGGTTCTTACTCATAGCTAAACGATCAAATGGCACTATGCAACCATATATACCTTCCTCCAGTGGAGAAGTGGGGTGGGCCAAAAGGCAAACACTCCCCTTTAAACTTCACATCAAGGAATAGATATTCACAATTCAAAAGAGATTAACATCAATTGTTCAGTATCTCTCTTTGATATTACCTAATATATGGTATACCAGCAATCTGACAAGTTTCTTTAAAAACATTGATATGTAGAACAATTGATAAAATAAATAAAATCAAATTTTGACAAACAGTATGAGAACAGCAAAATATAGTAAGCAGCTACATATATCAATTTATCAGTGCTAGATTCCAACGGGAGTTCAAACCTTTAGGGGTTCTCGTACCCAGTCTAAAAATCCATAGGGCCTCACGACTAGTAAGTCGTTTAGACAAATCCCCACCCCTCTGGGCTGGGAAAACCCTCTCCAAACCATGAAAGCGAAAAGAAGACATGTCGCCACCGTGAACAAGGCGAAAATGCTTTACCACATTCGAAATATTCGTACTAAGCCAACCCGGCCCGCAGTAGTGTTCCCCAATTCTGGTGCGTAAAGGTCTCGTGGTACACCCCACATACTGCAGGGAACATTCGGTGTATGCAATAAGGTATATCACATTTAGCGTACAACAATTTATAAATTCTTTAATGGGGAACCTGCGCCCGTTCGAGGTAGACGTGGCCTCCCGTGTTCGCATATGTACATCACAGTAGTGACATGTCTTAACGCCACATCTATGTGAACCAGACAGACTGAGCCATGTTGAAGATCTAGACTTAGATTCAAACAAGCTGGGTGAGAGGGATTGGGCCAGAGTGGGAGCTCGTCTACTAGCGAAGCGTACTCCCTGTTGTAAAATATCACGTAGATCTTCATCCCCTTTCAAAACATGTCTATTTTAAAAAGGTATCTTCCTGCTAGTAGACAAGCTCCCACTCTGGCCCAATCCCTCTCACCCAGCTTGTTTGAATTAGCTGGGTGTAGAGATGTGGCGAACGGTTCCCGAACCGTTCGCCGGCGAACATCTCTAAATTCATGGGCCTCTTACTACTTCCGGGTCGCAATGACCCGGAGTAGAACGCCTGCGCTGCCCGGCGGAGCGCGTCCTAGATCGCGCTCCCGTTGCCGGGCACTCTCTGCGCATGTGCGAGACGTCATGAGTGACGTCACGCTCATGCGCAGAGAGCGCCCGGCAACAGGAGCGCGATCTAGGACGCGCTCCGCCGGGCAGCGCAGGCGTACTACTCCGGGTCATTGCGACCCGGAAGTAGTAAGAGGCCCAGAGAGGTTCGCCAGGTGAACTGTTCGGCCCAACTCTAGCTGGGTGATGTATATGCATAGCCTGGGCGTGGCTAATCAAATAAAATCGAAAACTGAAAATTGCGCAAAAGGTGGATCAGCGCAACACCAGGCCGCCTCCGAATGGCCTCCAATCAGAGGTGCGCTGAGCCCCCCCAGAAACTACAAACGCACCTTGAACCCAAACAGAAGCTCTGCATATACACCAAAAGCATGGTTGTTAAGTGGGAGCAGCTGACCAAAAACGAAATAAATTAGTACATAGCAAGGAAATGAACAGCGCTACTAAAAAAAACAGGCAAGTGCCTACCTGCAAAAGAGTGCAAGCCCCACTTGTGGAGTCGAATACACACCGAGCATACACATGACCTGTCTACCACTGGAGGAGGATGTTAGTTTCCTGTAACAGCTTGTATGCAACCTATTAAGTACTCGTCCCTCCCACTGCGAAGAAGTCGATCCTCCAGAGGATCGACTTCTTCGCAGTGGGAGGGACGAGTACTTAATAGGTTGCATGCAAGCTGTTACAGGAAACTAACATCCTCCTCCAGTGGTAGACAGGTCATGTGTATGCTCGGTGTGTATTCGACTCCACAAGTGGGGCTTGCACTCTTTTGCAGGTAGGCACTTGCCTGTTTTTAAGTAGCGCTGTTCATTTCCTTGCTATGTACTCATTTATTAGGGTGGTTTGTTTATATTTTTACAGCCTGCCAGCTAGGATCGCGGCTGGCAGGCTGTATGCAGACATCCCCCTGTTCCTCTGCAGTGAACAGGTGCTCACGCAGGCGCTCATTCACTGCTAATCTTGCGCATTGCGAGATGATGCACTAGTGCATCCTAGCGGAACAAGAGAGCCACTCTGCATCCGACATCCTGCGTTAGGCGGTTGCAGAGTGGTTAAAGCTACAGCTCTTCACTTGTTTGCAGCATTGCTGGCTCCAGCCAACCCCACCCTCTTCAGCATGGTCTGCAAACATCAGTCTCTAGTAAAACCCAGGACCCCCGAACTCCCCAGGGATGTTGTTTTGAAGCTTCAATACGAGGACACTGGGGATCTGATCTTTGAGACAGCCAGAAATCTTACTGCCCCCAGAGTGTGCTGGAATAAGTTCAAATATACCAAGATCTGGCAACCTCTACAATGTTCAAGAGACATCAGCTAAGACCAGTCACCCTAGCCCTGTCAAGAGCAGCCGTGTGCTATAGATAGGGGTTTGGCGGCCGCTTCGCCACTGTGTAGCGCAAATGTTTGCCGTGGCTATAGCAGTAATGTTATAATGAACCCCACGCACAGGTATTTCGGGGATCCGGCAATCACTGCCAGACCCTGAATTAATTCTCCCTCCGAGTTGCGACAACGCAGAGGGTGAATAGTATTTTATAAGTGAGAGTATCCTAGCCAAAGTTGATGACACTATGCTCATTATTAGTGACAATGACTATGCTCATTATTAGATGACAAATGCTCATTATTAGATGACACTATGCATCATTAGTGATGAGCACACATTTCCCATAGACATAATTTCACATGAAAATTTGCAATTACGAAGAGAAATCATAATGTGAAATAATATGTTAAGGACAATAGTGTGTACAAAAAGACTGTCGTTTTTGAGAAAATCGATTCAAAAAATGCAAAGGAAAAAAGCTTTTCTTAAACCGTCATTTTTCTGAGTTTAAAAAACATTTTTCCTTTGTATATTTAAAATTGGTTTTCTCAAAAACGACAAGGTCTTTTTGATTTTTTTTTACTTGTACCCATTATTCTTCTTAACATAAGTAGCAATTTTGGTAACAATAGCATGTATGGAGGCTTTGTTATTTACCGCTAAAGTCGAGACAAAATTAAGCGAAAATTAAGCAAAATTACAAATGATTGCATTATTATTATTCAGTATTTATATAGCGCTGACATATTACGCAGCGCTGTACAGTGTATATATATATATATATATATATATATCTTGTCACTAACTGTCCCTCAAAGGAGTATACAATCTAATCCCTACCATTGCCATATGTCTATATTATGTAGTGTAAGTACTGTAGTCTAGGGCCAATTTTTTAGGGGGAGCCAATTAACTTATCTGTATGTTTTTGGAATGTGGGAGGAAACCGGAGTGCCCGGAGGAAACCCACGCATACACGGAGAGAACATACAAACTCTTTGCAGATAGTGCCCTGGCTGGGATTCGAACCAGGGACCCAGCGCTGCAAGGCGAGAGAGCTAACCACTACGCCACCGTGCTGCCTCAATTGAATTTGCAAATCATAATCACTTAAGGGTATAATTGCAAAAAATGTCAGCAAAATTTCACATAATCGTAATTAGCTGACTACGATCATCACTGGTCTCCATGGATCACCTCCCCTAGAAACCTGAGCCTAGGGACTACTCTGTTATCTTAAACTTGCTAGCCAGCTAGCAAATGCTTTCTCTTCTTCCTCTTTCTAAAGCAGCTATTGGGTTCTGCAGAATCTTAGGATTCCGTGTGAACCCTTCAGGAGTTCCGTGTCATTTTTATGACACTTAAGTGGTATAAAATAATCTCACTTACCCATTACTGCAGATCAAAATAGTCCCACTTGCACTGTTTCCAGGTGCTTCTTCGAGTCCAAAGCCAGTTCATTAGTGCCAGCTCGATCCCTCTGCTGCGGCATTCTACACCCCTGGCCTTATGAATTTAAAAAAGGACCACAGAGGCTAGATAAATTAAAAAGAGAGACAGACTTCTATGGAGTGCTAAAGGGCTAAATTTATAAAAGAGGGGGTGCACCGACAAAGGAAATCAAGTAGTTACCATAATGGGGGAGGCATAATGGCACACTTATAATGAGCACACTTTTTAGATGGGGCAAATAAATGCTGCAATTAAGAGCTCCTTCTTGCTGCATCTGTCTCTTGTGGCTCACGGTTGCTGAACTTGTCACTTGTGGCTCATGGTCTCTGCATCTGGCTCCTGAGCAGTTATGGTTTGGTTTGGCCTCCTCAGAGGTGCTGGTCTGACCCACTCTTGGCAACATTGGCTTCTAGTATCAATTCAGATACTATTGCAACCAAACGGGCATACTTTAAAAGGAAATAAATATGGCAGATACCATATCCCTCTCATTATAGGGTCCCTTTAAGAGATATATTGTAGTCTATTTCATTTTAGTGGCAAAACTCATATACTAGTAAAACTGCACTAATAATTCAGGAAGAGCTAAATAACTGCTTATGACAATTATACTATTGAAAAATGCTACAAAATTATTTTAATTTCACCATGCTATAAAGTTATATAATAATAAAAAAAAAAACAAGTATCTATGTTAATATTTTGCTATATTTCACACAGCAGTTTCTGCTTCTTCAGTTAGTTTGTGGCATTAAAGATTTTCAGGGATATCAAAATCCTCTAAAGAACACATGAGGACCCCCTAGCAGGCATAGTGAGCTCAAATGTCCTGATGAGAATACATATTCTGCATGAAAGCATATGTCAGATCCTTCATAATGAGAATTTGATGTTTCATCCTGATAATAGAAGCAGATATCTTCATAGGGCTTTATTTGTTGTCTTTGTAATGCCCAGATGCTAAATGTCTCTATCCCGGCCAGTAAAAAAGAGACAATCGCTTTAGATTATAATTTTTCCCCACAAGGTCCCAAAAACCTAAATAGAGTACAAAGATTTATTTTTCAGTAGTACTACTTTTGTTCCTTAACTTATTCAAGTATAAATTGCAGAGTTAATTTTAGAACAGGCCAAAGCACATCCAATACCAGCAAATTCATAAGGATTTTTTATACTAATTTTTGTGTGGAAAACACACCATGAGCCCAATCCAGTTCACTTTTTCTCCAAAGTTTTCTCCAGAAGATATCTTTTCATCCTCATTTTCAGCATTCAACACTTGAAAAGGTACCAAAAAGCAGGTGAAAAGCACTATCTAAATTATTCTGAGTTTGTGTGAGAAAAGGCGGAAAAGCCGCCGCGTGTACTCAGAACAAGGCGGCTGATTCCGCGTTCTACGCGGCGGTCTGCACGCGTAGGCCTACATCTAGTAGTATGGCCGAACGCGTCCAGCGCGGTGAGTGCTTTGCAACACATGTCTGGTGTGGCTGGGACTGATAGTCCACACAGATTCAGAAGGACGCGCACGCACGTGGAGAGGCAGAGCCTTTATGACAGCCAGAAGGGAGTCAGCTGACCAAGCCGGTCAGCTGACAATTCTACCACTTCCCATTGGTCCAGCACTTAGGGGAGGCGCTGGAGAGCGCCTTGCTATATATACTGGGTGCTGGTCATTTTCTGGTTGTCTGCCGTTGCGATCACTACGTGGTAGCACTCAGACCTGTTTGTCAGAATCTGTGTTATTCTTTAGACTAGTTCCAGGGTGTTGATGACTACGGAGCTCACACCCAAGACTAGGAATACTGTGTATTATCTGTATTATCATTCAGACTAGTTCCAGGGTGTTGATGACTACGGAGCTCACACCCAAGTCTAGGAATTAGCTTAACCATCCTGTTATACTTCAGACTAGTTCCAGGGTGTTGATGATCAAGGAGCTCACACCTATAGACTAGACATTGTTGATTATTTGTTATGACCTTCTGCTTTCCTGACCTCTCTTCTGATTTCTGATTTGGTACTTCGCTATATCTGTTACTCCGTTGCCAAACCTTGCTTGCCTCAGGATTCCGAGTCTGTCTCTTTCCTCTGTACCTAATTTGTCTGTCTGTTGCTGACCTGGCCTGTCCGATCTCAAGAACTATCTCCTCTGTTTAGAGATAGTTCACAGATCTGTCAGTGACACTCCACCATTAGTGTCACTCACACTCTGGTCCTTCCCATTCTCAGCCTGACTCCTCCCCTTGGGGAGCCTCAGGCTTTTGGAAGAAACCTGTTCTTTGGGCAGTATCTCTACTGCCTGGCACCCTCTATACGGGTGCTCTCCTCAAAGTATTACTGTTGCACCAAACACTCATATTACTCAGGTGTCCAGAGGTTAGCGATATATTTGATTATCGGTGATACTGCAGATCATCAATAATCAGGTATATATCTGTATTCTTGGTGATACTACAGATCACCGATAATCAGATCCTCTCTGTGTTACACCGATCGTTACAGTTTGTTTTTGACTGCTGATCTCTGTAAAGAACAAGGGGAAAAGGGAGGGGGGGAGAGTGCACTCAACAGACAATGGCCTATATGCAATTAACATTTTCTCCTGGGTTATCTCCTAGGAGATAATTTTCATATTCTGTTTAAAATAACTTTTAAGCATTTTACAACTGAAAAAGTACCCAAAAGATAGTTAAAAAGTACTATCAACATTATTTTGAGTATTTTGTTGCTTGTTGGTGGTCTAAAAAGCATTTTATAACATGGTGTAAAAATATCACCTAGGAGAAAACGCAGGAGAAAAAGTGAATTGCATATGGGTCAATCTGAGACAGCTGGTTAGCCAACCGTGGAATAATCTCACCTGAGATTCTTGCCGATTAGCCCATATGGGTTGGTTGACTGAAGAGCTTTTGTCCCACTCAGAACTGGAGACAAGGTCTTTCCAGCAATCTTCCTCCACAAGATGTACTGGCACATATGCTCCTTCGTCCACTAAACTTCAGTCCTGGATCGGGTGTATTTCTACTCCTCACAAATGCTGCCTACCGCTATAGGCGGCCACATTCATGTGTAGGAGTGTCAGCACAAAGGTGTCTTGGATGTACAGGATGAACCAAGTTTGTGTTTAAAGGGTTACATGCTGCTCTGTGTGCTTTACACTTGTAAGCCACAGGCTGCAGGAGCTCTTAATGCCAGGAGATGGCTCAGTTTTTTTGAAGGGTAATGAAGGTGTGTGGTAGAAAGGATAAACGGCAGCTGCCGTATTGTGTAATTAAAAGTATTTATTCTAAATAAACAGCAACGTGTTTCAGACAGCTCAACTCTCTTTCATCAGGCTAAAAACCTTTTTTTTTAGCAGCTACCGTTTATCCTTTCAACCATGCACCTGCTTGTCAGTTCACAAACCTCTCCAGCTGCCTGCTGCTTGCTTGTGTAAGACACACAGAGCACAGTGGAGTTTCTCCCAGCCATTACCCCTCACACAAACTGAGCCAGCTCCTGGCATTAAGAGATCCTGCAGCCTGTGGCTTACAAGTGTAAAGCACACAGAGTAGCGTGGAGCCCTTTAAACACAAACTTGGCTCCTCCTGCACACCCAAGACACCTTTGCGCAGACACGCCTACACATGAATGCGGCCACCTATAGCGGTAGGCAGCATTTGAGAGGAGTGAAGTTTAGTAGACGGAGGAGCATATGTGCCAGTACATGTTGGGGAAGAAGATCACTGGAAAGACCTGGTCCCCGGTTCTGAGTGGGACAAAAACTCTTCAGTTGACCAACCCATATGGGCTAATTGGCAAGAATCTCAAGTGAGATTATTCCATGGTTGGCTAACTAGCTTTCTCAAATTGTCTATTGAGTGCGCCCCCCCCCCCATCCCTTTTCCCCTTGTTCTTTACAGATATCTTCACCACCCAGAGTGGCCTTTAACCTTCCTGGCGGTAATCCCGAACGTAGTTCGGGGTAAGCCGCACAGGAGGTTTTCTCAGGCCCTGCTGGGCCGATTTGCTTAATTTTTTTTTCGCTGCTCGCAGCTAGCACTTTGCTAGCTGCGTCTGCACACTGATCGCCACCGCTCCGCGCTCAAACGCCACTATCCGTCCGCCCCCCCAGACCCCGTCTGCCCCCCCCCAGACTCAGTGCCAGGCAGCGCTGAGGGGTGGATCGGGACTCCCAATGACGTCACGACGTCACTGACGTCATCCTGCCCGGTTGTCATGCCGATGGGGAAGCCCTCCAGGAAATCCTGTTCTTTGATCGGAGATCGCCGAAGGCGATTGAAGCGGGCGGGGGGATGCCGCTGAGCGGCTATCATGTAGCGAGCCCTGGGCTCGCTGCATGATTAAAAAAAAAAAAAAAGAAAAAGAAAAACCTGCTGCGCTGCCTCCTGGCAGAATTTATTAGACCGCCAGGAGGGTTAAAGGAGCAGCACCAACTAACACACTTTGCCTGAACTTTACATCAGTATTGCCAAGATTGCTACCTCTGTTGAGTACAGAGGTCAAACAACCCTTTCTTCCTTGACTGCTTGTGACTTAAAAGGCATTTTATTAATAAAATGTTAAAATATCACCAGTTACCCCTGCTATTATGATACACTGCTCAAAAAATAAAGGTAACACAAAAATAAGACATCCTAGATATTAATCAATCAAATATTCTTATTAAATGCTTTGTTCTTTACATAGTTCAATGCTGACACCAAAAACACACACAAATTATCAATGGAAATCAAATTTATCAACACATGGAGGTCTGGATTTAGAGTCACACTCAAAATGAAAGTGGAAAAACACTACAGGCTGATCCAACTTTGATGTAATGTCCTTAAAACAAGTCAAAATGAGGCTCAGTAATGTTTGTAGCCTCCACATGCCTTTATGACCCTCCTACAATGCCTGGGCATGCTCCTGATGATGTGGTGGATGTTCTCATGAGGGATCTCCTCCCAGACCTGGACTAAAGCCTCCACTAACTCCTGGACAGTCTGTGGTGCAACGCGGTGTTGGTGGATGGAGCGAGACATGTTGTCCCAGATGTGCTCAATTGGATTCAGGCCTGGGAAACGAGTGGGCCAGTCCATACCATCAATGCCTTAGTCTTGCAGGAACTGCTGACACACTCCAGTCACATGAGGTCTAGCATTGTCTTGCATTAGGAGGAACCCAGGGCCACCCGCACCAGCATATGGTCTCACAAGATACTTGGAGGTTACGGGTCACTATCAAGTATCGAAAATCCCTGCACAGTATAACTGCCTACAACAATCAATCAAAATAAATGAGTTCTTATTAGAAATCGTCATCAAGTATCAGGTCTCTCAATACTGGTGCCTTTCATAGATAGTTTCTTCTTAAATGATTATATGTATATATAATTCAGTATATATTCAGTATATATACTGAAGCAAAGTTAATAGGTTGTATTTCAACAACCCCTTTCATGTTGAAGTGTCACCCATTTAAACTGCTACACAGCTCTTGAGAATCTTGAAAAATAATACATCAGCTTTTTCGAGATCTATACTTGGAACAGAATTGTAAAACTGCGAGAAAATGCCAGTACGTAAAAAAAAATGCTGTCAGACATCACGTCAGCAAAATCTTTCACAGAAAAGACAGGTGTGTGGAGACAGATAAGTCTTCTGCCACATGAAAAATGTGACATTATCCTTGCCAATTTAATAATGTCTGCGACCAGAAATGTTAAACATCACTTTCACCTGCACATCAGCTACCATTTGCATTCAGGAGAAAAACAAAAAGCAGCCAAGCCAAATAATTAAAGCAATGCTAATAAGCATGAATGATTTATTAAAATAAATAATTAAAAATAGAAATATTGCTGAGCATGCAATGTATATCGAAAAGGCATGCAAAATAGAATTATCATTCTGTGTAGAAGCAGGTTCTGCCTGGAAAAACACTGGGGCTTGATTCAATTTCTAAAATAAAAACGTGTGTCTTCACCTGATCACGTGACATACATCAGGAGCCAAAGGAGTGCAGCATAGAGTGTGTTGCTGCCAGGAAGAGCAGAGGAGATCCGACATAGCACTGGAGCAAGTAAATATTGTACTGTTCCGCTGTGCTACTCTGCAGAGTGGGGAGGAGGAGTGAGCCCCCCCTCCCTCCCCAATAGCCTCTGGGCACCTCTGCAGTCATGGGGGATGTTTTATTGTGTAATACCTATGTCACTTTATGCCACATTCATGGATCAGGGACAGGGAACATTGTGCCATCTTCTCCCCCTCACACCCCCAGCTTAATGGGGCAACATTCTGATAGAGATGAGCCGAAGAATTTGCCCAGTGAATAATTCACCGCGAAGATCGGAGATTCGCATTCACCTCCTTGGTGGATTCCTTTCACCCCCTATACATACATCATCATTGAGCTAAACTTTGACCCCTTACTTCCCAGTCAGCAGACACATGGCAGCCAATCAGCTAGCACCCCCTCACCCCAAACACCCCACACACACATCAGAGAAGCAGCACAGAAGCCAATTTGCAGTCTGTTAAGAATTGCCGGGAGGGAAAGTGGTGGACTTCCCCTCAATAATTAGACACCAAGGTCTGTCATCGAATTAAACGAATACATTTATTCAATAGTACCCCAAAATCTGCAACGCGTTTCGTGGGAGCAGACCCACTTCCTCAGGCAATAAAACGGGGACAACAAACACAGCAATCAATGTTCAGTGAATTTAGCACCTCTGTGTGAGGCAGAGGTGCTAAATTCACTGCACATTGATTGCTGTGTTTGTTTGTTTAGTATACTACTCAATCTCTTTCTCCTCTCCTCCGTCCTATTTGTCCACTGTGATCAATGGAATTATCCGTCCTCTATTTTGAAAATGACCATTACCCTATACAAACACAGCAATCAATGTTCAGTGAATTTAGCACCTCTGTGTGAGACAGAGGTGCTAAATTCACTGCACATTGATTGCTGTGTTTGTTGTCCCCGTTTTATTGCCTGAGGAAGTGGGTCTGCTCCCACGAAACGCGTTGCAGATTTTGGGGTACTATTGAATAAATGTATTCGTTTGATTCGATGACAGACCTTGGTGTCTAATTATTGAGGGGAAGTCCACCACTTTCCCTCCCGGCAATTCTTAACAATTTTATATTAATTTTATTCTGCTGGCGCCTCTGATCACCTACCAGTATACTTGAGTCCACCCCAGGTGGAGGGGTGACCCTACCCCATTTTTTCTGATCTACAGAGAGCGACTTCTTAATCCTGAGTGAGGACAGGTCTAATCTCCTCACCTGCCTATACAGTGGTTGCCTGAGCGGTAACCCATGTTTGTGAGTATAACCATCTCACCTATTCATTTCCCTTCGTATCTCTGACATACTACACCATATTGGGCTCTCGATTTCTCTCTTTTTTACAATTTGCAGTCTGTGTTCGGCTTCTGTGCTTGTTGTTTGTGTTTGTTGCCTAGCACAGAAGCCAAACTCAGACTGCAAATTGGCTTCTGTGCTAGGCAACAAACACAAACAACAAACACAGAACATTTATATCGCGATTTTCTCCTGGCGGACTCAAAGCGCCAGAGCTGCAGCCACTAAGATGAGCTCTATAGGCAGTAACAGTGTTAGGGAGACTTGTCCAAGGTCTCCTACTGAATAGGTGCTTGCTTACTGAACAGGCCAAGCCGAGATTCGAACCCAGGTCTCCTGTGTTAGAAGCAGAGCCCTTAACCATTAAACTATCCAGCCACCGCACTATTCAGCCCCCGCACTATCCAGCCACCGCTAGGCAGATGAGACATGTGTTGTGACAGGGAGAGAGTTAGGTAAGGCTGTGTTCTGTGTCCTCAGTGCAGATTCTTGCTGCTGCCACTGTCCTGAACAGCTAAGCCCTGATCCGAAATTGATCAGGAAGTAGAGATCCTTTTACTGCCTTGCACCTCTTAAGGCTTGTACACATGCTAGAAAGAACGTGGCTGAAACATTCATTATGTGATGTCTTGACCGAAAATTTAACACCTATACAGCTGCCCCCAACATTGTTTAGTGATGCAACAGTCGACGAACAAACATATTTTTTTTTCGGCTTACAGGAGGCCGGATCATATGTCTCCTGTTATTCCTTCTCTCTTCTCCATAGGGAAGTATATTCTGCTTGGGTTTAGCTGAACAACATATGCATATAGTGTTTGTCCATTGTTTCACTATCATTAAGGGCAACATTTGTAGGGAAGTTTAATTTCAATTAGATTTCAGGAAAAATCTGCATGAAAAATTGATTTGGGGGTTTGTGTATTCGTGATTGGGGGGGGGGGGGGCTGCTTTATTATGTTGATTAAGGTCAAGACTCTACCTAATATATACATATATTTTTGGGGGGTTGGGGGGCATTGATAATTGATAATTTTAATGTTTAGCAGACTCACTACTAAATGTTGTCTTTTGGAGTAACCTAACTGCCTGCTTCATTATAATCTTACATATGGCTGTTGTGGAAAATGTCTATTTTGTTAAGTTTCATTTTTTTTATTAGATTGTGTGCAAGTGGTATTTAAAATTACATTTCAATAACTTATAGGGTTTATTATTAGGGGATTATGCAATTTTATGCAATGTACCTACAGTTTTCCTAGAAGCAGGGACGGTTCTAGTTACAACGGGCCCCTAAGCAAATAAAACCTGGGAGGTTTCTTTGAAACACCTTCCCCTCATGTAAGCAGCATTAAGAATTGCCGGGAGGGAAAGTGGTGGACTTCCCCTCAATAATTAGACACCAAGGTCTGTCATCGAATCAAACGAATACATTTATTCAATAGTACCCCAAAATCTGCAACGCGTTTCGTGGGAGCAGACCCACTTCCTCAGGCAATAAAACGGGGACAACAAACACAGCAATCAATGTTCAGTGAATTTAGCACCTCTGTGTGAGACAGAGGTGCTAAATTCACTGCACATTGATTGCTGTGTTTGTTTGTTTAGTATACTACTCAATCTCTTTCTCCTCTCCTCCGTCCTATTTGTCCACTGTGATCAATGGAATTATCCGTCCTCTATTTTGAAAATGACCATTACCCTATTACAAACACAGCAATCAATGTTCAGTGAATTTAGCACCTCTGTGTGAGACAGAGGTGCTAAATTCACTGCACATTGATTGCTGTGTTTGTTGTCCCCGTTTTATTGCCTGAGGAAGTGGGTCTGCTCCCACGAAACGCGTTGCAGATTTTGGGGTACTATTGAATAAATGTATTCGTTTGATTCGATGACAGACCTTGGTGTCTAATTATTGAGGGGAAGTCCACCACTTTCCCTCCCGGCAATTCTTAACAATTTTATATTAATTTTATTCTACTGGCGCCTCTGATCACCTACCAGTATACTTGAGTCCACCCCAGGTGGAGGGGTGACCCTACCCCATTTTTTCGGATCTACAGAGAGCGACTTCTTAATCCTGAGTGAGGACAGGTCTAATCTCCTCACCTGCCTATACAGTGGTTGCCTGAGCGGTAACCCATGTTTGTGAGTATAACCATCTCACCTATTCATTTCCCTTCGTATCTCTGACATACTACACCATATTGGGCTCTCGATTTCTCTCTTTTTTACAATTTGCAGTCTGTGTTCGGCTTCTGTGCTTGTTGTTTGTGTTTGTTGCCTAGCACAGAAGCCAAACTCAGACTGCAAATTGGCTTCTGTGCTAGGCAACAAACACAAACAACAAACACAGAACATTTATATCGCGATTTTCTCCTGGCGGACTCAAAGCGCCAGAGCTGCAGCCACTAAGATGAGCTCTATAGGCAGTAACAGTGTTAGGGAGACTTGTCCAAGGTCTCCTACTGAATAGGTGCTTGCTTACTGAACAGGCCAAGCCGAGATTCGAACCCAGGTCTCCTGTGTTAGAAGCAGAGCCCTTAACCATTAAACTATCCAGCCACCGCACTATTCAGCCCCCACACTATCCAGCCACCGCTAGGCAGATGAGACATGTGTTGTGACAGGGAGAGAGTTAGGTAAGGCTGTGTTCTGTGTCCTCAGTGCAGATTCTTGCTGCTGCCACTGTCCTGAACAGCTAAGCCCTGATCCGAAATTGATCAGGAAGTAGAGATCCTTTTACTGCCTTGCACCTCTTAAGGCTTGTACACATGCTAGAAAGAACGTGGCTGAAACATTCATTATGTGATGTCTTGACCGAAAATTTAACACCTATACAGCTGCCCCCAACATTGTTTAGTGATGCAACAGTCGACGAACAAACATATTTTTTTTTCGGCTTACAGGAGGCCGGATCATATGTCTCCTGTTATTCCTTCTCTCTTCTCCATAGGGAAGTATATTCTGCTTGGGTTTAGCTGAACAACATATGCATATAGTGTTTGTCCATTGTTTCACTATCATTAAGGGCAACATTTGTAGGGAAGTTTAATTTCAATTAGATTTCAGGAAAAATCTGCATGAAAAATTGATTTGGGGGTTTGTGTATTCGTGATTGGGGGGGGGGGGGGCTGCTTTATTATGTTGATTAAGGTCAAGACTCTACCTAATATATACATATATTTTTGGGGGGTTGGGGGGCATTGATAATTGATAATTTTAATGTTTAGCAGACTCACTACTAAATGTTGTCTTTTGGAGTAACCTAACTGCCTGCTTCATTATAATCTTACATATGGCTGTTGTGGAAAATGTCTATTTTGTTAAGTTTCATTTTTTTTATTAGATTGTGTGCAAGTGGTATTTAAAATTACATTTCAATAACTTATAGGGTTTATTATTAGGGGATTATGCAATTTTATGCAATGTACCTACAGTTTTCCTAGAAGCAGGGACGGTTCTAGTTACAACGGGCCCCTAAGCAAATAAAACCTGGGAGGTTTCTTTGAAACACCTTCCCCTCATGTAAGCAGCATTAAGAATTGCCGGGAGGGAAAGTGGTGGACTTCCCCTCAATAATTAGACACCAAGGTCTGTCATCGAATCAAACGAATACATTTATTCAATAGTACCCCAAAATCTGCAACGCGTTTCGTGGGAGCAGACCCACTTCCTCAGGCAATAAAACGGGGACAACAAACACAGCAATCAATGTTCAGTGAATTTAGCACCTCTGTGTGAGACAGAGGTGCTAAATTCACTGCACATTGATTGCTGTGTTTGTTTGTTTAGTATACTACTCAATCTCTTTCTCCTCTCCTCCGTCCTATTTGTCCACTGTGATCAATGGAATTATCCGTCCTCTATTTTGAAAATGACCATTACCCTATTACAAACACAGCAATCAATGTTCAGTGAATTTAGCACCTCTGTGTGAGACAGAGGTGCTAAATTCACTGCACATTGATTGCTGTGTTTGTTGTCCCCGTTTTATTGCCTGAGGAAGTGGGTCTGCTCCCACGAAACGCGTTGCAGATTTTGGGGTACTATTGAATAAATGTATTCGTTTGATTCGATGACAGACCTTGGTGTCTAATTATTGAGGGGAAGTCCACCACTTTCCCTCCCGGCAATTCTTAACAATTTTATATTAATTTTATTCTACTGGCGCCTCTGATCACCTACCAGTATACTTGAGTCCACCCCAGGTGGAGGGGTGACCCTACCCCATTTTTTCTGATCTACAGAGAGTGACTTCTTAATCCTGAGTGAGGACAGGTCTAATCTCCTCACCTGCCTATACAGTGGTTGCCTGAGCGGTAACCCATGTTTGTGAGTATAACCATCTCACCTATTCATTTCCCTTCGTATCTCTGACATACTACACCATATTGGGCTCTCGATTTCTCTCTTTTTTACAATTTGCAGTCTGTGTTCGGCTTCTGTGCATGTTGTTTGTGTTTGTTGCCTAGCACAGAAGCCAAACTCAGACTGCAAATTGGCTTCTGTGCTAGGCAACAAACACAAACAACAAACACAGAACATTTATATCGCGATTTTCTCCTGGCGGACTCAAAGCGCCAGAGCTGCAGCCACTAAGATGAGCTCTATAGGCAGTAACAGTGTTAGGGAGACTTGTCCAAGGTCTCCTACTGAATAGGTGCTTGCTTACTGAACAGGCCAAGCCGAGATTCGAACCCAGGTCTCCTGTGTTAGAAGCAGAGCCCTTAACCATTACACTATCCAGCCACCGCACTATTCAGCCCCCGCACTATCCAGCCACCGCTAGGCAGATGAGACATGTGTTGTGACAGGGAGAGAGTTAGGTAAGGCTGTGTTCTGTGTCCTCAGTGCAGATTCTTGCTGCTGCCACTGTCCTGAACAGCTAAGCCCTGATCCGAAATTGATCAGGAAGTAGAGATCCTTTTACTGCCTTGCACCTCTTAAAGAGGAGCTGTTAGGTATAGGGTCTCAGAGAAAATAAACACATATATCAGTAGCTAAAGATTGGCTGTACTTACATTACATATGCATTTCACTGTCCACGTTTGGATTTCACAGAATTTGTATATAGTATATGCAGAGAATGATGCTCCTGACAGCTCATGTCAGGTTCCATGTTTGTGAAGCCAAATGTGTCGTCATGTCCTGCCTGCTTCTGATCACAGAACAGCTCATACTGAATAACACTAGTTTGCAGTGAATATTAATGAGCCATGTGGCTAGGAACAATAGCGGACTCCTGCAGTGTACGCTGCCCGGAGATTTATCTGTGCTGTGGCTGGACTGAGTTTTAGAAGCTGCTGAAACTTGATCCCGTCTTCTCCTTAGCAGCCGAGGGGAGGGCCCCAGAATGCTTTGCAGTATGTTATGCGGCTTGCGTCCAGCTTAGCTCTAAGCTTTGCTGATAAGCATACATCAAAGGTAAGATAGATCTTTATCTTCAGTAATGTCTTTTTGGCTTCCTTCTAAACTGTTTAACACAGGAGACTAGAGGTTTAAATTAGCTTCTGCAGCCTGACAGTTACTCTTTAACCACTTGAGGACCCACCCTTTACCCCCCTTAAGGACCAGCGCTGTTTTAGGTGATCTGTGCTGGGTGGGCTGTGCAGCCCCCAGCACAGATCAAAGGGCACTCAGAGCGATCAGATTGCCCCCCTTTTTTCCCCACTAGGGGGATGATGTGCAGGGGGGGTCTGATCGCTCCTCCTGGCTGGCATTTTGCGGGGGGGGGCACCTCAAAGCCCCCCTCCGCGGCGAAATCCTCCCCCTCCCTCTCCTACCTGCTCCCCCGGGAGATCTGGGCTGCACAGGACGCTATCCGTCCTGTGCAGCCAGTGACAGGACGTCCCCTGTCACATGGAGGCGATCCCCGGCCGCTGATTGGCCGGGGATCGCCGATCTGCCTTACGGCGCTGCTGCGCAGCAGCGCCGTACAAATGTAAACAAAGCGGATTATTTCCGCTTGTGTTTACATCTAGCCTGCGAGCCGCCATCGGCGGCCCGCAGGCTATTCACGGAGCCCCCCGCCGTGAATTGACAGGAAGCAGCCGCTCGTACGAGCGGCTGCTTCCTGATTAATTAGGCTGCAGCTGGCGACGCAGTACTGCGTCGCTGGTCCTGCAGCTGCCACTTTGCCGACGCACGTTATGAGTGTGCGGTCGGCAAGTGGTTAAGGCTTGTACACATGCTAGAAAGAACGTGGCTGAAACATTCATTATGTGATGTCTTGACCGAAAATTTAACACCTATACAGCTGCCCCCAACATTGTTTAGTGATGCAACAGTCGACGAACAAACATATTTTTTTTTCGGCTTACAGGAGGCCGGATCGTATGTCTCCTGTTATTCCTTCTCTCTTCTCCATAGGGAAGTATATTCTGCTTGGGTTTAGCTGAACAACATATGCATATAGTGTTTGTCCATTGTTTCACTATCATTAAGGGCAACATTTGTAGGGAAGTTTAATTTCAATTAGATTTCAGGAAAAATCTGCATGAAAAATTGATTTGG
Source organism: Hyperolius riggenbachi (assembly GCF_040937935.1). Lineage (NCBI taxonomy): Eukaryota > Metazoa > Chordata > Amphibia > Anura > Hyperoliidae > Hyperolius > Hyperolius riggenbachi. The sequence continues at coordinate 436,209,851 of NC_090647.1, forward strand.
GGGTTTGTGTATTCGTGATTGGGGGGGGGGGGGGCTGCTTTATTATGTTGATTAAGGTCAAGACTCTACCTAATATATACATATATTTTTGGGGGGTTGGGGGGCATTGATAATTGATAATTTTAATGTTTAGCAGACTCACTACTAAATGTTGTCTTTTGGAGTAACCTAACTGCCTGCTTCATTATAATCTTACATATGGCTGTTGTGGAAAATGTCTATTTTGTTAAGTTTCATTTTTTTTATTAGATTGTGTGCAAGTGGTATTTAAAATTACATTTCAATAACTTATAGCATTTATTATTAGGGGATTATGCAATTTTATGCAATGTACCTACAGTTTTCCTAGAAGCAGGGACGGTTCTAGTTACAACGGGCCCCTAAGCAAATAAAACCTGGGAGGTTTCTTTGAAACACCTTCCCCTCATGTAAGCAGCATTAGGGGCCATTTATTTCTGACAAATTACACACACACTCTCGGGCCCCCGAGCCAGCCTCTGGGCTCTTCCAGGTCTCCCTCCCAACTTAACTTTGGCCCCACAGAGTTTTTGGCAGGGTGGTGACTCCGTTGGGCCAGCCTGCATGCTCCTACCTTAGTCCATGCATTTCCATTGTCATCCTTACAGGATCGCCTCTCCTCCGTGACCCAACACATGTTAATACCTTAAAAGGTGCCTCCGGGCCACTGATAAGATGCAGCCAGCAGGGATGGAGACAGGAATACATGGACTAATAGAGAAGCATATTGGCCAGAACAGGTTAGTCATTAGATTTCCAAAAACTTTGCGAGGGCCCCGGGGACTAAAATAAAGTTGGGACGAAGACCTTTGGGGACTGCCAGCCCTGCCTTTAAAGGGAACCTGAAGCGAGTAAAATTATTTAAAATAAACACATGACGTAGCTGCAAATGAATATTACATACTAACCTCGCTGTCAGTTTCTCTCAGATGCTCACCATTTTCTTATTACGGTGATCCCTTCCAGTTCTGACAATATTTTGACAGACATTAAATATACCAATTACTGTCAGTTATATATCAGCAGCTATCAGTTACAACTGAATGTGCAAGGTAATGTCCATGTTTCCCTATGGCTCAAGTGGGTGATATTACAGTTTAACAGTGTGCTGACCAGGAAGCTGTTATAGGGTAATGGTCATTTTCAAAATAGAGGACGGATAATTCCATTGATCACAGTGGACAAATAGGACGGAGGAGAAGAGAAAGAGATTGAGTAGTATACTAAACAGGAGGCAAGTATGACCTGTGTATGGTTATTTTGACTTTTTATTTTCAGTTCAGGTTCTCTTAAAGGTAATAAAAGGGGAATTTTTCAAGCGTTAAAATGGGGTGAATAGGTTGAAGGCAACTGCTGAATTAACTAGATATTTATTATTTATTTATTGTATTTATAAAGCGCCAACATATTACCAAAATACTGCCACCCATAGTATCACACTGGTGTAGAATGCATCAAAACAACATACTAAGACATTGACCAAGAAACCATCACCAGTTATCTCAGTAAATGTCCCACTGTGATCTCAGATCAGGATGGTCAGCTGACATTCATTCACAATAAACTGGACTGATGTGATGTCGGTCCTACTCTGTGTAAATTAATTCAATCAATGCTTGTAAGTGAAATTCAAGGAAAGTATGAAAATATGATGACTTACATAGATATGCATGTAATGTTACTGAGAGATGTAATATTAGTGTGGGCTTTCAGCTTTCTGATACAAATCAGAATGCATAACATGGTTTTATATAAAAAAATGCTATATGCATCTGATATGAACCGTGATGGATTCAATCAACTTATCCATTTGCATTAACATTTTTATGACCAAATATGAAAATGTGCACATTTTAGAAAACAATAACCATCAGCATTCTTTTACTCTACTTGAGATGTGGTTGTGATGTTCTTTTTTTCTAGAGCAATCTCAACATTTGATTACTTCTTCAGATTTCCAGATAAGATTGATTATGTTATGAGAATCACAATGTCCTATGCATAAAATTCTGCTAGGCATTTTCACATCAAACCGGTTATGATATAACAATTGTCACTTTGCAGAAACATCCTGAATATAAAGATAAAATTGTTTCCTTTCATGCTCGAGTAGCTTACCCCATTTGATAAGATCTGTCTTTCTGTCCATTCCTCAGTTAAAGTGAGACTATATTTTGGACAGTAGGGGAATAAGTTACTTAAACTAGGCTGAGAGTCACATTTGCCTAATAACATGTCTTCTTTATAAACATGCATGCATGTTCACACACACATATCTTCTGTTGTCAGTGTTACAGGCCTCATAGCAAGATTTCAATGGTGCCCTCTTTTGTACTCAGTAGTCACTGAGGCAGGATGATTGAAACTAAGTTTCTTTACGGGATTCACCAACTCTCATAAGCATAAGCAATGTTTTCACTCCGTGTTTCTTATCAGAGCATAACAAGAACCAACAACCTACAACAGTTCAGATAATCTGATTCAGCAATACAAGTAGAATAGAGCCATCTACAGGCCAGATGTATGAGCACCACACCCCCTGCTATAGGTACAGCTGAATGATGACAAATCCACTCTATAGAGACAAACTGGATAAGATCATGCTCCCACTTTCTAGTTTAGGCCAGTAAGGTAGAGCTTACAGATGCAGAGCCTACAAGGAGGCTTTTTTGTTCAGCTCATCTCCTGCATACACCAGTATTTTTTTTTGCATGGGAACTTTGTCCTTGTTAAAGCGGATCCGAGATGAAAGACTAACTATAACAAGTAACTTGTCTATATATCTGATCTAAAGTTTCGATAGTTTACACAGCAAATATAGCTGCAAACAGCTTTAATAGAATATAATTATTTCTTCCTGTGATACAATGACAGCAGCCATGTTGTTTGTAAACATTACACAGAGGCAGGCTTATCTGCTTCTTCAGGAAAAAAAAAAACGAATCCCCTCCTCCCCTCTGCCTCTGAAATCTCTGGCTAGTAATACCTCCCCCTTCTCCTGCCCAGACTGAGCTCCCATGAGCCCTTGCTACTGTCTGAAAGTACCTTGGCTCTCTGAAAACCTGTGGGCGTGGCTTGTTTAGTTTATAGGGAATTAGAGTATTAAAACAAAAACAAAAAAGTATGTGGCTTGAGGAATGCCCTATAAACAATAGGAAAGGAACACAATTATGCAATGAGTAAAAGTTCATCTTGGATCCACTTTAACCATTGTATACAAAAAGTTATTTGCCATATGCAACACAAAAAGGCAATAAACAGACCACGCCTCATTATTCTTACTATTATGTTAATCTATAGGGGAGCCACAATTTACATACATATTCATGGCAATGCAATCATTGCCCTTCTTAATATAATGTGAGAAATATGGCAGATGTATCTTATTAGCAGATTTATCTTACTTTACATTTTAACTGTCCTGCTATATCTTGTATTTTGTTAAGGTACTTTAGTTGTCAAGAGAAAATTATTTTGGTTTTAAATACACAGCGCTTGCATTTTTGCCAGCGCTTGCATTTTTCCCAGCACTTTACAGACCCTGTAGTCATGTTTTAAAGCTCCGTACTCACCACCCGACGGGTCCAGTGACGTCCCCTTGACGATGGTCATTAGTGACGCCTCTTCCTGCAGGCGGGTATGTCCCATCTTAGAAGTTTGATCTGCTGTGATGGTTGCTATTGTGGCACGATGCTAAGCGACGATCACGTGGTCGTGCACCTGTACCCACATCATGACACTGCAGAAACGACCATTCGGCGCTCAAAAAAAGTCGGTCGACGGGAAAATTGTCAGGAAAATTGCGACGTGGGTACATAGCTTAACAGTCCCTTAGAGAAACTCACAGTCAAACTCATATCACAGTCCAGTGTCCCTATCACAGTCTCAGGCCAATTTTGGGGAAAACCGATTAACCTCCCTAGCGGTAAGGACGAGTCTCACTCGACCAGCAGAAACTTGCTGGAATCAGTATGGATGAGTGAGACTTGTCCTTACCAGCAGGGAGATTTCTAGCTTCTCTGCTCCGCCGAGCCCTGCTTTTTTTTTTTTGAGAAGGGCTTTCCTAGAACTGCAGGATGCCTGCCAGCACACTGTGGGTAGCAATCTATGCTACCATTAGTGTGCCAACGGCAGGGCTGGATTTACAGTTCAGGAGCCTGTAGGCACAGAAGTTCTGGCACCCTAAGCCCTGCCCCTCAGCACAAGCCACATCCTTTTCATAATAAATAAAACCACCACCAGGGCCAAAGTTGTATATTTTACTGCCCAAGGCCTGCTATCTCCAGCTATGTCCATTTATGGGAAAAGGGATACAATTAAGTACCAGGTTAGGGTTACCGATGTTAGTGCTATATAAATACATAATAACAATAATATGGTAGGACATTACACTACAACTGTGTTAGGATTAGATTGTGTCTCCTCCCAAAATAGACCTTAGACTATGATGGACATATGACTATGGTAAGGATTAAATTGTGAGCTCCTCTGAGGGCAGTCAGTGCCACGACTATGTACTCTGTAAAGGGCTGCAGAATGCTGTTAGAGCTATATAAATACATAATATCATAGGTAGGCCATTAACCAATGACTATGGTAGGAATTATGGCCCTTTTTCACTAGGTGTGATCTGCTTTAGAAAGCAGATCGCAGCAGTTTTGCCAATCGCTAGAGCACCGTGATTTACATGTAAATTGCGGTGCTCATTTCCCACTAGTGAGCGCTGCTTTTTTTTTCCGCACGCAATAGTGGGCTAGCACAATTCTTCTCACAATCGCGTTCCTTTCCCGATGGATATAAGGTGCCATCACATTAAGTGGGAAAAGCAGCCGGTGGGATTAATGCTACATACAGTAGAATAATATATTTTACCTTTCTTTTTGCTGGGGAGCTGATTAGAGACAAAGGGCCTGATTCACAAAGCGGTGCTAACAGTTAGCACGCTGGTGAAACGCCCTTTATCACGCCTAAACTCAGTTTAGGCATGATAAGTTTAGGTGTGATAAGTTTAGGTGTAATAAGTTTAGGCATGATAAGTTTTGCGCTAGCAAAGTCTGGTGCACTTCGCATAGAGTTTAATGGCGCTGCTTTGCGTGCGGGACTTTGCGCGCGATCTAAACTTATCTAAACTTATCATGCCTAAACTTATCACACCTAAACTTATCACGCCTAAACTTATCATGCCTAAACTGGCTTTTCACCAGCGTGGTGCAATGGTTATCACGCCTAAAGTCTCTAACTGGGTTAGCACCGCTTTGTGAATCGAGCCCTTTAGGCGTGATAACCATTGCACCACACTGTTGAAAAATCAGTTTAGGTGTGATAAGTTTAGGCATGATAAGTTTAGGCATGCTAAGTTTAGATAAGTTTAGATCGCGCGCAAAGTCCCGCACGTAAAGCAGCGCCATTAAACTCTATGCAAAGTGCACCAGACTTTGCTAGGGCAAAACTTTTGATCAGCTGTGCACTGCGGTGTTAACCCAGTTGGTGCTTAAACTTATCACACCTAAACTTATCATGCCTAAACTGAGTTTAGGCGTGATAAAGGGCTTTTCACCAGCGTGCTAACTGTTAGCACCGCTTTGTGAATCAGGCCCATAGAGAGATGTGAGAGCCAGAAGTAAGGGAAATATAAGAGGGGACCAGGAAAGAGAGAGTGAGAAGGGGGAAATATAGGAGGGGAAATTGAAGAAGTTATATTAGGCAGGGACACGCCACCATAACCCTCTGCCCGGAGATGCAGAACCCATCAGAGAGAGGAAGCCACATTATGGGAGAGGGAGAGAGGCGAGACCAGGAAGCATGTAGCTGACAAATCTGATCTAAATTGTCCAGAGCTCACACAGTGTCTCTGCCAGGGCCGGCCTCTGATATGAGCGACCGGAGCAGTCGCTCAGGGCGAAAGCTCTCAAGGGCGCATGCGCCCTGTCACTCCTTGCCACCCCTCTGTCTCTCCCTGCATCCTCTCCGTCTGTAATTAGAGCAGGACTACAAGAAAATGGTCATTTTCTTGTAGCCCTGCTCTAACTACAGATGGAGCGGAGGCGGGGAGAGAAGAAAGGGGGGGATTGACTGGGGACATACTACCTACACTGGGGGCATACTACCTACATTGGGGGCATACTACCTACATTGGGGGCATACCACCTACGCTGGGGGCATACTACCTACACTGGGGCATACCACCTACACTGGGGGCATACTACCTACACTGGGGCATACTACCTACACTGGGGGTATACTACCTACACTGGTGGCATACTACCTACACTGGGGGCAGCTATGCTACTACACTGGGGGCATACTACCCACACTGGGGCATACTACCTACACTGGGGGCAACTATGCTACTACACTGGGGGCAACCATACTACCTACACTGGGGGCAGCTATGCTATCTATATGGGGCAACTATACTACCTACACTGGGGGAATACTACCTACACTGGGGGCATACTACCTACACTGGGGGCAACTATGCTACTACACTGGGGGCAACTATACTACCTACACTGGGGGCAACTATACTACCTACACTGGGGGCAGCTATGCTACCTATATGGGGCAACTATACTACTTACACTGGGGTCAACTATGCTACCTATACGGGGACAGCTATGCTACTTACACTGGGGGCAACTATACTAGCTATCTATGCTGGGGCAACTATACTACCTATACTGAGGGCTACTATACTAGCTACCTTTACTGTGGCAACTATACTACCTATGCTTGGCTACCTACACTGAGGGCACCTACACATGAGATCCTACACTGAGGGCACCTATACATGGCTACCTACCTACCTATACTGAGTCTGAGGGCATTTTTTGGGTAGGGACGCACCACAGCTATAACGAGCGTTGCAAATTGTTGGTGCTATATATGGGCCTGTGCGTATGTGTGTACGTGCGCAAAGAGGATGGGAGGGCACCAAAATCCAGTTTCGCTTAGGGTGCAGTGAAACCTAAGGCCGGCCCTAGTCTCTGCTCCCACTCACTACAAACATCTAACAGAATCCAGCAGCATGGTACAATGTGCATCACTGAGCTCTGCAACACTGCACTGTCTGCACTATTGATTAATGATCCTGATCAGTATATATGTTACGGCCAGAACCCGAAGTCTGGCCACTTCGGGTTCTGGCCGGTCAGAATGCGAAGTGGCCGGCTCATGCGGCCAAAGTAAGAAATGTGTGTGATTATCGGACTTTGGCCGGCCAGAACGCGTTGTGATTTCACCCGGCCGGCCAAGTCCCGAAGTCCCCCTTACTGCCGGCCAGCTGCTCTCCTCTCCCCACCGCCAGAAATCTCAGCTCCCCTCTCCTCCCCCGCTACTCAGACCTCCGATCAGGGCGACCGCACCAGCGAGGCAGAGAGAGGCAGAGCAGCTGCCAGCTCACGCGAGACCCGCAGGACCCGAACACTTCAATGCAGAAGTGTCATTGAACACTTCCGCATATGAAGTGTATGGGTCCGGGCGGGTAGCGAGTGCGCTGCGCTGCTCTGCCTTTCTCCACCTCTCTGGTCGCCCTGATTGGAGGTCTGCAGCAAAGCTCCCCCAGCCCAGCAAATCACCCCCAGCTATGCAAGGCACCCAGCAAAGCCCATAGCCCCCCCCCCCCCCCCCCGACCATGCATTTCCAGCCATCAAATACCCCCCAGCCATGCATAGCCCCCCAGCAAAGCACCCACAGCCATGCATAGCCCCCCAGCAAAGCACCCACAGCCATGCATAGCCCCCCAGCAAAGCACCCACAGCCATGCACAGCCCCCCAGCAAAGCACCCCTAGCCACGCACAGCCCCCCAGAAAAGCACCCACAGCCATGCACAGCCCCCCAGAAAAGCACCCACAGCCACGCACAGCCCCCCAGAAAAGCACCCACAGCCACCCACAGCCCCCCAGAAAAGCACCTGCATTTATGCATAGCCCCCCAGCAAAGACACCTCCCCGAAGCCATGCACAGCCCCCCAGCAAAGCACCCCCAGCCATGCATAGCCCCCCAGCAAAGCACCCACAGCCACGCACAGCCCCCCAGAAAAGCACCTGCATTTATGCAAAGCACCCAGCAAAGACACCTCCCCGAAGCCATGCACAGCCCCCCAGCAAAGCACCCCCAGCCATGCACAGCCCCCGAGCAAAGCACCCCCAGCCATGCACAGCCCCCCAGCAAAGCACCCACAGCCATGCAAAGTGCCCAGCAAAGCACCCAGAAAAGCCCCCTTCATCTATGACTAATCACCACTGTAATTTGATCTCTCCCCTGTGTCACCTGACTGCCACAGCAGAGCAGCTAATTTAAAAGCACAGGATGTTATCAATATGTCTGCTCCCAAGAAAGCAGGATGTAGACACACTGCCGATTTATTGCAGGATTTGTATCAGCTGTAACTAAGAAATGCTTTTCTTTAAAAAGATTATTATGCTGCATCTTTCAGAGCAGAGAGGAAGTTCCGAGTGCCATTCACGGTGCTGGACAGGACCCAGGATGTTCTGGGATTTGTGCGTTTTGGACTTTGGCCGACTGACTTTGGCCGTTTCTAGAACTGGCCGGCCAATGTCAGAAATTCCCAGCATTTTGGACTTTGGCCGACGTCAAATCGGCCAGTTCTAGAAACGGCCGGCCAATTCTAGAATTGGCCGATTTCTGGTTTTGGCCATAACATATACGCTGATCAGAATAATTCATTAATAATGGAAGGCAGTGGGTGTCACAGGAGCCAGTTTATGCACATGGTATCTGTCACACCTGCTGTAAATCATAGTGCTGACCTGACGCTGTCCAACTCATCCAGAGCTCCGCTGATGCTGCCGATGACTGGAGCAGGAAGGAGGGTGCAGATGTGAGTGAGGCCAGCAGGGCTGCAACTCCTGTCCATGTGCTGCCTGCTAGAGACAGGGCCAAGCAGCTCTGCCTCTTTCCTGCACAGGGCAATCTCCAGCTCATGTTCGGAGCTGTGCGGGCAGACTGTTCTCTAGGGAGCTAGACGCCAAGCCCTCCTGGTGCAGAAATCAGTCCATCCTCGTCGCTTTCAGGTTGACGCTCCTGAAGCATGTGCTTCAGGCTGTGTCATAGGAGGTCCGGTGCACATAAAATAACCTAAGAAGAGAGCACCGGCGGGACCCGAGTGGGGGCGGGGCGGACCTCTTTGCCAATCTGTACTGTGCGGCTTTGATTCGTCCCCCACCTCCTCTTTATCTGATTATCCCCCTCCATCAGGGCTTTGGGGCTGGGCACCCCGGCGCAAGCAGGGCAGGCTAATTTCGCAATTGCCAGCAGTAAGTGATGCCATGACCGCCCACATGGTTCCTCAAACTCCTCGCTCCCAGCAGACGGACAATCGTGCCGCCCCCCCGCCGCCTATGCACACAGCTGTTTGCAGCGCTGCGTGCAGGCATGGAAACGATGGCCGGTGGACAGGGAGAGCGGCATAATGAATGGGTGTGTGTGTGTGTGTTTGTGTTGTCACTAGCCGCCCATGGCCGCCCGCCGGATTATAATGTAAATAAGGATGGGAGCGGCCGCTATTGCGTTTTTACTCTTTTAAATTTAAAGGGGGCATGAAAGAAATGCTGCCTTTGACCAATCAGGCGCCTGTAGGCACGTGCCTAGAGTGCCTTATGGTAAATCTGGCCCTGGCCAATGGGCATTCAGCCGCCATCCTGAGGAAACCATTCTCAGCATCCACATAGCCAGCAGAGCAGAGACGCTGCAGTATTCCCCCTGTTCACTCACCACTCTTTGTGTGGCGATCCTCCCTTTCTTACCCTCCGATTGTGGCAATTGTCCCCCCATGCAGCTCTGCCCCCCATCCTGCATAAAGTGATATGGGGACATAAATACCTGCCTAAAGGCATCTAGGGACATATATACCTGCCTAAAGTTTACTGGGGACATATATACCTGCCTAAAGTGATCTGCGGACATACAGTATATACTTGCCTAAAGTGTACTGAGGACATATATTCCTGGCTAATCTAATCTAATCATGTGCATCACACACATGGGGGATTTAAACTCGAGTCAGTTTATACTCACCATTGGCATGCTGATCTTTCATTGTGTATCTCTGATAGTGACATGTTCCCCGGCGATTGGAGTTGATGATGCTGCGTGACCCTGACATCATCAACATCTGGCGGCAAACTATTTTCTTTTTCATTACTATTATTGAACTGAACACAATAACCTGCGGGGGATTCTGAAGATTGGTGGGCACCGCACGGTGGGTGACACAGGACAGGTATTGTATAAATGCACACACAAGGGGGTACCTTTATACACTAGGGGGACTGCGGCAAGTCAGCAGATACGGACGATTCCTGAGAGATTTCAAGCTGAAATCAATCAGGAATCGGCCTGCAGTGTATGGGCAGCCGACAGATCTCTCTCTAATCAGATGGAGATTTGTCTCTTGGTCGAATCTGCCCATAATTACTAGATTTTGGGGGGAAATTTTGAAATTTGGTTTTGATTTGATTTTGTGTTTCAAGCTTTTATTATACTCAATAATAATACCCTTACTAGACACTCAGGGCTGCTCATCAGGATTCCGGATATTCGGGTAACCCGGATATCCGAGCATTTTTCAGCTATCCGACCGGATTCGGATTCCGGATACCTAGGACCAAATCCGTATAGCAAACTGCGGATATTTGGTCGCATATCCGGATATCCGTGGATACTGGTCGGATATCCGAATCCAGGTACTGTAACCATGGAGATGACGTCCATGACGATATTGAGCCAATCAGAGGGCTCACAGCCTAAGCCCAAGCAACCAATCACAGAGGGGAACCTTGGCTAGTCCCTCCTGTATATAATCTCGTCCTTGCTTTGTGACTGCCACTGAGAGACAACTCCAGTGTGTTTGGCTAAGCAAGTGCATTATCACACTGTGAAACCCAGCGTTTTTACACATAAACACCTTCACTACACTACTGGTATATTGTGTTGTAGTTAGCTAGTCTGTGTAATTTGTTAGTGTCAGTCAGTCAGACTTGGAGCTGCAGCAGCTCCCTGCTAGTTAGGTCCCGTGTCTGTGTCTGTGTGTGCTGTGCACAGTCCAGGCCTCCTGCTGCTGGCTGACCTGCTATTAGCCTTAGCTAGCTAGTAGTTACAGTTAGAGATGGGCCGAACCTTCGATTTTCGGTTTGCAGAAGGTTCGGTTCGCGGAAAAGTTCGCAATAGACTTCAATGGGGATGCGAACTTTGAAAAATAGAATAAATTATGCTGGCCACAAAAGTGATGGAAAAGATGTTTCAAGGGGTGTAACACCTGGAGGGGGGCATGGCGGAGTGGGATACATGCCCAAAGTCCCGGGGGAAAAATCTGGATATGACGCAAAGCAGCGTTTTAAGGGCAGCAATGACATTGAATGCTAAATTGCAGGCCTAAAGTGCTTTCAAACATCTTGCATGTGTATACATCAATCAGGGAGTGTAATTAGAGTTCTTCTTCACACTGACACACCAAACTCACTGTGTAACGCACCGTAAACAGCTGTTTGCGTAGTGACGGTCGTGCTGGACTGGTATGCACAGTGGCGAGAGTGTAGGTCGTGGCGGTTTTCAAGCCCATATGGTCGCCGGGCTGTCGTAGGTCAATGATAGAACAACAGTGACTGTCCAGCTGATCCAATTTGGTCTGACCACAATGAAGCAACAACCTTATTATCTTTTGTGTGCCACCCCCACCCGAGACACTCAAATAGCCGGCGGTCATTGCTTCATTGTGATACGCAAGCCCCTTCACCGCGGCAAGTTAATGATCACGAAGGGGGATTGACACATGTACATGCCTTTTGTTTTTTAGTTGCAGCCACCCGCAGTGTAGCCAGAAAAATTAGGCAGGCATGTACACGCACCAGAAAAATAAGTGTAGCGGCCGCTGCTAGCAGCGGCCTTAAAAATTCAGGAATCCGCCTAGAGTCCTGGACCCTGTTGATGGTGGCGGAGAAGGAAAGTGGCCTGCAGGCAGAAATGCTGTGTGTGGGGACTGACTTAGTCTTCGGTCGTGCAGTAGCCCTCCATGATCCATTCCTCATTCATTTTGATAAAGGTCAGGTACTGAACACTGTCGTGACTTAGGCGACTTCTCTTCTCAGTGACAATGCCTCCAGCTGCACTGAAGGTCCTTTCTGACAGGACGCTTGCGGCAGGGCAAGAGAGAAGTTGGATGGCAAATTGGGACAGCTCTGGCCACAGGTCAAGCCTGCGCAACCAGTAGTCCAAGGGTTCATCATCGCTTTTCACAGTGTCTACATCCACACTCAAGGCCAGGTAGTCGGCTACCTGCCGGTCCAGGCGTTGGTGGAGGGTGGATCCGGAAGTACTATGGCGAGGAGTTGGACTAAAGAATGTCCGCATGTCCGACATCACCCTGAGATCGCTGGAGCGTCCTGTCCTTGCCTGCGTGGACTTGGGAAGAGGAGGGTTACTGCCAGTGGTACCTTGATTGCGTTGTGCAGCCACATCACCCTTAAACGCATTGTAAAGCATCATCGACAGCTTGTTCTGCAAGTGCTGCATCCTTTACGCCTTCTGTTGAGTTGGTAACAGGTCCGCCACTTTGTGCCTGTACCGAGGGTCTAGTAGCGTGGCCACCCAGTACAGGTCATTCGCCTTAAGTTTTTTTATACGGGGGTCCCTCAACAGGCTGGACATCATGAAAGAGGCCATCTGCACAAAGCTGGATGCAGACGTACTCTTTATCTCCTCTTGCTCTTCCTCAGTGTCGGGACAAACTCCTCTTCCTCCCCCCAGCCACGAACAATACCACGGGAACGTGGAGCAGCAGAAGTCCCCTGTGACGGCTGCCGCGGCTGTTCTTCTTCCGCCGCCTCTTCCACCTCCACAGAAACACCTTCCTCATCATCAGGGTCGGACTGGGACACTAAGGGCCCACCAAGGAATCGCAATGTGGGCAGCAGTGACCAGAAAATCGTAATATGGGCAGCAGACACCTGAAAATCGTAATGTGGGCAGCAGACACCTGAAAATCGTAATATGGGCAGCAGACACCTGAAAATCGTAATGTGGGCAGCAGACACCTGAAAATCGTAATGTGAGCAGCAGACACCAGAAAACTGTAATGTGGGCAGCAGACACCTGAAAATCGCAATGTGGGCAGCAGACACCTGAAAATCGTAATGTGGGCAGCAGTGACCAGAAAATCGTAATGTGGGCAGGTTGGTGGCAGATACCCCCCCCAAAACGCAATCAGGTTGGCAGCGGGCAAAGATCGGCGGGGTGGGGCGGAAGCCACCCCCCTCCCTCACCTAGGGGCCCCCCCTCCAGAATTGCAGCCAGCGGCAGCAGCGGGGATGAATCACTTACAAGCATGATGGAGATCCGTAGCTCTGCGTGCCGCTGGCTGGTCTCTGTCTCCTGAACTGACTGTCCAATCACGCTCTTGCAGTACTTCCTGAGAGAGCGTGATTGGACAGTCAGTTCAGGAGACAGAGAGACCAGCCAGCGGCACGCAGAGCTACGGATCTCTCCGTCATGCCGTTAAGTGATTCTTCCCCGGTGCTGCCGCTGGCTGCAATTCTGGAGGGGGGGAGCGCGGAAGGGGGGCCCCTAGGTGAGGGAGGGGGGGGGAGGCTTCCGCCCCTCCCCGCCGATCTGTGCACAATGTTCCCCCTTCCTGCGCTCAGCCCCCCTCCTTTTTAGCACTGGGGCCCCCAGGAGGCGGGACGGCCGGGGCCCACCGATGGGACCATCGGTGGTTCGGTGGGCCTGTCCGAGGCTGCTCATCATCATCATCAGAGTCTGACTCCTCTTCTTCCCCACACGACTCCTCTTCTTCCTCCTCCTCCTCCCCCCTCTGTGTTGCCGCAGGTGTTGTGAAAACATCGGGTTCGGATGCAAATCGCTCCCACGACTCCTGCTGCCATAACTGTTCTCGTTCACGCTCCTCCACAGCTGTATCCACCACTCTACGCACGGCACGCTCCAGGAAGTAGGCGTAGGGGATCAAGTCGCTGATGGTGCCCTCAGCGCGACTCACCAGTTTGGTCACCTCCTCAAAGGGCTCCATGACCCTGCATGCATTTCGCATCAGTGTCCAGTTGTTGGGCCACAATATCTCCATCCTTCCAGATTGTGTCCTTGTACTGTAATGATACAGGTACTGGGTGACGGCTTTCTCCTGGTCTAGCAGGCGAGAGAACATCAGCAGGGTGGAATTCCAGCGAGTCGGGCTATCGCAAATCAGGCGTCTCACCGGCAAGTTGTTTCTACGCTGAATGTCCGCAAAGCGTACCATGGCCTTGTAAGAGCGCCTGAAATGCCCAGACAACTTCCTGGCCTGCTTCAGGACGTCCTCTAAGCCTGGGTACTTGGACACAAATCTTTGCACGACCAGATTCAGCACATGTGCCATGCAGGGTACGTGTGCCAGCTTTCCCAAATTCAACGCGGAAATGAGATTGCTGCTGTTGTCACACACCACGTTGCCGATCTCAAGCTTGTGCGGGGTCAGCCATTGCTCCACCTGTTTGTTAAGAGCAGCCAGGAGAGCTGTTCCAGTGTGACTCTCCGCTTTGAGGCAAGACATGTCTAACACTGCGTAACACCGTCGTACCTGGCATGCAGCATAGGCCCTGGGGTGTGGGGGCTGTGTAGCTGGAGAGGAGATCACGGCACCACCCAAGGAGGAGGAGGAGGATGACGACAGCGAAGAGGTAGTAGCAGGCGGAGAGGAGGTGGCTGGAGGCCTGCCTGCAAGCCGTGGAGGTGTGACAAGTCGGTCCACTGCGCAGCCACGTACTCCCTGCTTGCTGCCATCGGTCACCATGTTGACCCAATGGGCTGTGTACGTAATGTAGCGGCCCTGCCCATGCTTGGCAGACCAGGCATCCGTGGTCAGGTGGACCCTTGACCCAACGCTCTTCTCAATAGATGACACCACTTGCCTCTCAACTGCACGGTGCAGTTTGGGTATGGCCTTTCATAAAAAATAAGTGTGGCCTGGTATCTTCCACTGCAGTGTCCCAATGGCTACAAATTTACGGAAAGCCTCTGACTCCACCAGCTTGTATGGTAATAGCTGGAGAGCTAATAGTTCCGCCACGCCAGCTATCAGACGCCGGGCAAGTGGGTGAATGGCAGACATTTGCTTCTTACGCTCAAATACTTCCTTTACGGACAGCTGGGTCCTGCTGTGGGCAGAGGAGAAGGAACCGCTCAAGGGAAGAGGCGGTGTGGAGAAGGGTGGCTGTGAAGGTGCAAGGGAGAAAGCGGATGAAGACGATGCACCTGAAGGAGGAAGAGGAGAAGGAGGATGGCTTGTCTTTTGGGTGCTGCTTTTCCTCAGGTGTTCTTGCCATAGCTGTTTGTGCCTTCTCTCCAGGTGCCTTCGTAAGGCACTTGTCCCTACATGAGAGTTGGCCTTTCCACGGCTCAATTTTTTCTGGCAGAGACAACAGATGGCTTTGCTCCGATCTGAGACACACATGTTAAAAAATTTCCAAACTGCTGAGCCCCCCTGGGGTGATGGCGCTACGGTGGCATCAGCAGCTGACGTTGAAGGGCATGTTGGCTGGCTGTCCATAGCTGGTGATACATGGTGCCAGACACTGCCCCCAGCTGTTTCTGAGGACGAGCTCCCTCTGCTTCTATCATGGAGTCATCTCCTCCTACTCCTCTCTGACTCCCCCTCTGAACTGTCCCCCTGGTCATCTCCTCTACTAGGAACATACGTGGCATCCGTATAATCGTCATCATAATCCTCCTGCCCAGCTTCGCTTTCCTCAGACACCTCCTCAACTGCGCCAACTTCAGGTGGTTCATCATCTCCCTCCTCACACATTACGTCCATACTATCGCCACCTAACTCAGAAGTATGAGGTGGTGTACCTGCGCCTTCTTCTTGTTGTTGCAGTAGTGGCTGGGAATCAGTGATTTCACCACCACCACCAAATAACTCCTGCGAAGTGTCAAATGCAGCGGATGTGGTGCTTGTTGTAGCGCTGGTGTCTGCGGGAGATTTGGTGTTCTGTGTTAAAAACTCAAGCACGTCCTCACAATTTTGGGAAGTGATGGCATGTGCCTTCTTCTGAGCACTGTATTTTGGGACAGGTATGCACAAAATCACAGCAACACCACCTCGCACAGACCTGCCGGTGCCTGGTGGCCTTCCTCTGGGTCTGCCTCTACCTCTTCCTCTACCTGGTTTGTCCATTTTGTCCATCTCGGGGGGATGCTAGGTATATGCAGTGAGCTGAGTTCACTCAACACAACAGGTAGTTATATGCAGTGAGGTGGGTTCACTGAACAGTAAAGGTACTTAGATGCAGTGAGCTTTGTTAACTCAACACAACAGGTAGTTATTGCATATAACCTCACTGCATGTGAGGTGGGTTCACTGAACAGTAAAGGTACTTAGATGCAGTGGGGTGGGTTCACTCAACACAACAGGTAGTTAGATGCAGTGAGGTGGGTTCACTGAACAGTAAAGGTACTTAGATGCAGTGAGCTTGGTTCACTCAACACAACAGGTAGTTATATGCAGTGAGGTGGGTTCACTGAACAGTAAAGGTATTTAGATGCAGTGAGGTGGGTTCACTCAATGCAACAGGTAGTTATATGCAGTGAGGTGAGTTCACTGTACAATAAAGGTACTTAGATGCAGTGAGGTGGGTTCACACAACACAACAGGTAGTTAGATGCAGTGAGCTGGGTTCACTCAACACAAAGCTAGGTATATGCAGTGATGAGGTGGGTTAAGTAAACACAACAGGTACTGGGTATATGCAGTACTGGGTAGTACAATGTGCAGCTCCCTGTCACACACACAGGTTGTCACTGAATGTGCTGGACTGCTGGCAGTGGCACACACACTATCAATTAGCAAGGCTGTGCATGCAACAAAAGTGTCAGTTTGACACACAGAAAAAAAAAGTACAGGATGAGCTCTGAAAAGAGCTGTTGAGGGGTGCTATCAAAGCAATAATAATCAGCCAGGAGCAAGCTAAGCAGCCAAGAACCTAACTAATCTGTCCCTAGAAGAACAAGTCTGCAGCAGCTGTCCCTAGTCTGTCTCTAGCAGGCACACGAGTGTAATGGCCGACAAGCCTGCCTTATTTAAGGGGGGGTGGGGCTCCAAGGCTTAGTGTAGCCTGAATGGCTACAATGTGCCTGCTGACTGTGATGCAGAGGGTCAAAATTGACCCTCATAGTGCATTACGGGGCGAATCGAACTTCCGCAAAAGTTCGCGAACCACCGAAGTTCACCTGGAACCGTTCGCCGGCAAACCGTTCGGCCCATCCCTAGTTACAGTATAGGTAGGTAGGATTACTGTGTAATTGTGTAGTTACTGGCTGCAGTGCTATAGTTGTTAGAGAGTCAGAGTAGTACTGTGTTAGCTACTACAGATTATTGCAGTGCTGCTGTGCTGCTGACTGAGCAGTGAGCAGTGTCAGTGTGTCTTGTTCTACTCTGCTGTCTGTCACTCCGTGCTGATTCACAGTCCAAGCCCGCTATATTAATAAAGTACAAGTACCCCACATCATCTGTGACATCACATATAACGCTGCCTACAGAGGAGGTGCCTGCAGCAGCATCTGGCTATCAAAGCCAGAACCAGCACCTGACCCAGATGGTGGCCGACTACATGGGGTCCTACAGCGGGCTTGACACCGACACCCCTGTGGATCCCTTGGATTACTGGGTCAGAAAGGTGCTTCAGTGTAGCTAGTGGCGTGGTCACCGAAAAGCGCACTTGTCTGTCCACCCAGTCTGTGGACAGACTGACTTTTTTGAAAATGAACCAGGCTTGGGCGATTGGTGAGTTCCTGGCCCCTGTTGTTGGCAAGAGGGGGAAATGAAGTGGCTGAGTGGGAATCACTATGCCTGCCTCACCACCCTTTACCACCACAACCCCGGCTCCTGGCTCCCTCCATCTTCATTGATAAGCCAGGTTAAAAAATGTTTTACACCCATGGTACTACCAACACTAGGTGCCATGGTTATTATCTGAACACAATAGCTGTGTAATTTTTTTGGAGGTGTCTGTGCTGTCCAAGTTGTGGGGAGGCCCCAACTGTGGCAGTACGACCACTTCCTGGAACCTCTGCTTCTTAATGTTTTACCTGTGCCGTGGCACCAACACTGGGTGCCATAGCGATAATATGAACACAATTGCTGTGTAATTTTTTGGGAGGTGTCTGTGCTGTCCAAGTTGTGGGGAGGCCCCAACTGCGGCAGTAGTACGACCGCTTCCTGGAACCTAGTCCTGATGTTAATTGACAGCCATTTTTTTTTGGGGGGGGAGGGATTTTAAGTCCCCATATCATCAATTAGTTTTCCCCTATAAAAAATAATGATGCTACATGCCTCATTTACAATAAAAAATGATTTAGAAGCAATTTAAAGGCCACTTCCGGTTTTCTATCCAGATATCCGAATCCGCCGGATACTGTGGTTGGATATCCAATTCGGATCGGAAAATTTTGAGCTCGGATATCCGACCCGGATTGGATAGCGGGGTATCCAGATCCGAATCGGATCCGGATTTTGAAAAGGGGTATCCGAGCAGCACTAATGATAATTCATTGAACCACTTCTTGCACAGAAATGCTGGGGAAATGAAATTAAGCCTGGGAACCTTGTGTTACAACGTAACAGTGCTATACCATACACCACTATGCTTGCCTTGTCAGCATTGTTTTTAACTAGTTTCAATTCAAAAAAATTGTATTTTTTTTTTCTTAAGGATTCGGTGCAGTGCAGAAGACACTGTTTTATTGTTTAATGTAAAAGAAGACCTCTTTATGAGAGGTTTTTTAAGCCAGGAATTATGTATGGCATCACTTATTAAAACCATTCACCATAACAAAACTAGAGACATGCAGCAGTTGCACAGAACATCATTATTCTGCCAAAAACATGAACAGCTATATTAGGATTTTCAGTTATTTTAAAACATTGGGGCAAATGTGTTGTGGCAGTTGCATGGAGCGATTGTCTTGAAATTTAGTTCCAAGAGTTCTCTCCTCTGCACTGTCATTTTAACAGATGCTGTGTTGTAAGATATTTCCTTATGTTTTATGTTGTTTTTGATTTGGGTTAAACAGTAGGTATATTCCCAGTAGACAGGATTCTCAGCTTTATGTTTAGTTAGTTGCTCATCTAGTGGCTTTTTATGCATGCAGCTCCTTAGTGACAATGGTTTCGGCTCGGCTACAGCAAGCTCTGGGCATTTGGCTGCAATGCAGGGGGGAGGTTAGTGTTCGGTGTAGGTGGGGGTATAGTGTTAGGCCTAGATAGGGGAGAGGTAATATGAGAGTTAGGTTAGTGATTTTACTGATATTTTACTATCAACTTCAACTGGTGCCCAAATAAGTTTCTTCTGAATAGCCTAGTAGTAGATGTCATTATACACGAATAGGCTATTGTGAAAAAAAAATGGAGCATATGCTAATTATTTGTGATCAAGGATTTCACATTCAGCAGGGCACCATTTTCTGAAAGTGGTAACCCACCTACACATATAATATGCATTGGCATCATAGGTAGATACCTCTGCATACACCTTATTGTAACTTAGCAATGTGTTGTAAAGGTATCAGGCTGTGTGGGGGAAACAAATGCGAGTGCCACTTCCATAATAATACAGCATTGGGAAATACAGCTGTTTACAAGATCTCCCGCTGCATTTGGAAACATAGATATTTCTAAAACAATTTACTTATAAAACATGACTCTGCACCAAATAATAATAATAATATCTTAAAAATAAGGTATGCATGATGAATTATGAATAATTGAGAGCAAGAATTGTCTGATTTGTAAAAGAGCTGTCAATCAGGATCTACCATGAAGAATGGACTCAGGCAAGTGTGGTTCATATCCTTAGAGTTGACAGTATTCAATGTGAAAGTCCAAAAGGCTACCTCTTGCCACAGGAACTGTTCCTGCTTACTTTGGGGACATGGTCAATTATCATGCATATAATGTTATGGAATTGATGTCTATGTTCAGCAGCAATACGTTTATTTATTCCTTTATTCATACAAATGCTCTCTGGGGCAATTATAAGTTCACTTCTGTTTTAAAGGGCTCCACAGTTTTACTAATATATATTGGTTTTGTAAGTATGTGTGCATCTCAACAGATAAATGCTCTGTTAGTTTAAAATGGACCTAAACTTCCTCTCTACTCTAAAAGATAAACAACAGCATAATAACCTTTAACGAAACAAATGTCTTTGTTACACCAGATACAAATCCTGCAATAAATCTGCAGTAGGCCTACTTCCTGCTTTCATGGAAGCAGACATAGGGTTAACATCCTGCGTTTACAAATTAGCAGCACTGCCCGGGCAGATGAGATTCCTGAGCTGACACAGCTGCAGAGAGAGATCAAATTACAGTGGTGATTAGTCACAGATGAGGGGGGATTAGACAGGCGAGGGGCTAGAAAGTGTAATGGTTAAGGGCTCTGCCTCTGCCTGACACAGGAGACCAGCGTTCAAATCTCAGCTCTTCCTGTTCAGTAAGCCAGCACCTATTCAGTAGAAGACCTTGGGCAAGACTCCCTAACACTGCTACTGCCTATAGAGCGCACTCTAGTGCCTGCAGATCTTGCGCTTTGAGTCCGCCAGGAGAATAGCACAATAACAAATGTTCTGTGTCTGTGTGTCTAAACTCTCTAAATACATACAGGGCACATTTCTCTCTGTTTCCTTCTGCCCTGTGCAAGAGTTCAGGTCCACTTTAATCTTAGGATGTGTTTCAGGACAGGGAACCTTACCGTTTATCAGCCTCTCCAGGGAAACGTGTGACAAACATCAGGAGAATGCCGAACAGTGAGTTTGTTTTGGCTGTTTTTTCTGTACTGGGGCCCTAATTAAGAGTGACATGTATTGTTATGCTAGGAGTGTTATGGAGGGGATTTTCCTCCACTGGAGCAAGAAGAATCAAAGCTACATTATTTGTCAAGAATGTTTTCACCAAAAACAAAAGCTAGACATTTCTGAACTTCACTGTTTCAGCTATTCCACGGGAATGGGTTTCATACTGTTGCGTGTAACTTGGTAACTATTATTAAACTGGACCTGAACTCTTGCACAGGACACAAGGAAAACATAGAGAAATGCACCCTGTATGTATTTAGAGAGTTTAGCCTGTCTAATTCCCCCTAATTTGTGTCTAATCATAATCTCTTCCCTGTGTCACCTGACTGCCGTGGCAGATAAGGCGGATAAGTTAATTTGAAAGCACAAGATGTTACCAATATTTCTGCTTCCATGAGTCAGGAAGTAGAAACAGTGTAGATTTATTTTAGGATTCGTATCAGCTGTAACAAAGAAATGTTTTTCTGTAAAGGTTATTATGCTGTTGTGTAACCTTTAAAGCAGTGTTCCCCAACTCTGTCTTCAAGGCCCCCAACAGTGCATGTTTTGTGGAAATCCACAGAGG
The DNA here is from genome assembly GCF_040937935.1 of Hyperolius riggenbachi. NCBI lineage: Eukaryota > Metazoa > Chordata > Amphibia > Anura > Hyperoliidae > Hyperolius > Hyperolius riggenbachi. Next base: position 436,231,297 of record NC_090647.1, read on the forward strand.
GAGTTAATCAGCTCTGCTGAGACACTAATTACCTCACCTGTGCATGTTTGTGGTTTTCTGCAAAACATGTACTGTTGGTGGGCCTTGAGGACAGGGTTGGGGAACTATGCTTTAGAGCAGAGAGGAAGTTCTGAATTCAGGTCCGCTTTAACCTTGGAGGGTTTTCTGAATTGGAGACCAGCAAGCAAGCAAGACCGGTTGGACATTTATTTTGTTCAGCTATGGGTGAATTTTTTGCACTGATGCAAGACAAACAAAAGCTATTTTTATTTTTGCCAAGAATGTTATCAAAATGAAAAGTTAGCGATTGTGATGGTGTGTCTTCTTGCACTCTTAAAAGACCATGATCATGAAAAGTGTAAAAATGTAAATTACATATTTATAAGAAATACATGTCTGCCAGAGTAAATTGCACCAATAAATTACGGAGTAAATTGCACCAATAAATTACAGAGTACATTGCACCAAAAAAGATTGTATCATTAGTGGGCACCTTAACTACTTCAGCCTAACTAGACATGTATAAATGTCCAGTGTAGTTGTGGAGGGTGCACCACCAGTTTGTTACTAAATGGTGCACAGAATACATTTTGGTGTGTTTTAACCACTTCAGGATCACAGGTTTTCTTCCCTTAAAACCAAAACAACTTTTACATTTCAGCGCTCCTCCCATTCATTCACTGATAACTTTATTGCTACTCATCACATGTGAATGATCTATAGCTTGTTTTTTTCGCCACAAATTAGGCTTTTCAAGGGTGATATTTTATTTTAGTAATAATGTTATTCTCTATGCATTTTAAAAAGAAAAAAGAGAAAAAAATGAAAAGATACACTATTTCTATATTTCCAACCATAAAAAAAAAGCAAGGGAGGCTAGGATTAGATCAGGGTTGATCAGGGTTGATCAGGGTAGATCAGGGGTATATAGTCCTGGTATATTTATTTATAAGTCCTGGTTTATTTATAAAATCCACTAGGTGGCAGTCAGAATACAAGTAAAGAAGATCCAGTTACCTTGTAATCCTCTCAGGAGTGATTACAAGGTAACTGTATCTTCTCAAGTGCTGGCAACATTGTTTGTAAACCTCACAAATGAATGAGCACTGCTATTGGCTTATAGCAGTGCTCATTCATGGTTACAGGCATCTGATTGGTGATGGGAGTAATTACTCCCATTCATCAATCCCACCCAGAGATAAATGAAGCTGGTGCACGCGCATGTGCACGCACGGGGGCGCGCACCCGCGGGCGGGAGCGCGGGAGCGCGCGGGAGCGGGGGCGCGCGGGAGCGCGCGCGTGCATGCGCGCGATCGTGTCCGCACAGCACAATAGCGGTTTATCAACGCCCCTGATCCGCTCATTAAGTCAATAGGGGCGTAGTTAAGCGTCTGGGAAATCCGAAAGTGGTTAAAGCTTGAACCAACGTCACGTAAGAAATAGGTAGGGACAAATTTAATCCAGCATAAAAATTAATTTTCTAAATTATGATCAAACTTGGGAAAGTATTATTAAAACTACACAAGACATATGTGGCAACATTTTAACGGTGATAAATAGTATAATAGATTTTAGGGTGTTGTAGAGTTGAGGTCCATGTCTTGTGTATTCTTTTTAGTAACAAACTGAATCAAAAGCAATCAAATTTTCATATATTCTGTATCAAAACCAAGACTTGTAAAATGAAAACCAAGTGACAGAATATAAAAGAAAATACATACAGTGGGATTTGAAAGTTTGCGCAACCGTGCTAATCGTCATGATTTTCCTGTATACATCGTTGGTTGTTACAATAAAAAATGTCAGTTAAATATATCATATAGGAGACACACACAGTGATATTTCAGAAGTGAAATTAAGTTTATTGGATTTACAGAAAGTGCGCAATAATTGTTTGAATAAAATTAGGCAGGTGCATACATTTGGGCACTGTTGTCATTTTATTGATTCCAAAACCTTTATGACTAATTATTGGAACTAAAATTGGCTTGGTAAGCTCGGTGACCCCTGACCTACATACATAGGCGAATCTAATTATGAGAACGAGTATTTAAGGGGGTCAATTTTATGTTTCCCTCCTCTTTAAATTTTCTCTGAAGTGCAGCAACATGGGGGTCTCAAAACAACTCTAAAATGACCTGAAGACAAAGATTGTTCACCATCATGGTTTAGAGGAAGGATACAGAAAGCTGTCTCAGAGATCTCAGCTGTCTGTTTCCACAGTTAGGAACATATTGAGGAAATGGAAGACCACAGGCTCAGTTTAAGTTAAGGCTAGAAGTGGCAGACCAAGAAAAATCTCAGATAGACAGAAGTGACGAATGGTGAGAACAGTCAGAGTCAACCCACAGACCAGCACCAAAGACCTACAACATCATCTTGCTGCAGATGGAGTCATTGTGCTTCGTTCAAGCATTCGGCACACTTTACACAAGGATATGCTGTATGCGAGAATGATGCAGAGGAAGTCTTTTCTCCGCCGACAGCACAAACAGAGCCACTTGAGGTATGCTAAAGCACATTTGGGCAAGCCACCTTCATTTTGGAATAAGATTGCTGTGGACTGATGAAACTAAAATTGAGTTATTTGGGCATAACAAGGGGCGTTATGCATAGAGGAAAAAGAACACAGCATTTCAAGAAAAACACCTGCTACCTACAGTAAAATATGGTGGTGGTTCCATCATGCTGTGGGGCTGTGTGGCCAGTGCAGGGACTGGGAATCTTGTCAAAGTTGAGGGACGCATGGATTCTAGTCAGTATCAGCAGATTCTGGAGACCAATGTCCAGGAATTAGTGAAAAAGCTGAATCTGCGCCAGGGCTGGATTTTTCAACAAGACAACGACCCTAAACGCTGCTCAAAATCCACTAAGCCCAGGGCCGGCCCTAGACTTTTTGCCTCCCTCGCCTGGGTCCCCCGAACTGCGCTCCCCTCCAGCCTTACATAGAAGAAGCAGCAGCCACTATTTGTAAGGGTGGGGAGGACTCACCTCTTCCCAGCGTGCGCTCCACTGACATCACTTCCTGCAGCGTTGCAGGAAGTGACGTCAGTGGAGCGCACGCTGGATCGAGGAAGAGGTGAGTCCTCCCCGCCCGTGCCTCTTACAAATAGCGGCTGCTTCTATGTAAGGCTGGAGGGGAGCGGAGGACGGGGGACCCAGGCGAGGGAGGGGGGGGTCCGACCCCCCCTCCCCGCCGCTAGGCCCAATACCCCCGTCCTGCCAGCTACCCCTCCAGCTCGGCGGCCGGCTCCCCGCACGGACGGGCGGATGCCGCCCCTGGAAATTTGCCGCCTGAGGCAAAAGTTTCACCCCGCCTCATGAGCGGGCCGGCCCTGACTAAGCCATTCATGCAGAGGAACAAGTACAATGTTCAGGGATGTCCATCTCAGTCCTCAGACCTGAATATAATTGAAAATCTGTGGTGTGAGTTAAAAAGAGCCATCAAACTTGAATGAACTAGAGATTTTTTTGTAAAGAGGAATGGTCAAAAATACCTTTAGCCAGAATCTAGACTCTCATTGGAACCTACAGGAAGCGTTTAGAGGCTGTAATTTCTGCAAAAGGAGGATCTACTTAATAGTTATTTGACATCTTTTTTGTGGTGCCCAAATTTAAGCACCTGCCTAATTTAGTTTAAACAATTATTTCGCACTTTCTGTAAATCCAATAACCTTAATTTTACTTCTCAAATATCACTGTGTGTGTCTCCTATATGATATATTTAACTGCCATTTGTTATTGTAACAACCAACCTGAAGTGCTTAAAGAGGCACTATTGCTAAATGTATCTATTTTAGACCCTTTAGCATACATATGTGTTGTTGGAGGATTGTTTTGTCACATTATGTACTCTTTTAGAAATGTTTTTTTCTTCTGTCAATAAACATTTAGAGACATGCATTGACGTCAGTTGTTTTACCTTTCCGACGCCAATGCAGCCTATACCATTCTGAAAATAGGGAGGCATCTTGTCCTGTATAGTGAGTAGCCGTTATTTTCCACCCCTCTGGCCATCTCATGTATTTTTGCCCATCTTGTAACTGCTTATCGAGCAGTTACTTAGCTTACAGCAGCCACCGTAAAGAGATGGATGCAGCCTCCTCCGTACTGCGTACTATGTTGTGAGTGGCTGTGTGTACGCTGCCCGGCTGCCAAGGACCCCCTTTTCCTATGCAGGCAATGAAACGGACACTTATTGTTGTCCGTTTCCATGGTAACCTGACCGGCTTTTTGCTCTGCGCAGGCTTGCGGTGGCGGCATCAAAGAGCTCACACAAGCCCTGTAGCTGTGTGTTGCTCTTGTTTGCAAATTGCAGAAATGAAATAAATGAATACACATCAATTTGCAAACAAGAGCAACACACAGCTACAGGGCTTGTGTGAGCTCTTTGATGCCGCCACCGCAAGCCTGCGCAGAGCAAAAAGCTGGTCAGGTTACCATGGAAACGGACAACAATAAGTGTCCGTTTCATTGCCTGCATAGGAAAAGGGGGTCCTTGGCAGCCGGGCAGCGTACACACAGCCACTCACAACATAGTACGCAGCATGGAGGAGGCTGCATCCATCTCTTTACGGCGGCTGCTGTAAGCTAAGTAACCGCTCGATAAGCAGTTACAAGATGGGCAAAAATACATGAGATGGCCAGAGGGGTGGAAAATAACGGCCACTCACTATACAGGACAAGATGCCTCCCTCTTTTAGAATGGTATAGGCTGCATTGGCGTCGGAAAGGTAAAACAACTGACGTCAATGCATGTCTCTAAATGTTTATTGACAGGAAAAAAAACATTTGCAAAAGAGTGCATAATGTGATAAAACAATACTCCAACAACACATGTATGCTAAAGGGTCTAAAATAGATACATTTAGCAATGGTGCCCCTTTAAGGATGGTGGCTTGCCTTCCTACTCACTTGCACTCTATTTTAGCAGTTGGACTGAGTAACTGCCATTAAGAGCTTTTGAAAATAAAGAAAACCGGGAGAATCCGCTAGTAGAAGAAGGACTTGTCCAAAACCTATAAGAACTGTCCGATTTTTACAACTTATTGTAAGTAATCGCATTAGCAACATCGAAAAAAGTAACTTTATACTGGAATAAAGGCACATGTATCTACTGAAGCGAAAAACATTATGATATAATGAATTGGTTGCGTAGTACAGAGCATTAATAGCAAAGAAAATATTCTCATATTTTTATTTTCAGTTATATAGTTTTTTTTATAACATTGCATCATTCTCTAATATTTGCAGTCTACACACTACTCAGCATTCTAAATGATTTTATGGAGCAACTTTTGAACTGTTCTATGCAGGAAAAAAACAATACAGTGCAAGACACTTGAGATAATAAGCTTCAGAAGACAGAGCTCTCTGCACCTTTGAAAGGCGTGGAGCTCAATGGCTCTTTTGCATAGATAACAACTGGAGTTTCTTAACTCTTCCTGTACTGGAAACAATATTAGACTTATGTCTCTGCTTCTAATGTTTTATTTCTTAGCTGTACTACAAAATCAAATCATTATATCATCATTTTTGTTTCGCTTCAGTGTCTCTTTAAACCATCTGCTGGTTTAGCCTGTGCTAAATAAATTCATTTTTGTCTTATGAGACTGTCGTCACTAAGGTAAGCCAACTCACCTTTTTAATTTTTATTATTGTTTTTAGCTCAGTTTTATTCACATCTGGTCGCCTCTTAATCCCTATTGTGCTTTTGTACCCTCCACCCCACCAAGGTTGGAGGGGTTCCCCTCTGGCCTCACATGGCTGGCACCTCATGAGAGCCAGTCACTCTTTTCTACCAAGGAGAGTGACAGCACCCAGTCCAGTTTGGGCGCCCCGAGTGGAGTCAGGTTTATTGTCTCCACCTGCTTTGAGTGGTCGGTTGCCCCTGTTGCAACCTACCTTTGTTAGTAACCTCTTTTGTCTATCATTTCTACGCATTTACCACTAACATACTATGCTATCTGGGCTCCTGTTGTCTCTCTCTGTATCTTTTTTCCTAGGGTGACCAGAAACCCCACTGTCCTACATATACTGTCATGCTGCTGTCATGGCCCAGCTGTAGCTCCTATAGTCTTTTTACCCCAGACCTCAGATTCAGACTCCTGCGTGAAGCAGGATCCCTTCAACCAGCTATGTCACATCCTTCTCCCTACTGCTAATCAAATTTGCAACAAAGAAAGTGACCTGCAGTGGTGAAGAAGTACCAGAGGGCAACCCTGACCTTTTATGGTGCTCTAGGTACAGACCTGGTTGAAGTGCCTGGAAAAATAAGGTATCAGCATGGATCGCACTGCAAAAAAAGTGGCCCACCAGCCTTTGTGTCCTATGTGAACAAATAAGGAAACGTACACACTTCTGTCAGTATTGCTGCACCTTGAGTGCGTTTCATTATCTGTGTTTCAGAAAGCAACAGCCTCAGGCCTGGAAGCCCCTGGAAAGTGAAAGGCGCTATCGCAATCGCTAGCGATTTGTGATAGCATTTTGCAAGCGATTTGGCAGGATCTCCTTGCTCCTATTCAATTCATCAGAATGGAAATGCTCCCAAAATTCTGCATGTCCTGCAATTGTGATTTCCTTCATTGCACTCGCTCTAGTGGAATCTGTCCCATCCATTTACATTGGCAGAATGTTTAAGGAAATCACTAGTGATTTAAAGCGCTCCTTAAAATCATCCTAGTGGGTTCCAGGCCTTGATGACAATTCCAGACTGATGTGTATTTAAACAGAACTGACAGCTGCATTAACCACTTCACAACTGAGGGGTTTTACCCCTTGAGCACCAGAGCAATTTTCACCTTTCAGCGCGACTTCCATTCATTCGTCTATAACTTTATCATTACTTATCACAATGAAATGAACTATATCTTGTTTTTTTTGCCACCAATTAGGCTTTCTTTAGGTGGGACATTATGCCAAGAATTATTTTATTCTAAATGTGTTTTAATGGGAAAATAGGAAAAATGTGGGAAAAAATGTATTATTTTTCAGTTTTCTGCCTTTATAGTTTTTAAATAATGCATGCTACTGTAATTAAAACCCATGAAATGTATTTGCCCATTTCTCCCGGTTATAAAACCATTTAAATTATGTCTCTATCACAATGTTTGGCGCCAATATTTTATTTGGAAATAAAGTTGCATTTTTTTCAGTTTTGCGGCCATCCCTAATTACAAGCCCATAGTTTATAAAGTAACAGTGTTATACCCTCTTGACATAAATATTTAAAAAGTTCAGTCCCTAAGGTAACTATTTATGTATTTTTTTTAATTTGTAATTGGGGAGTCTGGGAGGAAATGAGTTATTTTTTTGTGTATAACTAATGTATTTCTATATGAAAAATGCTTTAGGGTGTAGTTTTACTATTTGGCCACAAGATGGCCACAGTTACTTTTTGTTTATGCGTCCTGCAAGCGTCCGGAAGGACGCTTGCAGGAAGTGTTATGAGGCTGGGTAAAAAAAAATTTTTCACAATTATCGCTGCTTCTCGTAGAAGCAACTGATCATTGCGGGGGCTTGGATCAACGAACGGGAATGGTTTTTCCCATTCATTGATCTCCGGGCGAGCGGGCGGCGGCGTGCACGAGCGCGGGGGCGCACAGACGAGTGAGCGGGAGCGCGGACAGTGGCGGGAGCGGCGTCAGGTGCGGATTTCTCCATCCCTTGGTGTTAACAGGGTGGAAAAAGGGACGGAGAAATCCGCACCGCTGGGGGTAAAGTGGTTAATAATGAATCTGTAAAAATAAATACATGTGCATGTTTATATACAAGTACATCAGTATTGGGGTCTAGAGAATCCTTTGTTATGTATCAAGCTGCCCATCCATTTACTGGGACCAGTACAACCAAAACAATAGCATTTTTATTGGTTTTTCACAGAAGTGTTGCAGACCAAAGGGTGGTAAGGGAGCCACAGCAATGTGCGTCCCTCCAATATACGCAAAAGATCCCATCCCTGGACTTAACCTTGATGTATATGCAGCCACTTCTAGATGCTTTTATTTTTTCCTAATACTCCATGCAAGTGAAATGTCACTCTTCTGGGATTTCCATTTCACACACACAAGAAGAAGCTCGTCTGTGTATGTGTTTGTTAAGCTTTCAGGAACATCAGGGTCTCCCTTGGCAGCTTTGCAGAAGGAGGGGAAAAAAACCTTGCTTTTTAAAGTTAAAGAGTCAGAATGCATGTTTTTCTTACTGCTCTTAAAATTCCGCTGCATGCTGAAACAAGCCAGAGATTTCTGTTCTGCAATGTTCTATTTCTGTTCCTCCATGTGTACAGAACACCTTTATGTAACACTACATGCGCAGCAAATAGGTACTCACTGATCTCATTGCCTGGATAGATGTGATTTCAACAAAATGAATGGGAATTTATTCAGAGCACAGCACTGCTTTGTTTAGCAATAGTTAAACATCAATCGCCAAAAGAAAACATCAAGCTATAGTTCACATTTGATATCCTCTCTTCCTTATAGAATGCATGCTCACAAGGCTTACAGACTGATCTGACTGCCTAATTGGGCTGCAAGGGCTATTTCATCCATATTGCAATGACAGACTGTCACTGTCAGGCATCATTATTCTTTAAAGCCTCATTCATTGTTATTTTTTTTTATCCAGCTGTCTCCATGGACAGTCAATGCCTAATATAAAGCACATGCAGAGGATTTACTGCAGGGCATTTGTTGACGTCTCATTACACTCTGTACCCTTTTTTTGTTTACGGAGACTACAGAAAGACAATCTGACCCAGATATGCATAGTGCCTATAAGAAATGATGGCACAATAGCCAGTTGATGCTGATTGGAACCAATTTTATTCAAGAAGTATTTTATCATTGGAAACAGCGAGCAGTCAGGATGTAATGCTGCATGAACAACAGGAATAATCTTTTTGCATGAACAGAATAATGGAAGCTAATAAAAACATATGTCAATGAAAAGTCACAACCTCGTGTAAAGCAATTACTAAAAATGTGGCCAGTAACTAGGGATGGTGGGAAATTTCCGTCAGATCTAAAATGTCTGATTTACCAATGGGAAATCGGCTTTCCGCAGTGGTAATCGAAAAATCGCCATTCAGAAATCGGATTTTAACAGAAATCCGATTTACCACAACTAAGTAATTTTAGGTCAATCACATGACTCAGAAGCATTAAACCAATCAGAGAATCCATAATTTTTCAGCGAAAATGGGATTTCTGGGGTAATTATAGACCAATTACAAGACTCAAATATTTCAGAGTATTTTCGAGTCCTCTGATTGGCCTAAAATGTATTTTTTTTCATGGTTAATCACTGCATTTTTTGACAGGTCCAATAATACCAAGTATTTCCGATTTTCCATAATTCAGAAATTTGGAGATGCTCATTAGTATTGGACCAATCAGAGAATGCCGTGATTTAGCACAAAAATCAGAAAACCATGGAATTTAGGCCAATCAGGAGACTCAAAATTCTCAGTAGTATTCGAGTCTTGTGATTGGTCTATATTTACCAGGGCAATCTGATTCTCACAGAAAAATGCTGCATTCTCTGATTGGTTCAATGCTTACGACTCCGACAAAGCATTTAGCCAATTAGAGTAACTATTCCTAATTATACCGTACTGTAAAGTGTTGTTTTTTTATGGAATCCAAATTTTTGGATTTGTGGAAACTGGAATTTGCCAGGAAACAGAAATCAGCATTTCCAACCATCCCTATTGGTAACCTATGTGATTACCCGAAACCCTCCTCCCCCCCCCCCTCCATAAAAGGTCAGGTCTCGCCAGACATTTTACATTCTGTGTTAGTCAGTTTAGGGAGAGGAGCTGCTGCTGATACAGGGACAGTGTAGATAGGCTGTAGGCTGTATATTGTACATTACTGTATGTAGCTGCTTGCTAGGTGCTTTATGCACCAGCTAGGGAACCCAAAGGTTAATAGTCCTTTTTAGAACTCATCCATCAGTATAGTGTGCTGTAAAGTTACTAATAATATGTTGCTCTGCTCTGCTGCTGACATATTTGTAGTGCACCAGCTGGTACTAGTACTGTGTTGTAGCCTAAGCCTGTATGCTGTACTGTACTGCAAAGCTGCTCATAATATGGTGCTCTGATCATGTACAAATGTTCACAAGAATTGAATAACTTAATTAATAAAATGTAATAACTTTATAAAACAATGTAATGACATTTAACTACCTAAAGACCGGGTCACGCCCATGGGCGCGACCGTGGTGGCAGCCCCAGGACTTCCTAACGCCAATTGGCGTCAAGTCCTGGGGCCGGCTACTGCAGGAGATCGCGCGCAAGCTTCTCCTGCTTGGGGGGGCGGAGCTCCATCCCGCTTCAGGCTCCGAGCGGCGATCACTGCTCGGGAGACTGTTAGATGGTGAAACCACCATCTAATAGGGCTGTACAGCACTGCGATCTGCAGCAGCGCTGTACTGGGGACAGCCGTGTGACACGGCTCTCCCCCTGGGACATAAGAGAGTGATCGGCTCTCATAGGCAGAAGCCTATCACAGCTGATCACTGGGATTGGCTGGCTGGGGGGAGGGAGGGATTTTAGAAAAATAAATAAATATATAAATAAATAGCAAAAATTATCACAAAAAGACTAATGTAAATATTTATAATAAAAAAAACACTGTGGAGTGGGATCAGACCCCACCAACAGGAAGCTCTGTTGGTGAGGGGTCACTTGTGTGCAGAGTTGTGCGACCCTGCAGCTATGCCTTAAAGCTGCAGTGGTCAGTTAAGTAAAAATTGGCCTTGTCTTTGGGGGAGTTTAACACTGTGGTCCTCAAGAGGTTAAAATAAATTTGAAATATAATACAGTTTCTTTACATTTTTAAAACTATTTTTTATGTTGTAACACTTTGGCCACATTCACTAGGTCTCAAGCCTGCCTTGGTCAAAGGGACACAGGAAAAAAATTTAAAACCCTTATCCCTATCACTAACAGGGTTAGGCGGATGACGAGCACCAGTTTCCAAAGGGTACACAAAGACATACAATCGTTCAGTGTAGCGCACATGCGGCCCCAGACACCTAAGGGTATTACAGATGTTTTACGAGTCTGCAAGCTTGCATGGCTGAATGGTTGCATAACTAGTTAGCCCGGGGAGTGTTGGTCTTTATCGGGCATTCAGTGCATCTGGAGAAACATGACAGACAAGCAAAGTCTCCTAGCACATAGCAGGCAGCCAGTATCACAGAATGTCATCAATTCTTACTAATTTTGGACATTTATGCATTCAAAATAAGCCTCTGTGTAAATTATGTAAATTTTGCAAAACTTTTCGCCCTCGATCTCCCTTCGTCGTGCCAGTGTCTGGGTTTGAGTACACTTTGTATACCCATTTTAAAGGAATTGTGGCTGCAGGTATGCCCTGAAGATTTCAGAACTTCGACCTGCCATTAAAGTCAATGGGGCTTGCCGATTTGCGTTCACCCTGCAAACATTTTTGACGACGTTCGCTGACCTGTTCACGAACACAAAATCTTTATGTTTTTCCATGCCTATAACTAATCAGTGGTGCTTTAAAAAGGGGATATTTTGTGTCATCAGAGAGGATTTTTCTTACATAATCATTGCAGTGCTTATGAGCTTATGAGGTCATGATAACTGTATATAAAAGCTATTTATGAACTGAATCCATCTACTTTAATAATAGTGGGAGCTAGGGCAGCCATAGCCTGCTAGGATATTTCACACAATTTTCTAGGTGAGCAAATCTTGCCTTTGGTGATACTGTAGCTTATTTTAAGATTTTATGAAAATTAAAAAAGCAAAAAAAACAATTGTAAGTATTATATCTGTACAAAAATGACTGAGTGATAAAGACCAAAATTATATGAGTAGTCGGTAAGATTCTCTGACATGCTGAAGGCAAGTGGAGAAAGAGTACAGAAAAGGGAACTGCCAGATGCTGTTATTGTAAACTACCTGTAATTAATGTGCCCAATTTCCCCTACATCTTGGAGAAAGTTTAGCTGCAGTTGCACTTCAACTGACAGGATTATGTTATAAAGTAATGAAGGAAAATGATGGCAAGAAAACTCTTTCTTTGGAATCAGCAATAGTAGTACTTAATGGTGATCTAAAATGCGAGGAAAGTGTTATTTGTGATTGCTGAATTTCCTATTAAAAATGTTATCTGTCTGGCTGTTGTGCTTAGTGGCTCTCTAATACCAGAATGAGTACACAAGCTCCACCGGCTTCATGCTGATGCCAAAACATTATTATGACGGCAAGACAAGCAGTATCTTTTTTAAAGATAAAATAAACATTGCACCTTTTAATACTCATCTCACTACAAGTTTTGTACAGGACAATTGGTTGAAGGGCCATTTTCCTTCCTGGAATATCAAGCAATATGCTTTTATGGTAGCGTGCTAAAAACATTTTACTCTTGGATGTATATAAACAGTCTTTTTTCACATTTATAGGGCAATCTGAAAGGAGATGCTATAAGCAAATGTGTGTCTAACTACTCACCCACGCAAGTTAAATGAAAAAGGAAATACCTGATAAAGGTACAGAAAACAGCATACATGTGAAATAAAGGCGCCTGAAAAAGAAGGGCGCAAGGAAATGCCCCTCGAAGAATATTCCTAAACATAGCGATATTCCACTGCTGGATTCCGATAGTAAAATTTCTTTAATTTTTACCGATATTTCACTTTGCCTAAACCTAACCCTACTCTCAAACAGAACCCTCCCTCTACTGCTGCCTATATCTAAGACACCTCCCCCCTGGTGGTGCCTAACCCTAGGATTTACCCTGGTGGGGTCTAAACCTAAGATCTCCCCCTGGTGGTGCCTAACCCTAACCCCTCCCCTCCATGATGCCTAACCCTACTTCCTCAAACTTTAACCTTCCTCTACCACAAAGCTGCTGTAAAGCCTGGCAGATCTCTCACCTTCCTTTGTGGGTAGAGATAGCCCAAACTGTTCACCGGTGAACGGTTCCCAGCGAACTTCTGTGGTTCACAGTCGCAGAGAACCGCAAACTTTTGTGGTTCACGATCGCAGAGAACCGCAAAGTTTTGTGGAAGTTCGATTCGCCCTCATAGTGCATCATTAGGGTCAACTTTGACTCTACATCACAGTCAGCAGGCACATTGTAGCCAATCAGGCTACACTCCCTCCTGGAGCCCAACCTCCCCTTATAAAAGGCAGGCAGCATCAGGCATTTCACTCACTCATGTGTCTGCAGTAATTAGAGAAGGGAGAGCTGCTGCAGAGAGAGCTATAGGGAAAGCTTAGTTAGGCTCTTGTAGGCTTGTTAGCTTGCTCCTTGCTGATTCTTATTGCTAAAAAAGCACCCCTCAACAGCTCTTTTGAGAGCTAATGTTGTTCTTGTGATCTATTTTTTTTTTTGTGTGGCCCACTTGCAATTATATACAGCTGTAATGGTCTTGCGTCGTTGCTCAGATGTCTGATTATATGGTGATCTGCAGAATCACCAATAATACAGACGCTATACCTGATTATGGGTGATCTGCAGAATCACCAATAATGCTAGTATAGCAGGCAAGGAGCTGAGAGTGTAGTGATTGGTGTGACCATAACTTTAATGCTTTAATGAGGCCTCACCAGAGGGGCTGGGGAGGTATAGACTGTACACTAAGCGTGCACTAACGTACAATCTCCAGCAAGCTGGAGAAACAATACTGAAGAGGCTGAATCTCCCGAGGAGCGGGTGATTCAGAATATACTGCAGGCAAATGAACACCCGAGGGGCGTGTGAGTCAAACTATACAGCAGCCTAAAAGATACAGTAATACTAAAATAACAGATACCTAATGAGCAGGTAATTAAGGCTGAACTATAGCCTAGCAGAGCGGTTTCACCAGCGGAGCTGGCGTAGTTAACACCTCACCAGTGGCGAGGGCCCACCGGTGAGTAGAATGGTCAGGCAGGCTAGGTTCGGTAACATAGAGGTAAGTATCAGTACAGAATCGTGAGACAAGAGAGTAAACGGTAATCAGGCAGAGGTTCAGCAACAGGAAGGTACGTATCGGTACAGAATCGTGAGACAAGAGAGTAATCAGTAATCAGGCGGAAGGTTCAGCAACAGGTAAGCAGATAGGCGAAAGCACAGGATCAGAAGGCAGGATCAGAGTCAGAGTAATAGCTTAAGAGTCATACACAGGAGATCAAACAGTAAACAATATTCTAGCCTAGCTGTGAAATCCGTAGCATCAACACCAGGGAAGTAGTCTAAACAGATAACAATACAAAGTAGCAATATCCTAGTCTAGGTGTGAAATCCGTAGCATCAACACCAGGGAACTAGCCTAAGGTCTGAGCGCTAACACGCAAGCATTCACGACAACAGACACTGTAGCAATGAAGCCCGGAGGTTTATGAAGCATAGGAGACCTCACTGGCACGCCCCCCTCTCATCAACCAATCCTGGGTGCCGTGGGTCTCCTCTCACGTCAGCTGGCCAGCAGGTCAGCTGACGGGCTTCCTCCCCGCATAAAGGTCCCGTCTGTGCGCGCGCCCGCGCGCTAAGGCGACCCCCGGCAGCAGAGAAGGCTCCGTCCTCGGCGTTCTGGATGCTGGCCGGACAGATGGCCACATGGAGGCAGCTGCGGCAGCGGTGCTGTCCGCCGCAGCTGCCTCGTTTCTCACAGTACCCCCCTCTAGGCGTGGACTCCAGACACGCACCACCCGGCCTATCTGGATGCAATCTATGAAACTCCATCCTGAGTTCTTCGGCATGCATGCAAGAGAGTGGTACCCAGGATCTCTCTTCAGGACCATACCCTCGCCAGTGGACCAGATACTGTAAAGATTTACGTACTCTTCAAGAATCCAAAATTCTTTCTATTTCATACTCTGGTTCTCCGTTAAACCTAACCCTACTCTCAAACAGAACCCTCCCTCTACTGCTGCCTATCTCTAAGACACCTCCCCCCTGGTGGTGCCTAACCCTAGGATCTACCCTGGTGGGGTCTAAACCTAAGATCTCCCCCTGGTGGTGCCTAACCCTAACCTCTCCCCTCCATGATGCCTAACCCTACTTCCTCAAACCTTAACCTTCCTCTACCACAAAGCTGCTGTAAAGCCTGGCAGATCTCTCACCTTCCTTTGTGGGTAGAGATAGCCCAAACTGTTCGCCGGTGAACTTCTGTGGTTCACAATCGCAGAGAACCGCAAACTTTTGTGGTTCACGATCGCAGAGAACCGCAAAGTTTTGTGGAAGTTCGATTCGCCCTCATAGTGCATCATTAGGGTCAACTTTGACTCTACATCACAGTCAGCAGGCACATTGTAGCCAATCAGGCTACACTCCCTCCTGGACCCCAACCTCCCCTTATAAAAGGCAGGCAGCATCAGGCATTTCACTCACTCATGTGTCTGCAGTAATTAGAGAAGGGAGAGCTGCTGCAGAGAGAGCTATAGGGAAAGCTTAGTTAGGCTCTTGTAGGCTTGTTAGCTTGCTCCTTGCTGATTCGTATTGCTAAAAAAGCACCTCTCAACAGCTCTTTTGAGAGCTAATGTTGTTCTTGTGATCTATTTTTTTTTTGTGTGGCCCACTTGCAATTATATACAGCTGTAATGGTCTTGCGTCATTGCTCAGATGTCTGATTATATGGTGATCTGCAGAATCACCAATAATACAGACGCTATACCTGATTATGGGTGATCTGCAGAATCACCAATAATGCTAGTATAGCAGGCAAGGAGCTGAGAGTGTAGTGATTGGTGTGACCATAACTTTAATGCTTTAATGAGGCCTCACCAGAGGGGCTGGGGAGGTATAGACTGTACACTAAGCGTGCACTAACGTACAATCTCCAGCAAGCTGGAGAAACAATACTGAAGAGGCTGAATCTCCCGAGGAGCGGGTGATTCAGAATATACTGCAGGCAAATGAACACCCGAGGGGCGTGTGAGTCAAACTATACAGCAGCCTAAAAGATACAGTAATACTAAAATAACAGATACCTAATGAGCAGGTAATTAAGGCTGAACTATAGCCTAGCAGAGCGGTTTCACCAGCGGAGCTGGCGTAGTTAACACCTCACCAGTGGCGAGGGCCCACCGGTGAGTAGAATGGTCAGGCAGGCTAGGTTCGGTAACATAGAGGTAAGTATCAGTACAGAATCGTGAGACAAGAGAGTAAACGGTAATCAGGCAGAGGTTCAGCAACAGGAAGGTACGTATCGGTACAGAATCGTGAGACAAGAGAGTAATCAGTAATCAGGCGGAAGGTTCAGCAACAGGTAAGCAGATAGGCGAAAGCACAGGATCAGAAGGCAGGATCAGAGTCAGAGTAATAGCTTAAGAGTCATACACAGGAGATCAAACAGTAAACAATATTCTAGCCTAGGTGTGAAATCCGTAGCATCAACACCAGGGAAGTAGTCTAAACAGATAACAATACAAAGTAGCAATATCCTAGTCTAGGTGTGAAATCCGTAGCATCAACACCAGGGAACTAGCCTAAGGTCTGAGCGCTAACACGCAAGCATTCACGACAACAGACACTGTAGCAATGAAGCCCGGAGGTTTATGAAGCAGAGGAGACCTCACTGGCACGCCCCCCTCTCATCAACCAATCCTGGGTGCCGTGGGTCTCCTCTCACGTCAGCTGGCCAGCAGGTCAGCTGACGGGCTTCCTCCCCGCATAAAGGTCCCATCTGTGCGCGCGCCCGCGCGCTAAGGCGACCCCCGGCAGCAGAGAAGGCTCCGTCCTCGGCGTTCTGGATGCTGGCCGGACAGATGGCCACATGGAGGCAGCTGCGGCAGCGGTGCTGTTCGCCGCAGCTGCCTCGTTTCTCACAGTACCCCCCTCTAGGCGTGGACTCCAGACACGCACCACCCGGCCTATCTGGATGCAATCTATGAAACTCCATCCTGAGTTCTTCGGCATGCATGCAAGAGAGTGGTACCCAGGATCTCTCTTCAGGACCATACCCTCGCCAGTGGACCAGATACTTTAAAGATTTACGTACTCTTCAAGAATCCAAAATTCTTTCTATTTCATACTCTGGTTCTCCGTTAAACCTAACCCTACTCTCAAACAGGACCCTCCCTCTACTGCTGCCTATCTCTAAGACACCTCCCCCCTGGTGGTGCCTAACCCTAGGATCTACCCTGGTGGGGTCTAAACCTAAGATCTCCCCCTGGTGGTGCCTAACCCTAACCCCTCCCCTCCATGATGCCTAACCCTACTTCCTCAAACCTTAACCTTCCTCTACCACAAAGCTGCTGTAAAGCCTGGCAGATCTCTCACCTTCCTTTGTGGGTAGAGATAGCCCAAACTGTTCGCCGGTGAACGGTTCCCAGCGAACTTCTGTGGTTCACAATCGCAGAGAACCGCAAACTTTTGTGGTTCACGATCGCAGAGAACCGCAAAGTTTTGTGGAAGTTCAATTCGCCCTCATAGTGCATCATTAGGGTCAACTTTGACTCTACATCACAGTCAGCAGGCACATTGTAGCCAATCAGGCTACACTCCCTCCTGGAGCCCAACCTCCCCTTATAAAAGGCAGGCAGCATCAGGCATTTCACTCACTCATGTGTCTGCAGTAATTAGAGAAGGGAGAGCTGCTGCAGAGAGAGCTATAGGGAAAGCTTAGTTAGGCTCTTGTAGGCTTGTTAGCTTGCTCCTTGCTGATTCTTATTGCTAAAAAAGCACCCCTCAACAGCTCTTTTGAGAGCTAATGTTGTTCTTGTGATCTATTTTTTTTTTTTGTGTGGCCCACTTGCAATTATATACAGCTGTAATGGTCTTGCGTCGTTGCTCAGATGTCTGATTATATGGTGATCTACAGAATCACCAATAATACAGATGCTATACCTGATTATGGGTGATCTGCAGAATCACCAATAATGCTAGTATAGCAGGCAAGGAGCTGAGAGTGTAGTGATTGGTGTGACCATAACTTTAATGCTTTAATGATGCCTCACCAGAGGGCCTGGTGAGGTATAGACTGTACACTAAGCGTGCACTAACGTACAATCTCCAGCAAGCTGGGGAAACAATACTGAAGAGGCTGAATCTCCCGAGGAGCGGGTGATTCAGAATATACTGCAGGCAAATGAACACCCGAGGGGCGGGTGAGTCAAACTATACAGCAGCCTAAAAGATACAGTAATACTAAAATAACAGATACCTAATGAGCAGGTAATTAAGGCTGAACTTTAGCCTAGCAGAGCGGTTTCACCAGCGGAGCTGGCGTAGTTAACACCTCACCAGTGGCGAGGGCCCACCGGTGAGTAGAATGGTCAGGCAGGCTAGGTTCGGTAACAGAGAGGTAAGTATCAGTACAGAATCGTGAGACAAGAGAGTAAACGGTAATCAGGCAGAGGTTCAGCAACAGGAAGGTACGTATCGGTACAGAAACGTGAGACAAGAGAGTAATCAGTAATCAGGCGGAGGTTCAGCAACAGGTAGGCAGATAGGCGAAAGCACAGGATCAGAAGGCAGGATCAGAGCCAGAGTAATAGCTTAAGAGTCATACACAGGAGATCAAACAGTAAACAATATTCTAGCCTAGGTGTGAAATCCGTAGCATCAACACCAGGGAAGTAGTCTAAACAGATAACAATACAAAGTAGCAATATCCTAGTCTAGGTGTGTAATCCGTAGCATCAACACCAGGGAACTAGCCTAAGGTCTGAGCGCTAACACGCAAGCACTCACGACAACAGACACTGTAGCAATGAAGCCCGGAGGTTTATGAAGCAGAGGAGACCTCACTGGCACGCCCCCCTCTCATCAACCAATCCTGGGCGCCGTGGGTCTCCTCTCACGTCAGCTGGCCAGCAGGTCAGCTGACGGGCTTCCTCCCCGCATAAAGGTCCCGTCTGTGCGCGCGCCCGCGCGCTAAGGCGACCACCGGCAGAAGAGAAGGCTCCGTCCTCGTCGTCCTGGACGCTGGCCGGACAGATGGCCGCATGGAGGCAGCTGCGGCGGTGGTGCTGTTCGCCGCAGCTGCCTCGTTTCTCACAGTACCCCCCCTCTAGGCGTGGACTCCGGACACGCACCACCCGGCCTATCTGGATGCAATCTATGAAACTCCATCCTGAGTTCTTCGGCATGCATGCAAGAGAGTGGTACCCAGGATCTCTCTTCAGGACCATACCCTCGCCAGTGGACCAGATACTGTAAAGATTTACGTACTCTTCAAGAATCCAAAATTCTTTCTATTTCATACTCTCGTTCTCCGTTAATCACCACAGGGGGAGGAGGAGTAGCATCCACATAAATGGCAGGCTTCAAAAGCGAAACGTGGAATGTCCTACCACCCCTGAAACTGGGGGGAAGTGACACCACATAGGTAACATTATTCACTTTCCTTGAAATGGAATAGGGCCCTATGAATTTGGGACCCAATTTCACAGAGGGCTGCCTTAGGGACAAGTGTCGAGTGGAAATCCACACCAAATCTCCCGGTGCGAACTTCCATTCCACCGAACGTCTTTTATCGGCCTGCCTCTTTTGAGTAAAAAAGGCCTTTTTCAAATTTTGCTTCACTTTATTCCAGATGCCTCTCATAGTCTCAGACCAATGTTCCAAGGCTGGAAAAGGTGAAGTCACCACAGGCAGGGGTGAAATCGTGGGTGATCTCCCCATAACAACCTGGAACGGGGAGAACCCTGATGAAGCAGACTTTAAATTGTTGTGTGCGAACTCGGCATACGGCAAGAACTTGACCCAATCAGTCTGGGCATCGGCCACATAACACCTGAGGAATTGCTCGAGAGCCTGATTTACCCTGTCAGTTTGGCCGTTGGTCTGTGGGTGGTAGCCGGATGAGAACGATTACTTCATCCCCAATTGCTGACAGAAAGCTTTCCAGATTCGAGAAGTGAACTGGACTCCCCTATCTGATACCACATCCTGGGGAATCCCGTGCAGTCTGAAAATGTGGAGAATAAACAGCTCTGCCAGTTCCTGTGCAGAGGGGAGTCCGTTCAAGGGGATGAAGTGGGCCATCTTACTGAATCTGTCGACTACCACCCAAATGACCGTTTTAACCTCAGAGAGAGGCAGTTCGCCCACAAAGTCCATGGACACATGGGTCCAAGGTTCCTCGGGCACAGGAAGCGGCTGTAAGGTGCCGGCAGGCGCTAGCCTAGAAGCCTTGCTCCTGGCACAAACAGCACAGCTTCCCACAAACTCCTTGCAATCAGAAGTGACGGAGGGCCACCAGACACTCCGATTTAATAATTCTAGGGTGTGAGCCACCCTCGGGTGACCAGCATTTTTATGGGCATGGAATGACTCCAAAACCTTGAATCTCAAGTGGAGGGGAACAAAAAGAACCCCCTCTGGTTTACCCTCAGGAACTTCTTGTTGAAAAGGACCCAGCTCTGAGGTCCAATCCAAGTCCCAGAGGGTTCTGGATCCTGTTCACTGGTTCTGAGTACTTGGGCCTCATTGACGCAATGGGAACCTGTTTCAAACAGTGGTCATGACAGAAGGGAGACCAGCTTATCAACTGTCTGGTACGCCAATCAATATCTGGGGAATGCTTTTTTAACCATGGTACGCCTAAGATGACCGTGGATGTGGACATCTCCAATACCAGAAACTGCATTAGTTCTCTATGTAGGGCTCCAATCTGGCATACCAATTCAGGGGTCTGAATGATGGTGACAGGCAGTGGAGAATCGTCCACCGCAGTAATTTTAACCAAATTGATTGGTGAAGCTTGCTGACATAACATTAACAGCAGATCCAGAATCTACAAAAGCTTCAGTAGTGTGAACCTGACCTTCCCAGGTGATGGTACAAGGAAGTAATACACGTTTATTACTTAGAGGTATATCAAGATCGCCTAGGGTAGTACCTCCAGCTACTCCTAGGCGATAGAGTTTTCCGCCTTCTTAGGACAAGCAGAAACCATATGCCCTTTATCGGCACAGTATAAGCATAACTTTTTGGCTCGCCTTCAATTTATCTCTACCTCTGAGAGCTTGACCTGCCCAATTTGCATTGGCTCGTCAGCTGGTGGAGAGGAAGGCGTAGGAGCTGAGAAAGTACAGGAGGAATACTTTCTTGGGGCTTAGCCCGAGTTTGTTTTTGATAATGAACTCGTCTATCAATCTTGATGGCCAAAGAAATGGCCTCATCCAGAGTTTTGGGTTCTGGATGATCCAACATAAGATCAGACACAGCGTCAGACAATCCGGACAAGAAACTGCCCCCACCTGGCTGATACTGCCCATCTCCTGAACTCAGCAGCATAAACCTCAACAGAACTCTGACCCTGTCTGAGGGTTTTTAACTTCCTCTCAGACGTCACTGCCAAATCCGGGTCGTCATAAATTACGGCCATGGCTTTAAATACAATATACAATACAATAACATTTCTATAGCGCTTTTCTCCCATAGGACTCAAAGCGCTTAGGCTCTCTCAGATTCAGTAATTAAAGAACTCCTCTACTGAGACCAAGGCCTCATGCCCTGTAGGGAGACTGTAGGCCCAGGACTGGGAGTCTCCAGACAATAAAGTCTTAATGAATGTGACCCGTTAAGCTTCTGTACCTGAAGAAACGTGTCGTAATTCTAAATAAGACAAGCATCTATGCTTAAAATTACTAAAATCCGAGCGTTGCCCCGAGAATTTTTCAGGTAGGGGTACTCTCGGCTCGATCACAGAAGGGGGAGACACTCGGGTATTAGGGTCCAATAAACGGTTAACTGACTCAGCTAGTTGGTCAATCTGAGTCTGTTGAGCGTTCACCGTTTTAATGAGCTCATTAACCGTGGTGGCTAACACATCGACCCAGTGGCAGAGTGCCGCAGCTGCCTTGTTTCTCACAACAGCCTTGTCAGTCAGTCGCAGCTGGCCTTTGGCACCTTCATTTCTATTGTGCCACTGCCAGGCCCAGCACATTCAGTGAGTGTGACAGGCAGCTGCACATTTGTAATCCCAATCACTGTACCTGTTCACTGTTCAGTGCACCTACCTACCTATACCTACGTGAGCACACGCATTGTTAATACCACCAGTCATTGCACCTGTCATTGCAGTCTGTGTGTGTGTGTGACAGGCAGCTGCACATTTGTAATACCAGTCACTGCAACCTGTTCACTGCACCTTTGTAACCGCACATTGTTGTACCAACAGTCACTGCAACCTGTTCATTGCACCTGTGTAACCGCACATTGTATTAGTCAAGTCAGTGCATACCTTTCACTTCATCCCCCCCAATATGGACAAAACAAAAGGCCGAGCCAGAGGCAGGCCACCTGGCAGGTCTGTTCGAGGTTACGCTGTTGTGATTTGGTGCGGCCCTCAACCAAAGTACAGTGTTCAGAAGAAGGCACGTGCCATCAACCCCCAATATTGTCAGGACGTAGTTGACTATTTAACACAGAACACCTCATCTTTCTCAGCTTCCGCACGGACATATCTTCCTCCTCCTGCTCTGATTCTGGCACCCCACTTAACACTCAGTCGGCCGCCACTACCAAAGTGCCATCACCCCAGGGCTCAGCGGTGTGGACATTTTTTTGTGTGTCTGCCTCAGATGAGAGCAATGCCATCTGTACTCTCTGCCACCGAAAATTGAGCCGTGGAAAGACCAAGACCCACGTAGGGACAGCTACCTTACGAAGGCACATGATTACAAAGCACAAACTGCAATGGGATGACCACCTAAGGAAAAGCAGCACACAAAAGCAAAGCCACACACCGCAGTGGAAGATACCAGGCCGCAATTTTTTCTCAAAAAAGGCAATACCTAAACTGTACCGTGATGTTGAAGGGCAAGTGGTGACATCTCTGGCACACAGTGTTGGGTCAAGGGTCCATCTGACCACAGATGCCTGGTCTGCAAAGTATGCTCAGGCCTGCCCGAAGACTAAGTCAGTCCCCACACACAGCATCTCTGCCTGCACGCCGTGTGACTGCCTGCCCCAAGACCAAGTCGGTCCCCACACAGCATCTCTGCCTGCAGGCCGTGTGACTGCCTTCTCTGCCACCACCAACAGGGTCCACCAGGACTCCAGGCGGATTCCTGAATTTTTAAGGCCGCTGCTAGCAGCAGCCGCTATAATAATTTTTCTGGTGTGTGTACATGCCTGCGTAATTTTTCTGGCTGCACTGCAGCTGCAACAACAAAACAAAAGGCATGTACATGTGCCCATTCCCCTTTGTGATCATTACCGTGCCGCAGTGAAGGGGCTTGCGTATCACAATGAAGCAATGACTGCCGGCTATATGAGTGTCTCGGGGGGTCTCGGGGGGTATCACAATAAAGCAATGACCGCCGGCTATATGAGTGTCTCGGGGGGGGGGGGGGTGGCACACCAAAGATAATAAGGTCGTTGCTTCATTGTGGACAGACCAAATTCGATCAGCTGGACAATCACTGTTGTTCTGTCGATGAGCTACCTCAGCCTGGCGACCATATGGGCTTGAAAACTGCTATCGCCTGCACTCTTGCCATGGTGCACACCAGTCCGTCACAACACATACAGCTGTTTGTGGTGCGTTACACAGTGAGTTTTGTGTGTCAGTGTGAAGCAGTACTCTAATTACACCCCCTGATTGAGTTATACACATGCAAGATGTTTTAAAGCACTTTAGGCCTCCAATTTAGCATACAAAGTGATTTCTGCCATTAAAACGCTGCTTTACGTCAAATCCAGATTTTTCCCCGGTACTTTTGGCATCTATCCCACTCATTCATGCAAAAACTCAGATGTTAGACCCCATTGAAACATCTTTTCCATCACTTTTGTGGCCAGCATAAATGTTTCTAGTTTTCAAAGTTCGCCTCCGCATTGAAGTCTATTGCGGTTCGCGGAAGTTCGCAAGTTCGTGAACGTTTGCGGAGGTTCGCGAACCTAAAATCGGAGGTTTGGGCCATCTCTATTTGTGGGTACAGCAAATATCCAAGTGAGCAAGGCAAGGTTAAAGAGAACCTTGCGACTAGACTAGCGGTAGGTCTTCCCCGAGAGGACCCGTCACCGCCGTGGGGAAGTCTAGTAAGGAATAATTTGTGCACATATTTTTTATACTGAAGCTAGCGTCCTCCTTTGCTGTACCTGTTTTGAATGCATGTTGTGTATTTTAGTCCACAATTGTGGAGCTCTGCACATCTATTGCAGGTAGTCAATTCGGGTGCAGCCTCTGTTTGGAAGCGCTGCCAATGTCTCCTGCTGTAAAGAGAACCTTAACTGAGAGGGATATGGCTGTTTCCTTTTATACAATATCAGTTGCCTGGCTGTCCTGCTGATCTCTTTGGCTGCAATTGTGGTTGAATCACACACCTGAAAGAAGGATGCAGCGAATCCAGTCTAACTTCAGTCAGAGCACCTGATCTGCATGCTTGTTCAGGGACTTCGGCTAAAAATATTAGAGACACATGATTAGCAGGAGAGTCAACTGGTATTATTTCAAAAGGAAAAAAATCCATATCTTTTTCAGTTTAGGTTCCCTTTAAGCAATACAATTCACACTTCAAAAGAGGGACCCAGCAACCAGCTAAGGCAGAGCTGAATGCTATGATTGGCAAAGTCTCCATGCAGGAAGAGGCTTTTATATGGACATCACCCAATGAGAGCAGGCAGGCACATTCCAACACAGCTGAATGGTAATCACTCAATCCTGTGTTACTCTGATTGGAGGCTGCAGGCTGGTTGCAGATGGATAGGATTCTCATTGCAAATGCATGTAACATTTTGCAACAGCATGCATTCAGGGAACTCAGCACTGTCTGGCCACAGCTCAGCTGCGACAAGTCACAGGTGGATTTATGACAGCATCCTGAACTGCTCTGAACTGCAGAGTGATTGCAGATGGCAATGACACTTGTAGAGAATGCCACCCAAACTATGCAACTGAATGCATGCAGAGAAATCAGAACTGCCTGGTTGCAGTTCAACTGCAACCAATAGGGCAAGCTACAGGAGACCTCCTGACAGCCAAAGAAGTTAGTTTGAGTGCCCAGAGCTGCCTAAACTCTATCCCCTGTGCTATCAAGGCATTTTGCATTGACCTGAGGAAGCAGGCCATGACCTGTGAAACGCGTTGTCAGCTTTTTTAATAAAAACTTTTCCAGTTGAACTGGTGTCTATATCTTCTGGAGAGGAAAGCAATTACCTCTCTTTTTATTATATAATTTTGTGTCTGTATTTAAAATAGAATGCATATTGGGCGCCTTCATCCTACCCACTACCAGTCAGAACTGCTTTGGAGGTAATAGCTTTGTCGTTTTTCTGGAAAGTCTATAGTACTACAGGAGATCGACCATCCAGTATTCAGCAGGACCTGGAGTACCGAGCAGGGAAGATTAATTCCCTGCAGGCCTATACGGTGGTTGCAGGAACTGCAACCCACCTTTGTGGAGTATATATTTACTGTATATGAGTTTATCCTCCCTAAACCTAACAATACTGAACCATTCGGCTCCCGGTCTCTCCCTATTTCTCACCTAGGTATTATTGGCCCTTACAAGAATCACCAAAGAAAAAAACTCTATACACAAACACCTATGCTGTGCTCCTTTTCTTTTTACCCTGCCTGATAAAAGAAGTAATATTCAGCTATGCAACTGACAGTTTTTCCTCCAGTTGGCTCACTGATAACTAATAACAGCTATAAAACACTTTCCTAAGCAAATAACTGGGCTTGACTGACTGTAAAGGGAAAGATAAAAAGGCCAAAAGTTCATGTATTTTTGCTCTGGGACTCTTGAGACTCTGCAATTGATCAGAGACTAAAACATTAAGTCTGCTATGTAAATGGTTATGTAAAACCTTGAGATATCTAAATAAGTCATTTTCCAGGAATATGAGGACAGATCCAATTGTTTATCCTCATCAATTGTTTATTTTCATCTCGGGTTCACTTTAAGGGGAAAAGAAATGTGGTTGGGAAGTGGTTAAACACTGGTATATATATAAGAAAGCTGCAAGTCTAACCATGACTGCCTAGGTACCTGAAACCCCATTTTACAATTAAAACATCCTCAAGTGAACATTTAAAGCAGCAGATAAACAGAACAAACAAGGAGGCTGCCTCAAAATTCTTTATGGGTCCACAGTATAGTCAGACATCAGCTATGCCTTAAAGGACCACTATCGCAAAAAGAGTTAGCAGTTAAAATCTGACAGAACTGACAGGTTTTGGGCCAGTCCATCTCCTAATGGGGGATTCTCTGTGTTTTCTTTGTTTTCAACAGCATTTCCTGAACAGCAGTTTAACTGCCAAAATAGTAAGATACCAGCCAGTCTCCCTACTCACCGGCACACTATTTTGTCAGTTAGACCTTGCAACTACTGTTCAGAAAATGCTCTTGAAAACAAAGCAAACCCTGAGAATCCCCTATGAGGAAATGGACTGGCCCAAAACATGCCGGTTCTGTCAGATTTTAACTGCCTACTTTTTTCACGAAAGTGGTCCTTTAACAGCTGCTACAAAACCTTTCAAGGTAAGATAAATACAAATGGCAGTTTGCTTATACCAGTTTATTACTTGTGTGGGCAAGTTGCAATGGGTGAATGAATTGATCAGTACTATGCACAGACAGGACTAAACTATTAAAAGGCAGGAAGCAAGAAAAAAATCAAAGATATAAGGAGACATGGAAATCCTTGAAAAATAATGAACAATAAGCCACAATACAAAGGAGTTATATACTGTATAACAATATAAATGAAAGGGTAAGCTATATGACTTAGGTGCAGAGACATGATAAGTTATGAAGTGTGCAGAAAACTGATGTTAACTGGCACATACTACTTGCATAAAGCCATTAGGATAGTCTAATGAATGGATTTGGCTATTTAAGACACATCTATTAACCTCTTGACGACCAGCTAACGCTGATTGGCGTAAACTGGTTGTCTGAGGGTTTTCATGGAAACGGCCGCTCGTTCGAGCAGCCTTTCCATGTCAGTTCACGGAGGGTGTCTCCGTGAACAGCCGGAGAGCTGCCGATCGCGGCTCGCCGGCAAAATGTAAACACGCGGGGAAGAAATCCCCGCTGTTTACATCATGCGGCGCTGCTGCGCAGCAGCGCCGTGACATAGATCGGCGATCTCCGGCCTCTGATTGGCCGGGGATCACCGGCATCTGATAGGCAGAAGCCTATCCTATCAGACGCAGGACGGATATCCGTCCTGCACCGCTCAGAGGGGAAGGGAGAGGGAGGGAGCGGGCGAGAGGGCGGAGAACGCTGCGGAGGGGGGCTTTGAAGAGCCCCCCCCCACTAAGCAAATGCAGCCGGCGGCGATCAGACCCCCCAGCAGGACATCCCCCTAGTGGGGAAAAAAGGGGGGTAGTCTGATCGCCCTGCTGCACTCCTGATCGGTGCTGCGGGCTGTAGAGCCCACGCAGCACCGATCACTGAACAAATCCCTGGTCGTCAAGTGGTTAATTATTAAGAGCTGTGTAAAATAACACATAAAGCCATGGAATTTATTTCAGTACCTACTGTATTTGCAGTAGTTTGGACAATGAACAGCTTAGGGTGTTTCAGCATGGCACTATCATAGCATGCTACCTTTGTGTTTAGCACAATTCTCTCTCCCCGGTGCATATCCTCACTAACTTCCAGATACCAACCCAATCATAATCTCTGGTCTGCACGTGAGCTTCTTTTATCCTCTTCTATAATTACCTTCTCACAATCACATGTACAAGACTTTTCAGTGCTTCACCCCTCCTCTGGAATACCCTTCCACAGCACATCCGCCACTCTCGCACCTTTGCAATCTTAAAAAACTCACCGTTTCCGACAAGCATATGCTCTATCTTAGGCCATGCACCCTTCGACCTCGTGTCTAGTTCTACTCCTTACTAAATAACCTAATCACACACTGCCTGTATATATACTGTATACTTCCCCACCTCTTGTTTCCCCCCTCCATTCCTTTAGATTGTAAGCTCGCAAGGGCAGGACTCTCTCACTCTTTTGTGTCTTGGAATGTTATTTATTTAATAGCTTGCTTTCTGTTATACTGTACATTTTATTTATCATGTTACATCTGCTATTGTAATCACAAGTTTTGTATTTTGTACCAGTATCCATATTTGATGTATATCATTGTCTGTATCATTATGTACCCCTTGCTTGTTTTTCTACTTTGTACAGCACCGCGGAATATGTTGGTGCTTTATAAATAAAAATAATAATAATTCTGCCCTGCTCTGCCTGCACTGGTCAACCATTAGTTCTCTTACTTACTATGAAGTCTGGGTATGTCTAGGGACAGATAAAACAATTAAGTAGCAGACCATAGACCTTGGTAGTTAATATCAGTATGTATACTGTGAGGAGAAACGGAGAATCCTATGAAATATACATTTCTTATGCAGAATGTTTTACTGCAGCTACAATTAAATGGTTGTTTAACGCTTTATTACTCTGGCAAGTCTAGCAGAATTTTATATATATATTATATATTATATATTTTTGAATAGCTTCTAAAATCACTTCACAGAGATTTGGTTTTTCAAAATATGATCACATAATTCAAATGAGATTAAAATCTCTAAATCTTATTTTAGTGATTTCTCACCTTTGAGCATATTCAGTAAACTCCAGTAAAGTTGCTATGCTTAGGTAGCGCTGTTAGAGTTACACTACACAACCCATGCTACCTTGTCAGCATACGTAATGGTAAAATTGCTGTGTGCTACCTGCGCATGTCAAATTGAACAGCGTTTACTGAATATGACCCAATAAATGGTAGTGAGCTTTGAACAAACTGCTTCAATATGGTACCATGGATTTGTAACTTCTCATCAGGAATTGATCTTTTTAGTTCCAAAGAAAAATTAGCTTTTTAAGTCTTCTTTCTTCAAGTAGGTATTGTAAATATGGCCTCTGGCAGGAGAAAAATAATTTTAATTTAATTATTGTCTTTAAAATAAAATTCTTTTAATTACACAGTTTTGATTTCTGCATAGATTCAGGTTTCGTATAAAGTTTTACATGAAGTTTTATATTTAGCCACTTTGCTCTTTGTTTTTGTATTATCACGCATCCAAAAGGTAATAAGGATATAAGTTATCAAAATGAAGTCATATAAAACAACATCTAAAAATAGCAAAGTACCTATCTTTTTACTACTCACAACAAGTACCAACCATAATTTTCAAATAAATCACTTTACACCTGGGTCTCAGAGTGTAGCTTACCGAGAGTTATTAAATGCTCTTGACATTGATGGTCCCGTCTAGGAAAACTCATGGAGAAGCATGTAATCCGTTTCAACAGGTGATACATATGTAAATCTCTAATCTGCAAGTCATGATCATGTGTTAAAACAGGATGTGATAACAGCAAATTAGAGCTTTGCAAAACTATCTGATCAAACCAATCCCATGCTTCTGTATGAGTTCTCCTAGACATGACAATCACTAGTTCCTGACTTGGAGCTATCCTCATCCTTTCTGTTGCCCAGACTCATACTAACTATTTAATAACGCAAAAGCAGAGCCTCAGTGAACAACTGAGATGCGAGTTTAAAGTATTAAAAGATGCAAGTTCTGGTACCAGAGAACAAATCCATCAAGGGTACTCTTTCACCCAAGACAAGGAGGGGAGGTGAGTTTAACACTTTCTTGTTTCAGGATGATTTTGGGTGATAAAGGGACACATTTCTCATGAGCAAAGTAAATTAAATCCTACAAGAGCTACTGGTTAGGGATGAGTGAGCGAGATTGGTAAATTCAATCTTTGGGCCCTTCTCATTTACCAAAATTTCTTATGACACAGCCAATGAATGATTCGAAATCTTGTTGCTTTCTCATTGAAAAATTGTGGGCAAAATGTGGGGGTGGTGCAATGCCAAAATTTAATTGGTTCCAGCAGCCAATGAGAAGAGGTAGCTTGTTTGGGCAGCTCTTTGGCAGTCAAAGACACACTTTAGATTTAAGTAGTCCCAAACAGTTATTCATTATTGTCTGGGTCTAATAACTAGTGGGAGTATAGGTGTTCCCAGATGCCATATGCCTGCCTTTCAGCACTTTGGATCACTTTTGCCAGGCCACTATTTTTTTCTATTGTAGCCCCTGCAAAAGGGCACTTGTCCTCCGAATCTCCTTTCCATAGGACAGGGTTAGAAGATAATTAGAAGATAACCAAACAGCGAGTCTGTATAATGATCATTCCTAAGCTGTCACCCAAAATGATCACAAATTATTGTTTCAGCTTGTGTTTATTATAAATGTTTTTGTAGGTTTAGATCTCAAAACTCCAGGTAGATGGCTACCAAATCAACCATCAGATAGATCCCTCTCTGTTCAAGTCTGATCAGAGAGGAATATATTGGCTGCCCAGTGCCCACACACATGTTGATTGTTTTCAACATGAATTCAACTGAAAATCTGTGGAGCCGCTGCCGCCACCAACTGCCTCGTGGCTTAAGAAATCCCCCTACCTGTGCTCCCCTCCAGCCCGTAGCAGTACTCTCACCTGTTTGGCTGGCGTATGTCCTCCTGGAGCCGTAGGTTTAACTTCATGGCGTTGGTCTCCTCTCCTCCTCTCTGTGTTCTCTTCTCCTCCATGTCATGTGGCAGGCTAAAGTTCAAACACCAGAGCTCCGAAGTGTGTGCTGCCGGAGCTCTAGTGTTTGAACTTTGGCTTATGTCACAGGAAACGAAACATAAGAGAACACAGGGAGGAGGAGATTTGTGCCATGGAGTTAAAGTGGATCTGAGATAAACTTTTACTCATTGCATAATTGTGTTCCTTTCATATAGTTTATAGGGCATTCCTCAAGCCAAATACTTTTTTTGTTTTGCTTTAATACTCGAATTCCCTATAAACTAAACAAGCCTCGCCCACAGCTTTTCAGAGAGCCTTGGCACTCAGTCCCAGGTAGCAAGGGCTTATGGGAGCTCAGTCTGGGCAGGAGGATGAAGAGGTTACTAGCCAGAGATTTCAGAGACAGAGGGGAGGGGAGGAGGGAGGAGGAGGGGGGGGAGTGACATTTTCCATGGGCAGAGGGCTGGAGATGCTATCAGCTTGCCTAAGTGTAGTGTGACATACAGAACATGGCTGCCCTCATTTTATCACAGCAATAAATAATCATAAACTTTTGAAGCTGTTTGCAGCTAGATTTGCTGTGTAAACTAAACTTTAGATAATATATATAGACAAGTTACTTGTTATAGTTACTTTTTCATTTCAGATCCGCTTTAAACCACTGGACCAGGGAGGACACACGGCAGCGGGACAAGTGAGAGTACTGCCACTATAGTTTGTCAGTGGTCGTCAAATCGAATGATACTAGTGCTGTACTCCCAACCCACCGCCTATTTAGCAAATGTTTCCATCTTGCCCAATCGGCTGAATTGATTGATTTTGGATGGAAATCGATCAGGCGACATTTGTGTTACTGATTTCACAGCGGATTTGATCACAAATCTGCTGTATGTCAACGGGTGAATCGACTAGTGTATGTCCATCTTGAGACCTCCTGGTAGATTGTAATCAAACACAGTAGAATCAGTGGTTTAAAGTGTACTCGAGGCAACATGTGAAGTGATGAGAAAATTAAATCTAGCCCTGGAAAACCTATAAATAACCAGGCTGTTTTACTTGTTTTATTTTGCTGCCTGAAAGAGTAAATTTTTAGGCATGGAAGTGACAGCTTCTGTCTTGTCGGTACTTTGTCGGGAATATAGTTAAAATCACTGATAAGAAAATTACAGTCATAAAAGTTTTCCTGGCAGAATACAACTTCTGAGAAAAGGGGAGATAGATAAAGGTCAATAGTTCATATATTTTCATTTAAGGACAGCTAATAGGCTGCCACTGAGCAGAGAAAACAAAACATTCCATCTACTTTGTACATGTTTAAATATAAAATGAAACCATGGGATATCGTTTTTCTACTTTTACTAGGCATAGAATGACTATTACATACTTTCATCAAAATGCAGTGCTTCTATACAGGCAAAGTGGGTAATTGTCCAAGAGCCTGGAGGGACCACCCAAGGTGCCCCCCCAACCCAACTTAACTGTGCTCACCGAGGCCCCTTTTCCAGGGCCAGTTCAAGTAGCAATTGGGCCCTGGGCCAAATTAGCCTGGGGGCCCCCCAAAGACACCCCCAACCAAAAAGCATCAATAGGGTCCCTTTGTTGCAGCCAAATTTCCCTCCTGGGCCCCTGAGCTGGCTGCTGACACTCCCTCAATCACCTTCCAACTTAACTGTGCTCCCTAGGACCTCTGCAGTGTCTATGTCAGTGTAGTGTCTCACCTGCCCGCCAGCACAGATGAGACGCTACTCTGCCAGATACTCTGCAGAGTCCCTGGGGAGCAACAGTAAAGATGGGGAAGGACACCTTGGGGGCTCCTACAGGCTCTGGGGCCCTGGGGCAATTGCCCATTTTTTCCTGTGGTAGCTCCAGCTCTGCCCTTTTCTTTGGCAGAGTAGTGTTTCACCTGTCCTGGTGGGAGCACTCTTCTGTCAGTTCATGGCTCCATACACTCACCAACTTCATCCTTACAGGGTCACCTCTCCTTGATGACCTGACAGCATGGGACAGGTGAGACGCTACTATGCCAATGACATTGCAGGGGCCCTGGGGAGCACAGCTTAGTTGCTGGGGGATCTGGGGTAGTGGCAGCTGGGTCAAAGATCTTCAGGGGATATGTGGTTGCACATTGCAACAAAGGGCCTCTAAAGCTGCTTTTTGGTTGGGGGAGGGGGGATGTTGGGGCCCCCCCTTTTAATTTGCCTGTGGGCCCATTGTAACTAGAATCGGCCCTGAAAAACGCATTGCCTCAAAAAACAATGCATGTTAGGGCAGTAAAGAAAGGTATGCATACATTTTACAGGGATACTAGTGCTGCAAACAGGAAGGGCAAAGAAAAGGGCCGGGCCGAGGCATAGGCTGGAGAGGCTCCAGCCTCAGGGCGCAGTGTAGGAGGGGGTGCACAATTCATTCAGCTGTCATTCCTAATTGTGTATGAAGCAGAAAGAAATAAGAAAAGGGGATACATAGCAGTGACTGCAAGCCATATAACTAGATATTAAGGTGTTGGGGAGGTTGTGGGCCCTGTGGCGCCTCTTAGTCTAATAGCAATCAGTGTGTGACAGCTGAGGTGGGAGGAATGGAGGGGCGCACTTTGGTGTCTCAGCCTTGGGTGCTGGAGGACCTTGTCCCTGCTCTGGCAAAGAATAACTGATAATGCCACCCACACATACAACAATCAGCTCTATAATATGCCGCACATTTGAGAAGTGAAGCATTTACGGTGTTTGTTGAATACATTAAAGAAATTGATTTGTCTTTTATTCCCCGGCAGGTTTACCCTGCCCACAAATTACAATTATTTATCTCTGTACCTGTCCTTCTGTGCAGAAAGAAATGGCTTGATAGGTACTAATCGTTTTCTTAACCATGAAACGCTAACATGTATTTGTCTCGGAAGACTGATAATAATAATATCAGCTTTGCAAGACTGACCTCTAGTGGAACAGACTAGGAATTAAAATAATAATTTGCAAGTTTTTTTCCTGACTGTTCATGTCAAAATTCTAAATAGCAGATGTCCCATAAAAGAACATGTTGTGTATACATAAATGTTAACTAAGAACCAGAGAGGAAAATGTACGTAAAATCTTATCAAAATCTGTGACCAGACATAAGGTATCACAAATGAACAAATGGCTATGAATGTAGTATAAAACAGGAACATAAATGTGCTAATGTAATGCTGCATTAAAGCTTAGCTGCTGAATAATCAGGGCACAGGAAGCATCACTGACCTTACATGTGGGTTTGATGTGGCTGTGTAATATTTAAAACTATAGGCTTGCTATGCACCAGCGGTTCTGAATGCTTGCCTGGCTTACAGGGGCCAAAAGAGATAATTTGCATATTTAGTAGAGGTGCATTGTGGGTAACCACAAATGTTCACTTATAGCTGAATTATTTCAAGTTTCCTTCTGTTTTAATAAGGCAAATTTCAGCAAGCATTGCTTATAGTAGGAGGTATTTTCGGTCTCTTTTAGCCCCCTATAAATTCCTAGTGGTTTGGGTAACCCCAAGCTGCTTGGTAACTCTGCTGACCTTAAAATGATTGAGAAAATATACTTTTATGTACAATCATCTACAAAGGTCATGGCACCAGTAGTATGTGAGGAGTTACTCTGTGGTTTCAGGCTTCCAGTAATACCAACAGGCTTTTCAGGGTTGTAGCAATAGCCATAGAAGCCATAGCAGCTGCTATGGGGCCTTGGGGCAGAGGCGGCCCAGGTTGTACTTGATGTGTTCACTATTAACTTGCCTTTATTTAGCTCATACACAGTGTACATTGCATGGGAATGTAAATTGCCCAGTCAGCTCATATTCATAGGGTAGGGGCAGGTGGCATTGCTCAGAATTGCCTAGTTCTGAGGGCCCCTCAATTTTTTTTTGCCATTTTTATAGTACTGATGTCACTTCTTTGTCATATAGCTTTCCTTCTGTGAAGCCTGCAATCTAATCCCTACCATAGACATATTCTTCTGTTCCTTCCATAGTCTAAGCATAATTCTGGGAGAACTACAGTGTAATTAAAGTATTAGTACATTTTTGGGGATGTGAAAGAAAGTTGGAATAGGTGGATGAAAGCCACATACAAACACATGCAGATAGTGCTGTAGTTGGGATTCAAACCTGAGGCTCTTGCACTGTAAGGAGAGAGTATCTACATTATGCAACAATACTGCCCTGTCTTTTCTTCATTACGTTTTTGATTTACATACTTGTGTGCAGTATGCAGACACTTGCTAACAAAGTCAAAAAATATCTAATCACCAGAAAAATGCTGTTATTTATGTAGCTATGGTGGCAAGTTGGCATGATGCAGGGTTGTCCAACACGAGTCCTCAGGGGCCATAGCCATGGCCCTTGGCCCTTGAGGAATGGAGTTGGGCAGCCCTGGCATAGTGAATAGCACAGTCACCTTCTCAGCGCTGGGTCCTCTGTTTGGATCTCAGCCAGGGCACTATCTACATTTAGTTTCAACATTTTCAACATTGTAAAATAATGATCAAAATGTATAGCAATTTCCAAGTTATTAAAGGGTGAGAGAGCCCAGCCCTTGTGAGCTTACAATCTAAAGGAACAGGGAGGAAACAACAGGTGGGGTAACATACAACATGTACCTAGATGTCGTGTGTTTTAGGCTAAGATGATCAACCCCCCCAAAATCAATGTATTGTTAATTCACTGGGCATGCTGGAGTGAACAGTTTCTCAGCTAAATCAATGAAAGCGATTACATTAAATGGGAAGATTGAAACATGTATGGTTAGCCTCATCCAGAACACATACAAACGATTGTTAAGGGTGAGCTTTGGGCTCATCTCCAGCCAATTATTTCTTGCACAGAGTGGTCACAGGGTGCAAACCTTTTCCACTTTGTTATTAGTGTTGCTGTACCTGATGAGAATAATTTCCCTAGCTTCCTGTTGCTATGATACAGTCGGGTCAGTTAAAAATGGCGCACAGCGCCATCGGGATAAAAAGGGCGCCCCATAGACTTACATTATATAACGCTATTTAGCGTTATAAGTGTTAAAAATGGCGCAGGCAGTGTGCCTTACACTTATAACGCTAAATAGCGTTATAAGTGTTCAAAAATGCAGCGGGGGTCGGGGGAGGAGAGAGGCAGCGGGACACTGGAGGGACATAGGCATCGGGGGAGGATGTGCAGAGGCATACGTTACCTTGTCCTGGGCCGCCGATCGCTCCTTCCCTCTGCTCCTTCACTTCTTCCATTCGTTTACTGTAGTCCTGCAGCCGGCCAATCACCATGTAGCTTCAGTCTCCTGCAGGATTGCTGCAGGACTACAGCATACGAATGGAAGGAGCGGAGGGAAGGAGCAATCGCCGGCCCAGGACAAGGTAACGTATGCCTCTGCATACATCCGCTGTCTATGCCCTCTAGTGTCCCGCTGCCTACACTAGCAGCCCCCGCTGCCTATACTAGCAGCCCCCTGCATGTTTTTCATGGCACACCGCTCTGCAATCAATGTAGCATAAAACGAAATTTACCGTTTTATTGTATTTACATTAAAACGGTAAATAGCGTTTTATGATACATTTATCGGCAGAACGGTGCGCCATTTTTCTCCCTGCGCCATTTTCAGATGGACCCGATACAGTAGTTTGACCAGGAAAAAGTTTCCACTCAAAAAAGAGTTTTCTTCTATCGTTGCTGAATAGTTTTAACCAGTTCCTCTTTCTAGAAAGGAAGTGAGAACTTTTTTTTCCGAAACAGATTGTGAACTTTTACCACTTTGTTGAACAACTATAATAAAAGTGTTGAATGGCATTAAGCTTTACGTCTATTCTGGGACGACTTTATTATACAGCTATTCGTGTATTAAAAACTCTGTGTTACAGGGCTTAAACTGAAACTTTCATATCTTTACAGATACCAATGCTGCATTATGTAATTCATAAAACTATGTAGATTAAAAGAATGAAATCAGCATAAATACAGCGAGAAAAGGGGGAAAAACAGTGCTTTAGGTATAAACAGTGTCAATAGCAGGGAACCTGGCAAATTATTACACTGAAAATTTGAAAATGAATATAGCTTTATAAAACTACAAAGGCAAACAGTTGATGTGAACATATACTGATAATAACCATGGATACCAGCAGAATAAGACTGTATATAAAATGTTTTCAAAAATTGCACTATGCTAGCTTTAAACAATTTCATTCAATTAGGCTGCTTACACACCAAGACGTTACAGGCGCACGTTAGTGCGCCTGTAACGCTCCCCGAACGCATAGCAATGTAACACAAGTGGGCTGTTCACACAGCCCACGTTGCGTTACATGTAATGCTGCACGTTCGGTGCAAAGTGCAGCATGCTACGGCGTTGGAGCGGCTATAGCCGCGTTAGACTGTTTGCACATGCGCAGTGGGGGGCGGAGAGGAGGCGGGGAGAGCCAGCTACAGTAGCCGCGCACATGGCTACTTAATATTCACTGCACTGGCGGCAGCTGATTGGCCGGCGGGACCACGTGATGCGGAGTGTCTCGCTCCGCATCACGTGGTCCCGCTGGCCAATCAGCGCCACTCTGGGAGACATTATAGGAATCGAGCCGCCGAACGCGGCTCACTCTACCGTCGGCTTTTGCAGCACCATACGTTGTGTTAGGTGCACGTTATGCGACCTTAACGTGGCACCTAACACAACGTCTTGGTGTGCAAGAAGCCTTAAAGTAAGATACCATTTATGACAGAATGATAATGGTTTAAAGCAAAGCTGAACTTAAAATAAAATTGTGAGATAAATATTTTTATGTCCCTCGCTCCTTCCCTACGAGTCAGCGACGGTCCAAGCAACCTCAAGATGGCTTAAGGAAGCCCCAGGTAAGTATGGAACCTGAGACTTTTTTGTCTCAGGTTCCCTTTAAGTAGTAATGGCAAATAGAACTATCCTGAAATCTCACCACTCTAAAGCCATGTACACATTTATGAGGCGTGTTACTCTACAGGCATCACTTGGCCTCGACCCAGTTTCATCTAGCTTGTGTACAAGGTGTTATTATCTGTTTAACCATTTAAGGACCACGGTGTTAAACCCCCCTAGTGACCAGGCCATTTTTTACTAAATGGGCCACTGCAGCTTTAAGGCCTCGCTGCACATGTCAGCACATAAGTGATCCCCCCTTTTTCTCCTCACCAACAGAGCCTTCTATTGGTGGTGTCTTATCGCTCCCTCACTGTTTTTTTGTTTGTTTGTTTTTGTAAATATTTTTATTTTATTTTTTAATAAATGTACTTTTTTATTATTTTTACCTCACTCCCTCCCTCCCTTCCCCAGTCAGCCTATCACAGCAGATCGCTTCTGTGTCCCCCAGGGGGACAGCCGTGTCACACGGCTGTCTCCTGTACAGCGCTGCCTTAGATCACAGCGCTTCACATAGTTATAATTATTTTGCGAAACCGCCGTCTAACAGTCTCTGCTTGGAGACTAAAGGTGGAGTGAAGCTCCGTCATCTGAGCGGAGACGATGCATGTGTGCTCTCCTGCATGCCCCATAGGAAGCCATTCACACCAATCGACGTGGAGTGGTCCTGGGGCTGCTGCCGCGTTCACGCTAATTGGCGTGGAGCGACTGGCAAGCGGATAAAACCTGCAATGTTAGAGAGATAATCTCAAATTTTTACATAGAGATTAGCATTTTGCCTGATTTAATATTTTCACAAAAATATTCTAGGAAAAAAAGTATACATTTAAATGCGGTAAATGTAGCAGCCTAACGGTAGTGTAAATTTACCCATGTCAAAAGAAAAAGCAATGAATTTCATGACGGGGTGTCCAGGGGGTCCAAACGTAGTGCGTACGGACCCCCTGGAAACGTGTGGAAGTGGAAACACTTTGGTTAGGGATCACTATACAGCCGCAATAAGGCTGTATAAGGATCTTTAGCTATTTTTCTAAGCATTTTTTTGTTCACAGTGTGGGAAATGTAAAAAATCACTCTTACGAATTTTATATCCTGGATATAAGGGTCCCCCCTTGTATCCATCTCACTTATGTGTTTCATGCCCCGGATATAAGGGTCACCCCTTGTATCCATCCCCCTTATGTGTTTCATGCCCCGGATATACCCCATATATCCACCCCCTTATGTGTTTCATGCCTCAGATATAAGGGGGAATCTTTTTATGTCCTGGATATAAGGGTCCCCACTTATGTGTTTCATGTCCTGGATATAAGAGTCGCCCCTTAAATTCCCCTTATGTGTTTCATGCCCCGGAAATAAGGGGGGAGTGTTTCATGTCCCGGATATAAGGGCCCCCCCTTATATCCACCCCCCTTATGTGTTTCATGCCTCGGATAGAAGGGTAGAGTGTTTCATGCCCCGGATATAAGGGTCCTCCCTTATTTCCACCCCCCTTATGTGTTTCATGTCCCGGATATAAGGGTCCTCCCTTATATCCACCCCCCTTATGTGTTTCATGGCTTGGATATAAGGGTGGAGTGTTTCATGTCCTGGATATAAGGGTCCCCCCTTATATCCACCCCCCTTATGTGTTTCATGGCTTGGATATAAGGGTGGAGTGTTTCATGTCCTGGATATAAGGGTCCCCCCTTATATCCACCCCCCTTATGTGTTTCATGGCTTGGATATAAGGGGGGAGTGTTTCATGTCCTGGATATAAGGGTCCCCCCTTATATCCACCCCCCTTATGTGTTTCATGCTTTGGATATAAAGGGGGAGTGTTTCATGTCCCGGATATAAGGGACCCTCCTTATATCCGCCTCCCTTATGTGTTTCATGTCCCGGATA
This sequence comes from Hyperolius riggenbachi, assembly GCF_040937935.1. Taxonomy (NCBI): domain Eukaryota; kingdom Metazoa; phylum Chordata; class Amphibia; order Anura; family Hyperoliidae; genus Hyperolius; species Hyperolius riggenbachi. Next base: position 436,270,539 of record NC_090647.1, read on the forward strand.
TAAGGGTCCCCCCTTATATCCACCTCCCTTATGTGTTTCATGCCTCAAATATTAGGGGGGGAGTGTTTCATGTCCTGATATCAGGGTCCCCACTTATGTGTTTAATGCCCCGGATATAAGGGTCCCCCTTTATATCCCCCTTATGTGTTTCATGCCTCGGATATAAGGGGGGAGTGTTTCATGTCCCGATATCAGGGTCCCCACTTATGTGTTTCATGCCCTGGATATAAGGGTCCCCCTTTATATCCCCCTTATGTGTTTCATGCCTCGGATATAAGGGGGGAGTGTTTCATGTCCCGATATCAGGGTCCCCACTTATGTGTTTAATGCCCCGGATATAAGGGTCCCCCTTTATATCCCCCTTATGTGTTTCATGCCTCGGATATAAGGGGGGAGTTTTTCATGTCCCGATATCAGGGTCCCCACTTATGTGTTTCATGCCCCAGATATAAGGGTCCCCCCTTATATCCAGGGATGCTCACCGGATGAAATCTGGATGAAATTCAAATGAGTTTCATTCGGATTTCATCCAGATAATAAAGCACCTCAGCGGGTGTGCGAGAGGGGGTTAAACATACCCAACAGGCATCTTCTTTAACGCGTCTCACAGCGCTTCCCACTCTGCATTCCAAGCCACGTCATGTGACTACTACGCTTCCTCCTTCAACCCGGAAAGAGGAAGCGTAGTAGTCACGTGACCGCGGCTTGGAACGCAGAGTGGGATGCGCCGTGGGACAGGTTAAAGAAGATTCCTGCTGGGTAAGTTTAACCCCCTCTCGCACACCCGCTCAGGTCCTTTAATTACCTGGACGAAATCCGACTGAAACTCATTCGGATTTCATCCGTTGAGCATCCCTGCTTATATTCCACTCATGTGTTTCATGTCCCGGATATAAGGGTCCCCTCTTTTAATCCCCTTATGTATTCATGCCCCATTATGTATGTCCCGTAGCGCAATGCTGTCAGACGTGCTGGCTCTGCCCCAAGTCTGACAGTAGAGCCAGCACTTCTGACAGCATTACGCTACGGGAACTGGCCGGGACTGAGGTAGCGTGGAGAATCCAAAAGAATGCCGCCGCACGGACAAGTGGGAAGTGGGACGCTGCATTAAACTCGCTAAGGGGGCGGACATTCTCCCTAAAGAAGGAGACACACTTGTTACAAGCCCTGGGCTGTGTAAGCGTAACTTAAATCGTAGGCAGAGGCTTGTGTGTTATATGCATGCAGTGACATGATGTTTTTATGGTCTTATATTTTCTGGATGGAATAAAACGTTACTGTGGGAAGCTTTCCACTGTTGTGCCTGTGTAACGATTGTGGAACTTCCTCCGTGATCAGCGCACAACGCGTGCGCTGACACGGCGGAAATCCTCCACAAGCGTATAATTGCAGGAACCCAGCAAAAGGTGCTACGCACCCGTAGAGGGAAATTCCTGTCGGCAGATGGCGTTGTGGAGTGCAGAGGAACCAATCCTCTGTACCTCCACAAATGCCAGACAGGAATTGTACGAAGTGCAGAACGCAATCGCAAGAGAAGCGAGTGCGAATGAGAACGAGCAAAGGGACAGGTTGTATGTGTGTGCACCAAACTAGTCGTCAACCCGCGACGGTGCACACACCACAGCAGATAAGAAGTAGGAACGCGATCGCGAGAGGTGCGATCGCCAGACGTGACACAAGGCTACAGCAAGGTGGAGCACGAGAGTAGCAAAGGTACAGCAAATCATACAATGAGGAGATACGGAAAATAACAAACGCTAGCTAACCGCGAACACCGCACTCATTCGCAACAGTGCACGCGGTTATGCGCGGTCTCCACGTGATAAGCACAATAGAGACAAGCACGCCTAACTAACCATCGACAGACAAACATGAAACAGAGGACGCGAACGGTTGCTTAACGGTTACCTCACCGAGCCTCCAGCAAGCGTTCGTAGCAGACAAGACAGACACACGAAAACAGGGACAAGCGAAAGATAGGATCCACAGCACTAGCGAAAGTGGCTAGCGCGATCCAGGAAGACAGAACAGAAGGATCCACAGCACTAGCGCAGGATGCCAGTGCGATCCAGGTAGACAGAACAGAAGGATCCACAGCACTAGCGCAAAGCTAGTGCGATCCAGGCAGACAGAACAGAGTAGCAGACCAGAAGGATCCACAGCACTAGCGCAAGGCGATTGCGATCCAGGAAGGCAGAACAGAAGGATCCACAGCACTAGCGGAAAGTGGCTAGCGCGTTCCAAGGAGACAGAACAGAAGGATCCACAGTACTAGCGCAAGATGCTAGTGCGATCCAAGTGAGACAGATCAGAAGAGATAGCTGGTAGCAACCGCTGCACCAGCTATACTCCAAGAACAGAGATCAGAACGATTTCCTGTCGACCACCGCTGGGACAGGACAATCGCAACAGAACAAACAAAACAGATAAGCAATCCTAACTGCACTAGGGGAACCTGCCTAGCGCAGTTTCAGAAATTACTCTAAGCTGAGCGTTTCACAGGAAGGAATCCTTATGACAAGCCCAGCATTGTGGGAAACACATAGTACTTATAGTACATGCCTCCAATGAATGTGGCCAGGCAATTTGCATGACAACGTATGCAAATTCCTCTGCAAGCACAAGCTGCAAAACTGACAGAAGCTCTTCTTTCCAGAGTCCTGCAGCATGCAAACCTAAACAATGGTCAAAAAGCTGCCTGCCTGCACAGGCAGCTGAGCAGATCATTACAGCCTGTTTGGAGAGAAGAGTGTATGATCAAAAGCTCATACCCCACCAATCAGGGACACTAAGGGCCCACCAGGAAAGCTTCAGCTGGGGGCCCGCCAACCCCCGCCCCAATTTTGGGCTCACATAAGCATGTACTCTAGAAATATTGCACTATATATATATATATACATAATTGGGTAGGACATTAGATTATGGTAGGGAATAGATTGTGAGCACTTCTGAGGACAGTCCATAACAGGGAGATGTCCACATACGACGCGGTCATAATGGGTTATGGGCAGACTTAAAAATACACAAAATAACACAAAATTCACAAAATAAGTAGCGGTGTTATTCACAGAGAGTGGGTACGACCAGATACATTTTAGATAAAATAATCAAGTAGTTATGTGCCTCATGATAATTCATTAAGTAGTCAAATGCCGCAAAATAAAACAATGAATTAGTCAAACACCTCCAGATAAAATAATTAAGTAGTCAGGTACCTTACAATGAACAAAATAAATAGCCAGGTGCATCAAAATAAATTAATTTAATAGCCAAATGGGCCCTGTATACATAAATTAAGTAGCCATGTTCCCCAAAAAGCATAAGTGGTCATATGCCCATATATATCAGTATTAGGTAGCCAGTGCTGGCTCGGGAGGGCTGGGTGCTTTGCTGGGTGGTCTTAGAGTATGCAGGGCCAGGGCCTGAGGCAAGTGTCATATGAAGGTAGGCAGATCTATAAGTGTCCCCAGTGTAGGTAGGAAGGTCTACAGATGTCCCCAGTTTAGGTAGGCAGGTCTGTAGGCATCCCCATTTTAGGTAGACAGGTCCAGGGGCAGACTGACTATTCGGGCACTCGGGCACGGAGGGGCCCGCCAGAGCACCATGAGCAGGAGGGGAGGCAGCCGGTAAAGGGGAGCAGTATGTACAGCAACGGAGAAGGGGGGAAGTTTCCCCCACCTTCCCTCACCTTGGGGCCCCCCTTCCTGGCTCTCCCCTCCGGTAACTCGGCAGCTAACAGCGGGCGGGGACTTACCACCGTTCCTCCAGCCGCAAGGGATGCTCTGCTCTGTGCGCGGTTAGTCTGGTCTTCAGTAGACCAGATTAGCCACGCACAGAGTAGAGCTCCCTCCGGCTGCTGGAAGAACGGCGGTAAGTCGCTGACCGCTGTTAGCCGCCGAGTTACCGGAGGGGAGAGCCAGGAAGGGGGGCCCCAAGGTGGGGGAAATTCCCCCCTTCCCCACGCTCTGCACACCGCTCCCTTTTACTGCGCTTCTCCCCTCCTGGGGGACACCTATAGACCTAGCTACATACTGGGGACACCTAAGACCTTTGCTGCATATACTGGGGACATCTATACACATTGCTACATATACTGGGAATACCTATACACCTGGCTACATATACTGGGGACACCTATAGACCTGGCTTTACTGGGGACATCTATAGACCTGGCTGCATATACTGGGGACACCTATACGCATTGCTACATATACTGGTTATACCTATAGACCTGGCTACAGATGCTGGGAACACCTATAGACCTGGCTATCTATACTGGAGACACCTATACACCTGGCTATCTGTACTGGGGATACCTATAGACCTGGCTTCCTATTCTGGAGACACCTGTAGACCTGGCTATCTATACTGGGGACACCTATAGTCCTGGCTACCTATTCTGGGGACACCTATAGTCCTGGTTACCTATTCTGGGGACACCTATAGACCTGGCTATCTAAACTGGGGACACCTATAGACCTGGTTATCTATTCCAGGGACTCCTATAGACCTGGCTACTTATACTGGGGACACCTATAGACCTGGATACCTGTACTGGGAACACCAATACACCTGGCTACTTCCACTGGGGATACCTTTAGACCTGTTAACTATACTGGAGGCACCTATTTTGGGGTACCTGCTGCCAGATTAACTATTTTTGGGGAACCGATGCTTCCAGATTATGTGTATTTTTGGGAAACCGCTGCCAGATTGTGTATGTTGGGGGAACCACTGCTTCCAGATTATGTGTATTTTGGGGGAACCACTGCTGCAAGATTACATGTATTTTGGATGATCCGCTGCCAGATTATGCATATTTTGGGCAACCGCTGCCAAATGATGTGTATGTTAGGGAAACTGCTGCTGCCAGATTATGTCTATTTTGGGGGAACGACTGCCATATTATCTGTATTTTGGAGGAACCTCTGCCAAATGGCGTAGATTTTTGGTGAAATTCGGTTAGATTACATGTATTTTGGGGGGAAACACTAAGGCAGAGCTCAAACTTCCTCGACAGACCTTTTACATCACTGCCAAGGTCATGTATATTTTGCCCCACCCATGGCCACGCCCACATTCTGTTGCGTGACCACACCCATCAGGGCAACACCAGGCCGCCTCCGAATGGCCTCCATCAGAGATGCGCCTAGCCCCCCCAGGAACTACAAACGCACCTTGAACCCAAACAGAAGCTCTGCATATACACCAAAAGCATGGCTGTTAAGTGGGAGCAGCTGACCAAAAACGAATTACATTAGTACATAGCAAGGAAATGAGCAGCGCTACTTAAAAACAGACTAGTGCCTACCTGCAAAAGAGTGCAAGCCCCACCTGTGGGGTCGAATACACACCGAGCATACACATGAGGAGGATGTTGGTTTCCATTAACAGCTTGCATGCAACCTATTAAGTACTCGTCCCTCCCACTGCAAAGAAGTCAATCCTCCATGGGAGGGGCCTAACACTAACTAAATCCTAACCTATGAATATGCATAGCCTGGGTGCGGCTAATCAAATAAAATCGAAAATTGAAAATTGCGCAAAAAGGTGGATCAGCGCAATACCAGGCCGCCTCCGAATGGCCTCCATCAGGGATGCGCTGAGCCCCCCCAGGAACTACAAACGCACCTTGAACCCAAACAGAAGCTCTGCATATACACCAAAAGCATGGCTGTTAAGTGGGAGCAGCTGACCAAAAACAAATTACATTAGTACATAGCAAGGAAATGAGCAGCGCTACTTAAAAACAGACTAGTGCCTACCTGCAAAAGAGTGCAAGCCCCACCTGTGGGGTCGAATACACACCGAGCATACACATAAACTGTCTACCACTAGAGGAGGATGTTGGTTTCCATTAACAGCTTGCATGCAACCTATAAAGTACTCGTCCCTCCCATTGCGAAGAAGTCAATCCTCCATGGGAGGGGCCTAACACTAACTAAATCCTAACCTATGTATATGCATAGCCTGGGTCGTTTTTGGTCAGCTGCTCCCACTTAACAGCCATGCTTTTGGTGTATATGCAGAGCTTCTGTTTGGGTTCAAGGTGCGTTTGTAGTTCCTGGGGGGGCTCAGCGCATCTCTGATGGAGGCCATTCGGAGGCGGCCTGGTGTTGCGGTGATCCACCTTTTTGCGCAATTTTCAATTTTCGATTTTATTTGATTAGCCGCACCCAGGCTATGCATATACATAGGTTAGGATTTAGTTAGTGTTAGGCCCCTCCCATGGAGGATTGACTTCTTCGCAGTGGTAGGGACGAGTACTTTATAGGTTGCATGCAAGCTGTTAATGGAAACCAACATCCTCCTCTAGTGGTAGACAGGTCATGTGTATGCTCGGTGTGTATTCGACCCCACAGGTGGGGCTTGCACTCTTTTGCAGGTAGGCACTAGTTTGTTTTTAAGTAGCGCTGCTCATTTCCTTGCTATGTACTAATGTAATTCGTTTTTGGTCAGCTGCTCCCACTTAACAGCCATGCTTTTGGTGTATATGCAGAGCTTCTGTTTGGGTTCAAGGTGCGTTTGTAGTTCCTGGGGGGGCTCAGCGCATCTCTGATGGAGGCCATTCGGAGGCGGCCTGGTGTTGCGCTGATCCACCTTTTTGCGCAATTTTCAATTTTCGATTTTATTTGATTAGCCGCACCCAGGCTATGCATATACATAGGTTAGGATTTAGTTAGTGTTAGGCCCCTCCCATGGAGGATTGACTTCTTCGCAGTGGGAGGGACGAGTACTTAATAGGTTGCATGCAAGCTGTTAATGGAAACCAACATCCTCCTCTAGTGGTAGACAGGTCATGTGTATGCTCGGTGTGTATTCGACCCCACAGGTGGGGCTTGCACTCTTTTGCAGGTAGGCACTATTCTGTTTTTAAGTAGCGCTGCTCATTTCCTTGCTATGTACTAAATTATTAGATCTTACTCTGTAAAAAATAACATGAAATGTGGGCAACGCTGATACGGGCCCCATCATCTCCTATTGCCCGGGGGCCCCATGAATTACCAGTCCACCCCTGGTCGGGTTTATAGGTGCCCCTAGTATAGGTAGCCAGGTCTATAGGTGTCCCCAGTTTAGGTAGGCAGGTCTATAGGTGTCCCCACTATTGGTAGCCAGCCAGGTCTATAGGTGCCCCCAGCCTGGAAGGGGCGGCATTGGGCACAGAGCAGCAGGGAGGGGGATAGCCTCCCCCTTCCTTCACCTGTGCCCCCCCCCCTTGCATACTCCCCCCTCCAGAATTGCAGCCAGCCAGCGGCAGGGGTGGGAATCACTTACCGAGAGTCAGAGAGCTCTGCGTGCTGCTGTTGTTCTGGTCTTCTGCACTGTCCAATCACGCTCTCACAGGAAGTACAGTGAGAGCGTGATTGGATAGTGCAGAAGATCAGACCAGACTAGTGGCACGCAGAACTATCTGACTCTTGGTAAGCCGTCCCCCACTGCTGCCGCTGGCTGGCTGCGCTACATTCTGGAGGGGGGAGCGGGGAGGAGGGCCCCAGGTGAGGGAGGGTGGGGAGGCTTCTGTTCTGTGCCCACTGCCCCCCCTTCATGCACTGTGCACCTTCTTCTTCATTACTGGGGCCCCCGGGGGCAAGAGGCCCACCGGGCAAAAACCCGAGCTCCCGCCGGCCCTGTCCGACACTGCCACCAATTCTCTATGGTGGAGAGGATCTGGTGAGCAGTTTAATAGCACAGATGGGGGAGTGTGGTCACGCACTGGTCACCAAGTGTGGTTGTTCACTTTAGAAGCTCTGAATAATGTAAACAGTATAACGCTATGTGGAGTTGCATCTTGTTATAGGTTGCATAGATTGGAGAATGCAGCAGAAAAACTTTGACTAACTCGAAAACCTTGTAAGCCTGCGCAGTACGCTCTGGTCCACGTGGTGGTGATTGACAGCGCCGCTCACGCAGGTGCAGTACAGGCCGACCTCCAGGTCGGCCTGACATCATCACTGCGGATCGGGAGGCAGAGGCGGCTAATGGCTGACGGCAGAGCTGCGGCGAGGGAGGGACATGCTGAGAGCTTGGGGCTAGACGAAACCCCGGGAAAGTAGCACTTATTTTGCTATAACATGCCTGATAACTCCTTTAAAGGGAACCAGAGGCCCCAGAAAAAAGATTCTATACATACCTGAGGCTTCCTCCAGCCCCATACGCACGGATTGCTCCCACGCCGCCGTCCTCCGCTTCCTGTATCTGGCGGTACCGGGTCCCGTAGTTTCGGCGTGTCGGCCAGTCGGCGGCAGCACGCGGCCAATTGTCCTCATCACAGGGGCTCCCGGCATACCCTTACGCGTGCAGCTGCCTACTGCGCAGCCGCACGCGTAAGGATATGGAGGGAGCCCCTGCACATGCGGACAATTGGCCGCGTCCGCCGGAAGTGAGGGGACCTGGTACCGGCGGATTCAGGAAGCGGAGGACGGCGGCGTGGGAGCGATCCGTGCGTATGGGGCTGGAGGAAGCCCCAGGTATGTATAGAATCTTCTTTCTGGGGCCTCTGGTTCCCTTTAAGAGTGGGACAAACTGACAAAAAATTATATCTAGACTATGTTAAAAGGGAACCCAGACAATCAAAGCAATGTCAGGCTATTATTAAAATATACTAGTCAACAGACAAAATCTGAAATATTTATTCAAGTATATGCATACCAAATGTATAACACAGACAAATAGTCTACAATTTTGAAAGGTAAGGTCTCACAATGAACATAAAGTGAAGTAAAGCTATACGTGTATGTGAATTTGCTCAATCTGTGTGCCAACTGAAGACGTACATGTTGTAGAGTTGTTCTGCTTTGGTGGCTTTTTTTAGCATAAAAACATTGTTTGATACACAATGCTTGCCAGCTATATTCTAGCTCAAGAAAGAGGCTTTTTCAATGTTTGGAACCTGCATTTTAAGTAGCAAGCAGAAAGTTCCAGGCCAGCATTTGTCAGTGATGGTTGTTGCTCCATATCCATAAGTTAAAGCAGCCCTGAACTCAGAACTTCCTCTCTGCTTTAAAAGATAAGCTACAGCATACTAACCTTTAAAGAAAAAAAAAACATTCCTTTGTTACAGCTTACAGAACACCTGCAATAAATCTGCAGTGTGTCTGCTTCCTGCTTTCATGGAAACAGACAAAGGGTTAACATCCTGTTTTTCAGTATTAGCTGTGTCTGCCAAAGACTGCAGAATGTTTGTGTTGACACAGCTGAGAGATCAAATAACACATGTGATTACTTGAAGATGATGGGGAAATAGGGCTGGTTTTCACTGCAAGAGCTTTTTATAAGCGCTTTTGATTTTAAAAGCTCTTAACAAGGGGTTTTCAAATCATTAGCACTAAAAAAGCTCTTGCAGTGTGAAACAGCCCATAGACAGGCTCTTCTCTCTCAAAATACACATGGTTAATTTCTCTCCATTTTCCTTGTGTCCTGTGTACGATTTCAGGTCCACTTTAAGTTTTCTGTAAGCTTAGGAACTTGACAGGGTTGCTTTAAAGAAGGCTGGCAACTTGTATGAATAATGGCTTGCATGTCTAAAAGGGAACTGCTGTCGCTGATTCCCAGTATGGCATGCATGGTGTAATGTGAAACAAATGATGTCTGCATCCTATATTTTCTTCTTTTCCCAATCTCATTCTGCTTCCTGTCAAAGAAATTTCCAGACTTTCACGATCTAAATTTACTGAACAATAGGAGGGCTTTTAGCTGCCACTGGGACTATCCATTGTGGAGAAAGAAAAATGTCTATCCAGAGACTCAAACATTAACAGACAAATTGGACAGGTTGTATATGTGTTGGTGTGCCTTTATCTCCAGCTCCATCTTATGTCTTTGTGAAAGATGTTCCAGCTGTATGGGAAATCCCACAGAGGATACTAAAACCAATTCAAGCTGTCTACATGTTTTCTGTGACCATTTACATATTTTAAACTTTAGCTTATATACGTTCAAGCAAACACTTTTACTTGGATATTTACCTATTTGCTGCTGCACTCACCTGATTGATGCTTGGTGACAACTAAGCACATGGGTATTTGCCTTTCTCGTCACTCTGTTTACTCTGTCTTGATTCTGACACTGTCCGTCACTTTACGAGTAGATGAACGATAGATATGTTGAATGCACCAATGAAATATTAATGCGTTCTGAATGATTCATTACAAATTTGTGCAAGAGCAAGAACATTTTATTCATGTGGACAAGATGGAAGCTATGTCAGAAAATAAGTTCATCATAAACAGGAAGAATATGTCATTGCTGATAATATATGCACTTTTGTATAATAGTGTTTCACTCACCTGAGAAAATTTTCTGTGACATTTTCAAGCGAAATCAGATTTTGAAGTATGAAAAAGAAATAGATAGCTGTGAATGGAAAAAAGAAAGCTCCTCTCTTTTGAAATTTGTGGAATTTCATCCAGGAAGTCCTCAAGTTAGGGGATCCACTCAACCTCTGACAGCCAGTCAATGAAGGAACCAGGTGGCTCAAGCCTGAATAATGTATGAAGAAGGTAGGCTCTGCATGATGACCCATAGGTTGCAAAACTTAATTGATTCAGGTAAAAACCAAAACAAAGTTTGCTAATGTGTTTCAGACACGACTGATACTTAATCAGAACATAGGTTTTCAGTGTGAGGTAGGACATATACTGTATATAGGAAAATGAGCACAACCTCACTAACAATGAACTCCCAGACACCTCTACAAAGGGAGGTCTAGCACATAAAAGACGAGAACTCCTCATAACATACTTTTAAAAACAAAGCAATAACCTATGCTAGGCTTGTAGCATGAGCTGCACTACTGTTCATATACCAGATGGTACCAATGCAGGGGATAGGTGACTTGCATGTAGAAAGTCATTTATCTCCTGGGATTTAGGCCCTTTTGTCTTGAAGATAATGCTCTTGGGAAAACTACCAAAACCTTATAAATCCTCTATAATAAAACCCTTGTGTCCCTGCGTCACGCTGCACAGCACAGACTCAGCCTCACCGAGACAGGAGGACAGGGACGGGGCCAGGGAGCTGGGTGGGCGTGTGAGCTGGCAGCCGGGTGTGCGACGGGTGCACACAGATGTGCAGTAACAGGCGGCGGTGAGAAAACACAGACCTAGAGCCCGTTCTTAAATGGGCTTGGGTCTGCTAGTATCATTATCATATCCTTCAAAATAGCTAGAAATTTCAAACAAATTCCAAAAAAACTGAAAGCAATTCTGCACATCAGCCTCTTCTAATGCAAAAATGCAAATTTAATGTGAGTAAATGAAAGGGAAGCAGGAAATGTGGGTGCATGAGGCAAGCAGACAAAAAGCACACCACCATTGACTTTCATGTTAAAGAGACACTGAAGCAAATTAATTTTGTCCTTTTTACCTTATAAATCACTTCAGTGCTCTCAGCACAAGTAAACCGCCGCGTCCCCGCCGCAAAACGAGGGCTGCAGAGCCCCCAAATCCCCGGGCGACAATCTGGCCGGCATTTACACAAAGAGGCAGAGCTTTCAGCTTCAGCTCTGCCTCTCCTGATGTCAATCTCACTCTTCCTTCACAGAGAGGGGCGGGGAGAGGCGGCGATTGACGGCAGGAGAGGCAGAGCTACAGCAGAAAGCTCTGCCTCTCAGCGCAGCAAAATCCACGACCAAGTTGGTCGTGGATGTTTGCACAGGATTTGGGGGCTCTGCAGCTCTCGTTTTGTGTCGGGGATGCGACGGTTTACTTGTGCTGAGACTACTGAAGTGAATAATAAGGTAAAAAGGGCAAAATTTATTCGCTTCAGTGTCTCTTTAAATATAATTTAAAAGGCGCCCAAGGGGAAATCTGGGCCTCCAGTGAATAAAGTTTACAATGGGTGCCCGGTGATTAATGACATTTACAAACAAACTTACCATATAATAACATTTAATATATAGGGTCTTAACGACTTGCCGACCGCCTACGGCAGCTTGATGGCGGCAAAGTGGCAGCCCCAAGACCACGTAACGCAGAATGGCGTCGGGTCCTGGGACACTGTTTTGCCGGGGATCGCGTGCTGGGATGCGCGCGCATCCGCCGCCAATAGGCTCCGCCCACCCGCAACATCAACACTTTGTAAACATTACAAAGCATATTATACACTTCCTATGCGGCGATCGACGGGTTAACAACCCGCCGGTGCTTTCGATTGGCCGGCGGGTTGTTAACCCGTCGATCGCCGCATAGGAAGCGTATAATATGCTTTGTAATGTTTACAAAGTGTATTATACAGGCTGCCTCCTGCCCTGGTGGTCCCAGTGTCCGAGGGACCACCAGGGCAGGCTGCAGCCACCCTAGTCTGCACCCAAACACACTGATCTGCCCCCCCCCCCTGATCGCCCACAGCACCCCTCAGACCCCCCCCCCCCCCTGCCCACCTCCCAGACCACTGTTTGCACCCAATCACCCCCCTAATCACCCATCAATCACTCCCTGTCACTATCTGTCAAGGCTATTTTTTTTAGTCCCTAAACTGCCCCCTGGGGACTCCTGATCACCCCCCCCCCCACACACACTCCGCAGTTTCTTCCCAGACCCCCCTCCCTGTGTACTGTATGCATCTATCCCCCCTGATCACCTGTCAATCACCTGTCAATCACTCATCAATCACCCCCTGTCACTGCCACCCATCAATCAGCCCCTAACCTGCCCCTTGCGGGCAATCTGATCACCCACCCACACCATTAGATCGCCTGCAGACCCGACGTCAGATCACCTCCCAAGTGCACTGTTTACATCTGTTCTCTCCTCTAAACACCCACTAATTATCCATCAATCACCCATCAATCACCCCCTATCACCACCTGTCACTGTTACCCATCAGATTAGACCCTAATCTGCCCCTTGCGGGCACCCAATCACCCACCCACACGCTCAGATTGCCCTCAGACCCCCCCCTTATCAATTCGCCAGTGTATTATTTACATCTCTTCTTCCCTGTAATAACCCACTGATCACCTGTCAATCACCCATCAATCACCCCCTGTCACTGCCACCCATCAATCAGCCCCTAACCTGCCCCTTGCGGGCAATCTGATGACCCACCCACACCAATAGATCGCACGCAGATCCGACGTCAGATCACCTCCCAAGTGCAGTGTTTACATCTGTTCTCTACCCTAAACACCCACTAATTACCCATCAATCACCCATCAATCACCCCCTATCACCACCTGTCACTGTTACCCATCAGATTAGACCCTAATCTGCCCCTAGGGCACCCAATCACCCGCCCACACCCTCAGAATGCCCTCAGACCCCAGCCCTGATCACCTCACCAGTGCATTGCTTGCATCTATTTCCCCTCTCTAATCACACCTTAAGACACCCATCAATCACCTCCTGTCACCACCTGTCACCCCCTAGCACACCTACCCATCAGATCAGGCCCTAATTTGCCCCGTGTAGGTTCCTGATCACTCGGCCAAACCCTCAGATCCCCCTCAGATCCCCTTCAGATCACCTCCCCAGTGCACTGATTGCATCTATTTTCCCCTCTAACCACCCCCTGAGACACCCATCAATCACCTCCTGTCACCCCCTAGCACTCCTATCCATCAGATCAGGCCCAATACAACCTGTCACCTAAGAGGCCACCCTGCTTATGATCGGTTCCACAAAATTTGCCCCCTCATAGACCACCTGTCATCAAAATTTGCAAATGCTTATACCCCTGAACAGTCATTTTGAGAAATTTGGTTTCCAGACTACTCACGGTTTTGGGCCCCTAAAATGCCAGGGCAGTATAGGAACCCCACAAGTGACCCCATTTTAGAAAAAAGACACCCCAAGGTATTCTGTTAGGTGTATGATGAGTTCATAGAAGATTTTATTTTTTGTCAAAAGTTAGCGGAAATTGATTTTTATTGTTTTTTTCCCAAAGTGTCATTTTCCACTAACTTGTGACAAAAAATAAGATCTTCTATGAACTCACCATACACCTAACAGAATACCTTGGGGTGTCTTCTTTCTAAAATGGGGTCACTTGTGGGGTTCCTATACTGCCCTGGCATTTTAGGGTCCCTAAACCGTGATGAGTAGTCTATAAAACAAATGCCTCAAAATGACCTGTGAATAGGACGTTGGGCCCCTTAGCGCACCTAGGCTGCAAAAAAGTGTCACACATGTGGTATCTCCGTACTCAGGAGAAGTAGTATAATGTGTTTTGGGGTGTATTTTTACACATACCCATGCTGGGTGGGAGAATTCTCTCTGTAAATGGACAATTGTGTTTAAAAAAAAATCAAAAATGTGTCATTTACAGAGATATTTCTCCCACCCAGCATGGTTATATGTAAAAATACACCACAAAAAACATTATACTACTTCTCCTGAGTACGGCGATACCACATGTGTGACACTTTTTTGCAGCCTAACTGTGCTAAGGGGCCCAAAGTCCAATGAGTACCTTTAGGATTTCACAGGTCATTTTGAGACATTTGGGTTCAAGACTACTCCTCACGGTTTAGGGCCCCTAAAATGCCAGGGCAGTATAGCAACCCCACAAGTGACCCCATTTTAGAAAGAAGACACCCCAAGGTATTCTGTTAGGTGTATGATGAGTTCATAGAAGATTGTATTTGTTGTCACAAGTTAGCGGAAATTGATTTTTATTGTTTTTTTTTCACAAAGCGTCATTTTCCGCTAACTTGTGACAAAAAAAAATCTTCTATGAACTCACCATACTCCTAACAGAATACCTTGGGGTGTCTTCTTTCTAAAATGGGGTCACTTGTGGGGTTCCTATACTGCCCTGGCATTTTAGGGTCCCTAAACCGTGATGAGTAGTCTAGAATCCAAATGCCTCAAAATGACCTGTGAATAGGACGTTTGGCCCCTTAGCGCACCTAGGTTGCAAAAAAGTGTCACACATGTGGTACCGCCGTACTCAGAAGAAGTAGTATAATGAGTTTTGGGGTGTATTTTTATACATACCCATGCTGGGTGGGAGAAATCTGTCTGTAAATGGACAATCGTGTGTAAAAAAAATCAAATAATTGTCTATTTACAGAGATATTTCTCCCACCCAGCATCTGTATGTGTAAAGATACACCACAAAACACATTATACTACTTCTCCTAAGTACGGCGGTACCACATGTGTGGCACTTTTTTGCACCCTAAGTGCTCTAAGGGGCCCAAAGTTCATTGAGTACCTTTAGGATTTCACAGGTCATTTTGAGACATTTGGCTTCAAGACTACTCCTCACGGTTTAGGGCCCCTAAAATGCCAGGGCAGTATAGGAACCTCACAAGTGACCCCATTTTATAAAGAAGACACCCCAAGGTATTCTGTTAGGTGTATGATGAGTTCATAGAAGATTTTATTATTTGTCACAAGTTAGCGGAAATTGATTTTTATTGTTTTTTTTTTCACAAAGCGTAATTTTCCGCTAAATTGTGACAAAAAAATTCTTCTATGAACTCACCATACTCCTAACAGAATACCTTGGGGTGTCTTCTTTCTAAAATGGGGTCACTTGTGGGGTTCCTATACTGCCCTGGTATTTTAGGGTCCCTAAATTGTGATGAGTAGTCTAGAATCCAAATGCCTCAAAATGACCTGTGAATAGGACGTTAGGCCCCTTAGCGCACCTAGGTTGCAAAAAAGTGTCACACATGTGGTATCGCCGTACTCAGAAGAAGTAGTATAATGTGTTTTGGGGTGTATTTTTATATACTCCCATGCTGGGTGGGAGAAATATCTCTGTAAATGGACAATTGTGTGTAAAAAAAATCAAATAATTGTCATTTACAGAGATATTTCTCCCACCCAGCATCTGTATGTGTAAAAATCCACCACAAAACATATTATACTACTTCTCCTGAGTACGGCGGTACCACATGTGTGGCACTTTTTTGCACCCTAAGTGCGCTAAGGGGCCCAAAGTCCAATGAGTACCTTTAGGATTTCACAGGTCATTTTGCGACATTTGGTTTCAAGACTACTCCTCGCGCCCCTAAAATGCCAGGGCAGTATAGGAACCCCACAAATGACCCCATTTTAGAAAGAAGACACCAAAAGGTATTCTGTTAGGCGTATGGTGAGTTCATAGAAGATTTTATTTTTTGTCACAAGTTAGCGGAAAATGACGCTTTGTGAAAAAAAAACAATACAAATCAATTTCCGCTAAATTGTGACAAAAAAAAATCTTCTATGAACTCACCATACTCCTAACAGAATAGCTTGGGGTGTCTTCTTTCTAAAATGGGGTCATTTGTGGAGTTCCTATACTGCCCTGGCATTTTAGGGGCCCTAAACCGTGAGGAGTAGTCTTAAAACCAAATGTCGCAAAATGACCTGTGAAATCCTAAAGGTACTCATTGGACTTTGGGCCCCTTAGCGCAGTTAGGATGCAAAAAAGTGACACACATGTGGTATCGCCGTACTCAGGAGAAGTAGTATAATATGTTTTGGGGTGTATTTTTACACATACCCATGCTGAGTGGGAGAAATATCTCTGTAAATAGACAATTGTGTGTAAAAAAAAATAAAAAAAATATCATTTACGGAGATATTTCTCCCACCCAGCATGGGTATGTGTAAAAATACACCCCAAAACACATTATACTACTTCTCCTGAGTACGGCAATACCACATGTGTGGCACTTTTTTTGCAGCCTAACTGCGCTAAGGGGCCCAAAGTCCAATGAGCATCTTTAGGCTTTACAGGGGTGCTTACAATTAGGCACCCCCCAAAATGCCAGGACAGTGAACACACCCCACAAATGACCCCATTTTGGAAAGCAGACACTTCAAGGTATTCATAGAGGAGCATAGTGAGTCCGTGGCAGATTTCATTTTTTTTTGTCGCAAGTTAGAAGAAATGGAACTTTTCCATTTCTTTTTTCAAAAAAACTTTTTTTTTTTGGTCACAAAGTGTCATTTTCCGCTAACTTGTGACAAAAAATAAATTCTTCCATGAACTCACCATGCCTCTCACTGAATACTTTCGGATGTCTTCTTTCCAAAATCGGGTCATTGGGGGGGGTATTTATACTATCCTGGAATTTTAGCACCTCAAGAAACATGACAGGTGGTCAGAAAAGTCAGAGGTGCTTCCAAATGGGAAAATTCACTTTTGGCACTATAGTTTGTAAACGCTATAACTTTTACCCAATCCAATAAATATACACTGAATGTTTTTTTTTTTTTATCAAAGACATGTAGGAGAATAACTTTTGCGCTCAAATGTATAGGAAATTTTACTTTATTTGAAAAATGTCAGCACAGAAAGTTAAAAAAAGTCATTTTTTTGGCAAAATTCATGTCTTTTTTGATAATTATAATAAAAACTAAAACTCGCAGCAGCAATCAAATAGCACCAAAAGAAAGCTGTATTAGTGACAAGAAAAGGAGGTAAAATTTATTTAGGTGGTAGGTTGTATGACCGAGCAATAAACCGTGAAAGCTGCAGTGGTCTGAATGGAAAAAAAGGCTCTGGTCCTTAAGGGGTTTTATGACTGCAGTCCTTAAGTGGTTAAGGACAGCCTTTGCAGTACAGAGATATAAATGTTTGCTCAAGTAGCAACAAGCAATGTATCAATATTAAAATAAAAACCTCCCCACCCGGGTTATGTGGGAGGTACTAGTGTGAACCACAGTGGTGTGCTGGGGTCCTTGCTGATCCCCCACCTCCCTGTGTGTATGTACGTCTCAAGGAGGGGTGTAGCCATCCAGCACACAGGTAGGACAAGGAGAGTGTAATACAACTGGGTGAGAAGATATGTCCGAGGAGCAGTGTTATCAACCACCTCAGGTCCCATGTGATACTCTCACAGCAGTTGCTCAAACAACATACTAGGAAATACATACATAGGACTTGATTCACAAAGCTGTGCTAACTGTTTAGCACGGGTGTGCTAAACAGTTAGCACGTGAAGTGCCGTTCGCAGACTTTTACACGTGCAAAGTGCCGCGATCGTGCGAATCGCGGCACTTTGCGCGCCCAAAAGTCCGCGAACGGCACTTCACGTGCTAACTGTTTAGCACACCCATGCTAAACAGTTAGCACGGCTTTGTGAATCAAGCCCATAGGGTGCAAATATATACAGTGACACAACTTTAAAGTGGCTAATGTTAACCTGGCTTTACTGATGGCCCTGACTATCTATACTGGGGGTACTAATACCTGGCTATCTATACTAAGGGAACCTATACCTGGCTATCTATACTAGGGGCACATATAAATGGCTATCTATACTAGGGAAACCTATACCTGGCTATCTATACTAAGGGAACCTATACCTGGCTATCTATACTAGACGTCACTCTGAGGAAGCCAAGTTGATTGGTGAAACATGTAAGTGGGAGGAGTCCCAGGAGGCCGGCCTCGCTCACCACCAGCAACACAGGAGCGCTCGATCCCCGCTGTGATGCCAAAATCCAAGTAGGAAGCGGGTAGATCGCGCTCACCGCTACCGCCAGACCACGCCACCTGGGAGGCGCAACAGCGTGATATATGGGAATAGCAAACCAGGTGAAATCAGCGCACAATCACCGTGGACCGCAGAGTGTTGGGGACCTGCGGATGTCCGGAGGTGTAAGTCATACTAAGTATGCAGATTCACCAGGAGTACAAGTAAGCTGTGGAATAAGTTTGCTTCTAATACAGAGATATCCTAAGACATACTTACTGTGGAGGAGAATTATTGCGTTTAACGGCTGGAAGTGTATCCAATCTGTGTTCTTTCTACAAGGACCTTTTTTTCTATATTGGCCATTCATTTTTTGAGTGCACTCAGGTTTTGAACTATCCAGCATCTTGTTATTTGCAACTTGATATATTCTCTAACCTCTTTCATGAGGTTAAAGCTCACTTTAAAGCTTTCAGCTTTGCCTTAAAGGGGACAATTACATATTATGTGCCAGTCGCAACACCCATATATTTAGAATTGCTGCAGCATTCTAACCGATTTATCTGTGTGTGGTCTGAATGTGTATTGCGGATGTATGTGTGGAGGGGTGACTGAGGCACCCTGGGATCCTCATATTTTAAGTGATTTTAACTGTCTGTTGATTACTGTGAATAGGTCCACAATAAAGAATTTTTGCATTTTTGAATCATGTTGAGGTCCTGCTTTCAAAACTTCTTCGCTCTGTGGTTACTAAGTTATGTACTTTAGTTTTTGGGGCCCAAATAATTGTGTGTGTTCTTTTTTGAGGCTCTCATATTACACATCCAAATCCTGATTCTAATCCATTTGAGGACTGCCTCCCCCTTGTGTTTGTTTATATCTATACTAGGGGCACATATAAATGGCTATCTATACTAGGGAAACCTATACCTGGCTATCTATACTAAGGGAACCTATACCTGGCTATCTATACTAGGGGCACATATAAATGGCTATCTATGCTAGGGAAACCTATACCTGGCTATCTATACTAAGGGAACATATACCTGGCTAGCTATACTAGGGGCACATATAAATGGCTATCTATACTAGGGAAGCCTATACCTGGCTAGCTATACTGGTGGCACCTATACCTGGCTATACTGGAGGCACCTATGACTGGATATACTGGGGACACATATACCTGGCTATCTATACTGAGGGCACCTATACTTGGCTACCTATACTGGGGGCACCTATACCTGACAATCTATACAGAGGCACCTTTACCTGGCTATCCATACTGTGGCCATCTATACTTGGCTACCTATTCTGGAGGCACCTGTACCTGGCTACTTATACTGGCGCAATTATCCCTCATTATCTATACTTGGGGCAACTATGCCTGGCTATCTATACTGGGCGAAACTATACATGGCTACCTATACCGGGGGCACCTACAGTGGTTTGCAAAAGAATTCGGCCCCCTTGAAGTTTTTCACATTTTGTCATATTACTGTCACAAACATGAATCAATTTCATTGGAATTCCACGTGAAAGACCAATACAAAGTGGTGTACACGTTAGAAGTAGAACAAAAATCATACATGATTCCAAACATTTTTTACAAATAAATAACTGCAAAGTGGGGTGTGCGTAATTATTCAGCCCCCTGAGTCAATACTTTGTAGAACCACCTTTTGCTGCAATTACAGCTGCCAGTCTTTTAGGGCAGTGTTTCTCAACATTTTATTGGTATGTACCCCTTTTAACACCCTGTACCCCCTAGCGTAGTAAACATTATCACAAGTACCCCTTGACAAATATATATTTAACCAGAGTACATTATAATTGGTTCTAAACAATTTCCAAGCATTTAATATTGCTTTTAATTAGCTAAAATACTAATTTGGAGTTGTTTATATAAGATTTGTAATTTTCTAAAACTTTAAATGTGTTATTCTTGGCTAAGTATATGAAGCCCGAGTACCCCCTGGAACCATCAGAAGTACCCCCTGGGGTACGCGTACCACACGTTGAGAACCTAGGTTTTAGGGTATGTCTCTACCAGCTTTGCACATCTAGAGACTTAAATCCTTGCCCATTCTTCTTTGCAAAACAGCTCCAGCTCAGTCAGATTAGATGGACAGCATTTGTGAACAGCAGTTTTCAGATCTTGCCACAAATTCTCAATTGTATTTAGATCTGGACTTTGACTGGGCCATTTTAACACATGGATATTTTTTGTTTTAAACCATTCCATTGTTGCCCTGGCTTTATGTTTATGGTCGTTGTCCTGCTGGAAGGTGAACCTCCGCCCCAGTCTCAAGTCTTTTGCAGACTACAAGAGGTTTTCTTCCAAGATTGCCCTGTATTTGGCTCCATCCATCTTCCCATCAACTCTGACCAGCTTCCCTGTCCCTGCTGAAGAGAAGCACCCCCAGAGCATGATGCTGCCACCACCATATTTGACAGTGGGGATGGTGTGTTCAGAGTGATGTGCAGTGTTAGTTTTCCTCCACACATAGCGTTTTGCATTTTGGCCAAAAAGTTCCATTTTGGTCTCATCTGACCAGAGCACCTTCTTCCACATGTTTGCTGTGTCCCCCACATGGCTTGTGGCAGACTGCAAACGGGACTTCTTATGTTTTTCTGTTAACAATATCTTTTTTCTTGCCACTCTTCCATAAAGGCCAACTTTGTGTAGTGCACGACTAATAGTTGTCCTATGGACAAATTCCCCTACCTGAGCTGTAGATCTCTGCAGCTCGTTCAGAGTCACCATGAACCTCTTGACTGCATTTCTGTTCAGCACTCTCCTTGTGTGGCCTGTGATTTTAGGTGTACGGACTTGTCTTGGTAGATTTACAGTTGTGCCATACTCCTTCCATTTCTGAATGATCGCTTGAACAGTGCTCTGTGGGATGTTCAAGGCTTTGGAAATCTTTTTGTAGCCTAAGCCTGCTTTAAATTTCTCAATAACTTTATCACTGACCTGTCTGGTGTGTTCTTTGGACTTCATGGTGTTGTTGCTCCCAATATTCTCTTAGACAGCCGTCACAGAGCACCTGTATTTGTACTGACATTAGATTACACACAGGTGCACTCTATTTAGTCATTAGCACTCATCAGGCAATGTCTATTGGCAACTGACTGCACTCAGCCCAAAGGGGGCTGAATAATTACGCACACCCCACTTTGCAGTTATTTATTTGTAAAACATGTTTATAATCATGTATGATTTTTGTTCCACTTCTCACGTGTACGCCACTTTGTATTGGTCTTTCACGTGGAATTCCAAAAAAATTGATTCATGTTTGTGGCAGTAATATGACAAAATGTGGAAAACTTCAAGGGGGCCGAATACTTTTGCAAACCACTGTATACCTGGCTAGCTATACTGGGGCAACTATACCTGGTTATCTATATTGGGGGCACCTATACCAGGCTACCTATACTGGGGCATCTATACAAGGCTACCGATACTGGGGGCACCTACACCTAGATACCTGTATTGGTGGCACCTATACCAGGCTGCCTTTACAGGAGGCACATATACAGGCTATCTATACTGGGACACCTATAAAAGGCTACCTATACTGGAGGCACCTATACCTTGCTACCTATACTAGGGACTCCTATATCTGGCTACCTGTACTGTAAGATTTTTTTTAATATCCTGCCTAGCCTGCTTTCTAATTTCTATTTGGGGGGGGGGGGCATTCAAAGTTTTGCAGGGGGCCCAGAAATTTCTAGTTTCACCCCTGGCGTGGCTATGAGGAAGGTAATCTATCTTTGGTTAAAACATTTGTCCACCCAAAATATTTTTACACACTGTACCTCATCACTCCCTGTGTGAATAAGGAATGTGACTACATTTTATTTCCTTTAAATTTAAAGTTTAAGGATTTCAAAAATATGTTGGGTGTTCACACAAATATCATTGTTTGAGGCCAGTTTCACACCAGCAACCAGTGTTTTCCGATGCGGTGTAATCAGCCAACTGCACCACACTGCAACACTAAAAACAGCCTTTGGAGATACATGCGGTAATATGTGTATTGAAAAAAATATGCTTACGTGCATGCGCACTGCAACATGCACGCAAAACAGTTTAGAATATCTACTGCACCATTGACTTACATTACTTCCAGTAAACGCATGTCGCCGCGCATGTTGACCCGTAATGCACTGATGCTTTCCTGTCAGATGCGATACTTCCATCGCACCGCATCAGATATGAAATGTCCAATAGACTTTCATTGTTTTAGCTTTACACTGTGGTAAAAATGGTAATGCAATGCAAGGAAAATGTGCTAATGTGAAAGGGGTCTGAGTGTTAATTTGAAAAATTCAGTGAAACTGTAATCATCACATATACAGTGTGTTTTTATTGTATGCTATAGCAGGGGTCGAGTGGGGCGTGGATGCAGGTGGACGACGTCCACTTGCTTTTTTCAGAAAGTGGACTCCGTCCACCCTGGCATCTGTGGAGGGAGAGAGCGCAGTGGAAGGAGAGCTGTGAGCAGCGGTGGGGAAGGGGGGCCATTTCCCCCCTCCTTCCCTCACCTTGGGGCTCTCCATCCCCCGCTCTCCCCTCCAAAAGTAACAAATGGGCAGCTGACAGCGGGCGGGAGTCGAAACTTACCTCACTCTCGTCCCAAAAGCTGAGTAAGTAGTGATGTCCGGTTCATTTGAGCCGGTTCTTTCCTGTGAGTTGTGTGATCCGGCTCATCACACTGAACTGAATCAGTTCAGTGGATGAGACAGGAACTGCAGCTGAATACTGCAGCTGCAGTTCCTGTCTCCTCCACTGAACTGATTCAATTCAGTATGATGAGCCGGATCACTGAACTCACAGGAAAGAACCGGCTCAAATGAACCGGACATCACTACTTACCCGGCTTACCCGGAAGGAAGAGGTAAGTCACGCTGCTGTCAGGCTCCCACAAATTTTAGTTCTGGAGGGGTAGAGGGAGGAAGGGGGAGCCCTGAGGGGGGAGGAGACATTCCCCGCTGTGCCCACCAATCCCTCCTCTCTGTGCTGCCTGACTACATATACTGGGGATATATACACCTGTCTAC
Source organism: Hyperolius riggenbachi (assembly GCF_040937935.1). Lineage (NCBI taxonomy): Eukaryota > Metazoa > Chordata > Amphibia > Anura > Hyperoliidae > Hyperolius > Hyperolius riggenbachi. The sequence goes on from NC_090647.1 coordinate 436,293,961, forward strand.
ATATAATGGGGACATATACTCCTGGCTACATATACTGGGGATATATACACCTGTCTACATATACTGGGGACATATACTCCTGGCTACATATACTGGGGACATATACTCCTGGCTACATATACTGGGGACATATACTCCTGGCTACATATACTGGGGACATATACTCCTGGGCACATATACTGGGGACATATACCTCTAGCTACATATACTGGGCACATATACCCCTGACTACATATAGTGGGGACATATACCCCTGGCTACATATACTAGGCAACTATACCTCTGGCTACATATACTGGCACTTATACCCCTGACTACATATACTGGGCACATATACCCCTGGCTACATATACTAGGCAACTATACCTCTGGCTACATATACTGGGGACTACTATACTCATGGCTACTTATACTGGGGACACTTATAGACCTGGCTACCTATGCTGGGGGTACCTATTTTGGGGGAACTGCTGTCAGATTATCTGCATTTTTGTGGAACCGCTGTTATGTATTTTGGGGAACAGCTGCCAGAATGTGTATGTTTGGGGGACTACTGCTGCCAGATTATATGTATTTTGGGGAACTGCTGCCAGATTGTGTATGTTTGGGGAAGCACTGCTGCCAGATTATATGTATTTTGGGTGTTACTTGTATTTTGGGTGACTCACTGCCAGGTTTTGCGTATTTTGGGGAACTGCTTCCAAATTATGTGTATGTTGGGGGAACTGCTGCTGCGACATTGTCTATTTTGGAGGAACCACTGCCATATTATCTGTATTTTGGAGGAACTTCTACCAGATTATGTGTTTTTTTGGTGAAATGCTGTCAGATTACATCTATTTTTGGGGGATACACTATGGCAGAGCTCAAACTTCCCTGGCAGACCTTTTAAATTACTGCTAAGGTCATGTATATTTGGCCCCACCCATGACCACGCCCACATTATGTTTGACTACGCCCAATTTTTTGGCACGCCGCGCTGTGCGCGGCGCAGGGCTTTTTAGGGTGAGTCCACTCACCTTTTTTTCCAGGACTAGACCCGTTATGTAGATGATTAATTTCACTGATATCACATGTTCCCAGCTTGTCATTCTGTCTTCACATGTATGTACCTTAGTGACCTGTACAGTATAGTGAAAGAAAATAAGTAATGCCTGCAACACATGAATTTACAAATAAGGCGTCAGTTTATAAAGCATTACCACATTTGGTAATGCTGAAAACAGCTGAGTTTACACAGCATTTACAAAAATGTAAATTACTGAAAACAGTAAACATCTCCAACACATGTCAGCAAATGTCAATTCATGAAGATCAGAGCATGCGGTAAAGCCCATGTTCTCTATTTACTGGCAGCTCTTATCTGTCGAAAACCAGCTTTGAATGCCTTCCGTGTGGATAACCCCATGATTCACAGGAGCAGAGAGCCAACAGGAACAGCCTCTGTGTCCTGCAAGTTCCTGTGATAGGACGCGATGCCTTCTATGGAGGTTACAGTTTTTCTACCCCCCAGGCAGTGAGAAATCGAACCAAAAGAGCGTTCCCCTGTGGCCGTGCGGCTGTTTAACCCCTGAGGTTCCTGTTTGAAAATGCGAAGGAGTTAGTGGGGAAATCACCTAAGCAGGGCATGTGTAATGTCTCTTGGAGTTCATCTAAACTGTGGCAATTAAATAAAATGTTAAGAAAGACTAATAGACAGATTCAGAGCAGATTCAGAGCAAGCAGAGGCAGTTTTACAAACATAAAGTGTAGAGAAACCGAGAGCCCAATATAGTGTAGTATGTTAAGCATAAATTAAGTAAAGGTTATCATGAGAAAATTATACTCACAAACATGGGCCAGCACAGAAGAAAGACCTCTGAGCATGAGGAGTAGGTAGGTAGAAGCTTTACAGTCTAGGTGGTGGGGGTTTAGTGGGGGTTGGCATTTAACAAAAGAACTGCCTGAGGGAAGAAGGTGTTCCGATGTCTGCTGGTTCTGGATCGAATGGTTCGGTAGCGCCGGCCCAGCGGGAGAGGCTCAAAGAAGCAGCTGCCAGGGTGAGAAGAGTCACAGGAAATCCTGTTGGCCCTCTTCCTCATCCTGGCGGTGTGGAGGAGGTCAAGGGATGGTAGGTGTGAACCAATGATCTTTTCTGCCTCATTGATGATTCTTTGCAGTTTTTGTCTATCGCTCTCCGTTGCGCCAGCATACCAGACGATTATGGAGGAGCAGAGAATGGACTCCGTAGTCGCAGTGTAGAAGCTGGTCAGCAGCTCCTGAGGGATGCCAAATTTTTTAAGTTGGCGCAGGAGAAATAGCCTCTGCCGTGCCTTCTTCTGGATTCTGGCAGTGTTTTGCCCCCATTTTAGGTCAGTGGATAAGGTTGAGCCTAGGCACGGCACAGTTGGTACTCTGGAGACCACTGTCTTGCCTATGTTGACAAGTGGAATGGCAGGAGGGTTTTTCCTAAAGTCAACAACCAGTTCGACAGTCTTTGTTGCATTGAGGGTGAGGTTGTTACTCTTGCACCAATTACAGATTCTCTCTATTTCGCTGTGATACTTGTGCTCACTGTTGTTGTCAATGAGTCCAATGATAGTTGTGTCATCAGCAAATTTGATGACCTTAACAGAATCTGTGGAGGAGGTGCAGTTATTGGTATACAGGGAGAACAATAGCGGGGACAGTACACACCCTTGGGGTGCACCCGTATTGGTAATTCTCACGCTGGAGGAGCAGTTGCCGAGCTTGACCTGCTGCATTCTATCTGAGAGGAAGCTCCTGACCCATGCACAGAGTGTGGGGTCAACAGTGAGCTGCGCCAGGTTGTCGATCAGAATGTCCGGGCAGATCGTGTTGAATGCAGAGCTAAAGTCCAGAAACAGGATTCTGGCATAGGAATCAGACCTTTCGAGGTGCTCCAAGATGTATGCGAGGCTAACATTGATGGCATCCTCTATGGACCTCTTTGCCCTGTATGCGAATTGGAGTTGGTCAAGCCGTGCGTTGGTGGTGTGTTTGAGGTGAGCGAGGACTAGCCGCTCCAGGATCTTCATGATGGTGGATGTTAAAGCCACGGGTCTGAAGTTATTGAGGTCAGTGCTACCTGGCTTTTTGGGGACTGGAATGATTGTGGACCTCTTGAAACAGGAGGGAACTGTATCTTCCACTAGTGACCTCTTGAACAGAGAGGTGAGCACAGGAGCTAGCTGATCCGCACAGGTTCTTAAGCAAGATGATGACACACCGTCCGGGCCTGAGGCTTTCCTGGTGTTCAGCTTGCGAAGGAGCTTAAGAACTTCTGATTCCTGAACTGTGACTGGTGCAGTGGCACAGCAGTCGCCCAGTGCCAATTCCATTGACCCCGAGTCCACAGGCTGCTTGAGGTGACGCTCGAATCTGCAGTAAAACTCGTTGAGCTCCTCAACCAGCTGGATGCTAGGTCATGCAAATAACACATTTTGTTTTTCGTGATAACTGTGAATCCTGCTTTATTCTTTATGCTTATTCTTTACACCTCAAACTAAAGTATTTTAAATATATTAATCCAGCAACAGATCTTTTGCGAGAAACCAACATTACTTATATATAGCATATGGTGCTAAAGTCCGGCAGAGTGCCGATCAATCAATTGACAACAGAAAATAAAGCATGAAGGAAAAATAACACAAGGACACGGAGAGCCCAATATAGTGTAGTACGTATGGATCACGAGTGGATAGGTGAAAGGTAAGTAGAGAATACTCACAAACCAGGGTTACCTCTATAGGCAACCACTGTGACGGCAGGTGGGGAGAATAAGCCTTTCCCCACTTAGGGCTAAGATGTTGCTCTCTGTAGATAGAAAGATACGTGGAACGTTTTCCGCTCTTCCACCAGGGTGGAAATGACAATAGATGCAAGTGAACAGAGGCGCCAAAAGAATAAAACAATATGCTAAAAGTTTTAAAACATGGACGTGGTGGAGGTGGACTCAGCCACTCCAACTCCAAAGGACACTGAAATAAGTCCTTTTTCAAGTAAGCAACAAACTATTTATACACTCCACAATACATACGACATGTTTCGCGGGCTGCAAAACGCGTTGCCTCTGCTAAATAAAAAATCTTTTGTTATATACAAGGATTTCATCATTGAGGTAAGCCACCTCATATTACTTTTTGTTTTTAAGATATTTTTAGACGCTTTTATTCAACCAGGGCGCCTCTTTCCCCCTATTGTGCTGTCTTTACATTGCTTATTCAAGGACTGTGTCCTGCCAAAAGCTGACAGACTTCCCAATCTTCTATTCCGTTGCCTGTTATTTGATTATAGATTGTGTCTACCTGTTGGGGTGTGTGTGTGTGTGCATCCGTGCGTGCCTGCGTGCGTGCGTGTGTGTGTGTGGGGGGGGGGGGGGTGAGTGTGTGTGTGTGTGTGTGTGTGTGTGTGCGTGCATGCGTGCGTGCGTGCGTGTGTGTGCGTGCGTGTGTGTGTGTGTCAAATGCTCTTTGGGTGAACAGATCTAAGCTTTCATGAGATTCTTTACATTTCAAAAAAGAGGAAAAAGGTGCATCATGGTGTCAGATTGCTGTGTACCCTAGAAAATCATATATAAGCTTCTATAGTGAGTAGTGACACTCCTTTTGTATGGTTCTGATCCAGTTCTGCATCATGCCTGAAGAAGAAACTTACATTTTTAAAAGCTTACAAAGAAATCTTGTACAGTTAGTCATTAAAGGTAATACCAAACTAAAGAACCTTTGTTGTTCGGATTGCCTCCATGACGAACATCAGATCACACACAACTAGTATATAAAGAGGTGATTATTAGCAGCCTAGCATCAGTAAAGAGCTACTACTACAGCCACTGTTATGCCACCGAAAGTTTTCTCCCTTCTTGCAAACCCCCTTGTCTATACCAAGGACAATTGTTAAAATGTGGTTTAAAATAAATGAAAAGAGACAATAAAATGTAAAAAAAAAAAAGATGCTAAAATTATGGCTGTGAAGCACTGAAAGGAGAAGTGATGTGTAATGCTGAAGATAGCACAGTAAAAACAACACATTTTACTCAAGGATGTACCTAAATATACCTTTCTAGCACTGAGGCAGTTAATTTATTGCACCAGACAAGTAAGCATTCACACAGCCATTATGAGCATTCATTTAGCAATTCAAACAGCCAGTAAATCTTCTACAGGGAGTCTTTGCATCCGGTCTAATAGCAATTTGGAATATAGACCCTGTATGTGTGATGCTTACTGAGACAGACATCTGTTAAAGCAGTTACAATCATTCATCTGTGTCATCATGCCCATGAATATCTATATATTGCAGTGTATTCTAAATTTATTTAACGTAAACAACTGGTTGAGAAGAGACATCCAAATATCTGAGCTTTTAAAAGCATCTAGTAGCAGGATTTTTGTTTGATGTCATGACTTTTCTGTTCAGCTTTAAGCAGCACCACAGATGTAGTTAAAATGCCTGGAGGGTGCTCAAACAAGACATTTTACCATTCTAAAAGGCTTTTTTTTGTATTTCCTATGTATTGTCTAGCTTGTTATGTTATTGTGAAAAATGCTTATAAGCATTAAAAAGAGCATTTTTTATTTACTTCAGAATTTTGATTTTTGTAAGAATTTTTATTCTGATAAGACATTTCCAGTCTTGTGGAACCAAATATAAATATGTAATTATTAATTATGAGTCTGTAAAGAAAATGAAATAGTTTGTAGTATATTTTTGTTACTAAATGCGGTGAACAAACAAAACAAAAATGAAAAAAATGATGTATTCCCTTTAAAATGTAAACTATTCTATCACTGTCTTTATAGATTTGAGCCTACAAAGATGTATTTTTTAGGGACAATCCGTTTCTATTGGAAATTGCCATGAACATAGATGCTGCACAAAGCTTTCTGCAATTTAATGAGGAATTTCCTACACTGGGCAAGTTTAACCATCTGCTGGCTACCGCTGTAACCAAATGGCAGCATTAGTATCCTCACACATTTTAGCATTTGACACAAGTTACCTGGCAGCAGGAAACTGCCTCGTGTGGAATCTGAATATGGCTGCAGCAATGCAGATGTCACTCCATGCAGTGTATACCTTTCTACCTCCTGTGCTCTACACTAGCAAGCCTTTGGCAGGCACATGAACAGCTGGCAGTCCATGAAATCACTGCCTGCAGCTGTCTGTGTGACACAGACCTAAAGGCTGTTTTATACTGCAAATCACAAAATCTAATCGCAATGCAACTTTGGTACTAGTCTACTTTAGGGGACCCAGTTGGAATACCAATAGACTAGCACACACACACACACACGCACACTTTGCAAAGAATTGCGGCGCTCTAGAGCAATTAAAGCTAATGAAATCTGTAAACAAAATAAAAAAAAACCTGATATTTACCATCAAGAATGAAGCCCCGGAATACAGCAATCCTGCGGTGGCCATCTTCCCCGTCCCACAGAGGATCCACAGCGCATAACCGTAGTAGTGGGTGGGCTACTGGAGTACTGCGGGTCACGCTACTAGCATATCTTGCAGTACTTATGCACGTAACTAATGGTAATATTGCTGTGCCCTGTGTGTGCTTGAATATTACCGCGGTTTGATGAATCAACCTCCTTAGCTCTTAACATTAACCCTTACCCTTTATCTTTTTCCATCTTAACCCTAATCCTTAACCACCCCTCCCCTCCTTAACTCCTAACCTTAACCCTAACCTTTAACCTCCCCCTTATTAACTCCTAACCTTAATCCTATCACTTAACCTCCACCATTAACTCCTAACCATAACAGAAACTCAAACCTCCCCCCTCTTTAACCCCTAAACTTAACTCTAACCCCTAACCTCCCCCCTCCCTAACTCCTCACCTTAACCTCTGCCCTCCCCTTCTTAACTACTAATCTTAGCATTCCCCCTTGCCCTTCTTAGCCCCTAACCCTCAACTCCTAACCCTTAACACATGACCACTAGACCCCCCCCCCCACACACACACACACACACACACACACACACACACACACACACAAAACAAACCTTATCATTAAATAACAGCCGTCCGCTATGCAGACTATTTGTTCTTCATACCTTAGATACCATGATGTGCACAAAAATCACTGGCGTGGGAGTGGAGGTGGGTGTTAGGGCACAGGTGGGACAGAACGATGGCTGTTTCATGTCTCCTTGGTATGCTTGGCCGTGTATATGTCCATAGGCTCTACGGATGTATACACGACCATGCATCCCGAAAGGATACAAAATGGCCATTGTTCTGTCCCCCACCTGTGCCCAAACACCCATCTCCACTCCCACGCCAGTGATTTTTGTGCACATGTCGGTATCTAAGGTATGAAGAACCTGTGATTGTGATGACTATTGTACAATTATAGTGCAAGCTGGAGCTGGAAGCCTATCCAATAAAAGCCACTAAACGTCACTGTTGGTGCCCGACGTGCTTCTATGAATTTCACCAGCAGACAGGAATAGCTTAAAGTGGACTATGGAAGATGGCTGCCACAGAGGAATTTGAAGTATTTTAGGGCTTCATTCTCGGTAAGCATAGGGATTTTTTTTTCTTTTCTTTTTTTTCATTAGCCAAGGTATTTGGCTGCAAAGGGATGGCATTTTTATTAATTGTAACAGCACCAGAGTGGCACAATTCATTGCGAAAGTGTATATGCAGCACTAGTCTATGGAATTCCTGCTGGGTCCCTTAAAGTAGACTAGCGCCACAGCTTTTTTTGTTATGTTAAAATGCAATTTTTCCACCATTTTCTCAGCAAGTGTATTTTGTGATTTTCTCTGGCAGCTAGGAACACAAGGAGAAATGCAGAAGAAATGCAGTATGCAGGAAAAATGGATTGCAATCAAATTGTAGTAGTATAAAAGGGTGCCTACAATTTTCTTTACTGTATGCCTTTGGGTTTTGCAATTTGCATGTGATAGGAAATAGCTCACAAAACGCAGTTAAACAAATATAACAGCCTATCAGTAAACTGGTTTCAGACCTTGATGATTGAAATGTACGCCCTGTTTGTGTCCTGTTGTTCCTGCCAGGACATACATTTCAATCACCCCCGCCGCGCGTTCTCATCATGCTCACGTTTGCTCTGCTGAACCCACTCGCTCTGCTGTCACGCTGACAGCAGAGCTTCTGTATCTCGGTCAGGCACCACTTTCATTTGCTCCTGGCCCCATAATTATTGTGAGCCAATCACAGTAATAACTGTGCAAAATAGGAAAAAGCCGCTTTGGTCCTTAAGAGGCCAGAGCCATCCAGTACGAAAATGGTTATTTTGTTTTCTGTTCTTTGTTTTTTTAGTTTAGTTTTGTTTTTGTTTTTGTTTTTATTTTTTTATTTTTTCTTTACTCATTTTTAGCAACTAGACTAAAACCACTGAGTGGAAAACAAATTCACACTCTTATCTATCTTTTTTTTAAACAAACAAACATTGTTGATTGACTGCGTTTTATTTGAACATAAGAACAAAGTAATCAATTTGAAATACTGTTTGCCCTTAAACTTTGTAATATTCAGTATATATACTGTATATAGCCAAACTGAAAACTCTGATGTCCACAGTGGTTTAGCAAAACGGCTGCATTGTAAGGTCGCTTTCCGCACTGCAATGCACCACCTATGCAACATTCACAATGTGGCATCCCAATCCATTACCACAAAACGCGCACAATAACAGTGACAGTGAAGCATACTTTTATTGACTGTATGCTTCACTGCAAGCAAAACAATGTGTGGATAACATGTGGGATGGCTTTTCCATTCTGCTGTGTTCCTGCTGTTTACAGGGAACGCAACACAACACTCACTGTGAATGTAGCCTGAGTCTTTTCAACAAAATTAGCTTCCCCTTAAAGGACAACTGAAGCGGGAGGGATGTGGAAGCTGCTTTATTTATTTACTTTTAAGTAATACCAGTTGTTTCCTGGCTATCTTGCTTTTCCTCTGCCTCCAATACTTTTAGCCATAGACCCTGAACAAGCCTGCAGCAGATCAGGTGTTTCTGACATTATAGTCAGATGTGACAAGATTAGCTGCATGCTTGTTTCTGATATTATTCAGACAATACTGCAGCGAAATAGATCAGCTGGAGTGCCAGGCAACTGGTATTTAAAATGAAATACACATTGCAGCCCCCATCTTCTTCTCACTTCAGTTGTCCTTTAAGCTTTCATCCATTAGCAGATTCACTGTAAATGTTATTGTGGGGCTGCCCTAAGTAACATTATGAAAATGCTTTGCCCTGAATGTCATCCAAAGAGCAGTGCTGCAAGACACCCTTTTACACTGTGATGCTTAGTCTGTGGTGCTTACTAAAATACTAGAATCAATAACAGCAAACTATAAAGATGAACATTAATTTGATGATCACCAGTTCTGAATGCTACTGTAAAAATGGAAACAAATGCAATAAGCATTATTACATAGCATAGCACAGTGATTTGCAAATTAGTCTATTCTTTCTCTTAGAGACACATCATTTCTTTAGTGCCGTAATAATTAATTTATATCTAACAAGCTCATGCAAAAGCAATCAAGTGTAATGTCTTCTCTTCAGTGTTGGTTTTAGCACAATGGTTTTCCTTCACCAGGATATTTGTGTACCTCTACCACCATCTAGTGTCCATAGATATGCATTACTATAATAACAATTACAAGGCCTGCAAAAAAAATAAAATTAAAATACAGTATGTCCTTTTTTTAAGATGAATCAGCTGTGACCCAAGTGCAAATTTATAGTGGTGTTCTGGGTTGTGTCTTCTTGATTCAGTTGTATCACATTTCTATGGATAAACAAAATAACTCAGCTTTTTTGTAGATTTCTGCAATGTTTGAGGGCAATCTTCCCAATGTTTCACTAAAAATATTATCAGCAATTCAACAAACTTTCTATAATACAGTTTTTTCATTTGAGCTGAGATGAAAAATGTTTTTTGTTTTGGATGAGGCATAGTTGACTTTTTATTGCTCCAGTTTTCCAGTTTTTCTCCTATTTTTTCAGTCTATCCTAATTTACCTGCTTTGTCACAGTGCAAGTTTGCATCACAAAATGTCATGCCAATTATTGGACACAAAAACAAGTTAAATTTAGCAAAACAGAAAGCGGAAAATTGTATACTTACCTGACGGTAATTTTCCTTTCCCAAGCATCCATGGCAACACTACGGGTATTAGCCCCGCCCCTATAACCCCATAGGACAGATAACTATAAGTGTCTGATTGCCCTCCCAGCTGGTGTCTTGTAACTAGTATCTCACCGAAAGAGGGTGGGCCGCCGTGTTGCCATGGATGCTTGGGGAAAGGAAAATTACCGTCAGGTAAGTATACAATTTTCCGCTTTCCCCAAGCCTCCATGGCAACACTACGGGATTTAACTAGCCACAATAAGAGGGAGGGACAAAATTTGCAGGTGAATCAAATAATATTTTATTTTAACAAAATTATATAGCAGAACTGGAAGATATTACCGCTCTTCCAAACTCTAAGGTAGTGTTGGTGGTAACATCTACATGATAGTGCTTAATGAAAGTATTTATAGAAGTCCAGTTAGCCGCCTGACATATTTTTTCAGGTGAGACTTTTGCTTGAGCTGCCCAGGAAGTCGCCATCCCCCTGGTGGAATGCGCTTTGATTTCCTTTGTTGGCTCTAGGTTGGCATTCCTATAGACATTCTGAATAACTCGGACCAGCCAGGCCGCAATTGTTCGGGTAGCCGCAGCTTCCCCCCTTCTATAGCCTGAGCAAACGATAAATAGTTTATCAGACTTCCTTATATCTTTGGTTGCTGAGATATAGGCCCTCAGGGCTCTAGACACATCCAGTGAATGAAGTTTTGATGATCCCTGTTCGGTAAAGTTCGGTAGAGACCATTCCTGGTTCAGATGGTAAGAGGATGGAACTTTGGGCATAAACCCTTGTACCAGTCTTAATTGAACCCTGTCCGGGAAAAAAACCAAATAAGGCTCGGCATGGCTTAAGGCTTGTAGCTCGGATACCCTACGTGCAGAGGATATCGCCACCAGGAAAACTGTCTTCAATGGAAGATTAACCAAGGAACAATCTTCCACTGGTTCGAATGGTGCCTTTGCAAGGAAGTCCAGTACTAAAGGCAAGTCCCAAGACGCAAACATAGGTTTAATTGGAGGGCGGAGTTTAAAAACTGCTGACATGAACTGTTTAACAAGAGGATGGAACGCCCATTTCTGACTAGTTAATGCGGAGATGGCAGAAATTTGGACTTTGATTGAATTATAGCTAAGTCCTTTATCTACTCCGGATTGGAGAAAAGACAAGAGCTGATGAACCAAGGGATGTACTGGATTGAATTCGTGGGAGATGGCATGAAGCAAATAGATCTTCCAGATTCTCTGGTAGGTAGTGTTTGTGGAATTTTTCCTTGCTTGGAGTAACGTTGATATTACTGACTCCTCACAACCAATCTCTCTTAGTTTCCCCCTCTCAATCTCCAAGCCGTCAACTTCAATAGTGAGGGGTTGGGGTGGCACACTGGTCCATGGGACAGGAGAGTTGCACTGCATGGAAGGTGAAGAGGTGCATCCGTCGCCATCTGTAGAAGAATAGGGAACCAGGGCCTCTTTGGCCAATATGGCAGTATGGCTAGGAGAGTTACCCGTTCTCCCATTAACCTCAGCAGTAATCGTAGGATGAGTGGAACTGGAGGGAAGACGTATGCCACCTGAAATCTCCAAGGTGCCGTTAGGGCATCGGTCTCCTCTGCCTCCCTGCTCCGAAACCGACTGAAGAATCTGCGACATTTCCTGTTGGACAGTGTTGCCATCAAATCTAGTTCGGGAACCTCCCAATGATTGCAAATCATCTGGAATGTCTCGTCGTTCAGGCTCCATTCGTTGTTTGAGATCTGACTCCTGCTCAAGTAGTCCGGTACTATATTGGTAATCCCTGGTATATGGATCGCTGAGAGAGAAATCAGATTCTTCATTGCGAAACTGAATATAAGCGCCGCTTCCTGCAACAGAGCCTGACTGCGTGTACCTCCCTGGTGCCTCACGTAAGATACTGCTGTCGCATTGTCCATTCGTAAGAGGACTGGTTTCCTGACGATTATTGTCTGAAAATGACGGAGAGCACAGTAAGCCGCTCTGAGTTCTAGACGATTTGCCGACCACCTTTCCATAAAGACCGGCCATCGTCCCTGTGCCGTGAGGATGCCACATGTTGCACCCCATCCGGTTGAGCTTGCATCTGTTGATATAATTACTGGATGTACTGGATACAGCGGAGTTTGGCGTTGCAGATTTTCCTCTGTGAGCTACCACCTTAAGTCCTTTTTCATATCTGACGTCACTACAATCGACTGAAAAAGGTTTTCGCCATCCCATTGATTGAGGAACCCCTGTTGTAGTGACCTTATGTTCCAATGGGCCCATGGGACCATGGGGATAGTGGATGCCATTTTTTCCAGAACTCTGAGGCAATACTTTGCTTGCGTGTGTGTTGAGAGAGGAAGCTGAAGAATTCTTTGTTTTATTGTTGGGATTTTTTCCAGTGGGAGGCATACGGCATTCTGGTCTGTGAGAAACCGAGCCCCTAGATAGACCATATCTTTCGTCGGCTGAAGTTGACTTTTCCGGTAGTTTATAATCCACCCGAATCGCTCCAGAGTGTCTATGAGAACCTTTCGTTGGGCCTCTATTTGCTGCTTTGAATCTGACAGAAGTAGTACGTCGTCGAGGTAGTGGTGGACTCTTAACCCCTGTAGTCTTAGGATAGATACCACTTCTACCAGGAGCTTGGTGAATGTGCGTGGTGCTGTGCAAATACCAAAAGGCAGGCAAACGAACTGGTAATGGCAATTTCCTATGCAGAATCGAAGATATTTTTGCAAGGAAGCTTGAATAGGGACGTGTAAATAAGCGTCCTCTAAATCGATTGACAGTAAAAAGTCCTTTGGCCTTACTATCGAGATTATGGTCTGAAGCGACTCCATCTTGAACCTGTCCAGATGAATAAAGGAGTTTAGCAGCTTCAGGTCCAAGACTGGTCTCCAATCTCCTGATTTTTTTAGGACAAAGAACAGTGTTGAATAGAACCCGAGTTTTCTCTCCTGTTTGGTCACTTGAACAATTGCTTGTTTCGTTAGCAGGTCTTGAAGATATGTTTCCAGAATTTCTCGTTTCCTGGGACAGACTGGTAATTTTGTTCTTCTGAAGTGATTTTCTGGAGGGTTTCTTGTGAATGTCCAAAAGTGCCTGGTTGAGACTGTTCTCAGGACCCACGGGGAATTGATGTGCTGTCTCCAAACCTGAGCAAAGAGCTTTAATCTTGAGCCCACCGGACCCTCTCGGACCTTGCAAACGTCAAAAAGACTTTTTGTTGGGTTGACCAGAAAGGTTACCCTTCTGTTTAATTTGTCTGTTGAAAGTTGACTGGGATGGTTGCCAATTTCTTCTAAACCCTCTGCCTGGTTTATATGATCTAGCATTACGGTATCTAGAGGATTGAGATTGTGCCTGGGGACCTGAAGATTGTCTGCCCGGCCTTCTGTCTTGAGGGATAAGCCCAGACTTGCCTCCAGACACTTTGTTAATTGCTTTATCCATCCTTTCGCCAAACAATGACTTGCCGTCAAACGGTATCTTGCACCATAACAATCGTGATGACGGATCTGCTGACCAAGATTTGAGCCAAAGGGCTCTTTTACCCGTAACCGAGTAAAGCATTGACCTTGCCGAGGATCTTAGTATATCGATCGCTGCCTCTCCGATAAAATCTCCTGAAATTTTTAAATCTTCCAAAGCTGAGATAAGGGCATCTTTATCTGCGTCTTCCCTAATACCTCTTTCAATATTTTCCGTCCAGAATTTGATTGCTTTGGCCACAGAAGTAAGCGCAATGGCGGGTTTGCATGCTCCACCAGACGTCATGTAAATTTTCTTAAGGTCGAAATCTAATTTCCTTTCCAAAGTGTCCCTAAAGGAGATGGAATCTTCTAATGGAAGCGTCACATGTTTCGCTAAGCGAATTACGGACGCATCTACTATGGGCGCATTTTCCAATGGCTTGCCTTGCTTCTCTGGGATAGGATATAATTTAGCAAATCTGTTGGCTAACGGAGGCTTTTTTTCAAGTTTTTGCCATTCATCATCCATAATAGCTTGTATCTCATCCATAACCGGGAAGGTAGACTTCTACCTCGTTAAGTGTTTATAGTACTGCTTTTTCATTTTTTCTTTTGATCGCCCTGTTCCTCCTCATCCGACTCTTCCCATTCGATTGCTTCCCTCACTGCCCTGATAAAGGGTTCTACAAGGGCAAAATCGAATCCCAACTCATAGTCGTCCTCCTGAGAAGAGGCCGCTAAAGAAGTTGAAGGGATTTCCTGAGGTACAGATTGCGGTGTAGACTGCGGAGGCATATTTGACAAGAAAGTTTGCATTGAGTCTTGCACGGCTTTCTGGATCATTTCTGTTACATCCACAGGTTCCTGGACTTGATCCTTTCCTAGCTCATTAAAGCAGGTCGAGCAGACCAGTTTGCCGGGAACCACCGGACTTTGACTTTGAGCGTGCTTTCCTGCTTGATTCAGTTTTAGATGCTCTTTTCCGTGCTCTTTCTCTTGAGGCGGATCTATCTCTAGAAGAGCGTCTCTTCGGAGACCTGGAGGATCTTCTTTTGTATTGTGACCTGGAGCTGGCAAGAAAAATAGCCAGTTTTAGCACTCCTTAAATATATACCTTTAAAACTTACCAATGACTCCCTTACCTATGATAGCGCTGGTCTGTGTGTGGCCTATGGGCATCCATAGTGGCTACCGAAAAGCAGCAGCAAGCTGGAAGAAACAGAGCAGAGAAGTGAAAATAGATTAAAATTAGATTAAAAATTAGGATGCATAGACCTGCGCAGCTTCAGAAGGGTTTGTCCAACAAAGTACCTGTCCCCCGGAAACAAGAGTCTCCCACAAGTCCTGCCTGCGTCCCCTCGATCCAGCAGCCACCCGAGAAAGGAAGCTGCTGGCTAAAATAGTGGATAGCGCGTCATTAGGAAGCGCCTACACACTGCTCACACTAGGGTGACGCATCTCCGCCTATCAGAACGCCGGAAACCCGACTTCCGGCGTTACGGAGCGCTCCACCACCTCTCGGCCAATCAGAATGAGAGTATCCCGAACTTCCGGTCCTGCAGTCCGCTCCACCGCTATACTCGGCAGGTGGAGCGCACGCCCAATAGCCTGCGCCATTAGGGAAAAAGAAAAGAAGCAGAAGCAAAAACGAGTGAAGGATGCCCACCCCAATCCACACCTTTAGTATGGTAATATCAATCATTATGCCCATAACACTCCTAACACCTTTAGCATTTTCTAAGGAGATAAGCATGCAGAAGGACCCCCAAGACACAGCAGAATGGGGTCGCTGTCATAACACTCGTTTAGAGTGTAATAGAGACAGCCTTGCTACAGGGGAGGCAACCTGAGCGAGGGCTACATGATGCAGCCGGCAAGGGAGTAAAAATAAAATGTTGTGCAGTATGAAACCTGCAATCCGTCCTATGAGGTGAGACAAGGAAAAAAAGACACCAGCTGGGAGGGCAATCAGACACTTATAGTTATTCTGTCCTATGGGGTAATAGGGGCGGGGCTAATACCCGTAGTGTTGCCATGGAGGCTTGGGGAAAGAAACATTCTTTACACCTGGGTTCATACTAGAATCCGCCATGGATGCAATTACAGCTGCAAGTAAGCTTTTAGCCTTCTCATGTTTGACTCAATACTGCAAAATTTTTTCTGTCATGGGCCCATATGCAATTCACTTTTTCACCTAAGTTTTCTCCTAGGAGATCATTGTTAAACTTTGATTTAAAATAACTTTTTAGCACTTTACAATGAAAAAAGTACCACAAAGTATGTGAAATAGTACCATCCAAATTATTTTGAGTATTTGTTTGCTTGCTGATGGTGTAAAAGGCATTTTATTTACAAGTTGTGAAAATATCCCCTAGGAGAAAACTCGGGTGAAAAAGTGAATTGCATATGGGCCATGGACCATTTTTAGCTTTTTTAGCCACCAGCAAGCAAGATAATATTTAATAGTGTTTAATAGTGTTTACAGCACTTTTTCAACTACTTTTTGGTATTTTTTCAATTGCAAAGTTCAGAAAAGTTATTTTAAAAAAAAGATATAAAAATAATCTCATAGGTGAAACATTTAACCATTTCAGGCCCCAGGTATTTTTCACCTTATGCATCCGAGCAATTTTAACCTCCCATTCATTCGCCAATAACTTTATCACTAATTATCACAATGAATTGATCTATATCTTGTTTTTTTTTCCGCCACCATTAGGCTTTCCTTGGGTGGTACATTTTGCTAAGAATTATTTTTTTCTAAATGCATTTAACAGGAATATTAAGAAAAAAATGGAAAAAAATAATTATTTCTCAGTTTTCGTTCTGGTTATTACACCATTTAAATTATGTCCCTATCACAATGTATGGCGCTAATATTTTATTTGGAAATAAAGGTGCATTTATTCAGTTTTGCGTCCATCACTATTTACAAGCTAATCATTTAAAAAATGTTCGCAATATACCCTCTTCACATGCATATTTAAAAAGTTCAGACCCTTAGGTAACTGTTTTTTTTTTTTTTAATTGTAATTTTTTTTTCATTAAAAATTTTATTTGGGTGATTTTTAGTGTTGGAGGTAAACACTTAATTTTATTGTAATAATGTGGGTTTATTTTATTTAAAAAAAAATGTATGTAGATGTAGTTTTACTATTTGGCTACAAGATGGCCACAGTGATTTTTTTTTTTTAGCCCTGGAAGCGAAGTGCTTGCTTCCAGGAAGCATAAGAAGGACGGGAACCTTGTTTTTTGTCAGAAAGACCGCGGCCTCTGATGAGAAGCCGTCGGTTTTACTGCCGGGGACTTAGATCAATGAAAGGGAACTATTTTCCCATTCCTATTCAATGATCTCTCTGGGCTACCGGGGGGTGGCACGGGGGCGGGAGCGTGCTGAAGTACAGCAGCAGCCGCCTGGACGTGACAATCACGTTCAGGCAGCTTAAATGGTCAAAATACATGCAAACACATACAAATAAGATGCATGTTTCTTCCAGAGTAAAAGGAGCCATAAATTTCCTAATTACCTTTTCTCCTATTTTGCTGTCACCATCCAAAGAGGTGTTACCATTATCTTTTGTTTACATTCCTTTGTCCGCTACAATTAAACATTAGTAAAGTGCTGAAACTGAGCTCTCCCTGCTTCCAGTATGCATGCAGCTTAGAAGTGATCACTAGATAGATTTTAATATATAAATACAACAGCTATGCAATAAAATGTAATGGCAGCTTTCAGAGCAGATAAATAGTCCTTTGGGAACTTGTAATCAGTGGTGCTCATCCAATAGTTGGGTATCCGAACTACACAGATAATCCAAACTTTTTAGCCCTATCCGAACTTTGGATTGGATTCTGGATAGCTGTGAAAATCCGAATAGCACTATCTGAGTTAATTTGGATTTCTATTTGAAATCCGAAATCTTGGTCGGATTTTTCATTGTGGTATCCGAGCAGAAGGTTTTCAAGGCAAAATTCAGGAGAGAGAGAGAGAGAGAGAGAGAGAGAGAGAGAGAGATTTTACCTACCAAAACGGAAGCATTTTCAAGGCCACTTCCGGTTTTCTATCCGGATATCCGAATCCGACCGGATATTGGGTTCGGATATCCGATTCTACTCGGATAGCCAAAACTTCGGATTCGGATATCCGATTCGGATCCGGATATCTGGTTATCCGGATCCGGATCAATTCGGATTTTAAAAAGGGGTGTCCGAGCACCCCTGCTTGTAATATGTAAATTGACAATATTACTTGTGCACAAAAGCAAATATGGTAACTGTATGGGTAACAAAAAGTAGGAAAACACTTTTTTTTATTGAAGGTTATGTCTGAGTTTTTTTCTAACTTTGAAGTCATAGAGGTCACAATAAAATCAAAATTGGTTTTAATGTCACTTCATTCTATACAAAGCCTAAATACAAATGGCCATACACATAAGCAATGTTTTGGCATGTGTCATTTGTATTATTAAAAAGTCCATGGACAATAGTTCTGTGCAGCCACTGCTTGGCAGACGTCGTTTCTATTTGTGTTTTATGATATAATAATAATAATCCGAACATTTGTATAGCGCTTTTCTCCTGTCGGACTTAAAGCGCTCAAGAGCTGCAGCCACTGGGACGCGCTCAAGAGGCCACCCTGCAGTGTTAGGGAGTCTTGCCTTGAACTCCTTACTGAATAGGTACTTGACCTAGCCAGGATTCGAACCCTGGTCTCCCATGTCAAAGGCAGAGCCCTTAACCAGTACACTATCCTTCTTTTAGAGGATGTGAAATGAATTGCTTATACGCACTAGATCATTCAGAGGCTATCTGAACCAGATTTCAGAATTAACTTCAGAAGCATTACATAAATAAACTTTGTGGTGGAACAAATAAATTGTAAGTCTTTCACACTCCGTTCAGGAGATGTAAACTTAAGGGCAAGTCCCAGTTGGTGTGAAGTGACTTAAAAATTACATTTAAGACATAACATTTATACCAATAAAATACCCCAGGTTTGCAATGTTTGGAGTGCGTTAAAACTATGTTTTGCAGGTTCTAATGTCCTTTTTTTCACTCCTGTATCATATCCTCATAATGAGACATGGGACAAATATGAAAGTGCATCACAATATTGTCAAAGAAGATTTGCTCATCAGAGTATAATTCAGAAAGTGTAATTGCCTATCGCACAACTAAAACTTCTCAGTGGCTGCTTGGGGAAATAGGACACCCTCTGCCCTGCTGGCAAACAACGGTTAAGGTATGCCTGAACTGAGAGTGATATAACTTTCAAACAATACCAGTTACCTGGTGTAATGATCGCTGCTGCAGCAGCTATTACTGGAAGTAGTAGTGCTGCAGCTCAGGCAGTTCTGATCTATTTCCATGCAAGCTGCATAGCTTTGTCTGTCTTTCCCTGCTGTCAGCTTGTGACTGATTATCATTCACCTGTGTGGGAATCTGCATGTCTGCTCCCATTGGATGACCTCAGTATAAAGATCTGCTTCCTGCAGGGTTTCCTTGGGTTTTCATAGCTTCAGTGTAAGCCAGTCTTGCTGTCGCTTTAGCCCCCGATCGTGTTTCTTGTTATAAAGATACTTTGCTGGTCTTTGCATCATATATTGGTTCATTGCCAATATATATGCATACCAGCACGTTTATTATTTTCCTTGTATTTGTGTTACGTTAATACATCAGTGTCGCTGATGTATACGTACACGAACTGTTTATATCCTGTGTGCAGTTAGTCAGCTTCCAGCACGTTTTGGTAGGTTGCGCGTACCGTGACCACCCGTGCTGAGGTAGTTACCCTGCTCCTGGTTCTGCTTGTGGATTGCGTTCATCTCTGCGAAGAGATAACGAATCCTTCTGAATCCTGTTCTGTTACCGTTTGTGGATTGCGTTCATCTCTGCGAAGAGATAACGAATCCTTCTGAATTCTGTTCTGTTACCGTTTGTGGATTGCGTTCATCTCTGCGAAGAGATAGCGAATCCTTCTGAGTCCTGTTCCCTGTATTGCTCCAGTCTAAGTCAGTGTTCCAGCTTATGTCATATATCGGTTCATTGCCGATATATACATATGTTAGTCAGACGTTACAAATAGTTTCATTGATAGCTGTAATTGTAATGCGCTAGGAAAACATACTTATTGTATATTTATCTGTGTTACGTTCATCTATCTTAATCCTGCTATTTTCTGACTATCCTGTCCTGTCTTTGTGAGGCACGCCATCGCCGCATCGCATTGGCTGCCTCATTCCAGTCTGTCTGGTTTTGGACGCTTGCTGTCGCTAAGTAGCCGCTAGCTAGCAAGCGTTCATTCTGTCTACCTGTCCTGATCTCCTCAGTTCTGGTTTATGCACTCAGCGCTACTTTGCGCTGAGACGTTATAACGAAAGCATTGTTTGTGGCTGTCAGATCTGCACCGGCTCTGTGCGCCACAATCTCCTATTGGAGTCAGTCCTCCCCTCCACTATACTAGGGATAGCCTGTTTCCTGGTGCTAGTGTGTGTACCTCCTCCACGCCAGCTCATGCGTTGCATGCTGACTGTGGAGAATACACCACCAAGCCTTACATTATGAAAACCCCATTACCAATCCCCATTGTGGGGGGGATTCCCAGAAAGTATGACACTGTTAATTATGGTTCCTGTTCCTTTAAGAAATTTGAAGAACTTAGCTCTGAAACAGAAAATGAGTTTTTCTCTGAATGTGCCAGGTTCCTGACCAATCCTGATCTCCAAGCGACTCCTGTTTCAACCTGGGCACTCCAACTAAGTTATATTTTGTTTAAAGGGGAATTATTCCAGTGGGCATTTGATGTTCTCAATCATTCCGATTTGAAAGATAGACCGCTGGAATTTCTAGCGTTTGTGATCCATAACTGGTTGCGCATAGATCCATTGCCTTTTCCTCTTAATGAACTCCTGGCAGCAGGCCAATCAGCTACTCCTTCAATTGCTTGCAAAAATGTTCAGCAAGCAGAAAGTGTTACTGATAATTTTCCTGCAGCCTTGAATAAATCACCAAGAACAGCAGGGAAAACAGCAGGGTCTAAGGCCAAACGCAAACGTTCTAAGAAACGTGTCCGATCTGCAGAGTCGTTATCCTTAGCGACTGAGACCTATAATGAGATTCTGCCATTAACAGATAATGAAATGCAATTGTCTTTCAGGGGAGTTAAATGGACTTATGAAACTACTAATGAACTTTCCTCCCTGGCTAGGGAAAATAAAGATTTTTGTTTAAAAAAATTATCTGAGTATGATTATGAGGAGATATTACAGAGTATTGAACAAATCAACTTATTTGTAAAGCAAGGAAAGTTTGCATACACTACAGTTCAGCACTTGCTACAGGTATTGGAGATTCTTAGGAATAAGGAATCTGCCAATCACCTGCTAATTAACCCAATATATGTCCCTGCTACAATCATATCTGCAAACCATGATCTGCCTGTTAAGTATGCTTGGAATCCTCCATTTGAGAAAGGAGAGATGGAAGCTCTGGTCAATGAATGGAAGAATGATTCAAGTTCATTTTGTCAATTTTACAGTGCAAAAAGAGAATTGGTATTGAATGCATGCATTAAGTCTGCCTATAACCTAATAAAAACTGGTGTGTGTGAGTATGACTTTGTGGCTCCATTGATTGATGTGTGGGAACTGATTTTGGATGATTTTTTTGTGACTCCGAATTCGCAAATTTGGCGTTCTGACCCGCCTGCTTCAGCACCTTTGGCTGATTCAGCAGGTGATTCGGAGCTCTTTTTGTGTGAAATTGAAGTTCCTGCAATTCCACCCTGTACCATGGATAACTCAGTGTTACTTCCCAGTAAAACAGAAGCCACTGATACATTCTTAACCTTGCCCTGCGCAAATTTTTCAGCAGAGAATCCAGAGGTCCTGCTGACTTCTGAGTCCAGCCTAGCCAGTACTCATGACTCTTTGTTTAGTGAAACAGACACCAGAAAAATCTTGCCTGTCTCTGCAAACACTTCTGCAGAAATTACCTGTGTTAATAAAGTTCAACTCCTGTCTGATCCAGCAGATGCGCAAACATTGTGTCTTGATCTTCCTGTTTCTACACCTCGCTCTAGTTTCGTGAATAGCTCAGAGCATCTGCTATGTGAACCTGAAATCGCAGAATTATTACCTTGTTCAGAAAATTTTCCAATAAATTTGCCCTGTACCATGAATTGTGCAGTAGATCTCTCCAATGAAACTCAGGTCACAGAATCATTATGCTGTCCAGCAGGTGCTTCCATGGTTTTGCCCTGCAATATGGACTGTTCAGTGATCCTGTCCAGTGAAGCTGTGGTCGCAGAGTCTTATGCTTCACCCAGTATTTTGGATACTTTAAACCCTCTAGCAGAGGAGGCTGAAGCACTGCTTACCTCAGTTGGTGTTGCAGTAATATTCACTTGTCTAGCAGCTGTTTTGGAATTACAGTCTGCTCTAATAAAACTTGATGAATTTCTGCCCAGCAAAGCAGAAGCCATTGAAATATTGTCCTCGTCAGCAAGTGTGTCAGATACCTTGCCCTGTACACAGTCTGATTTAACCAATGTTGTTGAGTCCCTCTCCAGTGTTGTAACAGCCGAGGAACTCCAGCCCTGTCCCCTGAATGTTTCAGAAGTCTTGCCCTGTAACATGGATAATTCTGATTCTCTGGTCAAAATAATAGAAATCTCAGAATTTCAGTCCGGTCTGATGAGTGTTCCTGAAACCCAGCCCTGTATCCTGAAAGATTCTAGTTCTCTGGCCGCTGTGGCAGAGGTTCCAGAGTCCCCTTCCTGTCCAGGGAATTCCTCAGTTTTGCCTAGTCCAGTGGGGGCTGCTGCAATACTGACTTGTTCTGCAGCGCCTCATGAGCTCCAATCCAGTGTATTAAATGAGTCTCTGTCCAGTCCAGAGGTAGTTGTGGAGTCCCTATCTGGTTCAGTGCATACATCAGAAGATTTGTCCTGTTTTGTTGGTGCCCCTGAATCTGATTTGTTACTGACTTTGCTGGAATCAGCGACATCTAAGTCTGATCCAGCATTCTCGTGTAAAAGTCCAGTGGTTGCAAAGTTTAGTCATGATGATTTTTTTTTGGCCAGTCCTGGTTTTGGTCCTGTCTTGGTTGACCCTGAGGCTCACAGTTCCTTGACATGCCCAGAGGTTTCTCTTGTGCCGGTGTGCCCAGATGTTCTTTGTGTGCCAGAATGCCCAAGTGTGTCTAAGGTGTTAGCGTGCTCTAATGCTTCCTTAGTGGGAACATGTTCTGATGTTGCCAGTCTGCCTGCATGCCCAGAGATGGTTCTGGTCCCTGAAAGCCCTGATATTGATGTTTGTCCTTGTGGCCCTGACTCGGGAATTGCCCTAGGTTCCATAGGGGTTCTTGATAGTTCTCCATGTGAGCCTAAGGGGCATTCTGACCTATGGGGATCTCTTTGGAGCTTCAAGGTGTTCTGGGAGGTCTCTGAGAAAACTTGTCCTGGTGCCTTGGACTGGTTCAACAGTGGGTTTTGTGTTGGTAAAGACAGTACCGGTGGGCATTGCAAAGGCTTTGGCGTTTCTGAACGGTTCCTGGAAGACGGTGGGTATCGCTCAGGGAATTTCGGAGGGCTTTCTTCTGGAAATCATGGTTCTGATGGGTGTCACACTGGGGCTTGTGGTACTGATGGGCGTGGTTCTGTAGGTTCTGGTTCTGATGGGTCCAGTCTTGTGGGGACTGATTCTGGAATTCGGTCTTGCCGGGCTGTCCCAGTCATCATGAATTATCAGTCAGACTGTTTTGTTGGGAATTTCGGTTTTGAAAAGCGTCTGGAATCCGCTTTTAAAGGCGGGGGTACTGTAATGATCGCTGCTGCAGCAGCTATTACTGGAAGTAGTAGTGCTGCAGCTCAGGCAGTTCTGATCTATTTCCATGCAAGCTGCATAGCTTTGTCTGTCTTTCCCTGCTGTCAGCTTGTGACTGATTATCATTCACCTGTGTGGGAATCTGCATGTCTGCTCCCATTGGATGACCTCAGTATAAAGATCTGCTTCCTGCAGGGTTTCCTTGGGTTTTCATAGCTTCAGTGTAAGCCAGTCTTGCTGTCGCTTTAGCCCCCGATCGTGTTTCTTGTTATAAAGATACTTTGCTGGTCTTTGCATCATATATTGGTTCATTGCCAATATATATGCATACCAGCACGTTTATTATTTTCCTTGTATTTGTGTTACGTTAATACATCAGTGTCGCTGATGTATACGTACACGAACTGTTTATATCCTGTGTGCAGTTAGTCAGCTTCCAGCACGTTTTGGTAGGTTGCGCGTACCGTGACCACCCGTGCTGAGGTAGTTACCCTGCTCCTGGTTCTGCTTGTGGATTGCGTTCATCTCTGCGAAGAGATAACGAATCCTTCTGAATCCTGTTCTGTTACCGTTTGTGGATTGCGTTCATCTCTGCGAAGAGATAACGAATCCTTCTGAATTCTGTTCTGTTACCGTTTGTGGATTGCGTTCATCTCTGCGAAGAGATAGCGAATCCTTCTGAGTCCTGTTCCCTGTATTGCTCCAGTCTAAGTCAGTGTTCCAGCTTATGTCATATATCGGTTCATTGCCGATATATACATATGTTAGTCAGACGTTACAAATAGTTTCATTGATAGCTGTAATTGTAATGCGCTAGGAAAACATACTTATTGTATATTTATCTGTGTTACGTTCATCTATCTTAATCCTGCTATTTTCTGACTATCCTGTCCTGTCTTTGTGAGGCACGCCATCGCCGCATCGCATTGGCTGCCTCATTCCAGTCTGTCTGGTTTTGGACGCTTGCTGTCGCTAAGTAGCCGCTAGCTAGCAAGCGTTCATTCTGTCTACCTGTCCTGATCTCCTCAGTTCTGGTTTATGCGCTCAGCGCTACTTTGCGCTGAGACGTTATAACGAAAGCATTGTTTGTGGCTGTCAGATCTGCACCGGCTCTGTGCGCCACAATCTCCTATTGGAGTCAGTCCTCCCCTCCACTATACTAGGGATAGCCTGTTTCCTGGTGCTAGTGTGTGTACCTCCTCCACGCCAGCTCATGCGTTGCATGCTGACTGTGGAGAATACACCACCAAGCCTTACACCTGGCAGTCCTGCTGATCTCTTTGGCTGCTGTAGTGTCTGAGTCACATACCTGAAACAAGCAAGCAGCTAATCCAGTCAGACTTCAGTCTTAAAATGATCTGCATGCATGTTCAGGGTCTATGGCTAGGAATATTAGAGACAGAGGCTCAGCTGGACAGCCAGGCAATCTGTATTGTTTAACTACTGTATATCAACCTCCATATACAATGGGATGCAAAAGTTTGGGCAACCTTGTTAATCTTCATGATTTTCCTGTATAAATTGTTGGTTGTTATGATAAAACATGTCAGTTAAATATATCATATAGGAGACACACACAGTGATATTTGAGAAGTGAAATGAAGTTTATTGGATTTAAAGAAAGTGTGCAATAATTGTTTAAATAAAATTAGGTCCAAAAAGGAAAAGGGTAACGTGTGGCACTTCCCACAATAGTCGTGAGTGAAATGTGCTACACAGCGCAAAATGTATATCGCTGACCTGCTCAGGTCTGACTTTTACCCTGTGGCTATGTCACAAAGATATGTGCTCCGCTAGTCAGGGCCGGTTCAAGTAACAATGGGGCCCTAGGGCAAGATTAGCCTGGGGGCCCCCAACAGACACCACCCCGACCAAAAAGCGTCATCAGAGGCCCTTTGTTGCAGCCAAATTTCCCTCCTGGGCCCCTGAGCTGGCTGCTGACCCTTCCCCAATCATCCCCCAACTTAACAGACTCTGCAGTGTCCCTGGGGAGCAACAGTTCAGATGGGGGAGGGACAACTTGGGGGCCCCTACAGGCTCTGGAGCCCTGGGGCAACTGCCTATTTTTTCCTATGGTAGCTCCAGCCCTGCCGCTAGTAAGTGGAGAAAAGTACAACCAAATGGTAGCAAAACCAGAAAAAAAGCTTAAGCGTGCACCTTCTGTCAAGTAGATTTATTATCCTCAGCAGTGACAGCCAGTGTATCAAAATGACAGCCAATAGTGACACTGAAATTCATGGTACAATCCAATGTGAAAAACCATGGTGTACAACACCTCTTACATATCCATGAAGGCAGGCTCAGCAATACTGGAGGTGGGTGCAGGCACTAGATGGTGGGGCGACGGCCGTTTCGCGTCAGGTCGGCGCTTGGTCACGCGTACCACTATTATTAAATACAATTACGCACGTGCATAAATTTTGGCACTGTTGTCATTTTATTGATTTCAAAACCTTTAGAACTAATTATTGGAACTCAAATTGGCTTGGTAAGCTCAGTGACCTCTGACCTACATACATAGGTGAATCCAATTATGAAAAAGAGTATTTAAGGAGGTCAATTGTAAGTTTCCCTCCTCTTTTAATTTTCTCTGAAAAGTAGCAACATGGGGGGTCAAAACAACTCTGAAATGACCTAAAGACAAAGATTGTTCACCATCATGGTTTAGGGGAAGGATACAGAAAGCTGTATCAGAGATTTCAGCTGTCTGTTTCCACAGTTAGGAACATATTGAGGAAATGGAAGACCACAGGCTCAGTTCAAGTTAAGGTCCAGCAGACCAAGAAAAATTTTGGATAGACAGAAGCGACAAATGGTGAGGGCAGTCAGAATCAACCCACAGATCAGCACCAAATACCTACAACATCATCTTGCTGCAGACTGAGTCACTGTGCATCGTTCAACCATTCAGCACATTTTACACAAGGAGATGCTGTATGTGAGAATGATGCAGAGGAAGCCTTTTCTCTGCCCACAGCACAAACAGAGCCGCATGAGGTATGCTAAAGCACATTTGGACAAGCCAGCTTCATTTTGGAATAAGGTGCTGTGGACTAAAGAAACTAAAATTGAGTTATTTGGGCATAACAAGGGGCGTTATGCATGGAGGAAAAAGAACACAACATTCCAAGAAAAACACCTGCTACCTACAGTAAAATATGGTGGTGGTTCCATCATGGTGCGGGGCTCTGTGGCCAATGCAGGGACTGGGAATCTTGTCAAAGTGGAGGGACGCATGGATTCCACTCAGTATCAGCAGATTCTGGAGACCAATGTCCAGGAATCAGTGACAAAGCTGAAGCTGCGCCGGGGCTGGATCTTTCAACAAGACAACGACCCTAAAAACTGCTCAAAATGCTGCATTCATGCAGAGGAACAAGTACAACATTCTGGAATGACCATCTCAGTCCCCAGACCTAAATATAATTGAAAATCTGTGGTGTGAGTTAAAGAGAGCTGTCCATGCTTATTTAAACTTGAGTGAACTAGAGATGTTAAGAGGAATGGTCCAAAATACCTTCAAGCAGAATCCAGACTCTCATTGGAACCTACAGGAAGCATTTAGAGGCTGTAATTTTTGCAAAAGGAGGATCTACTAAATATTGATTTCATTTCTTTTTTGTGGTGCCCAAATGTATGCACCTGCCTCATTTTGTTTAAACAATTATTGCACACTTTCTGTAAATCCAATAAACTTAATTTCACTTCTCAAATATAACTGTGTGTGTCTCCTATATGATATATTTAACTGACATTTTTTATCGTAACAACCAACAATTTATACAGGAAAAACATGATAATTAACAAGGTTGCCCAAACTTTCGCGCCTCACTGTACCTCTCAGTTCAGGTGTAATTTAAAACCAACAGCATAAAGTAGAAGTGCCTAGTGGGGAGAGTATACATACATTTAGACAGTTTTTATGTTTATAAATAAATTTATATATTTTATAACCTGATGGTGGTGGTGATGATGATGATGATTATTATTACTATTAAGGTTATCTATGTATAGGATTAATATATATGATAACTGAATTTATACTGCAGTTTTATATCACTGTTTTATCATGTTATCACTATTGTACATGTTATTTAAAATATGGCCATAAGATGGCAATAGATTCCACTCTGAGCAGTTGTGCATAGTGAGAAAAAGTTAATGCTATAGGTGTTTGAGCATTATATGACCAGTTTGGAGTAGGGACAGTCACCTGATGAAGGGGAAGGCACCCCATGACACGTATTAAGGTAAATCCACTCAGTAGCTGAGAACTTAGGCTGTCCATTGAACGACTAGCTCTGCTGGAGGAAGAGGCTACAATGGAATAGAGATGAGGGAATGGCATCGAAGGTTGCTGCATGCTGGTTGCTGCATGCTTGTCAAGCTACACAGTTCCAATAGCATGTTTTATATGTTTTGATAAAAAGTTGCCATAATTAAGCACACATCTGTTCCTTGTGTTTTTCCAGTATTTCCATGTGTTGGAGCTGCCTGGATTGTGGTTGACACTGAGTTTATTCTCTGTGGAAGCTACAGTAATCCCATTGGGAACTGTTCTTATTCGGGTAGATGTAAGTTGTCATCTCATTTATGTAAGCTTGCTTGCTTTCCCCCTGGTTGCAGCTGGTTGAAACCTTCTTTACTCTAGAATGCAATCTTATTATATAGTATCGTTTGTCCAAAAGACGTAACAAAAGTTCTTTAGGTTGTACCTTTAATGACTAACTGGATATAGTTTATTGCAAGCTTTCAAAACGTTATGTTTCTTCTTCAGGAATGATTCTGAGCTGGACCAGAACCATATAAAGCTATGTCTTACATGCACAAACTTAAACAGCAAAGCCTTCGTTATCCAGATCTCAGGCAACTGGACGTCTCAACTAACCGGGGTTAACAGGAACTTTGTTTTGGGGGTGTTTGCAACCTTTTAAATACTTGCAGCCTTCCTCTTGCTCCCAGTGGGCTAATAGCAGCCTTCGATTTCCATGCACTGCTCTGAGTGACACACCAGCTTCTGTGCATGGGAAACCAGAAAGCTGCTAGGAGCTCATTGGGAGCAAGAGGAAGGCTACAAGAGGTCGCAGGAGACTCGGTATTTAGAGAGGGGTTATATCCATGTACACGTGTATCAGGCATCAGGCCATCCTTGCAAGTACCGGATATTGGGGAATTCGCTGTATATGATTTTCAACCACTACTGTGGGATCACCTCCATCGACTTTCATTAACCACTTCCCGACCGCCGTATAGACAAATGGCGGCCGGGAAGTGGACGCCGCAAGGACCGCCGTATTGACAAAATGCGGCGGTCCTTGTATGGGCATGGGCGGAGCGATCGCGTCATCCGTGACGCGATCCTCCGCCGGGAGTCGGAAGCCCGGCATTTTGCCTCTGCTCGCCGGCCACTTAGCAGAGCCGGCGAGTGGAGGAATCCGATACAATAGCCAATCGGAATGTATAAGGCACTTTGTTAGGTAAACAAAGTGCCTTATACGTGCTTCCTCCTCGCGTCGTGGTCTCATTGTTGCAGAGACCACTAGCGAGGAGGAAGCACTTCGTAAGTAGCCAGCACACAGCGTTTTTTTGCCTAACAGCCCCCCTGATCACCCACCCCAGGCCTCATACCCCCCCTGATCACCCCAGCAGACCCCTGCCTAGCACCCTTGCACCCCTGCAAAACCCCCACCCCCCCACCTGCCACTAACTAGCGACGCTGCCCCTTAGTTTAGGTCCCTAACTGCCTCCTAGTCACCCCTGATCCCCCCCCCTACCTTTAGATCACCCCAGACCCCATCCCAGACTACCCCCCTGTATACTGTATACATCTGTATACAGCTACCTTACCCCCTGATCCCCCTCTGATCCCCCTCTGATCACCTGTCTATCACCTGTCCATCACCCCTCAGCACCCCCACCCATCAGAGCAGACCCTAACTGCCCCGTGGGGGTAACCGATCACCTGCCCAGGCCCTCGATTGCCCTCATACCCCCCTTCTGATTACATCCCCTGCTCTTTGTTTACATCTGTCCTCCCCAGCAATCACTAACTGATCTTTGATCAGTAACCCCCTGTGTCTGCCTCTCATCAGATCAGGACTCAGTCTGCCCCGTGCAGGCTCCTGATCAACCCCCCACCCCCTCAAATCGCCCTCAGACCCCCCCCCTAATCACCGTCCAAGTGCATTGTATTTGACTGTGCTGCGCTTGTATTCAATTGTGCTGCGCTTGTATTTGATTGTGCTGTGATTGTATTTGATTGTCCCGTGATCTGCTTCGATTGTCCCGTGATTGCTTGATTGCCTGAGACCCCACTTCCCTCCACACCGAACCCCACCCTCCCCCCCCACCACACCCAACCCCACCCTCCCCCCCACCACCTCCAACCACCACCTTCCGAGTGCATCAGATTTGCTTGTGCTGTGATTGGAGTCGATTGTGCTGTAATTGTATTTGATTGTCCCGTGATCGACTTCGATTGCCCCGTGATTGTTTGATTGCCTGAGACCCCACTTCCCGCCACACCCAATCCCACCCTCCCCCCATCACCTTCCGAGTGCATCAGATTTGATTGGGCTGTGATTGGATTCGATTGTGCTGTAATTGTATTTGATTGTCCCGTGATCGACTTCGATTGCCCCGTGATTGTTTGATTGCCTGAGACCCCACTTCCCGCCACACCCAATCCCACCCTCCCCCCATCACCTTCCGAGTGCATCAGATTTGATTGGGCTGTGATTCGATTCGATTGTGCTGTAATTGTATTTGATTGTCCCGTGATCGGCTTCGATTGCCCCGTGATTGTTTGATTGCCTGAGACCCCACTTCCCGCCACACCCAATCCCACCCTCCCCCCATCACCTTCCGAGTGCATCAGATTTGATTGGGCTGTGATTGGATTCGATTGTGCTGTAATTGTATTTGATTGTCCCGTGATCGGCTTCGATTGCCCCGTGATTGTTTGATTGCCTGAGACCCCACTTCCCGCCACATCCAATCCCACCCTCCCCCCATCACCTTCCGAGTGCATCAGATTTGATTGGGCTGTGATTGGATTCGATTGTGCTGTAATTGTATTTGATTGTCCCGTGATCGGCTTTGATTGCCCCGTGATTGTTTGATTGCCTGAGACCCCACTTCCCGCCACACCCAATCCCACCCTCCCCCCATCACCTTCCGAGTGCATCAGATTTGATTGTGCTGTGATTGGAGTCGATTGTGCTGTAATTGTATTGGATTGTCCCGTGATTGTTTGATTGCCTCTGAGACCCCACTTCCCACCAACCCCAATACCTCTCAAATACTCCCTTTTTGCTAGGTAGGTGCTCTTTTTTTCTGGGTAGTCTCGGAGGAAAACCCCATAAATTTAGCAATCCAAAATGGCAAGAAGGGGGCTTTCCGATGACGAGGTATACAGGTACATGGACCAGTCGGATGAGTTCTTTTGGGAAGAATCATCCGTCGAATCTTCCGGGTCCGAATTTGAACCTGTAGAAAGCAGTGGTTTCCTGACCGAAAGTGATGACGAGGCTATGGTCCCGGCTAGAGCCAGGCGTACCAGACCCCAAGTCGTTAGACCGCAGGTGGCGCAGGATCCGCCTCAAGGGCAGCAGGGTGGTGCTAGCGCTGTTGATAGTTTTCTTGGTGAGGCAGGCACCAGCAGTGCAGCATCTCCTACACTTGGTACCAGTACTTCTGTAGACCCTGGCGAAGTGGTGAGCGTCAGCATGGAAGTTAAAACTGGTACGGTGGCAAGTGCAGTAGTACCCCCGTCGCAGCCACCAAGAAGAAGACGGGCCCGTAGTACCCATAGACTCCCAGAGGTGCTGGCACAACCAGATTGGCAATCCCCTGATTCCGCCGCACCCGTAGTGCCCCCTTTCACCGCCCAGTCTGGAGTCCAGGTGGCGACAGCTCATCTAGGAACGGCCCTAGACTTTTTGCAGCTGTTCATCACCCAGGTTCTCTTGGACTTAATTGTGGTTGAGACCAACCGTAAAGCCACACAATTCATCACCGAGCACCCGGAGAGCATGTATGCCCAGCCTTTCGGGTGGAAACCAGTCCAAGTTTCCGACATTAAAATCTTTTTGGCCCTTATCCTTCACTTGGGACTAATGAAACAGAATGTATTGCGGTCGTATTGGTCTACGAACCCAGTACATCATGTTCCCTTGTACCCTGCTGCCATGTCCAGGACACGATTTGAGTCCATCCTGCGCTTCCTGCACTTCAACGACGACGAAACCTGTCATGAAAGGGGAGACCCTGCTTATGACCGGCTCCACAAAATTCGGCCCCTCATAGACCACCTGTCCTCAACATTTGCAGATGCTTATATCCCTGAACAGAACATCTGCGTAGAAGAGTCCCTCTTACGCTTTACCGGGAGCCTTGGCATAAAACAGTACATCCCAAGCAAGCGCGCCCGGTATGGGGTGAAACTGTATAAGCTCTGTGAAAGGGCCACAGGCTATACATGTCGTTTTAGGGTCTATGAGGGAAAAGACTCAAAATTGGAGCCGGTCGGATGCCCTGACTACCTGGGGAGCAGTGGAAAGGTTGTGTGGGACTTGGTGTCACCCTTGTTCCAGAAGGGGTACCATCTTTTTGTGGACAATTATTACACAAGTGTGGCCCTCTTTCAGCACTTAAAGTTAAAAGGAATCCGATGCTGTGGCACTGCGTGGCCTAGTCGCCAGGGCTTCCCCCAACGGCTCATTACCACCAGACTTGAACGGGGGCAGAGGGCCGCCTTCCGTACTGAAGACCTGCTCGCGGTGAAATGGAGGGACAAGAGGGACGTTTACTTTCTGTCCACCATTCACACAGACACGACAGTCCAAATTCAACGGGCAACTAAGGTCATTGAAAAGCCCCTTGTCGTCCACGAATATAATGTCAACATGGGAGGGGTGGACTTCAATGACCAGAGGTTAGCGCCCTATTTAATGACCCGGAAAACAAGACGCTGGTATAAGAAAGTGTCTTTTTGTCTGATTCAATTGGCAGTTTACAACAGCTTTGTTCTCTACAGTAAGGCTGGGAGAACTGGATCTTTCCTCCAATTTCAGGAACAGATCATTCTGGACATCCTGTATCCAGGAGGTGCCAGCCCCCCCCCCCCCCCCCAGATGCAACTAGCCGACTGCATGGTAGGCATTACGCCTATCAGATTCCGTGTGCCCCAGGTCAACGCATCCGAAGAAAACGTTGTCGTGTCTGCAGCAGGACTGGAAGAAGGAATGACACCAGTTTTTATTGTCCCCGCTGTCCTGACCAGCCTGGCCTATGCGTAGGGCAGTGTTTTGAGAGGTACCACGAGCAGGTACACTATTAGAACCTAGGGAACTCCAGACACAGGAGTAGGCACACACTCAGTGGTCTTTTGCACATTGTCGCAGGGAGAGGAGAGGTAAGCTTGAAAACCAAACGGGTAAGCATAAAAGTGGGAAGAAGGATCGGTTTCCATGCTTGATATTGCTGATCTGTCCTGGGTTGGCGATATAAGACGGCATGTTTGAATTTCCCTTGAGTGTGGACACCCCCAATTTATATGTGATTTGGGCCTATGATGATGCTTTAATGCCACACAGAGTCATCTCTATTGGCAGGCATATTGCTGTATCCTACAGGCATAATGCTGTATACTAAAGTTCTGAGGCCCAGTCACATAAGTTGGTGGCTCACCCTGAGTGCAGGGTGGCACGGGGTGTCTCTCTCCTGAGGTTATCACTGCCATTGATGTGGAGGAAGATCTGCCATTGATGTGGAGCAAGGTATGTTTGCCGTTCATTTTTCCTTTCAGCCCAGAGTGCATTACTTGTATACCCAATATAAGGAGTATAGCAGAAACTCCTAATACTGGCCATACATGTAATGATTGCAGAGACCCTAAAATGCCAGGACAGACTCCACAAATGACCCCATTTTGGAAAGAGGACACCCTAAAGTATTATGTGAGGTGCACGGTGAGTTCATAAAAGATTTTAGTTTTTGTCACAAGTTAGCAGAATTTTTTTATTTTATTTTTTTTTAACAAAGTGTCATTTTCCGTTTACTTGTGACAAAAAATAAAATGTTCAATGACCTCACCATTACCCTCATGGAATACCTTGTTGTGTATTCTTTCCAAAATGAGGTCATTTGTGGGGTTTGTTAACTGTCCTGGCAAGTGGGCGGGGTGCTAAATTGTGAGCACCCCTGTAAAGCCTAAAGGTACTCATTGGACTCTGGGCCCCTTAGCGCAGTTAGGGTGCAAAAAAGTGCCACACATGTGGTATCGCCGTACTCGGGAGAAGTAGTATAATGTGTTTTGGGGTGTATTTTTACACATACCCATGCTGGGTGGGAGAAATACCTCTGTAAATGACAATCTTTTGATTTTTTTACACACAATTGTCCATTTACAGAGTTATTTCTCCCACCCAGCATGGGTATGTGTAAAAATACACCCCAAAACACATTGTACTACTTCTCCCGAGTACGGCGATACCACATGTGTGGCACTTTTTTGCACCCTAAGTGCGCTAAAGGGCCCAAAGTCCAATGAGTACCTTTAGGATTTCACAGGTCATTTTGCGGAATTTGATTTCCAGACTACTCCTCACGGTTTAGGGCCCCTAAAATGCCAGGGCAGTATAGGAACCCCACAAATGACCCCATTTTAGAAAGAAGACACCCCAAGGTATTCCGTTAGGAGTATGGTGAGTTCATAGAAGATTTAATTTTTTGTCACAAGTTAGTGGAAAATGACACTTTGTGAAAAAAACAATAAAAATCAATTTTCCGCTAACTTTTGAAAAAAAATAAAATCTTCTATGAACTTACCATACTCCTAACGGAATACCTTGGGGTGTCTTCTTTCTAAAATGGGGTCATTTGTGGGGTTCCTATACTGCCCTGGCATTTTAGGGGCCCTAAACCGTGAGGAGTAGTCTGGAAATCAAATTCTGCAAAAATGACCTGTGAAATCCTAAAGGTACTCATTGGACTTTGGGCCCTTTAGCGCAGTTAGGGTGCAAAAAAGTGCCACACATGTGGTATCGCCATACTCGGGAGAAGTAGTACAATGTGTTTTGGGGTGTATTTTTACACATACCCATGCTGGGTGGGAGAAATAACTCTGTAAATGGACAATTGTGTGTAAAAAAATCAAAAGATTGTCATTTACAGAGGTATTTCTCCCACCCAGCATGGGTATGTGTAAAAATACACCCCAAAACACATTGTACTACTTCTCCCGAGTACGGCAATACCACATGTGTGGCACTTTTTTGCACCCTAACTGCGCTAAAGGGCCCAAAGTCCAATGAGTACCTTTAGGATTTCACAGGTCATTTTGCGGAATTTGATTTCCAGACTACTCCTCACGGTTTAGGGCCCCTAAAATGCCAGGGCAGTATAGGAACCCCACAAATGACCCCATTTTAGAAAGAAGAAACCCCAAGGTATTCCGTTAGGAGTATGGTGAGTTCATAGAAGATTTTATTTTTTGTCACAAGTTAGTGGAAAATGACACTTTGTGAAAAAAACAATAAAAATCAATTTTCCGCTAACTTTTGACAAAAAATAAAATCTTCTATGAACTCACCATACTCCTAACGGAATACCTTGGGGTGTCTTCTTTATAAAATGGGGTCATTTGTGGGGTTCCTATACTGCCCTGGCATTTTAGGGGCCCTAAACCGTAAGGAGTAGTCTGGAAATCAAATTCCGCAAAATGACCTGTGAAATCCTAAAGGTACTCATTGGACTTTGGGCCCCTTAGCGTACTTGGGGTGTAAAAAAGTGCCACACATGTGGTACCGCCGTACTCGGGAGAAGTAGTATAATGTGTTTTGGGGTGTATTTTTACACATACCCATGCTGGGTGGGAGAAATAACTCTGTAAATGGACAATTGTGTGTAAAAAAAATTAAAAAATTGTCATTTACAGAGATATTTCTCCCACCCAGCATGGGTATGTGTAAAAATACACCCCAAAACACATTATACTACTTCTCCTGAGTACGGCAATACCACATGTGTGGCACTTTTTTGCAGCCTAACTGTGGTAAGGGGTCCAAAGTCCAATGAGCACCTTTAGGCTTTACATGGGGTGCTTACAATTTAGCACCCCCCAAAATGTCAGGACAGTAAACACACCCCACAAATGACCCCATTTTGGAAAGTAGACCCTTCAAGGTATTCAGAGAGGGGCATGGTGAGTCCGTGGCAGATTTCATTTTTTTTGGTCGCAAGTTAGAAGAAATGGAAACTTTTTTTTTTTTTGTCACAAAGTGTCATTTTCCGCTTACTTGTGACAAAAAATAATATCTTCTATGAACTCACTATGCCTCTCAGTGAATACTTTGGGATGTCTTCTTTCCAAAATGGGGTCATTGGGGGGGGGGGTATTTATACTATCCTGGAATTCTAGCCCCTCATGAAACATGACAGGGGGTCAGAAAAGTCAGAGATGCTTCAAAATGGGAAAATTCACTTTTTGCACCATAGTTTGTAAACGCTATAACTTTTACCCAAACCAATAAATATACGCTGAATGGGTTTTTTTAATCAAAAACATGTTTGTCCACATTTTTCACGCTGCATGTATACAGAAATTTTACTTTATTTGAAAACTGTCAGCACAGAAAGTTAAAAAAATCATTTTTTGGCCAAAATTCATGTCTTTTTTGCTGAATATAATAAAAAGTAAAAATCGCAGGAGCAATCAAATAGCACCAAAAGAAAGCTTTATTAGTGACAAGAAAAGGAGCCAAAATTCATTTAGGTGGTAGGTTGTATGAGCGAGCAATAAACCGTGAAAGCTGCAGTGGTCTGAATGGAAAAAAAGTGGCCGGTCCTTAAGGGGTAAAAAGCCCTAGGTCCTCAAGTGGTTAACCTAGTGGTTTTGGAATTGCCGGTGATTACAAAATGCTGCTAATGGGACCTAGGCCTAAATATAAAATTTCCAACAGGTAAGAGGTCATTAAAAAAAAACACAGACAATGCACAGACAAAACAGTTGGGGTGCGAGAACACAACTTCCCCATGTAGGTGTGGTGGTTGGGGGTCTACCTTAATATAGATTTTGGCTTAGAACATGTCCAATGGAGGTAATAAGCCTTGCAGTACTTGTAGTTCCTCTTCCAGATATATCATATCAATTGTTTCAGACAAAGCTTGAATTTGACCTTGCTAAAGCACATCACGTGTATAGGAGCAGCAAAAGTTTACATGTGGCACTTCCTAGCAGTTATACTTCAGTTCAGTTACATGATATAAGCTTCTATAACTAAAATGCTGCCTCTCACCCATTCAAACACACTTCATTGGCTAGCCTCTTAAGTCTAGATGCAGGAGTACCCCTACAAACAGCTAACCACTATCAATTGGTGATGCAGTGCATACAACGGGTGCAGTGGGTGATATGTGTGACATCATCAGCGCATAGTACTCCAACCTATCATGTACCTGTGGATGAGGAAACCACAATGTTGAGGACAGCAACTCCTGCTACTTATTAACTGAGAACCCTTGGGTTGAAACAGGGATCTACAGTGAACAAGTGGCAGGAGCACTGGCTTGATGACTGAGACCACAACATTGAAAAAGCACCCCCATAAGCAACAGGTCAAAGACTTCAGATTCAGGCCGGGAACAGATGCAGGTTGAGCAAGAAGATGGGTACTTAGACAGACAGGCTGTGGCAACAAGTCAGGTTATTGGACAGGCACAAGGCAGGTAACTGAGTGGGTAGCCAGACATGCCGAGGTTGGCAATAGAGCCGGTAGTAAAAGTCGGCAAAAAGTGGGTAGCCAGACCAGCCAGAATCAACACAGGACAAGGAATAGGCACACACTAACTCAGGTCACAGGAGTACACACTCACAGAACAAGCTGCAATACTACAGCACTGGATAGTGGCACTCTGCAGACTTAAATAGGCCATTTGGTGCAAATCACATAACGTAACATGCACATAATCACATACATGCAAACACGCACACAAGACAAGGAGATGTACGCACAGGGGGTATGGTGCAGCGGGTGACTGACAGGAGGGGGGTGTCGCCAAGGCCTCCCACAGAGGCCATGAGCAGGAGGGGGAAGCAGCGCAAGAAGGAGAGGCAGCGGGGACAGTGGCGGGGAGGAGGGCCAGACCCCGCCACTTCCCTCACCTGAGTCCCCTCCTTCTAGCGCTTCCCCCTCCAGATTAGCAGACAGGAACGGCGGGCGAGGAATTACTCACCTTCTTCCTGTGTTCCAGACACTGGTCTCTGCCTTCTCCACCGCTCACTGTGCTTCCTGATCAGTGGAAGCACAGTCAGCGGGAAGAGAAGGCAGAGACCAGTGATGCACACTACAACCGCGTCACACGGAACTACATCACTAGCCGATTCAGTGGGGAGCAGGGCATTTGCAGCCAAACCGCCAATATTACAGACTGAAGATCGCCGCTGGAGGAGTCACCTCGCAGGTAAGTTCACTATTTTTTTCAACAGGTGCCAAGACTGACACCAAGAATGTCAAGGGTACTATTCTTATTAAAGATGAACTGTTGTGATGTATTTTTCTTCGTTTTATGAAGGTTAATCTTCTTTATGGTTGGACGTGGTGTCCGTGTTGGATTATCTGGTGTTCTGATTTTTATCGTTGCACTGGGAGACATCTTAAGCTCACTCCAACCTGAATTATCGCAAATTCTTTCTGTTTTAGGAAAGCAAACTTTTGTTTTTCTTAACATCTTAGCAAGGGGGCTTTTAGGACCATTGTAGTCCCTTACACACTCCAATGAGTTCTGGGTCACCATGAGCTTGCTGGTTAGTCTGTACCTCTCGGATTTACAAGCCCTACTCCATAGAGCCAAATTAATCCATGCCATGCACTGATGAGGATCAAACAATCCGAAACAGTCTGTATGCATGTTGGATTATTATGGCTCTGTACAAATTAACAAGTTGACACATCATTGCATTCCAGTGGTTCTGGAGGTGTGTTTAGCTTCTAAGGGTACAATGGTTAATTTGCATATATTCAGCATTGTTGCACTGGGAGACATCTCAAGCTCACTCCAACCTGAATTATCGCAAATTCTTTCTGTTTTAGGAAAGCAAACTTTTGATTTTTATTGAAAAGGGATTTTTTTTGAGGTGGTATTTTGGAAAAGGTGAACTTGTGTGAATTAGTGGGGACCGGGGTGTTTGTGTTGGGGGTAATGTTCTGGGTTGTCCCATGTTTTGATTGTACAGGGTTGTTTGGTACATTTGGGATCGAGGCAACACAATACTATCTAAACTCTGACACTGATATGCCACAGGTACAAAAAATGTTCCTAATACAATGGGCTCGATTCACAAAGCGGTGCTAACCCAGTTAGAGACTTTAGGCATGATAACCATTGCACCATGCTGGTGAAAAGCCAGTTTAGGCGTGATAAGTTTAGGTGTGATAAGTTTAGGTGTGATAAGTTTAGGCATGCTAAGTTTAGATAAGTGTAGATAGCGTGCAAAGTCCCGCACGCAAAGCAGCGCCATTAAACTCTATGCAAAGTGCACCAGACTTTGCTAGAGCAAAACTTTTGATCAGCTGCGCACTGCGGTGCTAACGCAGTTGGTGCTTAAACTTATCATGCCTAAACTTATCACACCTAAACTTATCATGCCTAAACTTATCACACCTAAACTTATCACACCTAAACTTATCATGCCTAAACTGAGTTTAGGCGTGATAAAGGGCTTTTTACCAGGGTGCTAACTGTTAGCACCGCTTTGTGAATCAGGCCCAATGTGTGGAATTCATTTTAACACATAATTATTTTTCCTTTATGGACACCATGTACCGTCAAGTAGAGGGCACGGCTATGGGCAGCAGTTTCACGCCCAGCTATGCCAATTTGGCCATGGGACTACTTGAAACATTATACATTTATCACAATAATCCCTTTTGGGAACATATAGTACTGTATAAATGCTATATAGATGACTTGGTGTTTATCTGGAGGGGTGACTCATCCCTTATATCATTATTCTTGGATCACCCTAATTCCAATAGAGCAGGTTTATCCTTCACAGCACAGTATAGTCACACATCTATGGAATTTTTGGATCTAGTCCTGTTCCATGAACATGGACAGATTAAAACCAAAACACACTTTAAAACAGTCAATTCTAACAATTATATTCATTTCAACAGCTTCCATTACAGATCATGGTCGCTCAATACCCCATATAATCAATTTCAACG
The DNA here is from genome assembly GCF_040937935.1 of Hyperolius riggenbachi. Classification (NCBI taxonomy): domain Eukaryota; kingdom Metazoa; phylum Chordata; class Amphibia; order Anura; family Hyperoliidae; genus Hyperolius; species Hyperolius riggenbachi. The sequence continues at coordinate 436,333,613 of NC_090647.1, forward strand.
CATTCATAAAAACTGTAAATATTTAAAGGATTATAATACACAATCAAAAATTCTGGTAAAAATGTTTTCAAGAACGCAAGTACCCGAGGAAGCTCATACAGAATGCAAGATCTAAAGCCAGACACCCGCAAGTGACAATCAACATAGATACCATCGCACATACAGGATCTGAAAATGCACTCAGGTTCATCACGAGGTATAGTGCCCAACACAAGGCCCTCAAAGATATACTTACCAACAGATGGGAGATCCTGCGACAGGGCCCTTTTTTTTACGTGAATCTATCCCTGAAAAACCGATCATGACCTACCGCAGGGCACCCAATCTTCGAAACCTCCTGGCCCCAAGCAAATTTAAGACAAAAGATTCCAAAGCCACACAACCAGCAGGTTCCTATGCGTGCCAAAAGAAGCGATGCCTGGCATGCAGCTTTATTTCCCATGTAAAACATATTGTAGCGTTCAGTAACACCAACACCTACCCCATTCTCAAATACATTGACTGTGAAACCAGATTCGTGATCTATGTGGCATCATGCCCATGTGGATTGCAGTATGTGGGCCGCACAACTCAGCTTTGGCGGGAAAGAATAGGACAACACAGACGCAACATTGAAAAAGGTTTCCCCAATCATAGCCTCTCCCGACACTTTGATAGTACTCATAATAGAAATCCAGCAGAGGTGTCTTTTACAGCAATAGTAGTAAAAATGTTTCTGTACCGTGTTAGCCAAACAATATATGTAGGTAGAAAAAAACAAAGTCTTGTAAAAGTAATACCTTTTAATGGCTAACTGATAAAGTTAAATAATGCAAGCTTTCTGGGATCTAGTCCCCTTCTTCAGGCATATTTCTAGATGTTAGCTGTAGTAAAACACTGATGTAGGGAAGCTGCATGTCTTCTTCATCTTCATGCAGCTTCCCTACATCAGTGTTTTACTACAGCTAACATCTAGAAATATGCCTGAAGAAGGGGACTAGATCCCAGAAAGCTTGCATTATTTAACTTTATCAGTTAGCCATTAAAAGGTATTACTTTTACAAGACTTTGTTTTTTTCTACCTACATATTTTACAGCAATAGAAACCATTAACCCTATGGGTACAAATGCATTTCAAATATTAAAGAACAGAGAGATCTTCTGGATCCAGACCTTGAGGACATTGGTACCCACAGGTCTAAACGAACAATTTGAGAAAACCTTTTAGCCTCTCCCCCCCCCTTCCTCCCCTCCCCCTCCCCCACACAACAGCACAATAGGGTCACCCTGTTTAGTACAGTTACGGCCAATAACAACCAGAGTATAGTAAGATAGTAATAGAGATTAGCTCACAGTCGCTCTTTTTTAACTTATATATGAAAAATTATATAATCTTATGCACATTTTAGCATTTTATGCTTCTTATGTTATTAATTTCATCCCCTTTTTATGCTGGTTTTTATTGCCAGCTCAATTTGTGTACTTATAGGTATTGGCGTATCGATTTGCACAGTTGTCCCAATCTTTCTCATTTGTTTTCAACTGTACTAGTGGTATGTGTAATACTATCCTTGCACAGCTATTAGCAGTGAAAGGGGCTATGTTTTTGGGAACAAAGTACACCACTAGATGATGCTATGATACTACTAATAGACTACATCTCAGCATAAAATTAGCCCAATAGTTTTTTCTATTTATTTTTCTATTTATGTTCCTCCCAAAGATGAATAATTAACATGGCTATATTGTAGCACACATGCAGCCATATAATTAATTTTTTTATATATGCTCCTTACTCTGGAGCGAATTGGATACACTACTTGTATCCTGTTTTTTTGCACATATGCATATATGGGTATAATATGTAAATATAGTAGTGCATATGTTCTTTGTTTTGTTTTATTTACTTTGTGTATTTATTTTTCACTTATCCCTTGTCCAATACACATATGAAGACCTCTTCTTCTTTTTTTTTCCAGCTAAGCCCTGTTTAAACAGGGAGGCCGCAGGGAGTGTGCCCTTAGGTGACACGCTTCCGCTTAGCCACACGCAATCCTATTACCATCCAGAGGTCAGAGCGGAGAATTCCGCTCTGACCAATGCCCTCCTCCAACATGGCAGCCGCGGGTAGTGTGCCCACAGTTGGCGCACTTCCGCAGAACCGCACGAGACCAATCAACATGACTTCCGCTCAGACCACGCCCCCTATACGGGACTCCCGCCGGCCTTACATTAGGAGATCTGTAATGAGTATATCAGACGTCAGTGCAGCGCCCGCTCGTAACAAAGGCGCTGTGCTTTGCTGCACAACTTCTGAGGTAAGAACTGATTGATTCACACTGCAGGGGAGCACAAATATAAGGTATTACACCACCACCTTAGAGATTATCGCACAAGGGGAGATACAATACAATCTATGGACATTGGCATTAATGCATGTAGTAGAAATGTTTTCAATACTGTATGAGCTAAAGGGAGTGTTTCTACTAGCAAAGTAGGCATATCCTGCTTGCATGCGCTGTTTTATACTGATTATGTTTTTTTATATTCAATTTATATTTATATTGACATTTTAATTTATATTGATATTTTTATTTTTATATATATTTTATATGGTCTTTTATTTGTGCATTACAGCTGCTCCTTTTTTGTATTTTGCCTGAGGAAGCGGGCTTGAGACCCACGAAACGCGTTGCAATTGTTTCATTTGGAGTACAGATTACATTTTTGCCTATACTAATCACAGTGGTTGTGTTTGGATTCTGGGGAGGTAAGTCAACCCATACCCCCATGATTTAATTGTTTTTATAATAGTTCTTATTTTATTCTGCTGGCGCTACTGTATTTTTTGCATCTTAGGAGGATCATGACTGGTGAGTTTCGGGCCCCTAGGCCAAAGGTCTAGGCCCCTAGGCCTAGGGTCACAAAAACCTGTTTATTTTGGCAATGTTAATGGTGGAGATTCTGACGAACATAAATCACAGCCATGGCCGTTAGCAAAGTCTGAATTTCACGACATGTCTCATGCAGGTAGAAGGCATATTGTTGTACTTGCACTCCAATGTTGGGTTCCCTAAATCTCTGCAAACCAGAGTTACGGGGGTGCAAAAATGCTAAATTCCCCCATAGGCTTTTATTGGGCCTCCTATATCACTTTCCAAAATCTCACATTTTTTCAAAGGGCGATGGCTCAGTAGTGGCACATTTTCTAGCATTGTAGGGACTCTTAGGGGGATCATGACTGGTGAGTTTTGGGCCCCTAGGTCCAAGAGGGCGTAGCCTAGGGTCACAAAAACCAGTTTATATTGGCAATGTTAATGGCGGAGATTCTGACGAACATAAATCGCAGCCGTGCTCCATGGATCTGGAGTATGAAAATGTATTTAACTTTCTTCACATTTGTGGCCTCGGAAGTCCTTTAAAAAAATGTTTTCTTTTTATTTATTTTTTTATGTGCTGTGTGTGAGAAATCTGAAAAAAATGGTGTGGGGTCCCCCCTCCCGAGCCTCTGTAACCCCTTGTCCCCCATGCAGGCTGGGATAGCCAGAATGTGGAGCCCTGGCCGACTGGGGCTTCGCACCCTGAACTATACCAGTCCGCATGGTGCATGGTATGGGGGACTCCGGGGTGGGAGGGGCGGCCAAGCCTTCCCCTCCCCCCCGGAGCCCTTGTCCAATCCATGGACAAGGGGCTCTTCCCCACCTCCGGTGCCCCAGGAGGAGGTGGGGCAACGGCTCCCTGGGGGGGGGGGTTCATGGTTGCATCTGGAAGTCCCTTTTAAGAAGGGGACCCCAGATGCCCACCCCCCGCCCAGGAGAAATTAGTATAGGGGTACAAAGTACCCCTTACCCATTTCCACAAAGGGTTAAATGAAATAAAAACACAACCATGAGAAAAGTATTTTATTATTCTAAATTAACCATAAATACTTACCTGTACCTTTAAAAAAAAAATTCCCACACCAATATCCTCGGTAAACGATCCAACGATTACAGTATCCTCTTATCTTGCGATCTTCAATTAAGTTGATTGAAGATCTCCGACGCCTCCCACATAGCAGAGAATGCGTCCTTTCGGACGCATAGCTGCCGGCTCCTGCTGTCTCTCCCCACCTCTCACCTAGCCTGCCACCCGGTGCACCCATGGGTGCACCAGGTGCCAGCCTAGGTGAGGGTGACAGGTGAAGGCAGGTGGGGAGAGACAGTAGGAGCCGGCAGCTATACGTCCTGCTCAGGACGTATTCTAAGCTATACTAACAGTTCATGAATCATCCGTTCTTTTGAATTAATCGGTTCTTTTTTTAATGAATCGACTCTTTTTTCTTTGAAACTTTAAAATCGATTTTCTCAAAAAGTATAAGGTCTTTCTGAAAAAAAAAAAAAATCCTCTTGTAGTCACTGCCCTCCTCTACATACCCCGCAAATTTGGTATTTTTACTATGTAAGGGGACTTTGCTAGTATTAACCGCTAAAGTCGGCGGGCATTAAAGTCTATGGGCGAACCAAACTTTTTTTGAAAGAAGTTCCTGGTTCACTGTGAACGCGAACCACCCAAAGTTCGCCTGGAACCATTCGCTGGTGAACCGTTCGGGCCATCTCTAATCATGTGTACTGTGGAAAAAGTAGCCAGTTGTTTTTTGAGGGAAATGCTGACAGATTACGTGTATTTTGAAGGAATCACTGCCAGATTACATGTATTTCGATGAAATTGCTGCCAAATTACAGTATGTGTATTTTTTTTAGGGAAACTGCCAAACTATGTGGCGGGGGGGGGGGCTAGCAAATCCACTTGTTATATCAGTCCTTTTGATCTATACATGTTATCCCACTATTCGTACCGTAGGAACCCCATTTGTTGTAGTCAGCCCTACACCTCAGCCCTCCAGTCTAAAAAAAAAATGGCCCTCCATATCCATGAAGTTGGACAGCACTGTTGTGGCAAGTTAGGCATGGAGATGGCCCAAACGGTTCGCACACGAACTTATTCGCGCGAACAACGCAGATTCGCGTTCACGGCGAAACGTAAACCTTTAGCACGTTCGACCCGCCCCCTATACTATATCAATAGGCTAAACTTTGACCCTCTACATCACAGTCAGAAGACACATGGCAGCCAATGAGGCTGCACTCCCTCCTGGAAACCAACCCCCCCCCAGTCTGCAGCGGGTCGGCCATTTTCTCACTCTGCCTGCTGCTGTCATTAGTGAGAGAAGGGAGAGAGGTTGCTGCAGAGATAGGGAAAGCTTAGTTAGGCTCTTGTTAGCTTGCTCCTTGCTGAGATTTGTTGCTGGAAAGCACCACTAAAACAGCTCTTTTGAGAGCTAATGTTCTTGTGATTTTTTTTTGTGTAGCCCAATGACACTGTATATACAGCCCTGTCTGTCGTAGCTGGCCCTCGCTAATTGCTATACTGTGCCAGGCCCAGCACATTCAGCACACCTTTTCAGTGCACCTGTGTGACTGCACATTGTATCATACCACCAGCAGTCACTGCATACCTTTTCAGTGCACCTGTGTGACTGCACATTGTATCATACCACCAGCAGTCGCTGCATACCTTATCAGTGCACCTGTGTCACATTGTATCATACCACCAGCAGTCACTGCATTCCTTTTCAGTGCACCTGTGTGACTGCACATTGCATCATACCACCAGCAGTCACTGCATACCTTTTCAGTGCACCTGTGTGACTGCACATTGTATCATACCACCAACAGTCACTGCATACCTTTTCACTGCACCTGTGTCACATTGTATCATACCACTAGCAGTCACTGCATACCATCTCACTGCACCTGTGTGACTGCACATTGTATCATACAACCAGCAGTCAATGCATACCTTTCACTGCACCTGTGTGACTGCACATTGTATTATACCAGCAGACACTGCTAACCTTTCACTGCACCTGTTTGACTGCACATTGTATTATACCAGCAGTCAGTGCATACCTTTCACTGCACCTGTGTGACTGCACATTTTATTATAGCAGCAGTTAGTGCATACCTTTCACTGCACCTGTGTGACTGCACATTTTATTATAGCAGCAGTTACTGCATACCTTTTCAGTGCACCTGTGTCACATTGCATCATACCACCAGCAGTCACTGCATACCTTTTCAGTGCACCTGTGTGACTGCACATTGTATCATACCACCAGCAGTCACTGCATACCTTTTCACTGCACCTGTGTCACATTGCATCATACCACCAGCAGTCACTGCATACCTTCTCGCTGCACACGTGTGACTGCACATTGTATCATACAACCAGCAGTCACTGCATACGTTTTTCACTGCACCTGTGTGACTATACATTGTATTATAGCAGCAGTCAGTGCATACCTTTCACTGCACCTGTGTGACTGCACATTGTATTATACCAGCAGACACTGCATACCTTTCACTGCACCTGTTTGACTGCACATTGTATTATACCAGCAGTCAGTGCATACCTTTCACTGCACCTGTGTGACTGCACATTTTATTATAGCAGCAGTTAGTGCATACCTTTCACTGCACCTGTGTGACTGCACATTGTATCATACCACCAGCAGTCACTGCATACCTTTTCAGTGCACCTGTGTGACTGCACATTGTATCATACCACCAGCAGTCGCTGCATACCTTATCAGTGCACCTGTGTCACATTGTATCATACCACCAGCAGTCACTGCATTCCTTTTCAGTGCACCTGTGTGACTGCACATTGCATCATACCACCAGCAGTTACTGCATACCTTTTCAGTGCACCTGTGTGACTGCACATTGTATCATACCACCAACAGTCACTGCATACCTTTTCACTGCACCTGTGTCACATTGTATCATACCACTAGCAGTCACTGCATACCATGCATACTTTTCACTGCACCTGTGTGACTGCACATTGTATTATACCAGCAGACACTGCATACCTTTCACTGCACCTGTTTGACTGCACATTGTATTATACCAGCAGTCAGTGCATACCTTTCACTGCACCTGTGTGACTGCACATTGTATTATAGCAGCAATTAGTGCATACCTTTCACTGCACCTGTGTGACTGAACATTTTATTATAGCAGCAGTCACTGCATACCTTTTCAGTGCACCTGTGTCACATTGCATCATACCACCAGCAGTCACTGCATACCTTTTCAGTGCACCTGTGTGACTGCACATTGTATCATACCACCAGCAGTCACTGCATACCCTTTCACTGCACCTGTGTCACATTGCATCATACCACCAGCAGTCACTGCATACCTTCTCGCTGCACACGTGTGACCGCACATTGTATCATACAACCAGCAGTCACTGCATATGTTTTTCACTGCACCGTGTGACTATACATTGTAATATAGCAGCAGTCAGTGCATACCTATCACTGCACCTGTGTGACTGCACATTGTATTATAGCAGCAGTCAGTGCATACCTTTCACTGCACCTGTGTGACTGCACATTTTATTATAGCAGCAGTCAATGCATACCTTTCACTGCACCTGTGTGACTGCATATTGTATTATACCAGCAGTCAGTGCATACCTTTCAGTGCACCTGTGTGACTGCATATTGTATTATACCAGCAGTCAGTGCATACCTTTCACTGCACCTGTGTGACTGCAGTACTGCACATTGTATTATAGCAGCAGTAAGTGCATACCTTTCACTGCACCTGTGTGACTGCACATTGTATTATAGCAGCAGTCCGTGCATACCTTTCACTGCACCTGTGTGACTGCACATTGTATTATACCAGCAGTCACTGCATACCTTTCACTGCACCTGTGTGACTGCACATTGTATTATACCAGCAGTCAGTGCATACCTTTCACTGCACCTGTGTGACTGCAGTACTGCACATTGTATTATAGCAGCAGTCAGTGCATACCTTTCACTGCACCTGTGTGACTGCACATTGTATTATAGCAGCAGTCAATGCATACCTTTTACTACACCTGTGTGACTGCACATTGTATTATAGCAGCAGTCAGTGCATACCTTTCACTGCACCTGTGTGACTGCACATTGTATTATACTAGCAGTCACTGCATACCTTTCACTGCACCTGTGTGACTACACATTGTATTATACCAGCAGTCAGTGCATACCTTTCATTGCACCTGTGTGACTGCACATTGTATTATACCAGCAGTCAGTGCATACCTTTCACTGCACCTGTGTGACTGCAGTACTGCACATTGTATTATACCAGCAGTTAGTGCATACCTTTCACTGCACCTGTGTGACTGCACATTGTATTATTCCAGCAGTCAGTGCATACCTCTCATTGCACCTGTGTGACTGCACATTGTATCGTACCATCAGCAGTCACTGCATACCTTTTCACTGCACCTGTGTGACTACACATTGTATTATTATACCAGTCAGTGCATACCTTTCACTGCATCTGTGTGACTGTACATTGTATTATGCCAACAGTCAGTACCTTTAACTGCATCTCTGTGACTGCACATTGTAGTATACCAGTCAGTGCATACCTTTCACTTAAATGGATGGCAGACTTGCACTCCATAACAGATTCTTGTTACAGGATTTCAAGTGTATCCATCTCATCATTATACAGTAGTCACTGCATACCTTTCACTGCATCTGTGTGACTGCACATTGTATTATACCAGCAGTCAGTGTATACCTTTCACTGCATCTGTGTGACTGCACATTGTATTATACCAGCAGTCAGTGTATACCTTTCACTGCTTCTGTGTGACTGCACATTGTATTAGTCAAGTCAGTGCATACCTTTCACTTCACCCCCCAATATGGTCAAAACAAAAGGCAGAGGCAGAGCCAGAGGCAGGCCACCCGGCAGGTCTGTTTGAGGTCATGCTGACGTGATTTCGTGCGGCCCTGGACTAAAGTACAGTGTTCACAAGGCACGTGCAATCAACTCCCAAGATTGTCAGGACAGAGTTGACTATTTAACACAGAACACCTCATCTTTCTCAGCTTCCGCATGGAACCGTGACATACCTTCCTTCTCCTGCTCTGATTCTGGCACCTCACTTAACTCCCAGCTGGCAGCCACCACTGCTACTACTAGCACCACATCCGCTCCATTTAAGAGTTTGCAGGAGTTATTTGGTGGGGAATTAACTGATTCACAGCCATTATTGTTACAAGATGACGGCGCTAAGCATGTTACACCACCACCTCATATGTCTAAGTTAGGCGCCAGTATGGATGTAAGGTGTGAGGAAGATGAAGTACCTGTTGTTGGTGCAATTTTGGAGGTGTCTATTACAAGCGAAGCTGTGGAGGATGATTAGGATGATGATGATGATGATACTGCCAGCGATGTCATGTGGGATCCTAATAGACATGATGACCAGGGGCCAGTTCAGAGGGGGAGTCAGAGAGGAGTAGGAGGAGACGAGTTGCTGAAAGAAGCAGGGGGAGCTAGTCATCAGAAACAGCTCATGGCAATGTCCGGCGACATGTATCGCCACCTATAGACAGCCAGCCAACATGCCCTTCAAGGTCAGCTGCTGACACCACCACCAAAGTGCCATCATCCCAGGGCTCAGCAGTTAGGACTTTTTTTGTGTGTCTGCCTCAGATGAGAGCAATGCCATCTGTACTCTCTGCTTCCAAAAAGTCATGGAAAGACCAAGACCCGCTTAGGGACAACTGCCTTATGAAGGCACATGGTGAGAAAGCACAAACAGCAATGGGATGACCACCTGAGGAAAAGCATCACACAAACACAAAACCACCCTCCGTCTCCTCTTCCTCTTTCAGGTGCAGCATCTTCAGACACTTTATCCATTGCATCTTCACGGCCACCCTCCTCCACTCTGCCTCTCACCTTGATTGGTTCCTGCTCCTCTGCCCACAGCAACAACCAGCTGTCCGTGAGGGGAATCTTTATGTGGAAGAAGCCAATGTCTGCCAGTCACCCCCTTGCCTGGCGTCTGACAGCTGGCTTGGTGGAACTGTTAGCTCGCCAGCTGTTACCATACAAGCTGGTGAACTCTGAGGCCTTCCGAAAATTTGTGGCGATTGGGACACTGCAGTGGAAGATACCAGGTCGCAATTATTTTTCAAAAAAGGAGATACCCAAATTGTACCGTGATGTTGAAAGGCAAGTGGTGTCATCTCTGGCACACAGCATTGGGTCAAGGGTCCACCTGACCACAGAAGCCTGGTCTGCAAAGCACAGTCAGGTACATTACTTATATGGCACATTGGGTCAACCTGGTGACCACTGGCAAGCAGGGAGTACGTGGCTGTACAGCGGTCCGCTGCACAGCCACATACTCCCTGCTTGCCAGTGGTCACCAGGTTGACCCAATGTGCCGTATAGGTAATGTACCATGCCTGCCTAATTGTTCTGGCTGCACTGCGGCTGCAACAACAAAACAAAAGGCATGTACATGTGTCAAGTCTCCTTCATGATCGTTACCTTGCCACGGTGAAGGGGCTTGCGTATCACTGACCTATATGAGTGTGTTGGTGGGCACACCCAAGAAAATAAGGTTGTTGCTTCATTGTGGGCAGACCAAATTCGATCAGCTGGACAGTCACTGTTGTTCTGTCATTGAGCTACCTCAGCCCGACCATATGGGCTGGAAAGCCGCCATCTCCTGCACTCTCGCCAACGTGCGCACCAGCATGGCCATCTGTTTGCGGTACATTACTCAGTGAGTTTGGTCTGGCAGTGTGAAGCAGTACACTACTTACACTACCTGCTGAGCCCTGTCTACACACGCAAGATGTTTTCAAGCACTTTATGCCTCCAATTTAGGAATGCAATTTGATTTCTGCCCTTTAGGGATTATAACCCTGCTGTGCGTCAAATCCGTAATTTTCCCCGGGACATTTGGCATGTATCCCACTCCGCCATGCCCCCTTTCAGGTGTTAGACCCCTTGAAACATCTTTTCCATCACTTTTGTGGCCAGAAACAGTGTTTGTAGTTTTGAAAGTTCGCCTGCCCATTGAAGTCTAATGCGGTTCGCGAAGTTCGCTGGTTCGCAAACTTTTGCGGAAGTTCACGATCGAGGTTCGTGAATCGAAAATCGGAGGTTTGAGCCATCTCTAGTTAGACATACTTCAATCTGGAATCTTTCAAAAGGCGGTTCAAAATCACTTTTACCCAGAGCAGAAAATGCCAAGTCATTCTGAATCCTCACAATTGGTTGTGCTTCTTGCATGGTAAATATCCCGCTCATCATCATGAAGCTATTCCTCATATTAACTAGCTGCAGTACAATCACTCAGCATGGGTGGTGTAGTGGATAGCACTCTGGACTTGCAGTGCTAAGTTCCCAGCTCAAATCCTAGCTATGGCAACATCTGCAAGCTGTAACAATCGGTGTCAGCACACAGAGAGAATCTGATTATTGGTGATCTGCAGTATCACCAAGAATACAGATATATACCTGATTATTAACCTGCCTAGCGTTCTGGACGAGCTGAGGTCGTCCAAAGAAAACTTGCTGGAAATGTTCTGGATGAGCTCAGCTCGTCCTGCACTTTCCCCTCTCACGCTGTGATCAGCAGCGCTGCAGCAGCCTCTGAAGGCTGCTGCATGCTTCTCCCTAGGGAATCCCTAGGGAGAGAATGTGCTAGGGCGAGCGGGGGGATCCCCCTTCTGTGCGGGGTATTTTGGGATGGGGAATCCCCCTCTGCGGGTGAGGGGATCCCCCTTCTGTGCGGGGTATTTTAGGCTGGGGGATCCCCCTCTGCGGGTGCAGGGATCCCCTTTCTGTGCAGGGTATTTTGGGCTGGGGGATCCCTCTCTGCAGGTGGGGGATCCCCCTTCTGTGCGGGGTATTTTGGGATGGGGGATCCCCCTCTGCAGGTGGGGGTAGAAGGGCGGGGTAGAAGGGGGAACCCCCACCCGCAGAGGGGGATCCCCCAGCCCAAAAGTGAGGATCGAGGGGGGGAGATCGGGAGGGAGGGGACATCTGGCACCCTATACTCCTGGCTACACCTGGCACCCTATATACCTGGCTCCCCAATATACCTGGCTACACCTGGCACCCTATAACTGGCTACACCTACCTCCCTATAACTGGCTAAACCTGGCACCCTATATACCTGGCTACACACTTGGCTACCCATAACTGGCTACACTCCTGGCTACCCTGACATCTGGCTACACTCCTGACTATCCTGACATCTGGCTACCCTGACATCTGGCTACACTCCTGGCTACCCTGACATCTGGCTACACTCCTGACTATCCTGACATCTGGCTACCCTGACATCTGGCTACACTCCTGACTATCCTGACATCTGGCTACCCTGACATCTGGCTACACTCCTGACTATCCTGACATCTGGCTACCCTGACATCTGGCTACACTCCTGACTACCCTGACATCTGGCTACCCTGACATCTGGCTACCCTGACATCTGGCTACACTCCTGGCTACCCTGACATCTGGCTACACTCCTGACTATCCTGACATCTGGCTACCCTGACATCTGGCTACACTCCTGACTATCCTGACATCTGGCTTCCCTGACATCTGGCTTTACTCCTGGCTACCCTGACACCTGGCTACATGTGGCTCCCTATACACCTGCCTTCACATCTGGGTCTTATACTCACCATTGGCGTGCTGATCCCTCGTCACATACCTCTGATAGCTTCCCCAGTGCCGTCTTCCATGTCCGTGTACGGATTTTGCTTCTCCCTCAGCGATGACATGTCCCCCGCCGATCGGGGTTGATGACACCAGGGTCACACAGCGTCAACATCTCACTGCAAACATTTTTTTTAAGTTGAATTCAATACAATAACCTGTATTGAATTCAATATTTTTAAAAAATTGATTGGAAAAAAAAAAGGTTGAAAATTATTGGAAATTAATTGAACCACTTTTTGCACGGAAATCCTGGGGAATCAGAACGCCAGGGAGGTTAATGATCTGCAGAATCACCGATAATCCAAGTATAACTAACCTCTGGACACCTATATAGTGTGAATGTTTGGTGCAACAGTAATGACTTTGAGTTGGACCACCCGAGGAGCAGGTGGTCTTTAGCAGTATGGGCGATACCGCCCTCTGGGAAGTGCAAAAACCTTCCAGCAGCCTGAGACCTCCAAAGGGGTGGAGCCCCAGGCTGAAAGCAGAAAGGACCTGTGAGTGAGTGACACCTGAAAGGTGGATGTCACTAGCAGGTCTGGAGAGAGAGATAGCTCTCAAGGTCGGGCAAGCCAGGTCGGCAACACACGGACAGACAAGGTACAGAGACAGAAGGCTGATTCGGTATCCAAAGGCAGGCAGGGTTGGCAATAGATAATCAGATATGCGTAGGTACCGAATCAGAAAGCAGAGGGATAGTCAGAAATGCAATAGGTCATAACAGATATCAAAACAATGCCTAGTCTTGGGTGTGAGGTCCGTGGTCTTAACACCCTGGAACTAGTCTGGAGTATAATATGATAGTACACAGTATCCCTAGTCTTGGGTGTGAGGTCCGTGGTCTCGACACCCTGGAACTAGTCTGAAGTATAACACAATGATACACAGAAGTAATCTGGCTCAGTGTGAATTCCCAGGTCCTCCTGGTTCTAACACACTGTAGGATCTGACTAAGGTCTGAGTGCTTTCACGTAAGTGTTCGCAACGGCAGACAACCTGAGACTGTAGCAGTAACTATATATAGAGCGGCGCTCTCCGGCGCCAGCCATCAGTGATCAACCAATAGTCACTTGCTCTGAGGTCAGCTGACCAACCTGGTTAGCTGATCCCTCCTCGGTTGTCATAAAGGTTCTGCCTCTCAGCGCGCGCATATTCCTCAATCTGTGTGAACCCAGCCACACCAGACACACGCTGCTGCGTGCAAACCGCCGCGCTGGACGCGGAATCAGCCGCCTTGCTGTCAGTACACACGGCGGCTTTTCCGCGTTCTATTACACAAGCAGTTTGAATGTCCCCCCCCCCATGTCTGCGTGGGTTTCCTCCGGACACTTTGGTTTCCTTCCACATCCCAAAAACATATAGGTAACTGCCTTCCCCATAAACACACAAATGAATCACAAATCAAATTTACTCCACAAAACCTAGCTAACTAGACAACAAACACCACATTTACAAAAACATAGCAGACCAAGAATTGTTTTCTTCTAAAACAAATCAAGAGTTTCACTTTAACCATCATTTCAGATGAGGAACATTACCCAAGCTTGTTCTGGGAGAGAGATAAAGTGGTAATTCTGCTTGTTTTATTTGACTCGTTTGAAGATTGATGAAAAAACTACATTAAAAAGGCCCATAAAATGGAGTCAGATATATGAAGCAATGGAAGGCATTTCCCTGCATGTTATGGCCTTATAATTTGCATTATGGCCTTATCATTTGCATTTGCATGCATAAAACTGTAAAATATAATACATTCACATTACATGAAATGCAACAGCTTTTTTCTATTGCTTTTGTCAATATCATACTGTATGTACTCTGTGCACACTGCTGATCTCTGTGCCCTGGGAACCTGTTTTACTCAGTGCAGAGGGAACAGGTGCCCAGGGGACAGAGATCAGCAGTGCACAGAAAAGATGGATTAAGATGACACAGGATTGTGGCGAATGTCTGCAGCAATGGTGAGGACGCTGCTGGGAAATCCCTCTCCAAACCATCTACACTCTTCCTCACTGTCTCTAGTATTACAAGATTCATCCCAGCGGATCTGGCCTGTAGATGACTGTTAAACAAGCTTTTTGGAAGAAACCTGTGATTGAGAAGCCTGAATTTGAATATTGGTGCCACTGAGCATTGAGCGATAGACCCACCTGGGTTTGAGGTGGCTTCAATCTGGTGAGGAGTTACCAAGAAGGGTTGTGCAGTGGTGGGACGCACCAGAGTGGTGGACACAGGTGTTAACTTGTGCACTGGTGGGAGTACCCAGTGAAGCTAACAATAATGTACTATGAGTAGTATGTTTATTTCTTTGTAGATCATATGTGGAGTGCACAGTCCATTATTTACATATGTATTTCAACACTGGAAGATTGGGACAGCAGCCCACGCAATAGTGGATTCTGGAACTGAACTATAATGTCTTAGTACCGGTAATCGGTTCTTTGAACATTGAGACAAAATTATTCTTGCCAGTCTTCATGGATGTGTTAGGTGACCTTTTCACAATTTTCTTTGTAATATGAAACATGGCAATGTACAGCATATCCATCATTGTTTAAAAATTATTACTATTAATTTATAAAGCGCCAACATATTTCTCGTCTGGACTACTGCAACATACTACTCCGTGGACTACCTTCTAACAGACTGGCCCCACTCCAGTCGGTACTGAACTCAGCTGCTCGTCTCATTCATCTTTCTTCTCGATCTTCCTCTGCCGACCCTCTTTGTCAAGCTATTCACTGGCTGCAAATTAACCAGAGGATTCAGTTCAAACTCCTAACCCTAACCTACAAAGCTCTCCACAATCTCTCTCCCCGGTACATATCCTCACTAAATTCCAGATACAAACCCAATCGCAATCTCAGATCGGCACATGATCTTCTGTTGTCCTCCTCTAGAATCACCTCCTCACATTCACGCTTACAAGATTTTGCATGCGCTTCACCCCTCCTCTGGAGTGCCCTCCCACAACACATCCGTCGCTCGCCAACCTTTGTTGCCTTTAAACGCTCTCTAAAAACACACTTGTTCCGACAAGCATATGCGTTACCTTAGGCCACTTCCCTTTGTCCTAAGACCAAATTGCACTCCTACTAGGTGTCCTAAAACACACAGCCTCTATATATTTGCTGCATACTACCCCTCCTCTTGTTTCCCCCCATTCCCTTTAGATTGTAAGCCCGCAAGGGCAGGGTTCTCTCCCTCTTTTGTGTTTTGGTAACCATTATACATTTTATTCATCATGTTAATTTTATCACTGTCATTACCAATTCTATAATTTGCTTTTGTATCATTCTTTGTATTTTGTCACTAATTATGTATCTTGTATTTTGGTGTAGAGCATTGTCTGTATTATTATGTACCCCATGTTTGTTTCCTACTTTGTACAGCGCCACGGAATATGTTGGCGCTTTATAAATCAATAATAATAATAAAAATAATAATAATAATATTATTGCGTGGCGCTATACAAAGTCACAAACAAACATTGGTAACAAAATTATACAGACAATGGTATACACCAGTGTACAAAATACAGTGTTGGTACAAAATGCAGAATCAGTACAAAGTACAGAATTGGTAATAACAGTAACATAGTTAATATGAATAACTGTGTAACAAAGTCCAAAGCATAAAAGGGTGAGAGAGCCCTACCCTTGCGTTGCGAGCTTACAATCTAAAGGTGAATCTGTTTCCTATGAACCACCACTGAGAATATATATTTATATGTATGTATACTGTATATATACACTTACCTAAAGGATTATTAGGAACACCTGTTCAATTTCTCATTAATGCAATTATCTAATCAACCAATCACATGGCAGTTGCTTCAATGCATTTAGGGGTGTGGTACTGGTCAAGACATCCTCCTGAACTCCAAACTGAATGTCAGAATGGGAAAGATAGGTGATTTAAGCAATTTTGAGCGTGGCATGGTTGTTGGTGACAGAGGGACCGGTCTGAGTATTTCACAATCTGCTCAGTAAGGCCCAGTGCACACCGAGCGGTTTTTGGAGCGATCCGCCGGTCGCATCCGCCTGGAAAAATGCTTGGCTAATGTATTGCAATGGGATGGTGCACACCGGTGGTTTGAGGTTTTTGCCAAGCCGCAAACGCGCCTCCTGCTGCGCGTTTGCGGTTTGCTAAAAAACCTCAAACCGCCGGTGTGCACCACACATTGAAATACAATAGCCAAGCGTTTTCACTGGCTGATGCGGCTGGTGGATCGCATACAAAATCTGCTTGGTGTGCACCCGGCCAAATATCTGCTCTCTGCTCCCAAAGCCGCTAGCGTTTTGACAATCTGCTAGCGGTTTTGGTGTGCACTGGGCCTTACTAGGATTTTCACGCATAACCATTTCTAGGGTTTACAAAGAATGGTGTGAAAAGGGAAAAACATCCAGTATGCAGAAGTCCTGTGGGCGAAAATGCTTTGTTGATGCTAGAGGTCAGAGGAGAATGGGCCAACTGATTGAAGCTAATAGAAGAGAAACATTGACTGAAATAACCACTCGTTACAACCGAGGTATGCAGCAAAGCATTTGTGAAGCCACAACATGCACAACCTTAAAGTGGATGAGCTACAACAGCAGAAGACCCCACTGGGTACCACTCATCTCCACTACAAATAGGAAAAAGAGGCTACAATTTGCACGAGCTCACCAAAATTGGACAGTTGAAGACTGGAAAAATGTTGCCTGGTCTGATGAGTCTCGATAGTCATAATTTGGCGTAAACAGAATGAGAACATGGATCCATCATGCCTTGTTACCACTGTGCAGGCTGGTGGTGGTGTAATGGTGTGGAGGATGTTTTCTTGGCACACTTTAGGCTCGTTAGTGCCAATTGGGCATCATTTAAATGCCATGGGCTACCTGAGCATTGTTTCTGATCATGTCCATCCCTTCATGACCACCATGTACCCATCCTCTGATGGCTACTTCCAGCAGGATAATGTACTATGTCACAAAGCTCAAATCAATTCAAATTGTCAAATTGGTTTCTTGAACATGACAATGAGTTCACTGTACTGAAATGGCCCCCACAGTCACCAGATCTCAACCCAACAGAACATCTTTGGGATGTGATGGAACGGGAGCTTGGTGCCCTGGATGTACAACCTAAAAATCTCCATCAACTGCATGATGCTATCCTATCACTATGGGCCAACATTTCTAAAGAATGCTTTCAGCACCTTGTTGAATCAATGCCATGTAGAATTAAAGTGAACCTCCAGACTAAAAATAGACTCAGCAGCACTGAAAAGGCCTGCTGTTTCTTTAACAGTTTCACAGCATCAGAACTTTGTTTCTCTTATACAAGCCTCATTTTTAGCTGCACAGAAGAAAACTGCCCGGGCAGTTTTCCCCTTATGCTGTGCAAAGCATGATGGGATTTCTGATGTTGTTGTTCTCGTTCTGCTGTTTTGGTGCAATTTTTTTTTTTTTACATTTTGAATTTGACATTTGAAGCCTAGTGTGTGCAGCTGGGAGGGGTTATCAGGACACAGGACAGTTGGAACTGTGTCTCATGCTCCCTGTCACCTCCTTTCAACCAAAAAGATGGCTGCCCCCATGACAAAGATGGCAGCCCCCATGAATCACAAACATTTGTCTGTTCTTTTAAAACAGGGTGGGTAAAAGATTATATTACCTATCTATTCTAATTAACATAACTAATGTAACTTAATAACAGTATATTTGTTTAGGCTGAAGTTCCCCTTTAAGGCAGTTCTGAAGGTGAAAGGGGGTCAAACACCGTATTAGTATGGTGTTCCTAATAATCCTTTAGGTGAGTGTATATACTATACTGTATATATATATACATATATATATATATATATATATATACATATATATATATATATATATATATATATATATATATATATACACATACATATATATATATATATATATATATATATATATATATATATATATATATATATATGGGGGCTGCAGCACACAACAGGAAAGCAGTGACAGGGGCTCTTGGTTATGCTTTAATGCATTTAAGCTCACCAACTGCGCCAAAGTGTCCCCAATCTGCTGAGTCCTACTCTAACCAGGCAAGAATGCTAGTTTTTATCAGTTTCATTTTCCCCTGTGAGCGTGCATAACCTTGCCCACCTCTAGCACAGTTAAGCATATAAATGAGCAGAGCTCAGAGTTAAGTCAGTAGCTAGAAGAAGGTGAAGTGTTTTTAATTTCCTTTTTCACATTTAGTTGGCCCTTGGGCTTTTGGCATGGTTCCCACTAGAACGCTGATAAAAACTAGCATTTTTGCTAGTTTAACCAGAATGGGGACAAAGTGTTAATATCCTAATGTTAATGTATAAACATCCATGTACTCATGATCTGTTGCTCACCATAACCAATCAACAAACATCATACCAAATCAACTTCTCCTGAAAACATATAGCATATAATCAGACTTTAAAGGTACACTGAAGTGATAAAATTCACTTCAGGGTTAGAAAGTTATCTAAAAGAGTAAAGGCTGTCGATAGTATAGAGCCTTCCTGTTTCTCCATCTAGCCTGTTACTCCTTGTTGTCTACTGATAAAGGTGTTTGACTTCCTGGGTACTCTTGGGTGAGCTCGGATTTATGCATGCATACTAGCTATTCCCTCATTTTTGGAAATACTTGGGGACACGAGTGGTTCCAAAGAGCTGTTCGGATTGGACAGTTTTACCGACTGACAGTGGAGGAATGATGGCCCAGATGGAGGAACAGAAAGGCTCAATGCCATCCAGTGAGTTTCTCACTTCAGGTTTGATTCAACCCTTTCCAATCCTACATAGCCAGCCTTTGACCTGTGCGACCAGAGCGGTCGCTCAGGGCGCCGGCTTCTAAGGGGCGCCTAATAGCTGGTTACCTATACTGAGGGCACCTACACCTGATTTCCTATACTGGGGGCACCCATAGCTGGCTATAGGTGTAAATATTGTAAATATTGTAAATATTTCCTTATTTCTTTTTTAATTAATATTGTCTTTTTTTATTATTTATTTTCCTTCCCTCCCTCCCCTCAGCCAGCCAATCATGGTGATCGGCTGTCATAGGCCTCTGCCTATGAGAGCCGAGTGCTCTCTAGTGACCCAGGTGGACAGCCGTGTCACAGATTGCAGCGCTGTACAATGTAGTTAGATGGCGGTTTTGCCGTCTAACCATCTCCTGAGCGGCAATCGCCGCTCGGAGACTGAAGGCAGATCTTTGCTCCATCCACCAACAGGAGATGCACGAACAGCCTGCGTGTGATCTCCTGCACTGCGAGCCCCAAGAACCTTACGCCGATCGGCGTTAGGCGGTCCCGGGGCTGCGGCTGCGGCCACAACCTTTGGTGTGTGTCACGCCAAAGGTCGTGGCCGCAGCCGCAGCCCCAGGACCGTCTAATGCCGATCGGCGTAAGGTTCTTGGGGTTCGCAGTGCAGGTCGGCAAGCAGTTAAAATCGATTTTCTCAAAAACTAAAACTTCTCTTTGAAATTTTGTTTTTACCTTGTAGCCAGCCACTTCTCACCTTTATAATCCATGGAATTTTGGTGATTGTAGCATGTATGGGGGCTTTGTTATTAACGTTAAAGTCAAATCCATGATCATGGCCACGATCACGGATTCTACATGCAATCACGGCTAAATTCTGAGTCAAATTCGGAATTTCGTTTCAAATCCCTATCACGCCGTATCTGGATTTTGATACTGCCGTGACGGATTTACTCGAATTTGTGATCGAGGGCACCCAAACAACACTAATGCCGCTAGGGACGCTGTTTCCAGATAAAATCTGGCACAACATCAGCCCCTTTCAATCAAAGTGGGTGCATTTTGGCTTGCTGGATCTAGTCCAGCACAGCATCAGGATATGTGTATACCATCATTACCACGCTGCGCAACATAATATCATTATTACGCTAGTGCATGTGCAATAGGGACAGGTTACAGCACATGCAAGCTGGCACCGTCCCTGCCCCTCCCCACTGATGCTGGGTAGCCACCACTCTCTAGTATAAGGAGTCGGAGGTAGAAATCCAGATCACCTTGCAGGAGCACTCCCACAATCACGGACGTTTCACCACCCCACAGAAAAGAGTAAGTGCTAGGGAGGGACATGTAATCACAAAAAATGGATTGGAAAGGGTTAAGGAAAACCTAAAGAAAACTAAACTATTATTTTACTACTGAACAGTACACACCTAAATTATGTTAGCCATAAGAAAGTAGTGTAGATATTTGAACTACATAATAGGTAGCCTTTTCTCCATTATCGAGATGGGATCAAAGCATTTTACAGAGTACCTAAGATGATTAACATAATTAACAGGAACTGAGAAACACAGCAAAAACATTACAAAAAATACCCTTCCCTTAAAATTGCATGTGTCGTTGAGGGCGGGGTGGGGAGCATCATTACTTACCTACAGGGTGCTTCTCCCCCTGTCCTCGGCCTGTAAGGGATGCACCTCAGGAGATTTGTGCGCACAAGTGCATGTTGAGACATGTTGTCCGTGGATGTGAGTTCAGACCTAATGTCTAGAGTGCTCGGACACTATGGAGAGAATCGTTTAACCACTTCAGCCCAAGAGCAATTTTCACATATAGGTGCTGCTCCCATTCATTCGCCAATAACTTTATTACTACTTATCACAGCTAAATGATCTATATATTGTTTTTTTCAGGACAAATTCGGCTTTTAATGTGTGTTAATTTTGTTTAGTATTCGCCTTATTTTCTATGCATTTTCAAAGGAAAATGAGGGAAAAAATTTAAAAAACAAACTATTTCTCCATTTACATCCATTATAGCATTACATTAAACAGTGCTGGCTATAAGTTAAACCCACTAATTTTATTTGCTCATCCATTCTGGTTATTGCAACATATAGATGATGTTCCTAGCACAATGTATGGGGACAATATTGTACTTAGAAATAAAGGTGTCTTTTTTCAGTTTTTTGCTTTCTCGTTGTACACAATCAATGATTACAAGGCCTTATTTTGAAAAATAATAGTAATATACCCTCATGGCATACATATTTAAAAAGCCAGGTTCCTAAGGTAACAATATATGTTGTTTCTTAAGTCTTTTATTTAGGTACAGAATATGCAAAATTTAATTTCTTTTGATTCAGTTTGTGACTAAAAAAAATACAGGAGACATGCGCCTAAAACTCTTTAAACTCAATTCTACTACTTATCACAGTTAAAATGATACCATATATGTCTCTTGTATTGTTGCTAAAACTTTCCCAAGTTTGATCATAATTCTGAAAATGACTTTTTATGTTTGACTGAGTTTGTCCCTACCTATTTTTCATGTGACGTGGTCCACAGCTTTTAGACACGCCAAAATGTATTCTACAACTCGTCATGGTTAAAATGATACCACATGTGCCTCATTTAGTAGCAAACTGGTGGTGCACTGTCTACAGATACACTGGACAAATATATTCGTCCAGTTAGGCTTAAAGGAGTCATGAGGGCACAGAGAGTAAAATGATTGGTACTTACCGGGGGCTTCCTCCAGCCCCAAGCTCCCAGGACCTCCCTCACCGCAGCTCTGCTTGCAGCCGTTCGCCGGAGCTCCGACCAGGTCCCCGGCGATGATGTCAGAGTGACTCGGCGGTCGCTCTGTACGGCGCCTGCGCGATCGGCGCTTCAATCACCACCACGTGGGCCGGAGCGGACTGCGCAGGTCCGCTCCGGCCCACGTGGCGGTGATTGATAGCGCCAATCGCACAGGCGCAGTACAGAGCGACCTCCAGGTCACTCTGAGGTCATCGCCGGGGACCGGGTTGGAGCTCCGGTGAACGGCTGCGAGCAGAGCTGCGGCGAGGGAGGTCCTGGGAGCTTGGGGCTGGAGGAAGCCCCCGGTAAGTACCAATCATTTTACTCTCTGTGCCTGATGACTCCTTTAAGTACCAGTAGGAATGGACACTGAGATGCTAATTATTCTGAGTTGGTGAAAAAAAAGGAAACAAATTCCATGCCCTTCAGTTGGGGTTCAAATCTGTAGCTCTAATTCTGCAAGGCAAGAGTGCTTCTCAGTTAACCACTATTTGGCAGTATTATCTTGATAGGGGTAAAAAATTCAAATTCAGCTCTTCTAATAGATCACGTTCAATATGCAGCCTATTTTGCATGGGTTAAAAGTCATTTTAATGCGTTTACTTTAACTTTTCCATACACTACAGCTCCAGTGGTGTATTTTCAAAGCCATAGGTAAGGCCTTGTTCACATCTAAAATAACTGATGCCAGCGTTTTTCGTTTTTGCATTGCAAAGGGAGAAACAGAGGTGTGTGCATCTAACCAGTTTCACCTGACTTATATACTGGCTGCCTCAAGTCTATTGACTCATTCAAATTTGAAATTTAACTGACTCTCGTTTAATTAAAATGGCAGAGCGTTGCAAACTGCAATCGCCTACCAGTAGTGCAGGATCTAAGGCTAACTCCCTGACATTCCTGCAGGAGTTGGCCCACGCAAATACTTGCATCTCAACAGGGGCGCCTCGTGTAGGCCTCCTTGTACCCCCAGGAAATGAAGGGCAGCGCAAACGCCCCCACAAAGCATCCACTGCCCGGGAGCGCCGCAACTGCCCCCCACAGGTTAGGGGCGAGAACGCATGAACGGCATACTCCCCAGGCGTGGCCTACGCCCGGAGAGAACCATCCACGCTGCCCCCCAAAGGATAGATGCCCTAACCTTGCGAATATTGCTTACCTGTGGTGCATATGCGCATCCTGGGAGCAAACACACCAAAAAGGGGCGAGGGGGGGGGACACAGACACCCCCCCGGTGCAACACTACTGCCGGGGGACCCATCCGCGCCCCCCCCCCCCACCAACACCCCCAAGAAGAAAGAACATACTGCATTGCAAAGGGAGAAACAGAGGTGTGTGCATCTAACCAGTTTCACCTGACTTATTTACTGGCTGCCTCAAGTCTATTGACTCATTCAAATTTGAAATTTAACTGACTCTCGTCTAATTAAAATGGCAGAGCGTTGCAAACTGCAATCGCCTACCAGTAGTGCAGGATCTAAGGCTAACTCCCTGACATTCCTGCAGGAGTTGGCCCACGCAAATACTTGCATCTCAACAGGGGCGCCTCGTGTAGGCCTCCTTGTACCCCCAGGAAATGAAGGGCAGCGCAAACGCCCCCACAAAGCATCCACTGCCCGGGAGCGCCGCAACTGCCCCCACAGGGGGGGGGGGCGAGAACGCATGAACGGCATACTCCCCAGACGTGGCCTACGCCCGGAGAGAACCATCCACGCTGCCCCCCAAAGGATAGATGCCCTAACCTTGCGAATATTGCTTACCTGTGGTGCATATGCGCATCCTGGGAGCAAACACACCAAAAAGGGGCGAGCGGGGGAGGGACACAGACACCCCCCCGGTGCAACACTACTGCCGGGGGACCCATCCGCGCGCCCCCCCCAACCAACACCCCCAAGAAGAAAGAACATACTGCATTGCAAAGGGAGAAACAGAAGTTTTTCGTTTTTGTGTGTGATTTCACCCGGAAATAATAATACAATGTATTTATTCTTAAAAGCGCTGGGGAAATCACTATACAAAGGGCTTTATTGAGCTTTTTGGGATTTCCCTATATTTTCCATTGAGGCAAATCACCCCAAAAAGGTGCAGATAGCGTTTTGGTGAGCGGATCGGAATCGAACCACTCTTACTGTATGTAAACACTGTCATAGGGATTCATTGCACAAGCGCTTTTAAGGCAATTTTGAATATCGTCAGTGCTTAAAAAAAGGCGAAAACGCCCTAGGTGTGAACAAAACCTTATTGAAAATTTTACACTAGGCCTCCGTACCACAGTATGTGTAATAATCATATAATAAAGATGACCAAACCAGTTTTCAAGGACAGCCACTGTGTAAGGGACTGGTGTAGGGGACTGGTGTATGGAAAGGAATTGGAATGATTTGGCTTATTATTGATGATAACTACTCAAAGCTCATAGAGGTGACCACAACCGCTGCAGCAATAAAGAGCTAATGTAGCAACTGGAAGAGGGCCCCACGTGAACCCCCTCAAATCCAGGGACATTAAAGCAGTAATAAACTCTGACATAATATTCAATAATAATGTTTTCCTACTTTTTATATCTGAAAGTTATCATATTGGTTTTTGTGCATAAGTATTATTATTCATTTAGAAATTATAAGTTCCAAAAGTACAGTTTTATTTGCTCGGAAAGCTGCCATTGCATTTTTTTCATAACTGGTGTATTTATATTGTAATGTACCCAGTAATGATTTCTGAGCAGTGTTTAAGTTCTGGACACATTAGAAGAAGTTTCTGCACACAGTCAGGGAATGTTTACATTCCTCTCTGCTACAATTAAGTAAACACAAGATAATGTTATCACCAGTTCCGATGTGGATCTCCCTACAGGGAGCATTCTATTGAAAAAGTAAGCCCTGTGTTTTAACCCTTTGAATGCTGTTCTTCTATAAAAAAAAAATGTGGTAGTATATTGTATGCTGTAAATAATCGTTTAGAGCAAAGAAGAAATACTGGGTTTTATATCACTTTAATGCAGTCACACATTTGCATCCCCTATAGCTGCACCACGGTGCATCACTATTCCATTCTGGTTTCTCACTGTGTTAAACATATAGTGAAAATCAGTGGTGTTGTGCAGCAAAGGAGATAAATTATAAAGTGCTTTTTACCGATACTAACTTTTCTCTGTAAAATTCTCTACCTATTATATTACTATTATTATTATTTATAGGGCACTAGCATCTTCCGTTGTGCTGTACATAGTAAAAAACAAACATTGAGGAGTGTAGATACAAGAGCAGCTCAAAACTCTGTACAATCAAGGCATCCATCAATTCAAGTACAAATACATACATAGTATATGCGTGGTTTGAGACATCCCCGATACTGGTACATGTTGTTCATATGATACCTTACAGCCCAATAAAAAAACTAGGAGGAGGTCTCTGCCCTTTGCGGGCTTATAATCTAGAGGGTAGTGAGTTGAAGACACATGGGTTAGCAAATAAGGCAGTAAGCCTCTAATGCTACCACCAGCAAATTAAAAAGATGTGTTTAGAGAGTATTTCCAGGCTCAGAGCATGACAAACCGGTAGCAGGAAATGTGGGTGCCCGCGGCTAATGGACACTTTGAGCACCCCATAGGCGCTAAAGCAAATATCGTTAATACGGTGGCCAAAGCTGAAATTTGCCCTACAAATAATTTTCAACATTAGAACATTAAGGTTTGTTAAATATGTTATCATTTTGGAAAAGTGATACATAAAATTGTTATAGTTTGTGTTATATTATATTGTTTGTATGTAGAAATTTTACGTTATCAAATATTTTATCATTTTTATGTACAAATGTTATGCTATCAAATATTTTATTGTTTGTATGTACAAATGTTATGTTTGTAAGGGTGTTTTTGCATGGGGGAACGGTTAGGGTTAGGTGTCAGGAAGAGTGCTTATGCAGGGGGTTAGAGTTAGGCACCACCAGGGGGTTTTAGGGCTAGGCATCACTTGGGGGTATTAGGGTTAGGCACCACCAGGGGGGTCTTAGGGTTAGCCACCACTGGGGGGGTCCAAGGGTAAGGCACCACCGTTGGGGGTTAGGGTTAGGCATCAGAAGTGTGTGACAGTAGGGTTGGACTAATCTGTAGTAAAATATCAGTAAGATTTTCTACAGTTTTATTTTCGTTAATAACAATTTTCATTTAGCAATATTATTATGATAATATACATCATCTACACATTAAAAATGAAGAATATCAGTAGAGATTAACAATATTTTTTATTAACGGAATGGATATTAACAATATTTTTATTAGCGAAACCCAGTGCCCATTTTTCCTACCGCTCTTTTTTATGCACGCAACAAACCGACTATTGTAGAGAGTTTTAAAGAGAGGTGATGCTTGTGAAAAGCCCTAGATGCGGGACTGAGAGGAGGTGACCAAGCTAGAGGCCAAAAGGGTCTCCTGGGAGGAGCAAAGTTTTTGGGTGGGTACATGCATATCAAGCAAATACCGAAACATTTCATAATCTAAACTCTTTATGTGAGCATTAGTGCAACATTTGTAAAAGCCTTGGCATTACATTCGTTTGGC
The DNA here is from genome assembly GCF_040937935.1 of Hyperolius riggenbachi. Lineage (NCBI taxonomy): Eukaryota > Metazoa > Chordata > Amphibia > Anura > Hyperoliidae > Hyperolius > Hyperolius riggenbachi. The sequence goes on from NC_090647.1 coordinate 436,360,322, forward strand.
CAGGATCCATTATCAATCTAGTATGCAGGGAAACAGATCCAGCATGTCACAGATGTCCAGGGTTTATGCATTGAATGCAGAAATACCTCGAAAATGTAAACTTTTCTTTTAAGTAGATGATTAATTAGCTAATAGAAAAGTGTTGCCAAGACCAAACCCTAATGTGGTCGTTTGTGAGCATTTCTTTTTTCCATGCAATGCAAATTGCAATGCTCCAGCTGTTGATGACTAAGTAGGCTGAGAAGCATCAGAGGCTCTATTGTTACTAGACAGCTGGAGTTCTAAATGCTTTTCATCCCTGATCTAATTCATCTCTTCTTTGTTTAAAATAAAAAAATAAAAAAAACGCATTGTCTAGATTAGAAAAAAAAAACTAGACATTGAATGCACCACAGTTGCATATATCAACAGCAAACTAGATAACAGCCACAGAACTTTACAGAAAAGAAAATACTGAGCTGACATATTTAACATAGATGTATCAGCATTGACAAAGTGATGGAGGTTTTACTTTTTTTCCCTCGGAATTAAAAATTGTTTTGCTCCAAATGAAATACATTAAGAAGATTTAACATCTATTTTTTGGAAATGTCAGCAATGCATATGTGTACAAGAGCAAATTGTTATTAACTCATACACGGTGCCACATCACAGAGGATCAGCATAAAATGGCCAAAGGAATGAAGTGTATTGAAGTTATTTATGTATTTATTTTTATGTTTTGTTTGGACCTGAATGATGAAATTGGTGTATATTTGCAGTCATTGAAAAAATGTTATCACAAACTTAGTGAAGAAAATGGCTGTGCACGGCTGGGAATGGCAGACTGTGAGAGGTACCAGTTGAAATGGGTGGCAAAAGTGCGCTGCCATAGACTTCTTAGGGTTAGGCTCCACCAGGGGAGTCTTAAGGTTAGGCACACCAAGGGGGGGTCTTAGGTTCAGGCACCACCACGGGTTAGGGTTAGGCACCAACAGGGGAGGGTTCAGAGTGTGAGAGTAGGGAGAAGTTAGGTCATAGTAATCACTTTTCTCAGCTATATGTGGCGTCCTTTTATAACCGAAATCACTCTTCTCGGCTAAATCCAGCATCCTTGTATAACCAAAATCACTTTCTTTGCTATATCCAGCACCCTTTTATAACCAAAATCACTTATCTTGGCAATATCTGGGGCACTTTTATAACGGAAATCACTTTTCTTGGCTGTATCTGGCGCCCTTTTATAACCAAAATCATTTTTCTCGGCTATAAATAGCAACGTTTTATAACCTAAATTATGTTTCTTGGCTACATCTGGGGTGCTTTTTTTCCCCTTTTCAAATGAATGTGACTGAGAATTTACTGTTAGTTCTTGACTATGACTATGCTACAATTACAAACACAGCACTCTGCATCATACACATACATGGGGGAAGGCACTCTTTGCTTCACAAACATACAGGACGGAGGCACTCTGCATCACGTGCACAGTGGAGGCTAGGGGGAGACATTGAGGAGTTAGCTTATACTCATAAGGCCTTATACTCGAGAACATATGGTATGTAGAATAATAAGCTGGCCTCCAGATAGTGTAACCCTACCTATTTACTCTGAAAATGTAAGAGTAGACAAAACACCCCATGAAAAACAGTGTTTTATAAAAAATAAACTTCTTTACTTAATCTGTAATGCAACTGTAACTTATCTGTGACCTTTTTCTTATATGTTGCTTTGTAGAATGCCACTCCTGCCATCTTTTTAGTTGCTTCCTTGCCTCTTATTGAGCAGGAGCCTTGGCATATTTGAATTTCCACCTGGGTCTTATCATACGTCCATTGTTGTGAACTTGGATTATTCAACAAGCTTAGCTCTGCTATCCTGGTGAGTACCAAACTGCAAGAGGAAGAGTGAGGTCATTTGTCTTTGGAGGGATGAGAAGCACACTTTTCTTTAAAAGTATTTATTGAACTTGTTTTCTTCTTGTACTTCTTTTCAATCACTGTGTATGTCTGTGCAAACTGCTATAAAAAGGAAATAGCCATGGCTTGAGCTGCAGGGCCACAGAAAATTTTTGGTTGATGAAAGTGAATGTAAGTTACCTGTCCACCAGTCAGTGCAATCCATGGCAATGAATATAGACACAGGCTCACACATGTACTGTTTCCCCATTTGTTTTAATGGAACAAGGCATGGCTATTAACCACTTCGGGACCAGCATCCTCTGCCCTCTTAAGGACCAGAGGGTGCTGGTCCAGTAAACCGCAGCTTCCCGACAAATCGCCGCTAAAATTCGCCGCTCCCGCCGGTCACGTCCCTCTGTCCCCACTGCAGGCTGCTCTCTCTGCCGTCGCTATGACGGCAGAGCGCTGTGTGCCGGTCAGGAGCCACTTTCATTGGCTCCTGACCCTGTCACTCAATTTAAACCTATAGGAACAGCTTACTGGAATGACAGGGCCAGGAGCCAATGAAAACGGCTCCTGCCCGGCTTACAGTGCTCTGCCGTCATAGAGGTGGCAGGGCAGCACATTGCGGCAGGGACAGAGCAGCGACAGCGGTGACGGGCAGGGGTGCGCGGTGAATGGGACGTAGAGTTTACGTCCGGTCAGAACCGAAGTGCCCCTTGCCCACCATAGATTTATACTGCGGGGGTCCGCAGGTAGTTAATGCTTCCAGGCACAGTTCCTTAACTTTAGAACATCATGGTTGCTGTACTGTCATTGCAGGTTGTGTAGTTCCTATTCATAAACATTCCATGTGTTGATAACACCACCCATTGTCTGAGGAGTAGGCAGAGGATATTGTGGTGCTTACTGACACACAAGAATCTGGTACCCTGGTACTTCAAGAAGGACCCTTGCACAGACCACATATGAATGAATGATTGCTATTAAAATTCAATACTGCTCACACTACAAGGTCAAAATGGGAGAATTCATATCAGTAAGGGAGAGGAAATGCAAAATGTGTCATTACAAGGAGGTGAGCATGAGGTACTTGCATAAAGCCTTACCTTATGACAACAAGGATAACTTTAATGGCTCTGTAACCCATAGCAGCCAGGCAGGAAGTAGCAACATCAGTCCAGCCACCAGCAGGAAATGTTTCACTAAAGCCTTGGAAACATTTTCAGGCTACAGAGATCAGGTCATGCATCTGATATGGATCTCAGGCAGCACTTGTTAATAATGGTTAACAAATATGTTAGCTTTAGATCCATCAACTATGACCTTGAAACTAAGTGAAGACCCACTGAGCTACAGGGTGACCAAGAGTCTTCAGCACAGCTGGGAGCTTGTGACTGATAGATGCATCCTCCTTTCCACTTTGATTAAAATGAATCTCAAAGGACTTTTGCACCTCTCTTGCAACCTGGTACTAATTCTGGCAATTTCATATTGCGAACATCAATTAAACAGCCTTCTTCCTCTGTTCTGTGGCATGCCTATTCTGTGGCATCTCTTCCAAATGCATTACTACTGCAGAGATAAAGACCCCCAGTGGGGTAGCCTAGGAGCTAGGAGCCCCGGTGTGAGTTATACATGCCCCCCCCCCCCCCCTGCGCACTTTATACATAACAATTGATACGGCGCACCAAAACCTGCCAAGGACAACCACAGTGTCAGAGGTGCAAGAAGGGCATGGGGAGCAGCTTGTTAATGATTATTATCATTCAAAGAATCTATAGAAGTGATTATTACAAGCACAGGACCAATAAAGAACTAATACTGCAGTTGAGGGAGGGCCTTATGGAGCCTCTCTGGCCCAAGGGCCCGATGCAGTGGCAACCTCTGCAAACCCTATTGCTACACCACTAAAGACCCCTCCTGATGCCTTCCACCTCTGGCCTTTCAAAATTATTCTTACTTTGCTTATAGACTCATCTCCTTCACTGGGGCCTCACCCTGTTGTTTGAGATTACTTATTCTTACAACTGCAAATACCCCTCCAACTCTTTACTTCCATTACTCTGTAGCATACCACAATCTTGGTAAAGAAGACTCCAGCAAGAGCCTTCCACCTCTACCCTGAGACTTATATAGTTTGTATCTGCTGTGAGTCCAGGGCAAGTTTTTGATGATCCCTGCTAGGGCCTTTTTCAGTTACAAAAAAAAAAAAAAAAAAAGAAAGAACATTTTTGCACACTGTCAATTTACACATATTGAGATACAGTTTGTTTTTCCTGCATCAAGGTTTTGTTTTTTCCTTTTCAGCAATGGCAATAATAATGATGAGGAGAGCAAAGTATGCACAACCTATAATGACGCAGTCCAAAAAATGAGCCACAGTGATTTGTTAACAATGCATATCTATTTCTTGGGTTAGCTCTGTGTGGTTGCATGGCTTGCAAAGTAGCTTGGGGAAGTTCAGACTGAATGATCAAAAAAATATGTTTTTTCGCAACAAACTGCCCAATGTTGTTTATGAACACTTCAAAGCAAAATCTAAAGTCCATGTTTTCTAATTAAAATTGATTTTCCAGGTTTCATCTGATCATTCCTCATTTGAGGATACCATTGTACCTTTTCAATGTATTATGCAGGTAGCATTGAGGATAGGGTTGCTTTAGGTTTGGGAAGAGCATTTTTTTTTCATTTTACTGCAAGAAAAATAAATATGCTCAAAATAGTATCATTTAGTAATGCTGACTCATACATGATTTAGGCTGGTTTTACATCTGGTCATTGTGTTGTGGTTTGATGCTCCACCCCATTGCATCACACCACACGCAAGAAACTTAATTCACATGACCCTGCCGCAGAGTACGGTGATAGGGTAATCTGCATAGCGCCACTAGCCCGCATGCTCCTCGCCACCACTCTTTGCCCCTCGCCATGTGAAGTACTCGCTGTTGGATAGAAAGAATATCATTGGGATTCCTGGGTTTCCCATCATTCCACGCATGCATGCCGTACTGCCGCTGCCAACATATTTAAAATCCCTGCGTCGACCCATTGACATACATGACTTCCACCCCCGCCTCATAACAGTGGAATTACTCCCGTTGTTGAGTTTGTGGAGGCCTGGCGGCCAATCGGGCACTTCCAACACAATGTGCGCTAGGCCCCATTGCCTTGCATTGTCATTGTGTTATCCTGCGGTAAAACAGGGTAACACAATGCACACTTGCAAGGCAAGTGTAAAAGGGCCCCAAGGGAAATGTGCTTTGGATTGCTGGATCACTTTAAATTATTACTTTTCTTGCTCATCTAATTTGGCACTTTTGAAAAATTAATTCCAAGACATTATCTTCCTTGGTTTTTGGGATAGCCAGTTAATGTATTCTCTTCTTTAGATTTTTAGTCTGTCTTTCTGACTTTACACCAATGATTACATTGTGGTATGCGAATCAAACGAAACCCTTTACCCTATTTGCGTGTAAGACAATTTCATGCAGCATGCAAATAAACCCTGCAATTTAGATAATATAAAAACATGCAATTGTATCTCAATCAGAAAAGTGTATCCTAATTTTTAACAGATTTCGAAAATGTGCTGCCCTGTCAAACCAGTTTCTTGCGCTTCACGCCTAACTAAACATCTCCAAACAGAAAGAATTGGAACAAATTGACTGTTATTTATATGGTATTGTTTTTACCATGAAATTAAATGGCTCCCCCTAATAATTACTCATGAAGCAGATTTCCTGTGAACAAAGTCTATGACAGAGAAAATACAAGTGTTTAAGGATTTTCGGAATAATGACTTGAATGCTTCCTAATGTACGTAAACAAGAGCGTGCACAGAAATTGCACCATTTATTCTAATGATGACAAGCTAATTGTGGTTCACACAGAACATCTCTATTACATCTTCTCCACTACTAATGAGATGACTTGTTTATTTCAGTGGATCCCTGGATTGCAAATTGGCTTGTATGACCTTGACAGAAAATAACTGATCTGTAGTGATAGTAAATACTCTGTTACAGTTAAAAGGTTAAACTGTAATTCTATGGTTTCTTTTACTTTTCATTTTGATGCTGATTTGTAAGAGGTAAACTCATTTATCACAGGCATCATATCAGCATATTGCTGGGATTATTAAATAAATGGTTCACTTGAGCATCTTTTTACAACCTCATAAGAGTTCTTCAGTACAGGATAAATCAAGAGCTTCGTAGAGAATGTTTCATATGACCTCAGTTTCAAAGGGCACTGGAAGCATTGTATAGTACTGTGTACACACTGGGCATACACACAAATACCATTATACGCTGCATAATTATTTCAAGCAAGTTGCTAACATTGTCTATTTACCACAATCTTAGGCCCAGTGCACACCGAGCGGATCCGCCGGCCGCATCCGCCTGGAAATCCGCTTGGCTAATGTAATTGAATGGGCTGGTGCACACCGGCGGTTTGACATTTTTAGCAAACCGCAAACGTGCCTCTTGCTGCACGTTTGCGGTTTGAAAAAAACCTCAAACCGCTGGTGTGCAACAGCCCATTCAATTACATTAGCCAAGCGGATTTTCAGGCGGATGCTCAGGCGGATGCGGCCGGTGGATCGCATGCAAATCCGCTCGGTGTGCACTGCCCCAAATCTCTGCACTGCGCACCCAAAACCGCTAGCGTTTTGTGGATCTGCTAGTGGTTTTGGTGTGCACTGGGCCTTATATATGACTGACTCCCAAGGTAGCCATGCATACAAGCTTACATTTAGTAAGAAGTGCCTTCACTCCTTAAAGTGAACCTGAACTCTTGCACAGGACAGAAGGAAAACATAGAGAAATGCACCCTGTATGTATTTAGATAGTTTAGCCTGTCTCATTCCCTCTCATCTGTGACTGATCACAAGTTGAAATGTGGTATCTTCAGCTGTGACAGCTGGCTGCCACATCAGAGAGCTAATTTGTAAACACAAGATTTTAACAATGCTTCCATGGAAGCAGGAAATAGACAGATTGCCAATTTATCGCAGGATTTGTATCAGCCGTAACAAAGAAATGTTTTTCTGTAAAGGTTTTTATTCTGTTGCGTAGAGGAGGAAGAGGCAGAGAGGAAGTTCTGAGTTCAGTTCCACTTTAACTACACAAGACTAAAATGTCTTGCATACGCTATAACCCTGGCCCCAAAATTACTACTTTGGGACATTTCTTCTGAGAATTGAATGTGTGTATAGTTTCTTCGAGCACCTATTTTTGTTCACTAAGCTACGGGACACTCCTCACTCATTCTACACCCATCATTACCACCTCACGATTCCATTGAATGGCACATGTCTGTGCAAAGCCTTTTCACAGAAATATCGCCCTAATGATCCACTAAGAAATGTTAGAGTAACAGAAGCTGAGAAGATGTATGAAGCCTTAGGGCCTGTTTCCACTACATGCAGATTGTATGCAGAATGGATGCAGAAAAACTGACTGCAATGAATGCCTATGGGAAAATCTGCATCAGAAAAATTGTGTTTAGTGGAAACAAGCCCATAGACATTCATTGGAGTCAGTTTTTCTGCATCCATTCTGCATCTAATCTGCGTGCAGTGGAAACAGGCCCTTAGGGTCAGTTTCCACTAGAACCCATAGCCGTTTCTGATTTGCCCACAGCTCACGTTGAGCTGTACATTTCTTGAAGGTGTCCTAGGGAATGCTATTCCAAATTATGTAGCACAGAATAATTTTATTTCTGTTTGACAGCATGGTTTTACTAAAGATCCTGTCTCATAAACATGCTCAGCTTTATGAAGTGGTGAATGAAAATGTAGATTTTGGGAAAGCAATTGATGTAATATAGCTGGACTTTGCAAAGGCTTTTGACACTATTCTCCACACTAGCTTGGAGCAAAAACTGAGGATACAGGGACTAAGAAAAAATGTGTGTATGTGGATAAAGAACTGGTTAAGGGATAGAAGGCAAAGACTGGAGTTAAATGTTAAACATACTCAAAATGGAAAACTACTAGCAGTGGGGTACTGTAGGGGTAAGTACTTGGTCCAATTTTTTTCAATTTATTTATTAATAATTTAGTAGATATAATGTAACAATCTTTGCAGATGATACCAAATTATGCTGAATTATAAACACTAAGACGGATAGTGACATGTTACAGCAGGACCGACAACATGGCCATATGGGCAGGCATGAGACAGATTACATTTAATGTTAATAAAGGTTAAGTCATGCACCTTGCATGTACCAATGCAAAGCACCATACAGTATAAAATAAATTACAGCTGGGAACATCAGACTTGGAGAAGGACTTGGGAATACTGGTTGATAACAAGGGATTCAGGTTTTCAGGGATTCAGAAATCTGCAGCAAGCTGCACAAATTTGCATAGCAGTGTGATCTGCACCACAAAGCCATTGAAAAGATAGGCAGCTTTTCCCTGCCCTTCTCCCTTCAATTTTGTGCTAAATTTGGCACTAGCGAAAACAGCCCCTAACACTAACCTCTTCTCTTTCATTTAACTAAACCTTCTTGCTAGGTGATCATGCATATCATTTATAAAGAGTAAACAGCTCCAATACCCTAATTATACCTATATATTTTCTCTTTATGTCTGGAATTTCTGGAAACTATTCAGCATTCTGCAAAATAAGTGAATACCAAAGACTCAGACTGAAAATAAACGTAACTTTCTGTATCTCTTACTAACCTCAGTTAAGCTAATCCAATAAAATACAGCAAACACTAACCATGAAACGTAAGTAATTACAATCTACCTGATAAGTACTGTAAGAACTGTAGGCGCCTATTTCTAATGTTGTTAAGTGTGCAGAGATCTCCAAAAGGCAGTATCCAATAATATCTTATGTGGTGTCCTACCTTTTAGGGTCATTGTTCTAGATATGTAAATCAGGATTCGGATAAAAAGTTCAAAAATATTTATTTGTGCGCTCGGCGAGTTTCACCGTAAAGACTGCTTCCTCAGGTCAGTAACGTGCCTAACACCCTGTGAAACGCATTGGCCTTTTATCCGAATCCTGATTTATATATCTAGAACAGGAACCCTAAAAAGTAGGACACCACATAAGACATTGTTGGATACTGCCTTTTGGAGATCTCTGTACGCTCAATAACATTAGAAACGGGCGTCTCCAGTTCTTACAGTACTTAGCGTTTACCCCTTAGCTTTAGGGGAGGATTGGTTTAAAAGGGGTTTTCCCGTGAACCACAGAATCCTTTTATTGGAGCAGCGACCAACATCATACCATACAAGGCCGAATGAGGATGGTACTTCCCCACAAGCGCTGACGAGTGGTTGCCTCACCCAGCAACCCTTGTTTGTGAGTATACTTCTTGCCTTTTATATACTGTCCTGGTGACCTAACGATATTACGCTAGATTGGGCTCCCGGCTCTCCCTCTGCTTTTTCTCTACGATTTAACTACCTGATAATTATAGTTTTAATCCTCCACATACTTTCATACCCCTTGTGAGAAAACATGAGTCATCCTACAAACACACAGAGACACCAGATATTAAATATACACATAGGAGAATGAATTACAATAGAATTGGCCAACGCTTACACTAAATATGGGATAAACTACAGGGACAGTGGAAAGCAGGAATACACTATAGAGGATATTGAAAAGCTACAATAAACTACAAATGACATTGGAAAACCAGGATACACTGCAGATGCCCTACAGGTACATTGGTATGCTGGAATACAATACAGGGGACCTTTGAAAGCTGGAATAACAACACTCAAAATCTGGAAAACTACATTAGGAACTCTGGAAAATTGACACATATTCTGTCAGGGACAATGGACTGTTGGGATACACTACAAGAGACATGCAATGGTGCAATACCCTACAGGGCACTGGAAAGCTAAGATAAATTACATGGACTCTGAAAGCTAGAATATTCTACAACACCAGTAAGTTGGAATCTACAGTACTACAGGGGAAATGGAAAGCGGAGACATACTGCAGGGAACAATGGGTAGCTGGGACAAAATACAGTGGTGTAGCTAAGGAGCTATGGGCCCCGGTGCAAGTTTAACATGGGGCCCCCCAAGCACTCTATACATAACAATTTATATGGCGCACCAAAACCTGCCAAGGATTTCCACAGTGTCAGAGGTGCAAGAATGGGATGGGAAACAGTTTGTTAATGACTACTACTATTTAAAGCATCTATACAAGTGATTATTATTACCAGCACAGGATACATAGCGAGCTAATATTGTGATTGAAGAAGGGCCCCTTGGTGCCCCTCTGGCCCAAGGGCCCCGATGTGGTCGCTACCTCTGCACCCCCTATTGCTACACCACTGATAAAATACATAGGGCACTGGAAGCTGGAATATACCACAGTGCACACTGAAAAGCTGGAATACACCACAGTGCACATTGAAAAGCTGGAATACACCACAGTGCACACTGAAAAGCTGGAATACACCACAGTGCACATTAAAAAGCTGGAATACACCACAGTGCACATTGAAAAGCTGGAATACACCGCAGTGCACATTGAAAAGCTGGAATACACCGCAGTGCACATTGAACAGCTGGAATACACCACAGTGCACATTGAAAAGCTGGAATACACCGCAGTGCACATTGAACAGCTGGAATACACCGCAGTGCACATTGAAAAGCTGGAATACACCACAGTGCACATTGAAAAGCTGGAATACACCACAGTGCACATTGAAAAGCTGGAATTCATCACAGTGCATATTGAAAAGCTAGAATTCAACACAGTGCACATTGAAAAGCTGGAATACACCACGGTGCACATTGAAAAAGCTGGATTTCACCACAGTGCATATTGAAACACTGGAATTCACCACAGTGCACATTGAAAATCTGGAAAAAACTACAGATGACCCTGGAAAGCTTAGACACGCTACAGAAGAGTGGACTGGAAAACAGTTCTTTTAACACTTAAAAGCTTGAAAACAGCACAAGAAAGCTAGGATATACTAGGGACACTTAAGTTTGTATATACTACAGAGGACTTTAGAATGCTTAACTACAATACAATTGGGCACTGGAAAGATTAAATAAACTACAAGGAAAGTGAAAAGCTGGGATACACTACATAGACACTGGAAAGCTAGGTCAAACTTGGAATGCTGGAAACCTTGATTACACTACAGAGGATACTTGAAGCCTTGAATACATGACACGAGCACTGAAAAGCTGTGATACACGAGGACACACTATGCTGGGGGAATGTTGACCTGATTTACCAATTACAGATATAAGGAAAATCTCATGCTCTCATTAACCTCCCTGGTGGTAACCCCATCCTGAGCTCAGGGTAGGAAAAATTAGCTGCAAGCGGTAAGCCCGAACTTAGCTTGGGGTAGAGAATTCCCTCATTTGCATTGTGTTAGGAACATACTGAGGACATGGAAGACAACAGGCTCAGTTCAAGTTAAGGGTTGAAGTAACAGACCAAGAAAAATCTCGGAAAAACAAAAGTGATGAATGGGGAGAACAGTCAAAGTCAACCCACAGACCAGCACCAAAGCCCTACAACATTGTTTTGCAGCAGATGGAGTCACTGTGCAACCATTCGGCGCACTTTACACAAGGAGATGCTGTATGCAAGATTCCCAGTCCCTGCACTGGCCACACAGCCCTACAGCATGATGAAACCACCACCATATTTTACTGTATGTAGCAGGCGTGTTTCTTGGATTGTTGTGTTGTTTTTCCTCCATACATAAAGCCCCGTGTTATGTCTAAATAACTGAATTTTACTTTCATCAGTCCACAGCACACTACAAGCGGCTCTGTTTGTGCAGTTGGTGGAGAAAAGGCTTCCTCTGCATCACTCTCGCATACAGCATCTCCTTGTGTAAAGTGCGCTGAATGGTTGAACGATGCACAGTGACTCCATCTGCAGCAAGATAATGTTGCAGGTCTTTGGTGCTGGTCTGTGTGTTGACTCTGACTGTTCTCACCATTCGTCGCTTCTGTTTATCCGAGATTTTTCTTGGTCTGCCACTTCTAATCTTAACTTGAACTGAGCCTGTGGTTTTCCATTTCCTCAATATGTTCCTAAATGTGGAAACAGACTGCTGAAATCTCTGAGACAGCTGTCTGTATCCTTCCCCTAAACCCTGATGGTGAGCAATCTTTGTGTTCAGGTCATTTGAAAGTAGTTTTGAGACCCCCATGTTGCTACTCTTCAAAGAACATTAAAAGAGGAGGGGATACTCTTTCTCATAATTGAATTCACCTGCGTATGTAGGTCAAGGGTCACTGACCTTACCAAGCCAATTTAAGTTCCAATAATTAGTTCTAAAGGTTTTGGAATCACTAAAATGACAACAGTGCCCAAATTTATGCACCTGCCTAATTTTATTTAAACAATTATTGCGCACTTTCTGTAAATCCAATAAACTTCACTTCACGTCTCAAATATCACTGTGTGTGTCTCCTATATGATATATTTAACTAACTTTTTTATCGTAACAACTAACGATTTATACAGCAAAATCGTGATGATTAATAAGGTTGCCCAAACTTTCGCATCCCACTATATATATATATATATATATATAGAGAGAGAGAGAGAGAGAGAGAGAGAGAGAGAGAGAAAGAAAGAGAGAGAGAGAGAGAGAGAGAGAGAGAGAGGGAGAGAGGGAGAGAGGGAGAGAGAGAGAAGGAGAGAGAGAGGGAGAGAGAGAGAGAGAGATCTCCCCTGTGTCACCTGCCATGGCAGATAAGCTTATTTCAAAGCACAGGATGTCAACAATGTAGCCATTTGGTTTCAAACTGCTTCTGAGCTAATTGCATTTGCCTTACTGTTAATGAATTTTGCCTGGATTTTGACTACTCTCTGCCTGCGGCCTGCACTGACCTCTGCCTGGATTTTGTCTACTCTCTGCCTGCCGTCTGCACCGATATCTTCAAGAAAATTAGAGATATCAAGGGAACATTTACACTAAAATGGGTGTGATAAAAGATAAAAAATGGTAGGGACATAACAGAAGTGGAAGGAAAGGTAGCAAAAATATACAGAAAAACTGTACAAACAAGATCTGATTTTTGAGCTAGAGCAAGACATTCTAGAGCAGTGCCGTCCCACTGGTGGCCCGCGGACGGCCCCCAGCATGCCAGAGCTCTTTCTGCTGTCCACCAGCTCCTCTCCGCTCCTCTTTCATTTTTTTTTTACTTTGCCGCATGGGGGTGGACCATCTGCTCTTTCCTCTCCGCGCATGTCCTCCAAACTGGGAACTTCCACCCTTCCCATCAGACATCACAAATAATTGATGTATGAGGTGGTGTGGGAAGAAAGGGGGCAGAGAAAGTTGTTTTTTATTGGTGTGGGTGAGAATGAGGGTGGCACAGGTCTAAAAGGTCTGCCAACCCCATAAGATAGAATTAATTAAAGCTGGAATTAAGATTGCTGGAAGAAATATCAGCAACCCTAGATATGCAAACGATACGACTCTTATGGCAGAAAGTGAAGAAGTATTAACCACTTGCCGACTGCGCCACGCCAATTGGCGTGAGCAGTGCGGCAGCCCCAGGACCGCTCCACGCCCATTGGCGTGAACGGCCGTCTATGGGGCTAGCAGGAGATCTCGTGCACGCTGCGCGCGCATCTCCTGCTCGGGGGGCGGAGCTCCGCCTCCCCTTCAGTCTCCGAGCAGCGTTCGCCGCTCTGGAGACTTAGACGGCGAAAGCGCCGTCTAATTATTTTGTGACACGGCTGTCCCCCTGGGACACTGGGAAGCGATCCACTGTGATAGGCTGAAGCCTATCACAGCCGATCGCGCTGATAGGCTGGCGGGGGGAGGGAGGGAGGGAGGGTTGTAAATAATAAAAAAGCAGCATTTAAAAAAAACCACATAAATAAATATTTATATAAAAAACAACAAACACTGGGGGGACGATCAGACCCCACCAACAGAGAGCTCTGTTGGTGGAGAGAAAAGGAGGGGGTAATCACTCGTGTGCTGTGTTGAACTGCCCTGCAGCTTGGCCTTAAAGCTGCAGTGGCCTATTTAACTAAAAATGGTGTCACTAGGGGGGTTAACACTGCGGTCCTCAAGTGGTTAAGAAACATCTTGATGAGGGTGAAAGAAAAGAGTACAAAAATTGGCCTTAGGCTCAATGATAAAAAATAAAAAAAAATTAAGATCACGGCATCAAGACCCATTCTCCTGACGTATAGAGAGGGGAAGGAATAGAAGCAGTATCAGACTTTGAGTTCTTGGGCTCAAAAATCACTGCAGATGGAGAATACATCCATGAAATTAAAAGACGTTTACTCCTTTGAAGGTGAGCAAGTACAAACTTGGATAATAAAAAGAAAAGATGTCACCTTGTCTCGAGGATCATATAATCAAAGCCATGTTTTTTTCCAGTAGTAATGTATGGTTGTGAGAGTTGAACCGTAGGGAAGGCTGAGAGCCGAAGAATCGACGCCTTTGAAATTGTGGTGCTAGAGAAGACTTTTGAGAGACTGCAAGAAGATCCAGTCAGTCAATCCTTAATGAAATTAGCGCTGACTGCATTGCAAGGAGAAATACTGGGGATGAAGCTATAATACTTTGAAATCACAAAGAGAAGGCGATATTCATTGGAGAAAACCCTGATGCTGGGAAAGAGCGAGGGCAAAAGGAGAAGGGGACCACAGAGATTGAGATTGCTATATATTATAAAGGAAACAACAAACATGAGCTTGGAAAAGCTTTGAGAGGCATTAGAAGATAGAGGGGCCTGGCGTGCTGTGGTCCATGGGGTTGGACATGACTGAATAGCAGCTGAACAACAACAAAATAGTATTCCCTGTGTCACTCTAAATGAGCTCCTGTGCCCCTATAGTTCCCCCTGTATTGTCTCCCATTATAGTACTGCCTGTAGCTTTAGTGATAACTGTTAGTATTTTTCCTGGTGTGCCAGTGGTACTCCCTTCCCCTTATAGCTTTGCCTTGTGGTCTACTGTCTCTTTCTGTTAGATTTTGCTGGGGGGGGGGGGTGTCTAGTGGTACTTGATTACCCCTACCCCCATGCAGAGATAGGCAGATAGGCAGCAGGAAGCATACTCCGTAGGTATCAATCAATCAATCTCTCCTTATGTCAGTGACAAGTAGTGCTCTTCTGCCTGCAAGTTAGCCTCATCCAGCTGTAAGAACCAGGTCCTACCTTCAAGCTAGGATCCAGTACATGCAGCTAGAGGAAGTTCACTGCACTTCCAAAAACAAGAGTTGCATTTGTCACTGTAATGGGGAGAGCTGAGATAATAATTACCCAGCATCAATTCCATCTGCAGATGTCTGCGAGAGGTGGGGCTAGGGAGGAATTGGAAACCAGGAAGTGATCTCCTTGTTAGTCCTCTAAAATTCTTTGAGGTAATCGGCACAGCCACTTGCCAGCATGTGCACTGTGCTAGTATGCATGCTATGCTCATTAATTGCAGATGATGTATCTACATCCTTGTATGAAATCCGATGGCACAGTGGGCATATATATACTGTAGAATCAGCAGCACAACTGGATAAGAACTTGGCAAGAATTTTAACTGGTTGTTCGATAAAACTTAACTCTTCGCTCTTCATTATTACTAAAATGTTTTACATGTTGCTGTTTATGTCCATGCTGGAGAGATTTATCAACTTCCTGTCAAGACAGGTGGTGAAGTAAGTCCTCCCATAGGCATACATGCAAAATGGGCACTGGGGAGATTTGGTCGCCGGAAGTAGCCACTAGTAAAATATCAGTACATTTTACCAATATTGTACAATCGCTAAAATCTAACCCTTGTAAAGTTCCTACCTGCAGCATGTCCTGTCGGTTGCAGTGGAGCTGCAACCAAGCAGTTTTGATTCTTCTGCTTGCATGTGGTTGCTTAGTTTTGATTGCATTCGCAATAAGTCTCATTGCCATCTGCAGTCACTCTGCAGCTCAGAGCAGCTCAGGATGTTGTCATGAATCCACCTATGGCTTGCTGCAGTTGAACTGCAGCCAGACAGGTCTGGATTTCTTACATGCATGTTATTGTATAATTTGGCATGCATTTGTGATGAGTGTCCTTTCCATTCACAGGCAGCTTGCAGCCTTCAATCAGCCTAACACAGGATGGATTGATTATCATTCAGCTGTGTTGGAATTTGCATGTCTGCTCTCATTGGCTGATATCCATAGAAAAGCCTGCTCCTCCTCTCACACCTTGCCCGTCATAACATTCAGCTTTGTCTTAGTTGATTGCTATGTTCCTTGTGTGATTTTTGAATTATTGTATTGCATTACCTTGCCTTGCCTGCTTGAATGTTCACTGCACCTGTGGGGGTATAGCAAAGTATTTTCCTATCTTGATAGTTTGGAGACTGTCTTCACCACGTTGGTGACTGGTAGTATACTTGCTAGTCCTGTTCCTGTGGACGTAACTATAGGCTGTTGTTGCTATTAGTTACGCTCCTACTTGTTTGCCTTGTCCGTGTCTGTGTGGATGTTTGCTATCACTGAGGCAGCGATTAGATTGGCAAGCATTCCGTCTGTCTGTCTTTTGTCTGTCCTTGTTACTCAGTGTGGTGGACACCAGATGCTCAGTGCTGCGGTCGCACTGAGCAAGCATTGTGTCTTGTTTATTGTGGTGGTTATCGGAAGCTCAGTGCTGCGGTTGCTCTGAGCAATCTTGCTCCCTTTTTCATAGCTCCTGGTGTGTTCTGTGTAATCTCCTCCACAAGAGCATTCCGCTCTATTACCTAATATCACCCAGCTGCATAGTCTTGCTTGCTCTGGTGGTACTCTGGGTTTTCTGGGTTTTCTCAGCCTTAGCCGCTATACCTTGCATGTTAAGACCTGGGGCAACTAAAGTCAGGAGACATATTCAGTGTCCTGTTCAAGCGGGGGCTTGTCTATAGGTGAAGACGGTGGGCCGAGCTTAAGAGCTACGACACTAAATTAGGGTATAATGGCTGAAGGAAAACAGGAGACCTGCCTGCCATTACAACCCTATTCTAACACAGAGCCCTCCCTTAACCAATGTCTAACCCTAACCAATCCACCTACTGATGCCTAACCGTAACTTATCCCCCACTAAAGCCTAAATCTAACCTACTCCCATTCTCCCCCCAGCAATGCCTAACCCTACCCGCCCCCCACTGCAAGCCAGCCAATAACTGTGCTCAACGCTGAAAAAGAAAAATATTGGGCTCTGCAGAAGTTTGGGAGCCCCACAGGCACCCATGTTAATATCAGTAAATTATGGTAATTTTGGCACCCTCGGCAACCATGAAAATAACGGACAACAGGGCCTTCTTCTATAGAAACTGCAGCTACAAGCAGCAGGTGGCCCCGGCGCCCGATATTCTATCAGGTGCATTGGACACCCATATCTGCTAATCCCTTTCAACACTTTTCAGACCTTGAGCAAAAATACCATGTAGTCACCAAGAAGAGATTAGTAGTACAGTAACATTAAAGACATGCTAGTGGAGTTGTGAGCTATGTACTATGCTGCCTATAATCTGATCTCAACTAGTATTATTGCAAAGAATTTACATCTTTTTTTCATTTTTTCTTTCATATATAAAACTAGTTGTCTGAATTAAAATGAATTGCTTAATTCCCAAACATAAAATAAAAAAAATAAAAAAAAACTCTTGTAGCTTTCTTAACAATTCTATATGCTATTTCTAATTTGGAAATAGAAAACTGGAGTTCGCCTTTAAGCTGCCCTGACTGTACAAAACAAAAATCTATCTTTCCTGCTACTCTTATTGCTTACATTGTTAGCAGCTAGCAGCTTTCAGCATGCTGAGCTGAAGCCTGTTTTAAAATGTATCATTCTTGCCGTTTGGAATTTTTATTTAATCAGACAGCTATTGAATAATTTTTTTCTTTGTTACGCACCTGCATATACTACATCCTCAATACATTGTATGTGCTAATTGAAGAACACAGGTGAGCCCACTTAATACTTTGCTTAAACAGCATGGTTTTGCCTCTTATCAGTTACAAAGATGTGTTGGCAACCCAGAAAAATCCTTCAGATTTGTGGCTAATCTCAAAGAATTGTGAAAGACATTTTCTCATATGCAACAGTGGGTTTTTCAATTTTCAGAAGCATATTTCCATATTTATAGCATGTTTTGTTTTATATTTATAAAATGATTTAACCATGATAAGTTTGTTTTTTAGAATATTCTTCTGATATAATGATATGAGCATACAAAACATACGTAAAACAATCACAACAATATAATGCAGCAACGACAACACAATATAAAAAAATACCTATTGGTTAGCAATTTCTGATTTGGTTTCTTACCTTTTCCAGAATGTTGAAGAAATGGATATGCATAAGGTCAAAGAACAGATTAATCATTAATGCTCCTTTTTTGTCTGTTGTGTCGCAATGGACAATATCCTCACATCACCATGCAATGCAATGATATTCCTAGGATTCTATCACACTGAGTGTGGTGCAGAAACTTCCATTGGGATAATGCACAGCATGCTGTGAGTTTAGAGGATAACTTATGCGTTTGCAGTGGCAGGGAGGCATACTTTCATTGCACTGTATGCCTCATTGTATGGTCACAACACAACGCTAACACGCAATGCGACTTTTTGGTTATGTTCTGTTGTGATTGCATAGAAATTGCATTGCAACATGCTTAATGTGAAAAGAGTTTAAAAGGTTTGAAACTTCACCGATCACCGTAAGAATTGTAAGGGACAAGAAAACTAGACCCTCCTTAGAATGAGAGTTTTAGCGCAATCGCAAATGCTAGGTGTTTTTTGAAGCGGTTTTTCAAAGTGATTTCAGGCATGTGCCTAGCGATTTTCTAGGTATGCCGAGCGATTTTTTGGAGCATTTTAGTGTAGCGGTTTTTTTTGGGTTTGTTTTTCTTTAAAGTTTGACCTAAGGCTGCTTACACACTAAGATGTTACAGGCGCACGTTAGTGCGCCTGTAACGCTCCCCCAACGCACAGCAATGTAACACAAGTGGGCTGTTCACACAGCCCACGTTGCGTTACATGTAACGCTGCACGTTCTCCGGAAAGTGCAGCATGCTACGGCATTAGAGCGGCTATAGCCGCGTTAGACTGTTTGCACATGCGCAGTGGGGGGCGGAGAGGAGGCGGGGAGAGCCAGCTACAGTAGCCGCGCACATGGCTACTTAATATTCACTGCACTGGCGGCCGCTGATTGGCCGGCGGGACCACGTGATGCGGAGTGTCTCGCTCCGCATCACGTGGTCCCGCTGGCCAATCAGCGCCACTCTGGGAGACCTTATAGGAATCGAGCCGCCTAACGCAGCTCACTCTACCGTCCTCACTTGCAGCACCATACGTTGTGTTAGGTGCACGTTATGCGACCTTAACGTAGCACCTAACGCAACGTCTTGGTGTGCAAGTAGCCTAAAAGTTACCAACTGTACCAAAAAAGTGCTTGGAAAATCACTCTGTTCTGCACTTTTTAGAGCGATTTTTGAATTTTCCTATACTTAACATTGAGGCTGAATCGCCTCAAAAATGCTGCATGACCCGCGTTTGCGTTTCTCTAAAAATCAAATCGCTCTGGTGTGATTTAACCCATAGAAAAAACATAAGCCAAGCCAACCGCTTTTCAAACCGTTAGTGTTTTGAAAAGTACTCAGAAGCACTCTAGGTAGTGGCTGAAAGGAGTAGTGGTTAAGGGCTCTGCCTCTGACACAGGAGACCTGGGTTCAAATCTCAGCTCTGCCTGTTCAGTAAGCCAGCACCTATTCAGTAGGAGACCTTTGGCAAGTCTCCCTAGCACTGCTACTGCCTATAGAGCGCGCCCTAGTGGCTGCAGCTCTGGCGCTTTGAGTCTGCCAGGAGAAAAGCGCGATATAAATGTTCTGTGTTTGTTTCTGTGTTAGGTGTACACCAGCCCTTAGTGGCACAAGATCTATGTCCCACCTGTAACAAAAGCTTTTTTTCTTTGTCATAGCCAAACATAGAGATTTGTAAATCCAGTCTAATATAATTCACACAAGCTAGTTAAATTAAATGGTTACATGCCTCAACCCTCTTTATGCAGATCCAAGCGAAGCAGGCACCACCTTCAGTAATTTATTAGCTCTTTATTGGAAAAGTCATTAAAAGTGACAAGTCATGAGTAAAAATGGCTGTAGCGACTGACAGCCCGCTGTTTCAAGCTCAGTTGCTCTTTCTCAAAGCCAGAAGCTATATACACAAACAGAGGAACAACTCCTTCTTAAATAGGAATTATACAAGTAATTAGCCAATCAGCTAGCTGGCCAATGGGAGCGCTCAGTAGAGCTGTGGACTTGATGGGGAACTGAAAACATTGACATCACCAAAATACGCCTCTCAGTCTTGCTTCCGCCCAGCGCCTGCGTACACGGCCGTCCGGATGCGGAAAAATGTATGCATTACACGCGGAAAATCATCCAGGCATCAATATTATACGTGTGCATAAGGCCATCCGTACGCCGAAAACCGTACGCGTCTAACGCTGAAAATCTCACTCACATGCGGAAAAACAGCCGCAAATGAAGCTGAGGGTGAGATTTACAAGTAAAAGTGCAGCATATATTAACATCAGAGGACATGTGGGATGGAGGTGTAGAGGCTCTCGACGTCCAAAGTTACCAAAAGGGTACCCTCCTCAACAGGACCAAAAAGATCTTAATTTGTCTAGAAACATCCCTGTGTCCCGAATGTAGGACTCCAGAGAGGTCACTAATGGTTGCAAAATTCGATCCGCTTATTATGCCAAGGGCACAAATACCGAACAGATGGGGTACAGGGAGCATCTTGTTGTAAAAAATTATAAAGGGCATCATCAATGATTGCGCCAGCTTTTGCCTGATTTAACACCTCCTTAATACGTAGTTGGATTCTCTTAAGTGGGTCAACATCAACCTTGGAGTACGCATCAATCTGTGCTAATTGTTCCAGAATCTCTTGAACATAATATTGGCTATCCAGAATAACCATGTCAAGATGGAGAGCGGTTTCTCATCAGCGGGCAGCAGCGCTACCGCTGTGCCAGCAGCTGACGTCATCGCCGCCGCCGGCCCGGCATGTCAGGGTCCGGCGGCGCTACCTAGCAGGACGGGGCTCTCGGCACTTCACAGGGCAAGGGGCAGCCCGCGCGCACACGAAGTGCCAGAGTATTTATGAGCTCAGGAGACAGGTCAGCTAACAGGCCGGTCAGCTGACTCCAGTCTCCCTGTTTCCCTTCACTGATTGGTTGGAGGAGTCCTGGGCGGGCAGTTTGAACTGCCCTAGGATATTTAAGGCTGGATTTGACAGTGCTTCCTTGTCTGTTGTTGCGAACATTTCAGTGCTAGCGCTCAGACCTTAGTCAGATCCTTGTGTGTTTGAACCGGCAGGACCCCGGGGATTCGCACTTAGCCTAGGATTATTATTATCATTATTATTGTATTTGTTTATTACTGTGTATGACCTTTTGCCTGTACCTCTGATTATTCTCCTGCCTCACGACTCTGTACTTTCGCCCATTCGCAGGGCAGCATGGTGGCGTAGTGGTTAGCGCTCTTGCCTTACAACGCTGGGTCCCCGGTTCGAATCCCGGCCAGGTCAATATCTGCAAGGAGTTTGTATGTTCTCCCCGTGTCTGTGTGGGTTTCCTCTGGGCACCCCGGTTTCCTCCCACATCCCAAAAACATACAGATAAGTTAATTGGCTTCCCCCTAAAAATTGGCCCTAGACTACGATACAGGCACTACACAACACATACATCGACATAGTCATATGGTAGGGATTAGATTGTGAGCCCCTCAGAGGGACAGTTAAGTGACAAGACAATATATACTCTGTACAGCGCTGCAGAATATGTCAGCGCTATATAAATACTAAATAATAATAATAATAATCTGATCTGTTGCCGACCCTCTGCCTGTCTATAGACTCTGATTCTTGCCTCACGATTCTGTACCTTAGCTATACCTGATCTGCTGCCGACCTCTGCCTGTACGACCTTGATCCCACCAGTGGGCCCTTGCCACTGGGGGGCACCACCTATTAGGTGCTTACGCTTTCTTCCTTAAAGTGTGCACCAATCACTTGTATTACACATTGAATAAAATACTGACGTCAGTTAAAGTTCTTAGCCGTACACTGATAATTGTTACACATCACCACTGGATAGACTTAATAGGAAGGATGAGCTGGCACGCAGGGAAGCATGGTGGATTCGAAAGCTAAATGTTATGGGGCAAGGTGGGTTAAATCGAGAATATGACCTCAGTTTCTGTATATGAGTTGTCTTCTTGATTGTCTGTTCTTGTTCGCTGTTCTTTTATTGGTTGGCCTATGTGATGAGCTCGGTACGGCTGTGTTCCTATACATTTTTTTCTAACCTTTTCTTCCTTTTTTAGGAAACTCCCAATGACCATGCTGAACGCTCAGCGATGTGTCGTATTTTGTTATTTTTTCAAGTTTTATGGTCGTAAGTATAGCGGTCATTGACCTTTCTGAGAATGCCTTTTTTGCCAAATCACAGTGCCACTCATATTTAGAGTGACATATTGGGTTTTGTGATGGCCTTTTGGGTGGTCCTCCGATGTTAAAATATGCCGCGCTTATACTTGTAAATCTCACCCTCAGCTTCATTTGCGGCTGTTTTTCCGCATGTGAGTGAGATTTTCCGTGTTAGAAACGTACGGTTTTCCAAGTACGGATGGCATTATGCTCACGCATAATATTGATGCCTGGATGATTTTCCGCGTTACGTTTTTTTGCATCCGGACAGCCGTGTACACATGCGCTGGGCGGAAGCAAGGCTGGGAGGCATATTTTTGGTGATGTCATTGTTTTCAGTTCCCCTTCAGGTCCACAGCCCTACTGAGTGCTAGTGTTGGGCGAACAGTGTTCGCCACTGTTCGGGTTCTGCAGAACATCACCCTGTCCGGGTGATGTTCGAGTTCGGCCGAACACCTGATGGTGTTCGGCCAAACCGTTCGGCCGAACTAAGAGCGCATGGCCGAACGTTCCCCGAACGTTCGGCTAGCGCTGTGATTGGCCGAACGGGTCACGTGGTTCGGACCCGAACGCGCTCTGATTGGCCGAACTGTCACGTGGTTCGGGTAAATAAATACCCGAACCACGTCATATCTCCGCCATTTGTCTGTGGGTTTAGCTTTGGGTAGGCAGGCAGGGTAGTTCGCGCTCCAGCCACGCTAGCCAGGGTCCCCCCAGTCATTGTGTTGCTGCTGAGAATAGTAGTACACCGCTCGCTCAGCCACACTATATAGCATTGTGTTTACTGCCACTCTGTGTACCTCGCTCAGCCACACTATATAGCATTCTGTTTACTGCCACTCTGTGTCTGCTGGGAATAGTAGTACACCGCTTGCTCAGCCACACTATATAGCATTCTGTTTACTGCCACTCTGTGTACCTCGCTCAGCCACACTATATAGCATTCTGTTTACTGCCACTCTGTGTCTGCTGGGAATAGTAGTACACCGCTCGCTCAGCCACACTATATAGCATTCTGTTTACTGCCACTCTGTGTACCTCGCTCAGCCACACTATATAGCATTCTGTGGCCTTCTCATCCTGCGCCTCCTCCTGTTCCATCACGTCTGCTGCTGCTGGGTTAGCGTTGCCGGTCCCTGTTTTTGGAACCTCTCATCTTTATTACATTTATGACTGCATGGCGGTAAAAAGCATGCTATCCGCACGCTTCTTGTCCTCATGCAAGGCCTGTGTTGTTGTGTCTCAAAGCGTGGCCTTCTCCTCCTGCGCCTCCTCCTGTTCCATCACGTGTGCTGCTGCTGCTGCTGGGTTAGCGTTGCCGGTCCCTGTTTATGGAACCTCTCATCTTTATTACATTTATGACTGCATGGCGGTAAAAAGCATGCTATCCGCACACTTCTTGTCCTCCTGCAAGGCCTGGGTTGTTGTGTCTCAAAGCGTGGCCTTCTCCTCCTGCGCCTCCTCCTGTTCCATCACGTCTGCTGCTGCTGGGTTAGCGTTGCCGGTCCCTGTTTATGGAACCTCTCATCTTTATTACATTTATGACTGCATGGCGGTAAAAAGCATGCTATCCGCACGCTTCTTGTCCTCATGCAAGGCCTGGGTTGTTGTGTCTCAAAGCGTGGCCTTCTCCTCCTGCGCCTCCTCCTGTTCCATCACGTGTGCTGCTGCTGGGTTAGCGTTTCTGGTCCCTGTTTATGGAACCTCTTATCTTTATTACATTTATGACTGCATGGCGGTACAAAGCATGCTATCCGCATGCTTCTTGTCCTCATGCAAGGCCTGGGTTGTTGTGTCTCAAAATGCGTGGCCTTCTCCTCCTGCGCCTCCTCCTGTTCCATCACGTGTGCTGCTGCTGGTGCTGGGTTAGCGTTACCGGTCCCTTTTCCTGGAACCTCTTCTCTGTATTACATTTATGACTGCATGGCGACAAAAAGCATGTTACCTGTGCAAAGAAACATGACATTTTCCACATTTAAAAGACAGTTTTTCCTTTGAAACTTTACAATCAATTTTCTCAAAAACTGTAAGCTCTTTTTCAAATATTTTTTTTCCTCTTGTACCCACTCCCAAGGTGCACATACCCTGCAAATTTGGGGTATGTAGCATGTAAGGAAGCTTTACAAAGCACGAAAGTTCTGGTCCCCATTGACTTCCATTATGTTCGGAGTTCGGCGCGAACACCCGAACATCGCGGCGATGTTCGGCAAACGTTCGCGAACCCGAACATCTAGGTGTTCGCCCAACACTACTGAGTGCTCCCATTGGCCAGCTAGATTTTAAACTGATTGGCTAATTACTTGTATAGTTCCTATTTAAAGAGGAGTTGTTCCTCTGTTTGTGTATATGGCTTCTGGCTTTGAGAAAGAGCAACTGAGCTTGAAACAGCGGACTGTCAGCCGCTACAGCCATTTTTATTCATGACTTGTCATTTTTAATGACTTTTCCAATAAAGAGCTAATAAATTACTGAAGGTGGTGCCTGCTTCGCTTGGATCTACATCATTTGATCATCGGTACAGTGATCTTAAAGCTACGGCACACCCCATATCCTCTTGCATGGGTGCTCCTCTACTTCTGTTGTTTCAACCCTCTTTATGACAGCAGGCCATTTAGAGTTTTTGTTATTAATGCTATAAAAAAAACAATTGGGCCTAAGGTATTCCACCACCAAGTACAGTGGGTAAACTGTTTCTTTACCTGAACATGCTATAATATGGATTCAGGCTACTTACACACCAAGACGTTGCGTTTTAGGGGACGTTATGGTCGCATAACGTGCCCCTAACGCAACGCATGGTGGTGTTGAAGTTGGACGTCAGATTGAGCCGCTTTATGCAGCTCTCAAAGCAGCCGCTCCAGGTTAGACATAGGAAGTCGGGTTTTTAAGGATTTGGATCATTTGAATCGGATCATTGAAAAGATCCGGATCTTTGAACTGAATCATTTTAATCATTTTACTAGGGAAGCAGACTGGGTGAAATGACTAGCAGGACAGGACTTTCCCTGCACTGTACATTCTGTATGTTCCTGTTTCTTCCAGACAGACATCCACTGTGAACCGAATCTTTCATTGAGATGATCCGGATGATTCGACTCACAAAAAAGATCTGGATCAAATGAACTATTCGTTCATGATCCGGACAACACTACAGTCCTACCACGAGTCTCTGCAGTGCAGTGAATATTAATTAGCCATGTGGCGGGCTGTGGAGGAGGAGGGGAGACCTCCTCCTCCAACATTACTGAACATGTGCAAGCAGTCTAACGCTGCTTAGCCCAGTATAACGTACAGCATGCAGCACTTTGTTTAAACGTGCTGCGTTACTATGTAAGGCAACATGGGCACTGTGAACAGAACAATTGATTTTACAGTGCTGTGAGTTAGGCTGCGTTACTGGCTGCTGTAACGTGGGACTTTAACGTCCCACTGTGAAACCAGCCTCAAAGTAATCAGTATCTAAATACTTTAGAGAAGTATTTTTAGGACACATGGGTGTCGATGTTCTCTACAGGATCAGTGGTTTGTTTTTACCAATGGCATTGATTAGGGGTTGGAGCATACCAGTGATTTGTATTATTATTTATTATTTATATAGTGCTGTTTTTTTCTGTAACATTTACAGATTATACAGTATAAGACCATATTCACTAAACATCTGCAAAGTTGCCATTTACCGATCTTTAGAGGAAATGGCCCATAGACTTTTTCACTCACCACCCCTTATAATTTATTTCCTATCATAGTTATATGTCCATCAAAGTCTAGGGCCAATTTTTGGGTTAAGCAAATTAACTTATCTATATGTTCTTCTAACTCAGCGGGGTTGATGTGCAAGTAAACAGAGGATTCCTCAGTTCCTTAATGCAATATAAAATACTGCATCGGTGTCCCCACTATGCAAAGCATGCACACAGCACTGGCGATCCCCGGTGTCCATAAGAAATATATAAATACAGAGGGGCTTCAGCACACAACAGGAAAACAGTGACAGGGGCTCTTGGTTACACTTTAACGAGCTTAAGCTCACCAACTGCGCCAAAGTGTCCCCAATCTTGTGAGTCCTACTCTAACCATGCAAAAATGCTAGTTTTTATTAGGGTTCTAGTGGGAACCATTCCAAAAGCCCAAGAGTCAACTACATGGGAAAAAGGAAATTAAAAACACCTCACCATCTTACTAGCTACTGACTGAACTCTAAGCTCCACTCATTTATATGCTTAACAGTGCTAGAGGTGGGCCTGGTTATACAGGTTCACTGGGGAAAATAATAAATACTGGGGGATGAGCAGCACAAACCAAATTATATACAATGCTATGCAAAGCATGCACGCAGCACTGGAGATCCCCAGTCTCCATAAGAAATATATTAATACAGAGGGGCTGCAGCACACAACAGGAAAACAGTGACAGGGGCTCTTGATTTGTGCTACTCATCCCCCGATATATATTATTTTCCCCTATGAGCTTTTGGAATGGTTCCCACTAGAATGCTAATAAAAACTAGCATTTTTGCATGGTTAGAGTGGGATTCACCAGATTGGGGACACTTTGTTGATGTTGGTGAGCCAGGGAAACAAACACACATTGACAGGCACACGGGGATGGTCTGTACACTTCATACTTATAATAATCACGGTTTCATTACTGTTAGTATGGTGCTGACTCCTGCATACCATCTATTCCATATGGGGGTAATTCTTGCATTTCCCATAGAAGTGGTTGTTGCATTGTATATGGGGGTTATTGCAGTACTCCATATGGGGGGATTTCTGAATTTCACATAGAGGCAATTGTTGTTTTTCATATAGGGGTGGTTGTTGCATTTCAAATGGAGGTTATTGAACTTAGGAGCGATTGTATTTCCTACAATTGGCTTATACACGTGTCAATCACATTTTCCCGATTTTTGAGGGAAAAGTGGGTACCTTGGCTTATACATGGGTCGGCTTATACAAGGGTATATACAGTAGATTGAATGGTCTATTGTCTCTCAATAGCAGTTTATTAAGTGTCCCAGAGTTGAAGTACATGAACTATTGACCTTTTTATATTTCTGTAACGATAGGTGTCAGCAACCAGAGAGAGAATCTGATTCTTGGCGATCTGCAGTATCCCCAAGAATACAGATATACCTGATTATTGGGGATCTGCAGAATCGCCAATAATCAAATATGTCTAACCTCTAGACACCTGAGTGTGTAAGTGTTTTGGTGCAACAGTAACCTTTGGACCACCGGGTAGCAGGTGGTCCAATAAGTAGAGAAGACTCTACTGCAGTCAAGGACACCTGGAAAGGGAGTCCCTGACTGATAAGGAGCAGTGTCCCCTCTGTAGAGCAGGGGACCCCTGCGGAAAGGCTGGACACCCTGCGGGGGGTGACAGCCAGAAGGTCAGACAGGCCGGGTCGGCAACAGAGAATCAGATATGCAAAGTACCAAATCAGAGATCAGAAGAATAGCCAGGAACGCTACAGGTCATAACAGATATCAGAACAAGGCCTAGTCTGAGGTGTGAGGTCCGTGATCTCAACACCCTGGAACTATGCTAGAGAATAACACAGATGATATACAGTATTCCTAGTCTGGGGTGTGAGGGCCGTGATCTCAACACCCTGGAACTATGCTAGAGAATAACACAGATGATATACAGTATTCCTAGTCTGGGGTGTGAGGGCCGTGATCTCAACACCCTGGAACTATGCTAGAGAATAACACAGATGATATACAGTAACTGGCTAAGTGTGGATTCCCAGGTCCTCCTGGTTCCACCACACTGAAGGATCTGACTAAGGTCTGAGTGCTAACACATAGGCATTCGCAACGCCAGACAACCAGCAACTGAACAGCAGGAGATATATATAGTAAAGCACTCCACAGCGCCGCCCAGCTCCCATCAACCAATCACTGACTGAGCAGGGATCAGCT
This sequence comes from Hyperolius riggenbachi, assembly GCF_040937935.1. Lineage (NCBI taxonomy): Eukaryota > Metazoa > Chordata > Amphibia > Anura > Hyperoliidae > Hyperolius > Hyperolius riggenbachi. Next base: position 436,388,599 of record NC_090647.1, read on the forward strand.
GACCGCCTTGATCAGCTGATCTTCCTCCTATTGGTATAAAGAGCTTGTCTTGCAGCGCGCGCGCGCGTAGCTCTCCATCTGTGTGCACTACTAGGTCCAGACAGCCCAGACACATGTTGCTGCGGGGAAACCGCCGCACTGGACGCGGAATCCGCCGCCTTACCGTCAGGACACGCGGCGGCCCCCACGCCATTCCTCCCATGTGCACCACCAGTTCCAGACAACCCAGACGCATGCTGACACGGACAAACCGCCGCATCAGATGCGGAATCAGCCGCCTTACTGTCAGAACATGCGGCAGCTTTTCCGCTATTCATCACAGTACCCCCCCCCCCCCCCCCGAGGAGTGGACTCCGGACACTTTTCACTAGGCTTTCCAGGATGTAAATCATGGAACTCTTTCTTCAAATCCTCCGCATGCATGCGGCAATCTGGCACCCAAGATCTCTCCTCTATGCCATATCCTTTCCAGTGGACCAGATACTGCACGGAATTCTGCACCAGGCAAGAATCCAGAATCTTTTCAATCTCATACTCTGGTTGGTCAGCCACCAACACAGGGGGGGGGGGGGGGGGGGGAGAGGAGTCCATCTGTACAGCTGGTTTCAACAGGGACACATGGAACGATCTCACACCTTTCATGCTGGGTGGGAGATCAACAGCATATGTGACATTATTAATCTTCTTGGCCACTGGAAATGGTCCTATAAATTTAGGACCTAGCTTGGGGGACAATTGTTTTAAGGCCAAATGACGAGTGGATACCCACACCAGATCTCCAGGGGAGAATCTCCACTCTACCGACCGATGTTTATCTGCCTGCTTCTTCTGGGTTTGGAAAGCTTTCCCTAGGTTCCTCTTAACCATTCCCCAAATCTCTTTCAAGGTCCTCTGCCAGTCCTCCAGAACTGGAAAAGGAGTTGATGCGACTGGCAAAGGAGCAAACTTAGGTGATCTACCTGACACCACTTGAAAAGGGGAATACCCAGAAGAAGAGCTTTTCAGATTGTTGTGCGCAAACTCTGCAAACGGCAAAAACTTTACCCAATCCGTTTGCGCATTAGCAACATAGCACCTGAGAAATTGTACCAGGGATTGGTTAACTCTCTCGGTCTGGCCATTGGTCTGAGGGTGGTAGCCTGATGAGAATGCGAGTTCCATGTCTAATTGATGGCAAAAGGCCCTCCAAAATTTTGAGACAAATTGGACTCCCCAATCTGACACTACATTTTCCGGAATGCCATGCAGCCGGAAGATGTGCTGGATGAAGAGATCAGCCAGTTCCTGGGCCGAGGGGAGTCCTTTCAGAGGGACAAAGTGCGCAATCTTACTGAAACGATTTACTACCACCCAAATGACCGACTTGCCTTCAGACCGATTGAGTTCACCCACAAAATCCATGGAAATATGAGTCCAAGGTTCATTGGGGACTGGCAAAGACTGTAACGTGCCCACGGGGGCCTGACGAGAGGGCTTACTCCTCGCACAGATCGTGCACTCCCTTACAAATTCCTTATAATCAGACACCAAACTAGGCCACCAGGCACATCTAGCCAGTAGATCCTGAGTTCTGGTGGCCGGCATTCTTGTGAGAGTGAAAAAACTGTGGAATTTGTAACCGAAAGGGCAGTGGCACAAACATGACCCCCTCTGGCTTCCCCTCTGGAACATGCTGTTGATAGGAACTCAAAGTGGTTGACCAATCTCTCCAAGTCTCAGTGGCTGCCAGGACTACCTTTGGAGGCAGGATAGTTTCTGGATCAGTAGACTGCACTGACTCGGGCTCAACACACCTAGAGAGTGCATCGGCCTTGATATTCTTACTTCCAGCAGTATACGTGATTATAAATCTAAATCTAGCAAAAAACAGGGACCACCGGGCCTGACGGGGGCTAAGTCTCTTAGCCCCCTCGATATACTCCAAATTCTTATGGTCTGTGTAAACCGTGATAACATGTTCTGCACCCTCCAGCCAGTGTCGCCATTCCTCAAAAGCTAGGAGCTCCCGGTTGCCGATGTCATAATTTTTCTCGGCAGGTGAAAATCTGCGAGAAAAGTAAGCGCATGGATGTAGCTTGCCCTGCAATCCTGACCTCTGTGACAACACCGCTCCTACCCCCACCTCTGAGGCATCAACCTCCACAATGAAGGGAAAGGCGACGTCAACATGCCTCAGTATTGGGGCAGAACAGAACAGCTTCTTTAAAGTCGAGAAGGCCGTATGAGCCTCAGGTGACCAATGATCAGTATCAGCCCCCTTCTTGGTGAGACTGGTGAGAGGAGAGATGATGGTAGAGTACCCCTTAATAAACCTTCTGTAGTAATTGGCAAACCCCAGGAACCTCTGGAGTGCCTTCAGCCCCACAGGCTGAGGCCAGTCCAGCACAGCAGAAAACTTCCCTGGGTCCATTGAAAGACCAGAAGTGGAGATGATGTAACCTAAGAAGGCTACCGACTCTACCTCAAAGAGGCATTTCTCTAGTTTGGCATACAGCTGATTCTGTCGTAACCTCTCTAATACCCGTCTGACATGCTTGCGATGTTCAGCGAGGTTGGACGAAAAGATTAGTATATCATCCAAATAAACCAGAACAAACTTCCCCAACACTTCCCTGAAAACTTCATTGATTAACTCCTGGTAGATGGCTGGCGCATTGCACAACCCGAAGGGCATCACCAGGTATTCGTAATGCCCATCGGGTGTGTTAAAGGCCGTCTTCCATTCGTCCCCATCTCTGATGCGAACCAGATTGTATGCACCCCTGAGATCTAGCTTAGAAAAAATCTTGGCGTTGGTCACCTGTGTGAATAAATCGTCAATCAATGGTAAAGGGTAGCGATTTTTCACAGTGATCTTATTCAGTCCTCTGTAATCAATACAGGGGCGGAGACCTCCGTCTTTTTTCTTCACGAAAAAAAAACCCTGCCCCTGCTGGTGACCGAGAGGGACGTATGAATCCTTTCGCCAAGTTTTCCCTGATGTATTTCTGCATAGCTAGTTTCTCTGGCCCAGATAGGTTATAAAGATGACCTCTGGGCAGCATACAACCAGATCTCAGATCGATAGGACAATCAAAGGCACGATGGGGGGGGAGTTTGTCTGCTGACTTTGGGCAAAGACATCAGCAAATTCTGCATATTGTCTTGGTACACCTTCAACCTGAACGTTGGTATTACCCAGGGTTACTTTCGCTAAACAATGATGATCACAGTGGGACGACCAGCTCGTTAGCTGACCCGTAACCCAGTCTATCTGAGGTGAGTGGATTTGTAACTAGGGCATGCCAAGAATGACGGTAGAGGTTGCCATATGCAAGGCCAGAAATTGCAGACTCTCCCCATGTAAAACCCCCACCTTGAGATGCACATTAGGAGTCTGGGACAAGGGCGGTTACTCTGCAGAGGAGAGTCATCTACTGCAGTGACCAAGATTGGCTGATTCAAGGGAAGCATGGGTATACCCAATCTTTTTGCAAACTCGTAATTGATAAAATTAGCTGCTGAACCAGAATCAATAAAGGCTTCCGTAGAAGCTGCCTGACCCTCCCATGTGACCGAACAAGGGAGTAACAGACGATCATTATGTAGAGGTAAAGACTGCGCACCCAGGGTATTACATCTGACTACACCTAGGCGGCAGCGTTTCACGTCTTCTTGGGACAGTTCCGCACTATATGACCCTCCTCTGCACAGTACAGACAAAGCTGCTCCGTCTTCCTACGATTCTTCTCTGAACGAGTTAATTTGGAGTGACCAATTTGCATTGGCTCAGGTGGTGGTGAGGTAGGTGGAGACATGGCATAAAAGACATACCTAACCCTGTCTTTACCACGGGTTTGCTTTTGGTATTGTAACCGACGATCCACACGCACTGCCAGAGAGATTGCTTCCTCAAGTGACTTAGGTTCAGGGTATCCCAACATCAGTCCAGAAACTGCGTCTGACAACCCCGATAAAAAACAAGCTAGTAGTGCAAAAGCCCCCCACCTAGACGACACTGACCACTTCCTGAACTCAGCTGCATAGATCTCCACTGGATCCTTGCCTTGATGCAAGGTTTTTAGCTTCCGCTCAAAGGTAGACGCAATGTCTGGGTCGTCATAAATTATGGCCATGGACTTGAAGAATTCTTCAACTGACCTAAGTGCTTCATGCCCTGGTGGTAAATTATATGCCCAGGTTTGAGCATCTCCTGAGAGTAAAGTTTTGATAAAGGTAATTCTATGTGCCTCTGTCCCTGACAGATTAGGCCTCAATTCAAAATATGACATCACACGATTCTTAAAATTCTGAAAGTCAGATCTATGGCCAGAAAACTTTTCCGGTACAGACATTCTCAAGTCTGTGACTGGAGGGGATCGCACTGAATTGACAGTCATCTGTAGGACTTGAAGTGACCCAGATAAAGCAGAGATCTGGGCCTGCTGACCGTCCATCACTCTGATGAGATTTTCCACCGAGGTGGTGAGTGTGTCCAGACGAGTGCTAAGTGCATCCATATTGTTTTGGTCTGGCGTTCTGTAATGATAGGTGTCAGCAACCAGAGAGAGAATCTGATTCTTGGCGATCTGCAGTATCCCCAATAATACAGATATACCTGATTATTGGGGATCTGCAGAATCGCCAATAATCAAATATGTCTAACCTCTAGACACCTGAGTGTGTAAGTGTTTTGGTGCAACAGTAACCTTTGGACCACCGGGGTAGCAGGTGGTCCAATAAGTAGAGAAGACTCTACTGCAGTCAAGGACACCTGGAAAGGGAGTCCCTGACTGATAAGGAGCAGTGTCCCCTCTGTAGAGCAGGGGACCCCTGCGGAAAGGCTGGACACCCTGCGGGGGGTGACAGCCAGAAGATCAGACAGGCCGGGTCGGCAACAGAGAATCAGATATGCAAAGTACCAAATCAGAGATCAGAAGAATAGTCAGGAATGCTACAGGTCATAACAGATATCAGAACAAGGCCTAGTCTGAGGTGTGAGGTCCGTGATCTCAACACCCTGGAACTATGCTAGAGAATAACACAGATGATATACAGTATTCCTAGTCTGGGGTGTGAGGGCCGTGATCTCAACACCCTGGAACTATGCTAGAGAATAACACAGATGATATACAGTATTCCTAGTCTGGGGTGTGAGGGCCGTGATCTCAACACCCTGGAACTATGCTAGAGAATAACACAGATGATATACAGTAACTGGCTAAGTGTGGATTCCCAGGTCCTCCTGGTTCCACCACACTGAAGGATCTGACTAAGGTCTGAGTTCTAACACGTAGGCATTCGCAACGCCAGACAACCAGCAACTGAACAGCAGGAGATATATATAGTAAAGCACTCCACAGCGCCGCCCAGCTCCCATCAACCAATCACTGACTGAGCAGGGATCAGCTGACCGCCCTGATCAGCTGATCTTCCTCCTATTGGCATAAAGAGCTTGTCTTGCAGCACGCGGCGCGTAGCTCTCCATCTGTGTGCACTACTAGGTCCAGACAGCCCAGACACATGTTGCTGCGGGGAAACCGCCGCACTTACCGTCAGAACACGCGGCGGCCCCCACGCCATTCCTCCCATGTGCACCACCAGTTCGAGACAACCCAGACGCATGCTGACGCAGACAAACCGCTTTCCGCTATTCATCACAATTTCTACTCTGCCCTCAGAAGTTGTATTCTGCTAGGAAAACTTTTATGGCTGTAATTTGCTTATCAGTGATATTTACTGTATTACCCACAAGGTACCGACAAGAGAGAAGCTGTCACTTGCACACCTGAAAATTAACTCTTTCAGGCAGCAAAAGAAAAAAAGAAAAACAGCCTGGTTATTAATATGTTTTGCACTGTACGTATACATGTTGTTCTCATCATGTCACATGTCACCTTGGGTACACTTTAACCACTTGCCGACCGCCCACTACCAATTGGCGGCAAAGTGGCACCCCCAGGACCGCGTAATGCCGATCGGCGGCGGCACCTGGGGGACTAATTAGCCAGGGATCGCGCGCAAGGATGTGCGCATCCGCCGGCATTAGGCTCCACCCACCCGTGACGTCAACCCGCCAGCTGTTTAGAAGCACCGGCGGGTGGTTAACCCCCGTTCCGCAGCAAACAAAGTGTATAATACACTTTGTAATGTATACAGGCTGCCTCCTGCCACCAGGAGCAGGAGGCAGCCCCCCTAGTAAACACAACAGCACACTCATTCTGCCCCCCCTTCCCCCTGATCACCCACAGCACCCCTCAGGACCCCCCCTCCCCTGATCACCTCCCCAGCCCACTGTTTGAACCCAAATCACCCCCTAATCACCCATCAATCACTCCTTGTCACTATCTGTCAACGCTATATTTTATATCGGGTCCTAAACTGCCCTCTGGGGGCTCCTGATCATCCCCCCCCCTCAGATCCTCCCCAGACCCCCCCCCCCCCCGTGTACTGTATACATCTATTCTCCCCTGTAATCACATACTGATCACCTGTCAATCACCTGTCAATCACCCATCAATCACCACCTGTCACTGCCACCCATCAGATCAGACCCTAACCTGCCCCTTGCGGGCACCTGATCACACGCCCACACCCTCAGATTGCCCGCAGACCCGCCCTCAGATCACCTCCCAAGTGCACCCAATTACCCGCCAACACCCTCAGATCGCCCTCAGACTCCCCCCCCCCCCCCCCCGATCACCTCCCTAGTGCATTATTTTCATCTGTTCTTCACTCTAATTACCCACTGATCACCCATCAATCACCCGTCAATCACCCTGTCACCACCTGTCACTGCTACCCATCATATCCATCGGATCAGACCCTCATCTGCCCCACAATCACCCGCCCACACCCTCAGATCGCCCTCAGACCCCCACGCCCCCCTCCCCCCCGATTACCTCGCCAGTGCATTGCTTGCATCTATTCTCCCCTCTAATCACACCCTGATCACCCATCAATCACCCCGTCACCCCCTGTCAACACCTGTCACTGCTACCCATCAGATCAGACCCTAATCTGCCCCTTGCGGGCACCCAAACACCCGCCAACACCCTCAGATCGCCCTCAGACTCATCCCCTGATCACTTCCCCAGTGCATTATTTACATCTGTTCTCCCCTCTAATCACCCACTGATCACACATCACTCACCCCCTGTTACCACCTGTCACTGCTACCCATCAGATCAGACCCTAACCAGCCCCTTGCGGGTACCCAATTACCCGCTGACACCCTCAGATTGCCCTCAGACCCTCCCCCCCCCCTGATCACCTCCCCAGTGCATTGCTTGCATCTATTCCCCCCTCTAATCATACCCTGAGGCAACCATCAATCACCTCCTGTCACCACCTGTCACTCCCTAGCACACCTACCCATCAGATTAGGCCCTAATTTGCCCCGTGTGGGCTCCTGATCACTCGGCCAAACCCTCAGATCCCCCTCAAACCCCTTGCGATCACCTCCCCAGTGCATAGATTGCATCTATTCTCCCCTCTAATCACCCCTTGAGACACCCATCAATCACCTCCTGTCACCACCTGTCACCCCCTAGCACTCCTATCCATCAGATAAGGCCCTAATCTGCCCCCTGTGGGCTTCTGATCACCCAGGCCAAACCCTCACCCGCCCCACTGCAGTGACAGAATTTTTTCTCTGATCACTGCTGGTCTCTACGACTTAATTGTGGCTGAGACCATCCGTTATGCCACACAATACACAACCGCCAATCCAAGAAGCTACCATGCCCAGCCTTTTCGGTGGAAACCACTCCAAGTTTCCGAACTTAACATTTTTTTGGGCCTTCTCCTTAATATGGGTCTAGTCAAAAATAATGTATTGCGGTCTCTTTGGTCTATGCACCCAATACATCACATGCCCATGTTCTCTGCTTCCATGTCCAGGTCACGATTTCAGAAAATCCTGCGCTTCCTGCACTTCAGTGCCAATACAACCTGTCATCTAAGAGGCCAGCCTACTTATGACTGGTTCCGCAAAATTCAGCCCTTTATAGACCACCTGTCATCAAAATTTGCAGATGCTTATACCCTGGGCCCTGAACAGTCATTTTGAGGCATTTGGTTTCCAAACTACTCCTCATGGTTTTGGGCCCTTAAAATTCCAGGGCAGTATAGGAACCCCGCAAGTGACCCCATTTTAGGAAGAAGACACCCCAAAGTATTCCGTTAGGTATATGATGAGTTCATAGAAGATTTTATTTTTTGTCACAAGTTAGTGGAAAATGACACTTTGTGAAAAAAAACAATAAAAATCAATTTCCGCTAACTTGTGACAAAAAATAAACTCTTCTATGAACTCACCATACTCCTAACGGAGTACCTTGGGGTGCCTTCTTTTTAAAATGGGGTCACTTGTGGGGTTCCTATACTGCCCTGGCATTTTAGGGGCCCTAAACTGTGAGGAGTAGTCTAGAAACCAAATGCCTCAAAATGACCTGTAAAATCCTAAAGGTAGTAATAGGACTTTGGGCCCCTTAGCGCACCTAGGCTGCAAAAAAGTGTCATACATGTGGTATCACCATACTCAGGAGAAGTAGTGTAATGTGTTTTGGGGTGTATTTTTACACATACCCATGCTGGGTGGGAGAAATATCTCTGTAAATGGACAATTGTGTGTATAAAAATCAAAAAATCTCATTTACAGAGATATTTCTCCCACCCAGCATGAGTATGTGTAAAAATACACCCCAAAACACATTATACTATTTCTCCAGAGTATGGCGATACCACGTGTGACACTTTTTTTGCAGCCTAGATGCGTTAAGGGGCCCAAAGTCCTATGAGCACCTTTAGGCTTTACAGGGGTGCTTACAATTTAGCACCCCCAAAATGCCAGGACAGTAAACACACCCCACAAATGACCCCATTTTGGAAAGTAGACACCCCAAAGTATTCAGAGAGGCATGGTGAGTCCGTGGCAGATTTCATTTTTTTTTTTGTCACAAGTTAGCAGAAATTGAAACTTTTTTTTAAGTTTTTTTTTGTCACAAAGTGTCGTTTTCCGCTAACTTGTGAGAAAAAATAAAATCTTCTATGGACTCACCATGCCTATTTATACTATTCTGGAATTCTAGCACCTCATGAAACATGACAGGTGCTCAGAAAAGTCAGAGATGCTTCAAAATGGGAAAATTCACTTTTTGCACCATAGTTTGTAACTTTTACCCAAACCAATAAATATACACTTATTGGATTTTTTTTTATCAAAGACATGTAGCACAATAAATGTGGACAAAAATGTATATAGAAATTTTACTTTATTTGAAAAATGTCAGCACAAAAAGTAAAAAAATCCTTTTTTTGACAAAATTCATGTCTTTTTCGATGAATATAATGAAAACTAAAACTCACAGCAGCAATCAAATAGCACCAAAAGAAAGCTGTATTAGTGACAAGAAAAGGAGGTAGAATTCATTTAGGTGGTAGGTTGTATGAGTGAGCAATAAACTGTGAAAGCTGCAGTGGTCTCTGGTGTTCAATTTCCCCAGGATTTCTGAGCAAAAAGTGATCCAATTAATTTTCATAACCTTTTTTTTCCTGTAACTTGCCAAAATGTGTCAAGCAAGGGTCTAGTATACAGTGCAGGAGAGTATTGACATGTATGCACATCAATACTGTTCACAGCAAGTTTTGTATCGACGGGAGGTTAAGAGGTTTTAAAACTGGAGTCCTTAAGTGGTTAATAATGTTTTTGGGATGTGTACAAAACCAGGTTTTTTTTATTTTTTTGCATTTTTTTTTTAAAAAAAAAGAGGAACAGATAGAATAAAGTTCATAACTGCTTTCCCATACAAGAGTCACAGTGATCCCATGACAGTATCAGCAGAATTGGGCTACGCTGTATTGAGGGATTGGTGTATCCCCCAGCACCAGCTAGTTTACTTTAGACTAAGAATAACAGATTATTCTGTCCATCCTGGGGTTAGCATGACAACATCTTAAAAAGGGAGAGAACTCAATGATAGAGGCATATTGCTTATAAGAGCCTCATTTAAAAAACTTAAAGCACATTTAAAGAGTAACTGTTAGGCATGAATTTAAAAATAGTTTTGTATATCGCTCTTTAACCCATTCGCGTTCCGTCATTTTCACGTGAGAAATGTTCACCTCCCATTCATTAGCCTATAACTTTATCACTACTTATCCCAATGCACTGATCTATATCTTGTTTTTTTCCGCCACCAATTAGGCTTTCTTTGGGGAGTACATTTTGCTAAGAGCCACTTTACTGTAAATGCATTTTAACAGGAAGAATAAGAAAAAAATGGAAAAATTCATTATTTCTCAGTTTTCAGCCATTATAGTTCTAAAATAATACATGCCTCCATAATTAAAACTCACGTATTGTATTTGCCCATATGTCCCGGTTATTAAACCGTTAAAATTATGTCTCTATCACAATGTATGGCGACAATATTTTATTTGGAAATAAAGGTGCATTTTTTCCATTTTGCATCTATCACTATTTACAAGTTTAAAATAAAAAAAAATAGAAATATTTCATCTTTACATTGATATTTAAAAAGTTTAGACCCTTAGGTAAATATTTACATGTTTTTTTTTATTGTAATTGATCCCCATAATTGATTGGCAATACAGAGAAGTTACTGTCAGACAGGAGAGAGAAGACGGGAGATGGCGGAGAACGGATCCAGATCCGGAGGCGGGAAGACCCTATGCGGACAGACGGGAGACTAATCCCGCCGGAGGGGAACTTGCCGAGGCTGCTGACAGAGAAGAGAGACGTGTGGTAATGTATTTTTTTTATTACAAGCACCACTGCTGCGCATCTCTGCATACAAGTGAGGGCAGACCTATACCTACACTGGGGGAAGACCTATATCGGGGGGCGGACCTATATCGGGGGGCAGACCTATACCTACACTGGGGGAAGACCTATATCGGGGGGGCAGACCTATACCTACACTGGGGGCAGACCTATATGGGGGCAGACCTATACCTACACTGGGGGAAGACCTATATCGGGGGCAGACCTATACCTACACTGGGAGAAGACTTATATCGGGGGCAAACCTATACCTATATGGGGCAGACCTATACCTACACGGGGGAAAACCTATATGGGGGCAGACCTATACCTACACTGGGGGAAGACCTATATCGGGGGGGGGGGCAGACCTATACCTACACTGTGGGAAGACCTATATCAGGGGCAGGCCTATACCTACACTGGGGGAAGACCTATACTTGGGGCAGACCAATACCTATACTGGGGTCAGATATATACCTGTACTGGGTGAGGAACTATACTAGGCGCTGAGCTATAGCTAAACTGGGGGCAGATCTATACAAAGGGTAGACACATACCCACGCCGGGGGCAGACCTATACCTATACTGGGGAAGACATACCTACATGGGGGGGAGAAGACCTATACCAGGGACAGACCTCTACCAGGTGCATACCTATACTGGGGGAAGACCTATACCTACACTGGGGCAGACGTGCACCTATGCTGGGGCAGAAACATACCTATACTGGGGGCAAAACTATAACTATACTGGGGCAGAAGCATACCTATACTGGGGGTAGACCTATACCTATGCTGGGGGCAGATGCGCCCCTATACCGGGGACAGAACTATACCTATACTGGGGGTATATGTATACCTATACTGGGGGTATATGTATACCTGTACTGGGGGTAGATGTATAGGTCTGCCCCTAGTATAGGCACACGTCTGCCCCCAGTATAGGCATATATCTGCCCCCAGTATAAGCATACATCTGCCCCCAGTATAGGTGTAGGTCTGCCCCCCGGTATAGGTCTGCATCTGCCCCCAGTATAGGTCTGCATCTGCCCCCAGTATAGAGCTTCAACCAGTACAGTTATATATCTGCCCCTAGTATTGTTATAGGTATAGGTCTGCCCCATTAGCTTGCAGAGATGTGCAGCGGTGGTGCCTGTAATAAAAAAAATACATTACCACACGTTGCTCTTTTCCTTCTTCCTCTTTCAGCAGCCTCAGCAAGCAATGCGATGGGGTTCCCCTCTGCCGGTCTTCCGTCTGTCCACATGGGGTCTTCCCTAGTCCGGGTCTGGGATCCGCGCTCCGGCATCCGCCAACGATCTCCACCGTCCTTCTCGTCACCAACGCAAGCAGCCTCCTGTTCACTCTGTCGGCAACTACAGATGACGTCGGTGACGTCTCTGTATTGCCAATCAGGGAGGAGCCGAAGCGTGGCTGCCTCTCCTCGCCCTCCATAGGACAGTACATGCAGCCTCCTGTCTCTCCTCCCCTCTCCATAGGACAGGACAGTACATGCAGTCACCTGCCTCTCCATAGGACAGGACAGTACATGCACCGTCCTGCCTCTCCTTCCCTCTCCATAGGACAGTACATGCAGCCTCCTGCCTCTCCTCCTCTACATAGAACAGTACATGCACCCTCCTGCCTCTCCCCCTCTCCATAGGACAGTACATGCACCCTCCTGCCTCTCCTCCCCTCTCCATAGGACAGTACATGCACCCTCCTGCCTCTCTTCCCCTCTCTATAGGACAGTACATGCACCCTCCTGCCTCTCTTCCCCTCTCCATAGGACAGTACATGCAGCCTCCTGCCTCTCCCTCTCTCTATAGGACAGTACATGCACCCTCCTGCCTCTCCTCCCCTCTCCATAGGACAGTACATGCACCCTCCTGCCCCTCCTCCCCTCTCCATAGCACAGTACATGCAGCCTCCTGCCCCTCCTCCCCTCTCCATAGGACAGTATATGCAGCCTCCTGCCTCTCCCCCTCTCTATAGGATAGTACATGCACCCTCCTGCTTCTCCTCCCCTCTCCATAGGACAGTACATGCACCCTCCTGCCTCTTCTCCCCTCTCCATAGGACAGGACAGTACATGCAGTCACCTGCCTCTCCCCCTCTCCGTAGGACAGTACATGCAGCCTCCTGCCTCTCCCCCTCTCCATAGGACAGTACATGCACCCTCCTGCCTCTCTTCCCCTCTCCATAGGACAGTACATGCAGCCTCCTGCCTCTCCCCCTCTCTATAGGACAGTATATGCACCCTCCTGCCTCTCCTCCCCTCTCCATAGGACAGTACATGCACCCTCCTGTCTCTCCTCCCCTCTTCATAGGACAGTACATGCACCCTCCTGCCTCTCCTCCCCTCTCCATAGGACAGTACATGCACCCTCCTGCCTCTCCTCCCCTCTCCATAGGACAGTACATGTACCCTCCTGCCTCTCCTCCCCTCTCCATAGCACAGTACATGCAGTCGCCTGCCTCTCCTCCCCTCTCCATAGGACAGTACATGCACCCTCCTGCCTCTCCTCCCCTCTTCATAGGACAGTACATGCACCCTCCTGCCTCTTCTCCCCTCTCCATAGGACAGTACATGCACCCTCCTGCTTCTCCTCCCCTCTACATAGGACAGTACATGCACCCTCCTGCCTCTCCTCCCCTCTCCATAGGACAGTACATGCACCCTCCTGCCTCTCCTCCCCTCTCCATAGGACAGTACATGCACTCTCGTGCCTCTCCTTCCCTCTCCATAGCACAGTACATGCAGTCGCCTGCCTCTCCTTCCCTCTCCATAGGACAGTACATGCAGCCTCCTGCCTCTCCTTCCCTCTCCATAGGACAGTACATACACTCTCCTGCCTCTCCCCCTCTCCAAAGGACAGTACATGCACCCTCCTGCCTCTTCTCCCCTCTCCATAGGACAGTACATGCACCCTCCTGCTTCTCCTCCCCTCTACATAGGACAGTACATGCACCCTCCTGCCTCTCCTCCCCTCTCCATAGGACAGTACATGCACCCTCCTGCCTCTCCCCCTCTCCATAGGACAGTACATGCACCCTCCTGCCTCTCCCCCTCTCCATAGGACAGTACATGCAGCCTCCTGCCTCTCCCCCTCTCCATAGGACAGTACATGCACCCTCCTGCCTCTCTTCCCCTCTCCATAACACAGTACATGCAGCCTCCTGCCTCTCCTCCGCTTGACATAGGACAGTATATGGCTAGGTACACACCATACATTTGTCTGGCAGATTTACCTGCTAGTTCGATTATTTTCAATGTGTTCCATCTGAACTAAAAAAAAGGTTTTCAAAGCAATTTTTCTGATGAAATTGTGTTCACTTCTATGAAAAACAAACGGCAAAACCATTGAAAATCAGAACATGTTGGTAATAATCGATCTGGCTGATAAATCTGCCTAATGCTGGACATACACGGCACGTTTATGCGCCGGAATCTAGCCGCTGGTGTTATAATTTGCATGGAGTTTGTGCGCTGCACCTGGAGCAAACAGAAACAACGCACAAACCCGCAACCAGGCAGAGATGTCACTGTTTAGGAAAAGACTGACAAAACCAGGAATAAATGAATAATAAGAATTTATTATTAAATAACAATAGAATAATGCTGTGCATTAACCTCATGCATGAAACCAATCAGCATAGACTAGCAGGCAATGTATTCTATACACATACATGCACTGCAACCAAATAATACAGGTAGATACAAACAATGAGCATACAGAAAGGTATGAAAATCAGGGTTTATACAAGGACCTCTCTGCATAAGCGAGTTATGCAGAGTAGGTCCAGTGTATAGACTGTGTGCACACGGACCCTGGATCCAAATAATAAGCACAATAGATATATATGCAAGATAACAATCGAGGAGGAGACACACGGATAGTCAGGCAAGCAAGGTCATACACAGGAGATCAAACAGTACAGTAATCGCTAGGCAAAGGAGTAGTCGGTATACAAGGCACAAGGTCAAAACACGGGAGATCAATACAGCAGGGAATCAAGGAACAACACCAGGAACAGGGAACTCAGGGCAGGATGGCTAGGATCAGGAACAAAGAGCTAGCAAGCTCTGAGTGTTCAGGTGTGGCCTAAATACCATGCTGAAAGGCCATGTGATAGTCCAGGCCTCCTCCCTGTCTGTGAAGACATCTCCAGAGAGTCCACCCTCTGCTGGTGGGCAGAGGAAAGTTCAGGCTGTAAATTCATAGAGGCTGGTGACATCTGCTGGTGAAGCAGAGGTAGTACATACAGAAATCTACCAGCAGATGCAGATTGTAACAGCTGGCTCGATGCTGGCGCATCCCCGCTCGTCCGCGTGCATCGATTCCCGCTCGTCCCCGTGGGCACTTCCTTATCAGCGATTTGTTTTCTGCATTGTCCGCCCGCGGGGATCAAGCACGGTATCGACCTGCTGCGGTGATCGGACAGGTTGAATATTATCAATCGAGCCATCAGCGGCTCGATTGATAATATAAAATGTGCCGTGTATGCCCAGCATAAGAATTGTATGGTGTGTAGCTACTAGCTAGCATTTAGAATGCATGGAAGGAGGCTCTCAGCTGGAGGCTGGCGCAATTATAGTGGTTGACATAGGTGCTATTTTACACAGATACGCCCATGACAAACTGCAACAATATAAGTGTGCAGAGGAGTTGTGACATGACATGTTTGGTCTGTCTATCATTAGCCAGTAACTGCTCATGCTGTCACACACCTCTAAAGAGGATTTGGTGTGCATGAAAAGTAATGTGTAACGAAGGATGAAACCAAGTGCAGTCTTTAGGCTATGTCACTGCTGCAAAAACGTACATGCAGACAGGATTTCAGTAAGTTGGGAAATCACTCATCCTCTTCAGCAGTTTTTGACATCCTGTCCTCAGACATAAACAAGCTTCACAGAGTCGCACATTGATGATGTATGAGAAGCCATACTTTGGTGGGAGTGTCTGAGGGCTGGGAAAAGGGAGTGCTAATGCATACTAAATCAGAAGGAGGAGGGCAAACAGTAAGGGAGGATATGACATCACGATTGGCTTCACACACAGTCATCCTAAAATGGAACCTCCCAGGAATAGAAATCTCTTTATTTACTATATACAACTCGCTGCAAAGCAAAACATGGACAGTGCAATGCATATGTTATGTAAGTACAGCGAGTATTTATCTACTTATATATGTGTTTTTTTTTCCGGAGACACTATGCCTATCAGCTCCTCTTTAAAGCAGATCCAAACTGATCCTGCCTTGCAAAATAATTAACATTACATTTTAAAATTAAATTCTGAACCCTAACACCCCCCCCCCCCCCCTCACCCCCACCAGGATCATGTTGCATGCTGAAAAAAAACTAGTACACATGCTCCCTGAATCGCAAACACAAATACAATTTAAAATAAATCCCATAAGTTTGCCTGCATTTTTCATGCATTTTCATTTTCAAGAATGGTAGTAGCCTACATTTGATGCAGCTACCCAATTATCAAAAATGTTAAACAATGGTGGAGGGGTTGCTAGGTAGCATTGTTGTATTTTCTATTTATAATGCTGTGGGTTCAAAATGTTCAAAGGTTTTAAGAAAACCTGTACTGAAAAAAAGTTCCCCTGGGGGTACTCAACTCAGTAGGGGGATGCCTCTGGACCCTATCGAGGCTTCCCCCATCCTCCTGTGTCCCACAACGGTCTCGCTGCAGCACCCGAAACGCACAGGCGACAAATCCGACAGCCTGTGCAATATTTACGGTTTCGGGCTCCAGCGGGGGCGCTGTTGCGGCTCTTCTGACGGAGATAGAGGAAAATAGCCAATCTTCGTCGGGTCCGCTCTACTGCGCAGGCACAGATGACTTGCGCCTGCGCAGTAGAGCGGCCCGACGGAGATTGGCTATTTTCTCCTATCTCCGTGGGAAGAGCGGATACTGCGCCTGTGCTGGAGCCAAAAAGTAAATATTTACATCGCCGCCGCTCCGGGAGGATTTTCTCCGCCGCCGTGGGACCAAGGAGGACGGGGAAGCCTCAATAGGATCCGGAGACTTCCCCCCACCCAAGGTACCCCCAGGGGAGTTTTTTTCATTACAGATTTTCTTTAAGTTAGTTTGGTTCCTCTTTAACCTCTTGAGGACCGCAGTGTTAAACCCCCCTAAAGACCAGGCAATTTTTCATTAAATTGGCCACTGCAGCTTTAAAGGGGAACTGAAGAGAGAGGTATATGGAGGCTGCCATGTTTATTTCCTTTTAAGCAATACCAGTTGCCTGGCAGCCCTGCTGATCCTCTGCCTCTAATACTATTAGCCATAGCCCCTGAACAAGTATGCAGCAGATCAGGTGTTTCGGACTTTAAAGTCAGATCTGACAAGACTAGCTGCATGCTTGTTTCTGGTGTTATTCAGATACTACTGCAGAGAAATAGACCAGCAGGGCTGCGAGGAAACTGGTATTGATTAAAAGGAAATAAATATGGCAGCCTCCGTATACCTCTTACTTCAGTTCCCCTTTAAGGCCAAGCTGCAGGGCCGCACAACACAGCACACAAGTGATTCCCCCTGCCCTTTTCTCCCCACCAACAGAGCTCTCTGTTGGTGGGGTCTGATCGCCCCTCCAATGTTTGTTTGTTTGTCTGTGTTTGTTTATTTATTTATTTTTATATAAAATGTGTGTGTTTTTTTATTTCATTGTAAACCCCCCTCCCTCCCTCCCCCCGCGAGCCAATCCCGGTGATCAGCTGTCATAGGCTTCAGCCTATGACAGCCCATCACCTCTGTGTATCAGGAGGGGACAGCCATGTCACACAGCTGTCCCCAGTACAGCGCTGCTGCTGATCGCAACGCTGTACATGTAATTAGACAGCGATTACGCCGTCTAACAGTCTCCCGAGCGGCAATCGCCGTTCAGAGACTGAAGGCGGAGCTCTGCTCCGCCCACCAAGCAGGAGATTCGTGCGCACCCTGTGCGCGATCTCCTGCAAAACAGAGCCCCAGGACTTTACGCCGATCAGCATTAGGCGGTCCTGGGGCTGCCGCCGCGGCCACACCCATCGGCGTGACGCGGTCGGGTACAGGTTAAGTATACTAAAACTATTAAGATTATTTAGGATTTTTAGCTTTATTTATATACTTGTGCTATATCTCCATAATGCATACGTATTATTGCATTAACTTTGCACTATAGAGTTGATTCACAAAACCATCCTTGTGAATATTCTCTCCTTTTCTGTTTATCTCATGATGTATCTCTCCTTCATTTTCTAAATCATGGTATACAATTTTCTCTCCTATGTTTTTTTTTTTTTTAACTTTTGAGTTTCTTTATTGCTAAATGTTATAATTCAGCAGAATTAAAATACAACTGCACAGGTAAGGTAAAGCCATGCCTTCTTGGCTAATTAACTTTAATTAGACTGATATTTGAATGTTATGTGACAACAGTATGAGCATCTGTTGGTGAAAGTGGTCTGCAGATTTCAAGGCAAACTACTTCGGTACACGTATTAGATATTAACCTGTACAATCACTTTCTATTTAGTTTATTAATTTATTGTTACGTATCCCAGGGACACACTCATCAATTTGCAGAATCACTGTTAATTTGTATGCTGCATAATTAAATTTCCAATTTCCAACAAACCCTCTTGAGAGCTTTTTTACCTGATTCCCACCAGCTGGGAGATTGATTGGCAGTTCAGGTCACTGTACAATGTCAGATAGGGCTAAGCATTAGTATGAAATAGTATGAAATGAGTAGCTACAGAACTTTGGCAATGTGCATACATTAATCCTATCTCTTCACAATTGGCCCAGTGATTATGTATTTTATAAACTTGTGCTCAAAACCCTATCAAATAGCTTTGCTCTAATAAAAGTCATTTCATGGAAATTCTCCTGTAAAGGATATGTATTCCTTTAATGTTACTTACAATGTCCTTGTTTATAATGAGCCATTCAGTTGCAATCAGCTTTAGAATTTCCACAGCAGGTGACTCAACACTTCTCGTTCTTTCCTTGTGATTTCATATTTTATTCTGAGTATGAGCAATAACAATTCTTTTCTCTTTGCCCAATTTAACCATATTATATCCCCTCACTAACTTGGCAGACGGCATTATTTCACTGTTCTTAATTTTAAACTTGATGACCTTACGACTGTTAATAATGGATCTTTCAGTCAAAACTGTCCAACTATGCCTCCAATTAAGCCTAGTCTATCATTAGAACTGCTAGTATAAACAGCTAACTTAAATGGTTCATAAAGACTAATTTACAACTCAGCCTTCACTCTGTCCTTCCCAAAGGTGATTTTTCTTCATCTGCTTTCATGTGTGCATCCATTCATCCTGTATGCATTTTGTGGCATTTTCAAAGTCTTCCCCACCTCTACAAAGCTGAACTAAAGCCATGAAAGGAAAACAGAATAAAGCTACAAGACATTTATTTAGGGCATCAGATTAACTTTTTTTCCAAAATCAGCTGCTTGATTTGCTTATAAAAATTTAAAAAAATACGCTAAAGTGTTTGTGCTCAATCTAATGAGCACAGATGATGAATGACCCCATAGAGATGTAGGATTTTGCCAGTTAAAACTATTTTTCTTGATAGTTCATATACATTTTCTCCACCTAACCTTCATGTACTATAGAACAGGGAGGGGGACAAGAGGCAGAAGGTGTATGGGAAAAAAAGAAGTCGATCAAAGATACATGGCCTGGTTTATTGCTTATTGCCAGTGGAAGAAATCAGGAAAAATCTAAGTTCATGTTTCCATTTACATGAATCCTACTAATGCTTTCAACCTTTCCTAAGCACTAGTGATGCTCAAATACCCCTTTTTAAAATTCGAGTTTGGTCGAATTCGAATAGTAAATTATTCGAGGTCAGTCGAATATTCGAGTCGAATAATTTTTACTATTCGATTCGACCTCGGACTTCGAGCTCACTATTCGAGTCGGTATTCGAGCTCACTATTCGAGCTGACTATTCGAATTGGCCTTAAATAGCTTCCAACACTTGTTTTGAGGGTGAATGATGCAAGAAACATCTTTTTTTCCAAGTAACAACAGCAAGTGATTATGTGGGGATGTTCCTTTAAAAAAAAATGTGGAAAGAGAAGTTGTGTCCCTAATTTTGTTCAGTAGTGTTACTGTATATACTTGTTCTTCTTCTTCTTTATCTTTCTTCTTCTTCTTCTCGATCTTCTTCTTCTATATCTTCTTCTTCTTCTTCTATATTGTCTTCTTCATCATCTTCTTCTTCTTCTTCTTCTTCTTCTTCTTCTTCATCTTCTTCTTCTTCATCTTCATCTTCTTCTTCTTCTTCATCTTCATCTTCATCTTCTTCATCTTCTTCTTCTTCATCTTCTTCTTCTTCTTCTTCATCTTCATCTTCATCTTCATCTTCTTCTTCTTCTTCTTCTTCTTCTTCTTCTTCTTCTTCTTCTTCTTCTTCTTCTTCTTCTTCTTCTTCTTCTTCTTCTTCTTCTTCTTCTTCATCATCTTCTTCTTCTTCTTCTTCTTCTTCTTCTTCATCATCTTCTTCATCTTCTTCATCATCTTCTTCATCTTCTTCTTCTTCTTCTTCATCTTCTTCTTCTTCTTCATCTTCTTCTTCTTCATCTTCTTCATCTTCTTCATCTTCTTCTTCTTTTTCATCTTCTTCTTCATCATCTTCTTCATCTTCTTCTTCATCTTCTTCTTCATCTTCATCTTCTCCTTCTCCTTCTTTTTCAATATCGTCTTCTTCTTCTTCACGTATTTCTCTTTTCAATTTTTTTTTTAAAGAAATGCAGCTATTTTTGAGCGTAACAAATAGCTGGTGGGCGCACGCATGTTGGAAGCGCCATTGTATGTGCTCCCTGGCAGTGGAAACACAAAGACAGCAGGAGGTAAATTCAGCAGCAGGAGGAGGAGGATGAGTGTGTGGCAGCAGGCAGTCAATGAGGCAGGCAGCTCGCCGTGACATAATAGCCCTGGTACCTAGCGGTGATACCAGGGCTGTAAATAAACACAACAGGAGGTCCCAGACAGCGGTCGTGCAGCCCACATTGTGTCCAATACACAACTGGGACAACACAGTTTTCAACCCGGGCACCTCAGAAAAATTAAACCTTTTTTTTTTTTTTAATGGTTTGTTTGGTTTTGGTTTTGCAACCAATATAGCTATTGTTTGACGTAATAGCTGGTGGCAGAGTGGCAGCAGAAGAAGGTAATTCTGTGTACCCTGGCAGTGGGAAACACAGACAGACAGCAGCAGCAGGAGGAGGAATGGAGGAGTAGGCGAGCAGCTATTGTTTGACGTAATAGCTGGTGGCAGAGTGGCAGCAGAAGGTAATTCTGTGTACCCTGGCAGTGGGAAACACAGACAGACAGCAGCAGCAGGAGGAGGAATGGAGGAGTAGGCGAGCAGCTATTGTTTGACGTAATAGCTGGTGGCAGAGTGGCAGCAGAAGGTAAATCATCTGTGTACCCTGGCAGTGGGAAACACAGACAGACAGCAGCAGCAGCAGCAGGAGGAGGTATGGAGGAGCAGTGTGAGTGTGGCAGCAGGTAGGCAGCGTGACATAATAGCCCTGGTACCTAGCGGTGATACCAGGGCTGTAAATAAACACAACAGGAGGTCCCAGACAGCGGTCGTGCAGCCCACATTGTGTCCAATACACAACTGGGACAACACAGTTTTCAACCCGGGCACCTCAGAAAAATTAAACCTTTTTTTTTTTTTTAATGGTTTGTTTGGTTTTGGTTTTGCAACCAATATAGCTATTGTTTGACGTAATAGCTGGTGGCAGAGTGGCAGCAGAAGAAGGTAATTCTGTGTACCCTGGCAGTGGGAAACACAGACAGACAGCAGCAGCAGGAGGAGGAATGGAGGAGTAGGCGAGCAGCTATTGTTTGACGTAATAGCTGGTGGCAGAGTGGCAGCAGAAGGTAAATCATCTGTGTACCCTGGCAGTGGGAAACACAGACAGACAGCAGCAGCAGCAGCAGGAGGAGGTATGGAGGAGTAGTGTGAGTGTGGCAGCAGGTAGGCAGCGTGACATAATAGCCCTGGTACCTAGCGGTGATACCAGGGCTGTAAATAAACACAACAGGAGGTCCCAGACAGCGGTCGTGCAGCCCACATTGTGTCCAATACACAACTGGGACAACACAGTTTTCAACCCGGGCACCTCAGAAAAATTAAACCTTTTTTTTTTTTTTATGGTTTTTTGGTTTTTGGTTTTGCAACCAATATAGCTATTGTTTGACGTAATAGCTGGTGGCAGAGTGGCAGCAGAAGAAGGTAATTCTGTGTACCCTGGCAGTGGGAAACACAGACAGACAGCAGAAGGGCAGTACACAGCAGCCCACTGTAGGTGTAAAATGTGTGGCTGCAGGCGACGTAATAGTCAAAGTGAACCAGGCTGGCTTAGTGAGCAGGAGCCAGGAGGTGGTAAAGGGTGGTAAGGCACATTAACGATGGTTCCGGCAGCCAGTTCATGTCCCCCTCTCGCCGACAACAGGGGCCAGGAACTCGCCTTCCACCCACGCCTGGTTCATCTTGAGAAACGTCAGTCTGTCCACAGACTTGTGAGACAGACGTGAGCGTTTCTCGGTGACCACGCCACCAGCTGCACTGAAGCAGCGCTCGGACAGCACGCTGGAAGGGGGGCAGGACAGCACTTCCAGGGCGTACTGCGCCAGCTCGCTCCAGATCTCCATGCGCTTGACCCAATACTCCATGGGATCAACAGGGGCATCGCTGTCAAGCCCGCTGTACGACCCCATGTAGTCAGCCACCATGCGGGTCAGGCGCTGGCTGTGACCGGAGGAGGATGCTGCTGCATGCATCTCCTCTCTAGTCACTGCTGCCGGAGCCTCTACAGTCCTGTAGAGCTCGTGGCTGAGAGACAGCAGGTCTGTGGGGCGCTTGCTGCTGCTGGATGCAGGCACCTGCTGCTGCCTCTGTGCTGGCTGCTGGACAGTGGGGGTGGAAGGCTGGGGGAAGGCTTCCTCCAAGCGCTCAACAAGGGCCTGCTGCAAGCTCCTTATTTGTTGCGCTGGGTCTCCTCCTGCAGGCGGCAGGAACTGGCTCAACTTCCCCTTGAGGCGTGGGTCCAACATCATGCTGATCCAGATGTCCTCCCTCTGCTTCATCTGGATCACCCTGGGGTCCCTGCGCAGGCACGTCAGCATGTGCGCTGCCATTGGGAAGAGGCGGGCCACGTCTGCTGGCACATCGACGTCAGTGCTGTCCTCATCCTCCTCCTCTGCCGCCTCATCCTCTCTCCACCCCCGCACCAACTCAGCTGCGCTGTGCTGATCCCCCTCATCAGCAGCCAGGTCAGGGACCTCCACCAAGTCCTCCTCCTCCTCCCCCTCAGAGGTGGACTGCGCAGCTGGTTGCCGCTCCTGCTGGTCCAAGGCTGCCGCTCCCTGTTCCAGCAAAGCATCGAGGGCCCTGTTCAGCAGAGAAACCAGGGGCACCCACTCGCAGACCATAGCATGGTCCCTGCTCACCATGTTTGTGGCCTGCAGGAAGGGAGCCAGCACTAAGCACACCTGCTGCATGTGCCTCCAGTCATCATCGGGGACGATGGACGGGATGTTGCTGGTCTTGTCCCTTCTCTGAGCTGCGGAAACAGTGGCCAGGGCAAGGTACTGTTTGACAGCGTGCCTCTGTTCAACCAGACGCTCCAACATCGCCAGGGTGGAGTTCCAGCGAGTCGGAACGTCAAGGATCAGCCGATGGCGTGGCAGATCCAGCTCCTTTTGCACGTCTTCCAGGCTCGCACAGGCTGCAGCCGAGCGCCGGAAGTGACGCACAACATTCCTTGCCGTTTCCAGCAGTTCGCCCATCCCCTGGTAGGTGCGCAGGAACTTCTGCACCACCAGGTTCAGCACGTGGGCAAGACAGGGGATGTGGGTCAGGTTTCCCCTGTCTATTGCGGCAACCAGATTGGCCCCATTGTCGGCCACCACCTCTCCGACTCTGAGGCCTCTGGGGGTCAGCCAAATCCTCTCCTGCTCCTGGAGTTTGGCCAACACATGGGTTGCCGTCAGCTTGGTCTTCCCAAGGCTGACCAAGTGCAGCAGCGCTTGGCAGTGGCGGGCCTTCACGCTGCTGCTGAGGCGGGGGGTTTGGCCAGGTGTGCCGGAGGATGGCAGAGGATCGGAGGAACCTGCTGCAGTTCCCCTGAGCCTGCGGGGTGGCACCACCCACTGTGTTGCTGCTGCTGCTGTGCCCGCTGCTGCTCTCCCATCCTCACCCCCTTCCACCAAGCTGACCCAGTGGACAGTGAAGGACAGGTAGAGGCCTGTCCCGAAGCGGCTGCTCCAGGAGTCCATGGTGACGTGGACCCTTTCACCAACCGCGTGCTCCAGCCCTCGCTCCACATTGGCCATCACAAAGCGGTGCAGTGCAGGAATGGCCTTGCGGGCAAAGAAGTGTCTGCTGGGGAGCTGCCAGTCTGGGGCTGCGCAAGCAAGCAGCGCACGAATGTCGCTCCCCTCCTGCACGAGCGTGTACGGCAGGAGTTGGGAGCACATGGCCCGTGCCAGCAAGCCGTTCAGCTGCCGCACGCGACGGCTGCTGGGAGGCAGAGCCCTAACCACCCCCTGGAAGGACTCGCTCAAAAGGCTCTGGCGTGGCCTTTTGCTGACACGGGAATCAGCAGACACAGCAGAGGAGGCCACTGAGGACTGGCTGCCAGAACAGGCCTCAGTGTCGGCGGCAGGAGTTGCAGAGGGGGGAGGAGCAGTGCGTTTCCGCACTCCTGCTGGTGCTGCTGGAGGAGCAGGAGGGCGGGTGGCTGCTGTTGCTGCTGCTGCTGCTGAAGGCTGTGCAGTGATGGGTGTGGTGCCACTGCCAGCAGCAGATGCCTTCAGCCTCTGGAACTCCTCATGCTGGTGGAAATGTTTAGCCGCAAGGTGGTTGATGAGCGAGCTGGTGCTGAACTTTAAGGGGTCTGCACCTCTGCTCAACTTCCGCTGACAGTGGTTGCAAGTGGCGTACTTGCTGTACACAGTGGGCATGGTGAAAAACCGCCAGATTGGTGACAGAAACTTCCCCCTACGGCATGGAAGCGCTGCTGCCTGTCTCCCTGTGGTGGTTGGGGGGGGGGGCTTGGGTGCGGCTGGTGGTGGTACTGGCTGATGCTGCTGCTGCTGCTGCTGAGCCTGAGACACCAGCAGGCTGTGGGACGCTGCCAATGCTTGCAATGATGCGCCTCCTTGCAAGGCCCACAAGCGCATCCTCCTCCTCCTCCTCAGAGCTGCTGAGGACGACATCCCCCAGGAGGTGGTGGCACCCAGTCTCTGTCTGTCACCGGGTCATCATCATCCTCCCCCTCCTGAAACATGTCCTGCTGGGATGAGGACCCCCCAAACTCCTCTCCTGATGCATGGATGGGCTGCTTGACTGTCGCCACAGTCTTGCTGTCCAATCCCTCATCCCCCAAAGTGCCCATCAGCATCTCCTCCTCAAGATCGCCAACAACAGCAGACAATTTACTCATGATGCCTGGGGTCAAAAGACTGCTGAATGACAGGTCGGCGAGTGACGGTGAACTGGCCTCCTCCCCAGACCCTGCTGGGCGGCTGCTGCGAACAGGGGTGGTGGTGGTGGTGGTGGTGGTGGTGGTGAGGGTGGAGGCCTCGGATGCAGAGCTGATGGCGGGCTGCTCATCCTCCGTCATGAGTTGCACCACAGTGTCTGCATCCTTTTCCTCAATGGGACGTTTCCGACCCGGCTGGAGGAAAATGGGAGCAGGTGCTACACGCTGCTGCTGCTGTGTCTCTGCAGCGTGAGTTGCAGATGCTCCTGCTGGGCGGCGCCCAAGGCGTCCACGGCCAGTGGCTATGGGAGGAATGTTAGCCACTGACGCTGCTGCTGCTGCTGCGGAACTGTGCATGGTGGCGCGCCCGCGGCCGCGGCTTGCCACAATGCTGCTCCCTCTCCTCCTGATTCCCTTGCTGCCCTTCCCCTTGCCCAAACCGCGCTGGCTGCCACTTCCAGACATCTTAAATGTTTTGGGCGTATAGACAAAAGTTTTGTAAAAGGGCGGGTGAAAAGTGGGGTACTTTAATGGAGTGGGTTGGTTGGTGAGGTGACTGAGTGAGTGTCCCCTAGTACAGTAAGTAAGTAGTAACAGTCAGGAAGTACAACTAGCAGTTACAATAATCAGTAGTAATCACAAGTAAATTTAGTGTGTGTACACTCAGACAGTGAGTGCACGCACGCAGGAGCTAGTAGCCTATGAACACAGTGACTGAGTGTCCTAGACTCCTAGTACAGTAAGAGTAAGTAGTAACAGTAAGTAGAACTAACTAATTACAATAATCAATCAGCAATCAGAAGGAAATAGAGTGTGGGTGGTGTGTGTACACTCAGACAGTGAGTGACCGCACGCAGGAGCTAGTAGCCTATGGACAGTGACTGAGTGTCCTAGACTCCTAGTACAGTAAGAGTAAGTAGTAACAGTAAGTACAACTAACTAATTACGATAATCAATCAGCGATCAGAAGGAAATGGAGTGTGGGTGTGTGTACACTCAGACAGTGAGTGCACGCACGCAGGAGCTAGTAGCCTATGGACAGTGACTGAGTGTCCTAGACTCCTAGTACAGTAAGAGTAAGTAGTAACAGTAAGTAGAACTAACTAATTACAATAATCAATCAGCGATCAGAAGGAAATAGAGTGTGGGTGGTGTGTGTACACTCAGACAGTGAGTGCACGCACGCAGGAGATAGTAGCCTATGAACACAGTGACTGAGTGTCCTAGACTCCTAGTACAGTAAGAGTAAGTAGTAACAGTAAGTAGAACTAACTAATTACAATAATCAATCAGCGATCAGAAGGAAATGGAGTGTGGGTGTGTGTACACTCAGACAGTGAGTGCACGCACGCAGGAGCTAGTAGCCTATGAACACAGTGACTGAGTGTCCTAGACTCCTAGTACAGTAAGAGTAAGTAGTAACAGTAAGTAGAACTAACTAATTACAATAATCAATCAGCGATCAGAAGGAAATGGAGTGTGGGTGTGTATACACTCAGACAGTGAGTGCACGCACGCAGGAGCTAGTAGCCTATGAACACAGTGACTGAGTGTCCTAGACTCCTAGTACAGTAAGAGTAAGTAGTAACAGTAAGTAGAACTAACTAATTACAATAATCAATCAGCGATCAGAAGGAAATAGAGTGTGGGTGGTGTGTGTACACTCAGACAGTGAGTGACCGCACGCAGGAGCTAGTAGCCTATGGACAGTGACTGAGTGTCCTAGACTCCTAGTACAGTAAGAGTAAGTAGTAACAGTAAGTACAACTAACTAATTACGATAATCAATCAGCGATCAGAAGGAAATGGAGTGTGGGTGTGTGTACACTCAGACAGTGAGTGCACGCACGCAGGAGCTAGTAGCCTATGGACAGTGACTGAGTGTCCTAGACTCCTAGTACAGTAAGAGTAAGTAGTAACAGTAAGTAGAACTAACTAATTACGATAATCAATCAGCGATCAGAAGGAAATAGAGTGTGTGTTGTGTGTGTACACTCAGACAGTGAGTGCAGTGCGCACACGCAGGAGCTAGTAGCCTATATGAACAGTGACAGTGAGTGTCCCTACGGGTACAGTAAGAGTAAGTAGTAAGTAAGTACAACTAACTAACAATAATCTATCAGTAATCAGAAGGAAATAGAGTGTGTGTACACACAGACAGTGAGTGAGTGCACACACGCAGGAGCTAGCTAGTAGCCTATAAACAGTGACAGTCAGTGAGTGTCCTACTCCTAGTACAGTATAACTACAATACTATTAGTAAAGGACAGCAGAAATACTGGTATAGATGAGAGAAATAAACAGAGGACAGCTGCCCACAGAGGCAAGGCCCCCCTGAGGCCTAAACCTGTAAGCTTGCAGCAGCTGCCTGTCTCTAATGTAACACACAAGCTACTAACTAAAATACAATGTCTATCTAACTAACAACAATATAGGTGTATATGGCAGGTGTAGGTGAGCAAAAACGCTAGGTAAATGATCACAATAGAGCACTTGCTAAGCCAAAGCACAAAGGAGCAACTCTCTCTCTGTACAAGTCTCAGGCAAGCATGGAGAAACGGAACATGGCGGCCGCTATTTATAGGGTAGGGGCTGGCCAGGGTCCCCCTCTGTGATTGGCTGCCGTCAGAGGGCCTGGGAGCCCTCTGATTGGCTCTAAGGACATCAATCTGGGCTATGACGCTATTCGAGCTCGGTACCGAGCTCGAATAGCGCCGGGTTGCTCGAATAGCTCGAATAGTGAATGGGCTATTCGAGTGTACTCGGATAGCCCATTCGAATAGCTCCAGCTATTCGGAGCTCGAATACCGAGCTCGAATAGCTGAAAAAGAGCTCGAATATTCGAGCTACTCGAATATTCGAGCTCTGCTGAGCACCACTGCTAAGCACACTTATATACCTACTAACTTGTATAATACATTTTTGAAAGCAGGAACTTCATAGATTTATGATTCCTGAAAAGGGATAGTTGTAAATGCTGATTTCTGATTTGTGCAGTTTTCCCATTTCCGCCATTGGCGATTATCAGTTCCATGGATTTCCGTGGAAATTCCATGGAAATCCAATTTCCAAGGAAAGTATTTTTTACTTTCTATGCACTTCCAAAAGTACATAAAGAGGCTTGCTAAGTCACCTGGACGCCCGATAGTATTGAGCTGCGGTTCACTTACGGAGAAAATAAGTGTGGATATAGATAAACATCTAGAGCCCCATGTGCAGGCTCTCTCATCATACATCAGGGATACCTCACATTTTTTTAAGTAAGGTCCTTGATGGGTTGCAAGCTCCACCTGGCACGATTCTGGTCACCCTCAACGTGGAATCTTTATATTCCAGCATCCCACATGAGCCGGGGTTATTTGCAGTTGAAGTATTTCTCAGCGAGTTGGGCATTGGACAAATGGCACACAATATTTGTCTATTGAGGTTGCTGTGGTTCTTATTAACTAATAACGTCTTCATTTTCAATGGCGACCACTACCTCCAGGTGCAGGGAGCGACGATGGAGAGGACATGTGCCCCCTCGTATGCCAATCTGTACCTGGGGGAGTGGGAACGCACATTATTCGCAGATGAGGGTCTCTCCGTGTACCTGTGCCAGATTCTTTTCTGGCACAGGTACATAGATGACATCTTCATGCTGTGGACTGGATGCTTAAAAGATCTGGAATCTTTTGTGGGCTGTATCAACGGCAATGATTGAAATATGAAATTTATGATGGAATATCATGCTAAAAGGATTCCATTTTTGGATCTTTATGTAGATATTGATGAGATTGGTGCTATCAGCACTAGCCACTATAGAAAGGCCACTTCTTTCAATGCTTTGCTCAGAGCTGATAGTTTTCATCCTTTACACACAATTGTTAGCATTCCTGTGGGCCAATATTTGAGGATACGATGCAACTGCTTGGATCGCTCAACTTTCATGAGAGAAACAGGGGATTGCGTGCACGTTTTAGGGCACGAGGTTATGGAGATAAAAATCTAAGAAGAGCATACAATAGGACTTTAGACAGTGAGAGGGATCAGTTGTTAAATCACAATTACACAAATAAGAAAAATGAAAAACTTGTTCGCTTCTGTACTCGTTTTTTGTGCAGAACACAGAGAAATTGGAAAGATATTGGATAAATATTGATTTATATTACGCAACAATGAACGGTTGAGTTCTCACATTCCATTAAGTTCCAATGTCATCTTTAGAAGAGCCTCCTCTTTAAGAGACTCCTTAGTAAGGGGTTATTTTGAGGATCATGAAAGATACTGTTGTCATGTCTTGGGTACATATACCTGCGGAGGTTGTAGATTCTGAAGGTATATGCATGTTGGCCGCTCTTTGGTATTGCCCGGTGGGGGAATATAGAATTTGGCACACTATGTCAATTGTGCCACTAAGTTTGTAGTGTATCTACTGATGTGTCCTTGTGGGGCACTTTACGTGGGGAAAACGTGAATTAAAAGAACTCTGAGCATTTGCAGAGTATTAAAAATGTTAATTCCACTTCCCCAGTAGGCTTACACTTTAAACAATTTCATGGAGGTGATGAAAGGGGCTTAAAGTAGTGGGACTCAACAGTATTCACGGCTTCATTGGGGGAGTAATCCTGATCGACTCTTACAACAAAGAGAATGTCGATAGATTTTCGATAGAGAATGTCGATAGATTTAATTTACAAGCCATTGTTCCACCTGGCCTTAATGAAATGGAGGGTTTTGCGTCCTTCCTGCCAATAGAGATGGCCTGAACCTCGGTTTTCAGTTCGCTAAACAGGTTTGCGAAGTTCCGCAAAAGTTCGGTTCACGCAAACTTTTGCAAACTACAATAGACTTCAATGGGGAGGCGAACTTTGAAAACTAGAAACACTTATGCTGGCCAGAAAAGTAATGGAAAAGATGTTTCAAGGGAATATAACACCTGGAGGGGGGCATGGCGAAGTGGGATAGAAGCGAAAATTGCCGGGGAAAAATCTGGTTTTGACGCAAAGCAGCGTTTTAAGGGCAGAAATCACATTGAATGCTAAATTGGAGGCATAAAGTGCTTTAAAAAACATCTTGCATGTGTATACATCAATCAGGGAGTGTAATTAGAGTACTGCTTCACACTGACACACCAAACTCACTGTGTAATGCACCGCAAACAGCTGTTTGTGTTGTGACGGGCGTTCTGGACTGGTGCGCACCATGGCGAGAGTGCAGGCTGTGGTGGTTTTCAAGCCCACATGGTCGCCGGGCTGTGGTAGCTCAATGACAGAACAACAGTGACTGTCCAGCTGATCAAATTTGGTCTGTCCACAATGGAGCAACGACCTTATTATCTTGGGTGCCGCCCCCCCCCGAGACACTCAAATCGCCGTTGGTCATTGCTTCATTGTGATACGCAAGGCCCTTCACTGCGTCTAGGTAAAGATCACGAAGGGGAATTGACACATGTACATGCATTTTGTTTTGTTGTTGCAGCTGCAGTGCAGCCAGAAAAATTAGCAGGCATGTACACGCACCAGTAAAAGTAGTATAGCAGCCGCTGCTAGCAGCGGCTGCAAAAATTCAGGAATTCACCTGGAGTCCTGGACCCTGTTGGTGGTGGTGGTGGCGGAGAAGGCAGTCAAGCAGCCTGCGGGCAGAGGTGCTGTGTGGGGAGCGACTTAGTCTTGGGGCAGGCAGTCACACGGCGTGTAGGCAGAGATGCTGTGTGTGGGGACTGAGTTAGTCTTGGAGCGGGCAGTAGCCCTCTGGGATCCATGCCTCATTCATTTTGATAAAGGTGAGGTACTGAACACTTTTGTGACTTAGGCAACTTCTCTTCTCAGTGACAATGCCTCCAGCTGTGCTGAAGGTCCTTTCTGACAGGACACTTGAGGCAGGGCAAGGCAGAAGTAGGATGGCAAATTGGGACAGCTCTGACCACAGGTCAAGCCTGCGCACCCAGTAGTCCATCGCTGCTTATACTGTCAATGGTTCTTTCTCTACCATTGTTAAAGAAAGCGTTCCAGTCCGGAGTTGGAGCCTGAGAAACGGCTACAACCACACATCCAAGGAAGGCAGCAGTCATGGCATGCAAGTCCCGAGGTAATGACAAAAAATAACAATACAGGAGGACTTTTGAGGCCCTGCTGTATATGAGACAAATCAATTTTAAATCCTTTAACGAGAATCTGTTATGGAGGGCAAGTCTGCCATCCATTCAAGTGAAAGGTATGCACTGACTGCCAGGTATAATACAATGTGCAGTCACAGATGCAGTGAAAGGTATGCAGTGACTGGTATTACAATACAATGTGCAGCTGTCACACAGGCGCAGTTAACAGGTATGTTCGCAGTGGTATATTACACAGCGTGCGGTCACACAGGTAGGTGGGTGCACTGTGAACAACAGGTAGGTATATTCAGTGATGGGTATTACAATGTGCACCTGTCACACACACAGGTACCAGACAGGCACAGTGACACTGCGTGCGCTCACGTAGGTAGGTGGGTGCACTGAAATGAACAACAGGTAGTAGGTATATGCAGTGATGGGTATTACAATGTTCACCTGTCACACCAAGACAGGTACCGGACCAGCAGAGTGACACTGCGTGCTCTCACATAGGTAGGTGGGTGCACTGTGAACAACAGGTAGGTATATGCAGTGATAATTATTACAATGTGCACCTGTCACACACAGACAGGTACCGGACAGGCACAGTGACACTGTGTGCACTCACATAGGTAGGTGGGTGCACTGAAGTGAACAACAGGTAGTAGGTATATGCAGTGATAGGTATTACAATGTGCACCTGGCACAGTAGTAATTATACCACCAAGGGGCCAAAGGCCAGCTGCGACTAGCTAACAGGGCTGTATATAATGCAAGTGGGCCACACAAAAAAAATAGATCACAAGATTAGCTCTCAAAAGAGCTGTTGGGTGCTTTTTTAGCAATACGAATAAGCAAGGAGCAAGATAACAAGCCTACAAGAGCCTAACGAAGCTTTCCCTATGAGAGTCTGCAGCAGCTCCCTTCTCCAAATAATGCAGGCACACGAGTGAGTCCACTGCCTGACGCTGCCTGCCTTTTATAACGGGGGGTGGGGCTCCAGGAGGGAGTGTAGCCTAATTGGCTACAATGTGCCTGCTGACTGTGATGTAAAGGGTCAAAGTTGACCCTCATGATGCACTATAGGGGCGGACCGAATTTCCGGAAAAGTTTGTGGTTCTCTGCGATCGCGAACCACGGAAGTTCGCCTGGAACCGTTCGCCGGCAAACCGTTCGGGCCCTCTCTACCTGCCAACATGAGTAGTTTCTGCTGTTGGTTATTCCCTGGTTCGCTGTGGGGTGCTGGTGGTCCTGGGTCATCTTGGGTGTTTGGGGTTGCCATCTGTGATTTGGCCAGACTTGGATCACGGGCGGTTTCTTTAGTTATTCTAAAATGATTGATTTAGGTCAATATATGACAACAGTGAGCAACATGGGTTGCTGCTACTATTAAGCTCTATTATATTGTATTTGCCCATTGCACCCACTTTATTTTGAATTATTATGTTGTTTTTTGTTAGTTATGATTTTGGGGTACAAGGTTATACACGTGTATGCGTGTGTGGGGTGGCTCGTCTTTGCTCGCCTGTTCTTGCTGCTGTGCTTGCCCGTCCCCTGGTTGTGGGTGCCTGCTCTCTGCTCAGGATCCACAGCTGATGGTTGCCGTGGTGATAGAATGTGGCGTGTAGTGCGTTCATTGGTCTGCACGTCCTGTCTGCCTGATCTCCCCCTCTCCTGACCGGGATTGGCTGGCGTGTATGTGGGGGCATGGCGGCGGGATGGTGTGGTGACCTGGGGGCAGGCATGCATGTCAGTGATGGGGTGGAAGGTGCCCGCGCACTACCCGCATGTGCAGCAGTAGGAATTTGAGCCTTATGGCTGTATGCTGTAGCAAGCCACGCCTTCTGAGGAAGCTAGCAGACACAAGCGAAACATGTCAAGGCTACACATGGCCTTGCATTCCTGATCTCTGGAGGCCCATCCTATCGCGTCTCTGTGTGCCCGCATGCCTTCACGGCCTGAACGTCAGTGACCATGATCATTTTTCATCAGTGACAGCCAACTAGGACCGGAGACCAGTACCCAGCACTTCTGCACGATCTGTTGTCTGGACTTTTTTGTCATACAATCATGGTGAGCAGTGCATACATATCTTCTATATTCCTTCAAGCAATGATATTTACTAGTGGCTCTCTCTGGATGCTATGATCTATAAATCCATGTTAGTGATGTTTGAGTCTGCATCACCTATATGCCACTTATAGCCATCTGCTCTTGCTACAAATACCTTGTGGAGCTTGACGTTGCCTGGACTGTTGGCTGTATTAATACATCTAATCTGTGCTTCAAGTGAATTATCTATCTGCTGGCTGATAGTACTTTTCCTGCCGGAATCATCTGCTACTTATTAATTATTTATGGAACTGTGACTAATGGGACTGCAAGCTACTTCTTCATTACAAATATGTCCTGTGCGCTTTCCAGGACAAGCTTGCAACAACCCAGTATATGACCACAGTATACAATGCTGCGGTAGGGTCTGTTTGTGTTTGGACTCTATTTAATTGAATCAGACAGTTATGAATAGTGATTTATTTGTTTGCATATTAATCAGTGTGATATTGAGATCCCAGGATAGCCATTTGTGTTCGGGCAGGGTGGGCGCAAACAAAAAAAGTTTGTTTTTTACAAAATTTAACTTGTATAATACATTTTTGAAAGCCGGAATTTCATAGATTTATGATTCCTGAAAAGTGATGGTTGTAAATGATTTCTGATTTTGGCTGTTTTGCCATTTCCGCCATTGGCGATTATCAGTTCCATGGATTTCCATGGAAATCCCATGGAAATCCAATTTCCAAGGAAAGTATTTTTGTCATTTTTGTTAATACGCCTCCAAATTAAATGGTTTGCCAAATACTTCTGAATTCTCTTATTGGCCAAATACTTCCAAGTTAGAAGTATTAGACCAATCAGAGAATGCAGAATTTTGCAGTGGAAATCAGATTGCCATGGTAATTATAGATAAATCACAAGACTGGGATACTCCCTAGTATTTCCGACTCTTGTGAGTGGCCTAAAATTTCCATGGTAAAATTATGCATTCCCTGATTGGTCCAATACTTCCAAGTTCTATGATTGGGCTGAAAGTACCTAGTTGCAGTAATGCAGCTCAGAAATCCAATTGCCGCATGGTTGCTGTTGATAGTGGATTCATAAAATGTAACGCATGTTTTACGCATGTTTTACGCATGCGGTAATAATGCGGTAATGAAAATGTTGTTTGTGTCGGTAAACTGAATGAAGTGTATTCATGAAAAAAGGGGAAGTAAGAAGTGATAAATAACATGTTGTTATCGCCTGGCGAGTTTGCTTTACACAGTAGCATTTTAGGTGACAAATAGAGCCCTTTGAACTTAAAGAGACACTGAAGCGAAAAAAATATATGAAATAATGAATTGGTTGTGTACTATGAATAATTACTAGAAGATTAGCAGCAAAGAAAATATTCTCGTACTTTTATTTTCAGGTATATAGTGTTTTTTCTAACATTGCATTATTCTATAATATGTGCAGATTATACAACACTCAGCATTCAAAATGATTCTTTCAGAGCAGTCTGTGAAGTAATGACCTCTCCTCTAGCAGAGTAAAAGTAAACAGTTCACTTACAGTTGAGATAATAAAAGTCAGATAACAGCCCTCTCCACGACTAACTTAGTCGGAGAGCTTAATGGCTTGTTTGCATAGAGATAACAACGGGAGTTTCTCAACTCTTCCTGTACTGGAAACAATTAGACTGATGTATCTGATCTTAATGTTTTATTTCTTAGCTGTACTACACATACAAATCATAATATCATAATGTTTTTTTCGCTTCAGTGTCTCTTTAATGTTATGGAATTTTTAGGGATACAGAGGAGGAAGGGTGGTTGTAATATCATTCAGGTTTTTAAAAATCACACAGAGTTAGATCATTTATAAGAATAATTTATATATATATATATATATATATATATATATATATATATATATATATATATATATATATATAATATATATATATATATATATATATATATATATATTATAATTTATAATAAATAAGTCATGTGTGTCTAAAACTGCCCACTTCTACCCAGCATGCACCTTGTCATTAGGAAGTCAGTGGCAAACTACCGCACTCAGCAAATTATACCGACAGCTTTCCGCACCACACCGCACGCTTACCGCACACTTACCGACTGTTATCGCAATCACCTCGCACTCTGAATTTTGTAAATGAATTCACTGCAAAAACCCTTATTTACCGCTAGCTGTAATTTCCCACCCTTCTCTGAACTACTGCACTCACTTTTATGAATCGAGGCCTATGTAGGTTAAATAACTGTTCCTAACTTGGCCCTAAATGGTAGTAGGGTCATTAGATGGTGATCCTTGACAATGCACAGTTGGTGAATGAACTTGATTGATATTGAAAGAATAACACACAACCACTATGCTTTGGAGCCTTTGCAAAAGGAAGACAAAGAAATAGTAAGAAAGAACATGTTAATTGCTCTTAGCATGTCCTTAGATGTGACAACCGCATTCTATGTGGCATTTTGGCCAATGCCTGCAGATATTTTTAAGTTGTGATCAGTGCACTTTAAATCTTGCATCAATTGGGGAACAGAACTTATCAGCAGAAATGCTATTATACTTTGTATGCTTCTTTTGCTTTAAATAAAGTTTGAAATGGAAAAAGAAAGGCATTTGCTGTTCAATCTCCCACAATAAAAGACGGCACACAAGTAGCCCACAAACAACAGGGAAGCTATGATAAATAATACTGTAACAACAAAAATAATACTCTAGCAATGAATATGAAGAAATGCGTAAATCTAAGAGCTAAGAGCAATTTTCATTGATTTACTGTAGTCTGGTAACCAAGGGTAACCACAACAGGGTTACACAATTTTACTTATCCGTTTAATAAGCCAAGTAACCTGCAAAACAATTCATGTCACTGAAAAACTGTTGTCATTTCTAAATGTTGAAATAAAGTGTATCTAATTAACAAAGCAGATATCTGCCTTAGAGATATCATAAACCTAAGCTATCAGCTTTTAAATGCATACTGACCATTCTGTTTGAAGTACAGTAGATGTCATCACATTAGTAATGCATTAGTCTTTATTCACATGTACCGGATTTGTAGTCTTATTTCAAGAGACCTTTATATGAGCTTGTTTTTGAACTTGCTTTGTAATGAAATTGCATGGTTTTACAGAAAGTAATTATATTTAATAGGCGTGCATTTAATTAGCAGAATTGATTTATGCACATAAAAATGTATTACTTAAGGCTATTTGAACACAGTCTAAGCTAAAATGCCACAGCAGTAATGTGACCCTCAGAGACTGAGTTAGACTGTCATATCACACATGAATGCATTTATTAAAACATAATTATCTTAAAATAACAAATAGGAAAATAAACCCTCTTAATGTACAATACACTAATTTATATTAGTAAATAAAAAGCTGTTTTCATAAGCGTCAGTGTTTTTTTTTTCTTTCTTTCCGGATGGCATACCAATGCGGGTGGCAAGGGTTAGCTTAGCAAGCATTTTTACAATCATAATTTGAGCAAAAACATTAAAATGAAATGGGTCTTGGTAACAGGACCTGCATAATGAGGTGCCAGTATGAAAATTAATATTAAGCAGTGCGGGTTAACATAGCAAAAGTGTCAGATGCTTTTAATTCTGGCTGATGAATTAGTAAAATATCCTGTAATAGGAAACAGCATTCAGTGGCGTTTAACTACTGAAATACTTTTTTTTATGCAAGCTCGACTATTACATACTGTAGATTGGGTTATTTTCAGAAGTAGAAATTCTATAAGGTAACTGCACTTTCTCTTAAACACAATGAAAACTATTTTTTACGCTTAACCACTTGAGGACCGCAGTGTTAAACCCCCTAAAGACCAGTTCTTTTTATTGTTAATTGGCCACTGCAGCTTTAACGCCAAGCTGCTATTTTTTTTTTATAAATATTTATGTTGGTGTTTTTTTTAATTTTTACTATAGATCGTTTTTTTTGTTTTCTAAACCCCTCCCTCCCTCCCCCCCCCCCCCTCCTGCCAGCCAATCCTGTCATAGGCTTCATCCTATGAGAGCCGATCGCTCTTGTCTCCCAGGGGAACAGCCGTATCACACGACTGTCCCCAGTACAGCGCTGCTGCAGATCGCAGTGCTGTACTAACAGAAAAGACGGCCGTCTAACAGTCTTCCGAGCAGCAATTGCCGCTCGGAGACTGACAGCGGTGCGGAGCTCTGCCCCCAAGCAGGAGATGCGCGCGCAGCCTGCGCATGATCTCCTGCAAAATGCAGCCCCAGGACTTGACGCCAAGTGGTTTTGGGGCTGCCGCCGCGACCATACCCATTGGCGTGGGGCGGTCTTTAAGTAGTTAAAGAGACTCTGAAGCCAGTATAAATTCTTCTTTTTTACTTGTATTGCTGTCAAGGACCCTCAGCCCTGCTAAACCGCCACTATCCCGCGACAAAACAAGGGGTTTATATCCCCCAAATCCCCCTGCAAAATTCACAACTTTTTGGTTGTGGATTTTGCTGCTCATGGAGGCAGAGCTATGAGCGCTAACCACTATGCCCCTCTCCTCACTGTACCCATTTTGCTGTGCTTTGTCAGGGCTTGTCGAGGGAGATCAGGAAAGGATTGCCTCTGCTGAAATGGAGAAGTGTAGTGCTCACAGAGTGTCTGCAAGCCTGAGGGAACTGTCACTTGCAGAAAAGCTGTAACGAGTACAGAGCCCAGATACGCGACTCAGAATAACAGCTGTGAGGACTCAGGAGTCACATTCCAGACACACTTGAGTGGGCACAACTCACGGAGCACACCGCTCACTTCCAGGGTCACGGCCATCTTTTTTGTTTATTAACAGTTTCTAAAACTGTTGATTTATAGCCAAGATAGCAGCGACGAGTGGAGAAAAAGGCACAGAGGGGGCAAGGACATGACAAGGATCAGTGTGGTATGTTTATTTATATAGATTTGCAAACTTACAGTTCCTCTTTAATATATACCGTGTTACCTGTGTTTCTTTTCTTTTCTTTACAAATGAGCCATTTCTCCTTCATAACAGCAGTGGAAAATCATTTAAAGAGAACCCAAGGTGAGAGGGATATGGAAGCTGCCATATTTATTTCCTTGTAAACAATGCCAGTTTCCTGGCAGTTCCATTATAAGAAGTTTCTTAGGCAAAACCCTGGAACAAGCATATGGTTAATACAGTAAAACCTGAGTCAGCTGAGTCAGAGTACCTGATCTGTTACATGCTTGTTTAGTGTCTATCTTTAAAAGTATTAAACTCACAGGATCAGGAGGACAGCCAGGCAACTAGTATTGTTTAAAGGGAAATAAATATGGCAACCTCTGCATCCCTCTTACGTGGGGTTTTATTTAACATGATTAATTTGTTAAGATCATTATACTTCAATAACTATTTATTGAAGTATAGTGATATATAATAGCCATCATTATATTTGAATAAAACCATTCAAATAAACTTAAGGGTAGTGCTGCTCATATACCCCTTTTCAAAATCCGGATCCGGATACCCAGATATCCGCTCAGGGTCGGATATCCGATTTCAAAATTTTCCAATCCTAATCCAGATCTGATATCCGACCTCAGTATCCGGGGTATCCGGGCAGATTCGGATATCCGGATAGAAAAACCGGAAGTGGCCTTTAAATTGCTTTAAAAATGGTTTTCAGGGTAAATGAGGCATGTAGCATCATTATTTTTTAAAGGGGAACACTAATTGATGATGTGGGGACTTAAAATCCCACCCCCCCACCCCCCCAAAAAAACCGGCTGTCAATTAACATCAGGCCTAGGTTGCAGACAGCGGTCGTGCAGCCCACATTGTGTTCAAAGTCCAACCGCGCAACTGAAACATGACAGTTTTCAGCTAAGACACCTCCAAAAAATTACGCAGGAATTGTGTTTTGGGTTAAATATAGGTGGTACCAGCACAGCAGCAGTGGCCTGTGACACCCATGCGGTGTGAGCAGCACAGGCAGTAGGAGCAGGGCAATGCAGCAGCAGCAGGTGTAACGTGTGCCAGGAGCATGCCGGATGTGTCACGTGGCACTTGACACCAGGCACGTGTCATGTGGCACTTGGCACGTGCCACTTGGCACGTGACACGTGGCACTTTCCACGTGCCAAGTGCCACGTGACACGTGCCAGGTGCCAAGTGACACATGCCAAGTGACACGTGACATATGGCAAGTGCCACGTGACACATGCCAAGTGTCACGTGACACATGCCAAGTGCCACGTGACACGGGCCAAGTGCCACGTGACACGTGGCAAGTGATACGTGCCAAGTGCCACGTGACACGTGCCAAGTGACAGTCAGACAGCAGAGGAGAAGACACTAGTGCACACTAACTGTCACACTGGCACTGCTCATAGCACAGCAGTTCTGTAGAACGCTAACACAGTAGTACTACTACTCTAACAACTACTAGCACTGACTGCAGTACTACAGTACTAACTACACAATAACACAGTAATCCTATCCCCTAATCCCTAACCTAAGCTATACTGTAGCTAGCTAAGGCTAATAGCTGGCCAGCAGGCAGCAGCTGGCCTGGTCTGTGCACAGCACACACACAGACACATAGCAGCTGCCTGCAGCCCTGCAGCACAGTGCACAATCTGACTGTCACACAATGAAATCAATCAAGCTAATTAATGATTTAACAATTGTGTAGTGATAGTGAAGGGGTTAATCACTGAACAGCTTTAGGTTTATAACTTTGTACAGCCCTTTCTAGGCCAGCAGCACTGGAGCATGTCTCTCAGTGAGCATTCCCAAGCTAGGACGATATGTCTCATCATGGCAGCCCTCCTTATTGTACTGGGGGGCTGGCCAGTGTTCCTTTCTGTGATTGGGTGCCAGGGTTTAGGCTGGGTGCCCTCTGATTGGCTCAATGAGGTCAGGTGGGGCTGGCCAGGGTTCCCCTCTGTGTTTGTTTGCTAGGACTTCTGCTGGGAGCCCTCTGATTGGCTCCAGGATGTCATCTCCTTAGTTACAGTATTTCGGATCTGGATATCCGCAATATCCGCGGATATCTGCGTTATGTGCCCAAATATCTGCAGATAGCTATCCGGATTTCTACAGAAATCCGGAATCTGGAATCCGATTCGGATAGCTGAAAAATGGTCAGATATCCAGGTTACCCGGATATCCGGAATCCGGATGAGCAGCACTGCTTAAGGGTGCCATGTTTAGAGATGGCCTGAATGGTTCGCATGCGAACATATTTGCGTGAACATCAGTGGTTCGCGTTCACGGTGAACTGCGAACTATATGCAAGTTCGACCCACCCCCTATACTACATCATTAGGCTCAACTTTGACCCTCTACATCACAGTCAGCAGACACAGGGCAGCCAATCAGGCTACACTCCTTCCTGGAGTCCCCCCCCCCCCCCTTCTAATATAAGGCAGCTGCGTTGGCCATTATCTCACTCGGTGTGGCTGCAGTAATTAGAGAAAGGAGAGGTTGCTGCAGAGACATAGGGAAAGCTTAGTTAGGCTCTTGTTAGGCTTGTTAGCTTACTCCTTGCTGACACTTATTGCTAAAAAGCACCCCACAACAGCTCTTTTGAGAACTAATGTTGTTGTTTTTTGTGTGTGTGTGTGTGGCCCACTGACACTTGCATATACAGCCCTGTCAGTTAGTCGCAGCTGGCACTTGCTAATTCCTACTGTGCCACTGCCAGGCCCAGCAGAATCAGTAAAAAGGGGGGAAGAAAGGAGCGCTCTCTAGTGCATTAAAGGAATACTATCGATACCCAAGTGTTCTAAAATGGCAGTGTGCAAATAATGTCTAAGTAGCTGTGTAAACATTTTCCTACTTTTCATGTTAAATATCAGAGGCAAAAGCTGTAATTTATTGAGGGTAGGATTTAGCTATATTGGGACAAATCAATTGCAG
Source organism: Hyperolius riggenbachi (assembly GCF_040937935.1). Classification (NCBI taxonomy): domain Eukaryota; kingdom Metazoa; phylum Chordata; class Amphibia; order Anura; family Hyperoliidae; genus Hyperolius; species Hyperolius riggenbachi. The sequence goes on from NC_090647.1 coordinate 436,429,940, forward strand.
AAGGGGTGTCTGCTTCAATGCACAGCCAGAGTTGCATATCAGACTACAGAAAGCAAATATCAAACATATCAAACTCTGAAAGCAAAAACAGTATGAAAAGGTGTGACAATTAGTTACATTTCCTCTGCTCTCTTCAGACACTTCAGTTAGAAACACAGGACACAGAAGCTGCAGCTGTTGGGAGCTTTCTCTCTGTCACACAGAGTTACACATAGGGCTTGATTCACAAAAGAGTGCTAACTGTTAGCACAGCCGTTTTTGCGTGAATTTTTGCATTGCACACGATCGCGAATTTTCATGTGAAACGATAACGTTTTTGCGGGCAAACGCGAATTTTCACGCGAAAATGATATCGATTTAGCGGGAAAATTCACCTTTACAACGTTATTGTTTCGCGCGAAAATTCACGAGCACGCGCAATGCGAAAATTCGCGTGAAAACGGCCGTGCTAACAGTTAGCACTTTTTTGTGAATCAAGCCCATAGAGTTAACTGATCAAGTGTGAGGGGAATTTCCCCTCTCCTCATGGCTCAGTCAGCCGTCAGTTTGGGTGTCAGTAAAGTTTGAAAGTATTTTGATAACAATAAACAATGAAGTTGCTACTAAAATGTATACACCAGTACAGCGGCGGGACAAGGTCCTCCAGCACCCAAGGCTGAGACACCAAAGTGCGCCCCTCCATCCCTGCCACCCCAGCCGTCACACACTGATTGCTATTAGACTAAGAGGCGCCACAGGGCCCACAATCTCCCCAACACCTTAAAATCTAGTTATCTGGCTTGCAGTCATTGCTATGTATCCCCTTTTCTTATTTCTTTCTGCTTCAAACACAATTAGGAATGATAGCTGAATGAATTGTGCTCCCCCTCCTACACTGCGCCCTGAGGCTGGAGCCTCTCCAGCCTATGCCTCGGCCCAGCCCTGCACCAGTACTTAGCAGCACTTCCCAAACAATTCTGGCCACAGTATTGAGGTGACCAGACCGGATTTCCAACCTGCAGGAAGCGGTGATAAACACTAATTGTGTGATATGCGATGTTTTAATGATTTACATTGTGAGTTTTATTTTATCTTGCGTATGAAGTTACATTAAAATAGTTAATGCACTAGAGAGCGCTCCTTTCTTCCCCCTTTTTTCTGCCTTTTATCAGCCATCTACTGTGGTCCCAAAGTAACTCAGGAGCAGCACTCAAAAGTGGTTAACTACAGACTCTGTGGAAGTTCAAGTTTGAGCGCAGTGGAATTGTGTTTTGTCCAGGAGATTCAGTGCCTACCTTTCCACTGCACATGTGTGACAGCTTCACATTTGTAATACCAGTCACTGCATACCTGTTCACGGTACCTGTGTGTGTGACAGGCAAATGCACATTGTCTTGATACCAGTCACTGCATACCTGTTCAGTGCACCTGTATGACAGAACGCAGTGTTATATTATATAGCAGTCACTGCATACCTGTTCATGGTACCTGTGTGTGTGACAGCTGCACATTTGTAATACCAGCCACTGCATACCTGTTCACGGTACCTGTGTGTGTGACAGCTGCACATTTGTAATACTAGTCACTGCATACCTGTTCATGGTACCTGTGAGTGTGACAGTTGCACATTTGTAATACCAGCCACTGCATACCTGTTCATGGTACCTGTGTGTGTGACAGCTGCACATTTGTAATACTAGTCACTGCATACCTCTTCATGGTACCTGTGTGTGTGACAGCTGCACATTGTATTGATACCAATCACTGCATACCTGTTCAGTAAACTTACGTGACAGCACGCAGTGTTACATTATATACCAGTTACTGCATACTTGTTCACGGTACCTGTGTGTGTGACAGCTGCACATTGTATTGATACCAGTCATTGCATACCTGTTCAGTGCACCTGCATGACAGCACACAGGGTTATATTATATACCAGTCACTGCATACCTGTTCACTGTACCTGTGTGTGTGGCAGCTGCACATTTGTAATGCCAGTCCGTGCATACCTTTCACTGCACCTGTGTAACAGCATGCAGTTTTATATACCAGTCACTGCATACCTGTTCTATGCACCTGTGTAACCGCACATTGTTGTACCAGCAGTCACTGCAACCTGTTCACTGCACCTGTGTAACCACACATTGTTGTACCAGCAGTCACCTTTTCACTGCACCTGTGTAACCACATATTGTTGTACCAGCAGTCACCTTTTAACTGTACCTGTGTAACCGCACATTGTATTAGTCAAGTCAGTGCACACCTTTCACTTCATCCACCCCCCCCCCCCCCCGATATGGACAAAACAAGAGGCAGAGGCAGAGCCAGAGGCAGGCCAACCGGCAGGTCTATTCAAGGTTGTGCTGTCATGATTTTGTGTGGCCCCAGACCAAAGTACAGAGTTCAGAAGAAGGCACGTGCCATCAACCCCCAATATTGTCAGGACGTAGTTGACTATTTAACACAGAACACCTCATCTTCCTCAGCTTCCGCACGGAAGCATGACATATCTTCCTCCTCCTGCTCTGATTCTGGCACCCCACTTGAAACTCAGTCGGCAGCCCTCACCAAAGTGCCTTCGTCCCAGGTCTCAGCGGTGTGGAAATGTTTGTGTGTGTCTGCCTCAGATAACAGCAATGCCATCTGCCATCGAAAATTGAGCCGTGGAAAGACCAAGACCCACGTAGGGACAACTACCTTACGAAGGCACATGATTACAAAGCACAAACTGCAATGGGATGACCACCTGAGGAAAAGCAGCACACACCGCAGTGGAAGATATCAGGCCGCAATTATTTCTTCAAAAAAGGCGATACCAAAACTGTACCGTGATGTTGAAAGGCAAGTGGTTTCATCTCTGGCACACAGCGTTGGATCAAGGGTCCATCTGACCACGGATGCCTGGTCTGCAAAGCACGGTCAGGCCTGCCCAAAGACAGTCCCTACACACAGCATCTCTGCCTGCACGTCATGTCACTGCCTTCTCCGCCACCACCAACAGGGTCCAGGACTCCAGGTGGATTTGTGAAAAAGAATAATTTTTCTGGTGCGTGTACATGCCTAATTTTTCTGGCTGCACGGCAGCTGCAACAACAAAACAAAAGGCATGTACATGTGTCAATTCCCCTTCGTGATCGTTACCTTGCCGCGGTGAAGGGGCTTGCGAATCACAATGAAGCAATGACCGCCTGCTATATGAGTGTGTCCGGGGGGCACACTCAAGATAATAAGGTCGTTGCTTCATTGTGGACAGACCAAATTCAATCAGCTGGACAGTCACTGTTGTTCTGTCATTGAGCTACCTCAGCCCAGCGACCATATAGGCTTGAAAACCGCTATCGGCTTCACTCTTGCCATGGTGCGCACCAGTCCAGCATGGCCGTCACTACACAAACAGCTGTTTGCAGTGCATTACACAGTGAGTTTGGTCTGTCAGTGTGAAGCAGTACACTAATTACACTACCTGATTGATGTATACTAATGCAAGATGTTTTAAAGCACTTTAGGCCTCCAATTTAGCATGCAATGTGATTTCTGCCCTTAAAACGCTGCTGTGCGTCAAATCCTGATTTTTCCCTGGGACTTTTGGCGTGTATCCCACTCCGCCATGCCCCCCTCCAGGTGTTAGACCCCTTGAAACATCTTTTCCATCACTTTTATGGCCAGTATAAATGTTTGTAATTTTCAAAGTTTGCCTCCCCATTAAAGTCTATCGCGGTTCGCAAAGTTCGCACAAACCCAAACTTTTGAGGAAGTTCGCGTTTGAGCTTCGCGAACCTAAAATCGGAGGTTTGAGCCATCTCTAGCCATGTTTAGGTTCATGGGTCAAGTGTACATAATAAGTTGGGTGTGTTTTCAATTATGCAGATATAAACTGTGACATAGAGGCTACTTGCTCTAGTAAAAGTGACACATTTTAAAAAATGCCACAGAACAATTATTTAACTCAAGTGGTAACCAAACCAACCAAGGGGGATATTCTGCTTGATTTGTTTATTTAAAATAGACCAGGTGTTATATTTAATGTGCAAGTGTCCATCAAGTTGTACAAACTTTGTCTCCTCAGCAACAAGAGGGAGATCAGCAGTAACACCCAGTCCTCTGTTTCAAAGAAACAAGGCTGCAAGATGAAATTGCAGACAACGCCCTACTTCTCCCAGGCTTCAGCCTCATTCGGGCAGACTGTGACACCACTCTCTCCAGGAAAAATAAAGGTTGTGGCATATGCTTCTTCATCAGCTCCTCATGGTGCCCCAGTTCATTATTATTAGTCAAGAAGTGCACCAGTAAACTCAAACTCCTTCTTGTAAACTGTAGGCTGAAGAACTCCCCCAGAGAGTACCCCTCCTACGTCCTTGTAGGCATGTACATTTTGTCCAAAGCTGAAGCCAAACTTGCCTTGTGTGGCCTTAGTGACACCATCACGCCGTGGGAGATGTCCTTTCCAGACTGTTCACTATAATTTGATTTTTAAACAGGGCTAACCTCCACCAAGAGCTGCCATATTTCCATTAGCATTTTGCCTTCACCACCAGAAATTTGAGCACCCTCGACCATTGCTACACGGTCCTGAAGGATGCACATAAGGCCGTCCCATGGACAGCACTGGGTTCCTCCAACCATTGCCTCTTCCATCTGATCCCCCCACCCCTACAAAAGGTGTCTGGAATAAGCACATTTGGTTCTAAAGTCCATTAAAGTGTGATCAAGTGAGACCAAGCTCCAAATTCAGACCTGTTTTGACTGCACAGACTGGAAGGCCCTGGAAGCACCAATCTTGGATGAGTGGGCAGACACTGTCACATCTTACTTCAGCCACTGTTAAGACTCCCGCATACCTTCCAAGTCATTCAATAAACTGAGTTTTCCAACAAGCTGTGAAAAGTGCAAAGGCACAAAGAAGGTGCTTACAAGTCTAGCTCCCAGAAGCGAAGCAGGTTATTTCTTGGCACTGTCTTAGCAGCAATGCCATGCTGCATGCCCTGCGTAATGGTAATTCAGGGCTTCGGCGGCTGCCAGACCCCGAATTACATCTCCCTTCAAGTTACGACAACTCGGAGGGGGAATAGTATTTAACACCACGTCTGAGTTTAGCGGCAGCAGGGAGAGCCATCATTCGGCTCCACCTGCACTGATCTGCCTGGCACCGAGATGCCATGTACTCCCCATGAGGACTTCAAGAAGGCAAAGCACTCTCTCAACTGAGAATAGGAGCTGAGAGCTGCCAAAACGGATTATGCTGAAAGGTTGAGACACAACCTCTGCTCAAATGACCCATAAGCAGTCTAGAAGTGCTCAATGCTGCCACAAACTACAACCCTCCCTCCCCCCCCCCCCCCCTTCACCATGCAGCACCAAGCATTGAGCTAGCTGAGGACCTTAGCAACATTTACTGCAAGTTCAAAGACCTGGAGGCCCCAGAGGGGCAGTTGATGCCATATACGGTGCCCCCTCCAGCTTCTGATGGTAATGATCTGATCCATGCCTAATCTTACCCCTCCCGGCAGTGTTTTACTATGCCACTTATCAATGTTAAATGCTAGGAAAACTCCAGGCCCTGATGGTGTGTTGCCATCCTGCCTGAAAACATACTTGGTGGGAGAAGGTGCGCCAAACAGCATAGTGATAGGCAAACCCTGTTACATTGTTCCCAGTAGTTCTTGTTTTTTGTTTTCCTCTTTTTGGAGTGCAACTTATCGTGCAACTCATCATCAGACTCATCACATCCATGTGGAGAGAGAATTCTCCAAATGCCTAAGACTGTGGTTGCCTAAGTAGTAGATGTTTTGTGTACAGGTCCTTCTCAAAAAATTTGCATATTGTGATAAAGTTAATTATTTTCTGTAATGTACTGATAAACATTAGACTTTCATATATTTTAGATTCACTACACACAACTGAAGCAGTTCAAGCCTTTTATTGTTTTAATATTGATGATTTTGGCATACAGCTCATGAAAACCCCAAATTCCTATCTCAAAAAAATAGCATATTTCATCCGACCAATAAAAGAAAAGTGTTTTTAAAACAAAAAAAGTCAACCTTCAAATAATTATGTTCAGTTATGCACTCAATACTTGGTCGGGAATCCTTTTGCAGAAATGACTGCTTCAATGCGGCGTGGCATGGAGGCAATCAGCCTGTGGCACTGCTCAGGTGTTATGGAGGCCCAGGATGCTTCAATAGCAGCCTTAAAGGGATACTGTAGGGGGGTCGGGGGAAAATGAGTTGAACTTACCCGGGGCTTCTAATGGTCCCCCGCAGACATTCTGTGTTGGCACAGCCACTCACCGATGCTCCGGCCCCGCCTCCAGTTCACTTCTGGAATTTCTGACTTTAAAGTCAGAGAACCACTGTGCCTGCGTTGCCGTGTCCTCGCTCCCGCTGATATCACCAGGAATGTACTGCGCAGACACAGACCATACTGGGCCTGCGCTGTGCGCTCTTGGTGACATCAGCGGGAGTGAGGACATGGCAACGCAAGCGCAGTGGTTTTCAGACTTTAAAGTCTGAAATTCCAGAAGTGAACCGGAGGCGGGGCCGGAGCATCGGTGAGCGGCTGCGCCAACATAGGATGTCTGCGGGGGACCGTTAGAAGCCCTGGGTAAGTTCAACTCCTTTTCCCCTGACCCCCTACAGTATCCCTTTAAGCTCATCCAGAGTGTTGGGTCTTGCACTTCTCAACTTTCTCTTCACAATATCCCACAGATTCTCTATGGGGTTCAGGTCAGGAGAGTTGGCAGGCCAATTGAGCACAGTAATACCATGGTCAGTAAACCATTTACCAGTGGTTTTGGCACTGTGAGCAGGTGCTAGGTCGTGCTGAAAAATGAAATCTTCATCTCCATAAAGCTTTTCAGCAGATGGAAGCATGAAGTGCTCCAAAATCTCCTGATAGCTAGCTGCATTGACCCTTCCCTTGATAAAACACAGTGGACCAACACCAGCAGCTATGGGTACTTGACACTGGACTTCAGGCATTTTGGCATTTCCCTCTCCCCAGTCTTCCTCCAGACTCTGGCACCTTGATTTCCGAATGACATGCAAAAGTTGCTTTCATCCTAAAAAAAGTACTTTGGACCACTGAACCAGTGCTGCTTCTCTGTAGCCCAGGTCAGGCACTTCTGCAGCTGTTTCTGGTTCAAAAGTGGCTTGATCTGGGGAATGCGGCACCTGTAGCCCATTTCCTGCACACGCCTGTACATGGTGGCTCTGGATGTTTCTACTCCAGACTCAGTCCACTGCTTCCGCAGGTCCCCCAAGCTCTGGAATCGGTCCTTTTCCAAAATCTTCCTCAGGGTCCGGTCACCTCTTCTTGTTGTGCAGCATTTTGCGCCACACTTTTTCCTTCCCACAGACTTCCACTGAGGTGCCTTGATACAGCACTCTGGGAACAGCCTATTCGTTCAGAAATTTATTTCTGTGTCTTACCCTCTTGCTTGAGGGTGTCAATGATGGCCTTCTGGACAGCAGTCAGGTCGGCAGTCTTACCCATGATTGCGGTTTTGAGTAATGAACCAGGCTGGGAGTTTTTAAAAGCCTCAGGAATCTTTTGCAGGTGTTTAGAGTTAATTAGTTCATTCAGATGATTAGGTTAATAGCTCTTTTAGAGAACCTTTTCATAATATGCTAATTTTTTGAGATAGGAATTTTGGGTTTTCATGAGCTGTATGCCAAAATCATCAATATTAAAACAATAACACAGTGGGAATCAGACCTGGGCGTAAGTTTACCTTTAGAACAATGGTCAAAATCTTGCCTAACTCTCACTAAAGTAGTTATTACTCCCACATTGAGACCAACATGAAAATACTTCACCGTACCTATCAAACCCCAAGTAAGATTCATAACTTTGACCCATCTAGGTCTAAATATTGTTTCCGAAACTGTGGACGAATAGGCACCTTGGCCCACACCTGGTGGTTCTGCCCATATGCCCGCGATTACTGGGATCAAGTATCAGTCCTTATTAACTCTGCACTGGAAAAAGCACAACCAACTGACCCACTTTTCCTATTACTGGGCCACAAACCGAAGGGCGGGAAATACCCCCAACACTGATTGGCTCAGCACATAGCCAAGGCTGCTAGAATCCACCTAGCCAGACAATGGCTTCAGCCAACCTTATCCCTACCTCAAACTAAAGAAATTATAAATGATATTCTTATCAATGAGCGCCTCTTGGCAATCGTTAACGACTCCACTTTACCTTTTATCAGAACATGGCAACCCTGGCTATCCCTGACCGAAACACAACAATTAAGAACCACAGTGCTAACCATATAAACGTATATTTTGAATATTTGAATTTGCATAATATTGTGCTTAAACTTGCTGATTCTGTCTCAGACATTCCCCTTCCCTCTTCTTGTCAACCTCCCTTTATTTTAATTTCATTTTACCCCCTGAGCATATCATTGTAATCTTGGCCCTAATCAAGCAGTTTTATTGCATAACCTGTATTGTTATACAAAATTTCAATAAAAACACTTTGAAACTAATATTAAAACAATAAAAGGCTTACACTACTTCAGTTGTGTGTAATGAATCTAAAATATATGAAAGTCTAATGTTTATCAGTACATTACAGAACATAATGAACTTTATCACAATATGCTAATTTTTTTTGAGAAGGACCTGTATATATATATACAGTATATATCCCAATACAGATAATTACTACTCTTGGCACTCCTGGTGCTTTTTATGTTTTCTCTCTCCTACTAGTTCCTGGAGTTCATCCTCAAAGTTCATCCACTGCACACACCCAATTGCCTGAAAACATGCTCATAGCAGCTGGCTCCCATCCTAACCTCCATCTTCGCTAAGTCACCATGTGAAGGCAAGGTTACCATGTGTTTCGAGAAGTTCACCATCATTCCTGTTCCCAAAAAAGAAGGGCTCCCCAACCTCAGTACCTTCAGACCCATAGCCCTTACATCTGTTGTCATGAAGACCCTTGAAACAGTAGTAATGTCTCTTCTTAAGCACTGCACATCGGCCTAACTGGACCTGTTCTAGTTCATGTACAGAGCAAACCGGTCCACTGACAATGCTATAGTTATCTGCCTGGATCTTATCACTGACCATCTGGACAGACCGGATTTGTATGCTAGGATGCTCCTTTTAGACCTAAGCTCGGCCTTCAATACAATCTGCCCCCACATACTGCACTATAATCACGTGGAATAATACATCCGTCCCTCCACCTATGGATCACAAACTTCCTCACTAATAAGTTTCAAGTGGAATAGCTGGGCAACATCTCCTCTCCACCAAAGATCAACAGCACTAAAGGCTAAAGCCTCACAAGGCTGAGTCCTGTCACCGATCCTGTTCTCCCTCTACAAGAAAAAGAGCATATCCATGGCAAACTCTGTCAAAGTCATCAAACTTGTGGACGATAGTCTAGATGAACAGGTCTACTGAAAAGGATTAATAGAATATGCCACCGTTGTAAAGAGGAGAAGCATCCCCCCAATAAGTATGGTATGGCCCAGGAATTTCTAAGGTTCCTCTACTCCGCCACAAATCCGTCCTCCTGGTCTTGTATGCCGCCTCCTCAGCCAACCACAAATACAAACTTCATCAGATCAGCAGAAAGGATCATTGGGAAACCCCTTTCCCCACTAAACCTCCTCCACAACACCAGACAGTGCTCCAGAGCAATGAGGATAGCCAATGACCCCTCACACCCTGGTAACAATTCCTTCAGTCAGTTTCCATCAAGCTGGAGATTTAGGGCCATCTCTACCACTAACACTTTTTTTCCTCCTCTAAGCTCAAACTATCTTCATGCCCTGCCCCCCTCCAATGTCCATCCCACCTCCTGCTCCCCCTTAGACTGCATCTGCTGCTGTGTTCATCCATAGCTTCTGTTTATTGATAACACTGATTGGTAATACAATATCTACACTTATAATGACCATAATATGGTAACATTTGACCAGTGATTTAACAGAGTTGTGAGCAAGGGGACAATTAAAGATCTATGAATGTTAAAAAGTCTGACTTAAAGCTCAAGCACTCACTACGTCCTGTAGACTGGGATGGTAAATTACAGGGCAAGGGTACTGAAAGTAAATGGTAAACTTTCAAATGGATTTTTAATGACTATTGTACAATGTATATACCATATGGGAAAAGGATAATGGTAATACAAATTCTAAATCTTAAAAAAATGCCAGTATGAATGCATGATAACTATTTGGACATGATAAAGAGTAAAAGGAATACATTTGCACTCTAAAGCATGAGGGGACTGCATTTGCATTAAAGAAATATAAAGAATGTAATAAAAACTGTAAAAGACTTGCAAAACTAAAAGATGAAAAACAAATGACTAATGATACAAAGTAAAAAATCAATGAAGAGAGAAGAGCTGCAATGACCTGCTTTAACTGGTTTTCACTTCACCCAAGGGAGGCTACATGTGCTAGATGGAGAGTCCCAGGCGGGTAGGGGGTCAGGGTGGCTGAAGCCGAATGGCTGACAGTTGTTCTGCGTCGCATCTGTACTTGATAGAAGCAGTAGAGTGTTGTACCCTGTTAGCCATCAGTAAAAGCAAGAAGTTTTGAATCAGGATGATACCATTTATTGGCTAACTTATGAGAAAAGCAGTAAGCTTTTTTCTATGAAGCTTTCATCAGACTTATTCCTGTACTGTGTTCAATCACAGCAAGTTTGGCAAAGTCAAATATATGAATTCAAAAAGGCTGACAATATAAAACTTTTCCATATTTGGTGCAATTGCTCCTCCAGAGAATTTCCCTTTGTGAAGATTATTCATTAGTCATTAGTCAATGTCATGTGCACAATGTATAGAAAAAGACTCAAACACTACTTTTAACGGGGCACTATGGCGAAAAATTTTAAAATTTTAAATATGTGCAAACATACAAATAAGAAGTACATTTCTCCCAGAATAAAATGAGCCATAAATTATTTTCTCCTATGTTGCTGTCACTTACAGTAGATAGTAGAAATCTGACAGAAGCAAAAGGTTTTGGGCTAGTCCATCTCTTCATGGGGGATTCTCAGGGATTTATTTATTTTCAAAAGCACTTAGTGAATGGCAGTTGCTGTGTCCAACTGCCAAAAAACTGTGTAGCGAGCAGGGAAGCTGGCCAACATCATTGTTTAAATCTTTTTTTAGGGAATAAAAGCCTTGCTGACAATCCCCTATGAAGTGATGGGCTAGTCCAAAACCTGTCATTTCTGTCTGATTTCTACTACCTACTGTAAGTGACATCAACATAGGAGAAAAGTCATTTGTGGCTCATTTTACTCTGGAAGAAATTTACTTCATATTTGTCTGTTTGCACATAAATTAAATTTTAAAATTTTTCGCCATAGTGCCCCTTTAACTTTTTGTGTAAATAAATCTCTTATGGTGACTAGAAAAGAGGAAGCTGAAGATGCAACGCTGATGCCTGGAGGTGAGAAACTTCTCAGTTTCACTTGCAAATCATTAGATTTAGGGCAGATCTGCTATATTTGCAGATATCTGGGTGCCTATACTTGACAAAAATCTTTGTGTATCTAGGGGAGACAACTAGCATTCTAAACTGGGGGAGGTATCTGGCTACCAATACCGGGAATACATTGTTATCCGCCTATACTGGGGTAAGCCTCTGAGCACCTATACTGGGGGGGCCCTTTTGGGTATCTCTACTGGAGGAACATCTCTGGGTATCTATACTGGGGGAACATCTGTGGTGAAATATACTAGGGCGCCATCTCTAGCTAACAATACTGGGGAGCACTCTGGCTACCTATGCTCAGGAAAATCTCTGGCTACCTAATACCAGGGGGCACACCTGGTTACATAATAAGGTGCAGCCAGGCCCATATTTACATCACAGGAGCCGATAGGTACAGATGCTTTGGTAACCTGAACTTCACCATCCATGAACCTACAAACCCCACCAAACCACACTGCAAATGTGCTGGCTGGCCCAGCTGTCACTTCTCTCTTACTTCCTCACAACAACTTTAGCAACTTTAGCTCTGCTATGTTTGAGGCATCTTTTACAAGTATCAGAATTTGTGGCTTTGCGAATTCGAGTTTTATGTGCAAATTTTCTGTAGAAAAAAAAGGACTTGACTACTGCTGTGATTTCCATCCAATTCCCCACAACTGAATTTAGGTGCAATTTTTAAGCCTGTTGAAGGCAATAGGCTGCAGTCAAATTCGCATTCAGGGAAAAAACGTATGGCATCCAGCATAAAGTCGCCATGCACGGCTATGGGATTAAGATGCATCTCGCAAGACACATGCCATGCACAGTCAAAATTTTGCCTACATGTATGCTTGTTTCTGCACTGGACATGTGATTTTCATACAATGCAAGTCAATGGGATAGTGTGACTTCATACAATTGTGTGTAAAGTAAGTTAATTGGCATGCACAAAAATGTGAAAATTAAAAAAAGATGCCAGCAAAAAATGCAAAACGCAGAATCACATATGCAAACAAATGACCAAAAATCACAAGGATAAATGTGAAGGCTGCCTGAAAGGGATTATTTCCCATGCACCAAAAAAGAGATGTTGTTTCCCCTGTATGTCACTTACAGTATGTGGGGATCTGAAGAACAAATTTTGTTTAAAAGTGGTGGTCCACCTTAAATGGTCATTAGTCTTAAAAGATTTTGCCAGTATCTTAGGACTGACACTTTAATATGATGATTGCCTCATATTAGAACAGTTATCCATATTTTGCCTGGTGGTCACCACAATTTAATGATCAATAGATGCGGTGCTGCAGGGGAGAATGATAGAGTTAAACCTCCTATCATCAATTTAGCTGCAGATTGACATTTTAAAAAAAACCAATGCTAGGTTACAGTGTTGGGTGACTGCCATGCAAGAAAACAAACTAAAAATGAAGTTTTGAGGGAAACCCAATTTAAGTTGGTCCATGGAGTCTACTATGCTTTCAACACTTACGGTAAGCGAGAACCTCCACTAGATGAATTAAATTCATGTCCAAAATGTCCGCAACCTCTGGCATCCCTTTTTCATTGATTGTAGGAAAAAAATTAGAAAAATTAGAAAATGTTGGTCCCAAGTAAGAGCATGGATAGGAAATGTGTGAAAACTGAGTCTGCCTGATGATCCCTCGTTACTATTGTTTAGTTACTGTATAATAATAATGAAAAACAAAATAACCTATCACAGCATATTCCAGAGTGGATTCACCTTTGTCATGTAGTGGCCAGAAGGTCATTAATGAAAAAGTGGATCTATCAGAGCCAACCAACTGTGGCTGAGGTAATAGTGGACTTGACAAAACGAATGTTATTAGAAAAATTGGATGCAGAACAACAGAGGGAGTCAAATCGTAAGACATTTTTTAAAACATGGAAATGCTTTATTCTAAATGTGTTCAATCATAGCCAGATAAAAGATTGAATGAAAACTTCTGTTGACTCGTCTTGATATCTTTTCAAAGATTTAAGGGGTACTCTGGGTCGTCTGAAAATGAATTTGAGATCATAGGTATGATTAATGGAAACTTCCCTTCTTCTGTGGAAAAAGGAATTTATAAAAAAAACTTTTTTCTTCTCCAGGAGTCTCCTTAACCTTCATATTTATCTATTTATTTACGAGTTGAACCCACAAGGAAACATTGTTTAGTTTATGAGGTACTTGTTTGCACTTCATCTTTTATTTAATTTTTGTATTATGTATGTATATGTTTAACACTATAGTTGTCATTAATAGAATATGTATAGTTAATGTCATAAACATGGTCGAAATATATCTTTTGTAAAGCCGAATATACATATAAATATATATATATATATATATATATATATATATATATATATATATATATATATATATATATTCAGATTTTTGTCACAGGAGCCTATAGGCACAGGTGTCCTGCCACCCTATACTTCGCCCTCCATGAACCAACAAAACCCCGCCGAACCAAACCACAGTCCACAGGCCACACAAAAAAAACTTTATAGCCACATCAAGGCCCCAAATAAATATCAAAATTAAGCCCATTGGCCTACAACCTAAACCATACAACCATGAAAAAAGAAAAGCCTATCTGGGCTGTAACACAAGAATAATTCCAAAACTGATCAAATCTCTAATGAAAAAGTTATCTTTATTGTTACAAGCAAATATCCATAAAAACAATTAAAACATACAAGTCCCCCGGATAATGTCAATTATAAATGGCACCTACTCCCGCTGTTGAACAATACATAATACGAACATCAATAATACATAATCAGTCACTGGTTGGTTCAAATGTGGCAAAAAATTGATAAGGTGCATACCACTATCACCACATAATATAAAGTGTCCTGTGCCATAAATAAATACAGATACAAAATGTGTGCATGCCCACGTCCCCACCCAACAGCGTGGATGTGTGCATACACACCAATGTGCAAACTCAATTCTGTCCATGCAACCTCCTGTGCAAAATATAGCAATAAATACATATACAAAACCATACAAATCACACTGTAATCACTACCTACCAATAAAGTGCAAACTGCTGAGCACGTATGTGTATGCACAGGTCCCCATAAAAAGCGGTGGGCGTGCGCATACACAGAGGCACCCCCCTAAATGACCATCACCTATTCACAACAATACATAACCTCAATGTAACCTATTAAACCCCAAAAAAATTATTTCAAGTGTTCATCACAAAAAAACAGACCATGAGCGTTCGTGCTGGAATGCTGTGAAAATGACAATCCTAAATTGTGCAACCTATGAACGGCATCTGCTTACCTAGTGATGTCTCAGCGGGAGGCCCGGGGGTTCACCTAACCAAACCACACCACAAGTTCATGTCTCCCTTATTTCCCTTTCCTGTTATAGGTAGATACAGGTGCCCATTACCATTAGGTAGCCAGTGGTACTCTCAGTATAAAGTAGCTAGAGGTGCCCCCGACTGAAGGGGGGTCTCGTCAGTGAAATGTTGAGAATAACCTACCATATACACTCTCATCAGGACTCTGCATAGGGATGGAGGCGCTCAGGGAGGGGAGCAAGCGGCCTTTTCATCATCAGGCGCCTGTTGGCACGTGCCTACAGTGCCTTATGGTAAATTCAGCCCTGTATATATATATATATATATATATATATATATATATATATATATATATATATATATATATGAATCAAATGCTACACATTTTTCTAATAAGCTTACAATCCATTACTCAACTTAATTGATCAAGGTGTGGATCACAACCTTAGGGTGAATGTGGTAGCCAATCAGAGTTGATTGTCACTAAAAAAAATCAGACTGCTCCTTTATAAATATGGTGATCTTAAAGAGGTGAACTGCTTTTTCAAACTGGAGAACAAAGAAGGGGCAATCTGTTAGTAGAATGCTAATTCTTTATAAATAAACCTCCTGGTGCTAAGGAATATGTAAATTGCAAGGAATGTTTAACCACTGAATAAAATGTCATAGCGCCCTATGCAACAGGATTGGAGTGTTCCTTACAAGCCCATGGCGCATTTCATCTTACAACTCATCGGGTGAGCTTGTGAGGTGGTGACATGGAGACATTCTTGGAGATCCAGTGTTCATTTCATAGAATAGCTATCTGTTTTAAAACACACCTATACCCATAGGATATGTGAATGCACCATGTTTTATCAGAGACGTTTAATGCAAGGTTTTCATCATACATAAGTTCTTGGAGTTTTTAGAGATTCCCTTGGGTCCACTTGGCAGCTATACTGGCATACGCCAGTGTGCAGGTCAAGTCGACTTCCAGATATAACCAGGGTGTAGAAGGACAGAGTGGACAGAGCTAAATCTGTGAAGCCGCATGTACTTGCAAGTTAAGCTGGTCTGTAACACTGTCAGCAATAGGCTTTGGTGAGTGCATAGTGTTACTGCGTGAGTCTGCTGGTAAAGGGGTGTGATTTTTTTTTTGTTGGACAATGCACTCTATGGTAGAAGTTTGCAGTCTATGGTGAAAAATATACCTTATTAAGTAATTTTGTTTAAAGTGATAATGCACTAGTTTGTTATTATGTCTGCTTATATTTGAGGACAATTGGAAGATCTACAGAGTTGCAACAGGCTAATAGAAGAGCTACAAGTGACTGTTAACATTTTGAATTGTGGTCAGTTGGACTTTTTAGCAGTAAAATTAACTGTTGAGGGCAGTTACTACATTATACATTGCAAAGTTCATAAAGCAACTTTTGAGTGATTTCTTCGACTTCTAACATACAAGTGATGTGATGATCTTTAAATGACTAACTTCAACAGTATACACCAATTTGTTTTCATGCCTTGAGCTGATGATTCCTTTGTCTGTATTACTGTCATTAAAAAAACATTAAGCAGACCCCGTCAACACAGTAGTGTATGTCTTTTCCTTGTAACGTGAGTATTTATTGTATTAGTAAACTAAATGGTGAGATAATGGAGCTTACCACGAAAAAAGTGGATAACAGGGCCACTTTTAATTAAGACAAGAACAGCCCAGCCTGTATTGTACACTTCTGATTACTGAGGTTACTTCAAATTAACATAAGTTTTTGGAGGCTGTACTGAAGCTGGTCGTATTAAATACCAGCTGTGCTGGCAGATAAGCGTGGGATGTGAAAAGAAGATAGTGTTCACATTCAAATTAGCACTTGGCACAATATAATTCTCTGATTGCAAACTATATGAAGTTGCCGGTGCTAATTGGTTGATTTTATTTGAAGCAGATGTTGTTAGCTTTCCCACTAATGATCTGGAGAGAAATTCTTTTAAAAGACATGCCATGTTAGGTTCTCTGCAGCATAATAAGCTAATTACAACTTTAAATACTTGCAGTAATTAGCACAATGTGTATAAAGTGCCTGTGATCTTTTCACCCTGCTGCATTCTTGTTAGGGCAGTTTTTATTTATTTTTTATTTTTTTTTTAACTCATAAAAAATATTTTGCTTGTCCAAGACTGGTTTGGTAATCACTTTGTGCTACCTAAAGCACAAAAAAAATATTTATTTTACATATTTAATATATTTACAGTGGTTTTTTTTAGTGGCCCATTTTTCCTGTAACGTGACGACATATTGAGAGCTTAGCATGGCAGAGAAATAACATAGAACACAAATTACAAGCAATTAACAAGCACTGAGTAAAAGTGGAAGACGATCTACTAATAATACATTCCGCTGGAAGATAACCTGGTTAGTGGGATCGTTTTGATGGTTTGTGGAAAAGAAGCTGCAAAGAGTACTTTAGAGTATTTAGCATTTAAGGATTATACTAAACAATCATTCTTTCTGTTGAGAATTCATCTGTAGACCTGTATACAGTGAAAGGAGTGGGATGGCCACAGGCTGCCAGTCATGTTTATTGCAGGTTTTCTTACATTTACAGTCAGAAGTATGACATCAAATTAGTTCGCAAGTAGGACCCAAAGACATGAAATCATTGCTGAAGCAGCTAGACAGCACATTTAATGGAAGGACAATATAAATGTTCAACAGGCACATTAATGTGATAATGCTCACCCAAGCCTAATACAGCATACAATGCTCCCCACCCTTCCCTACAAATACTGTGTAAGTGCTGGTCATACAAACGCACATTACGAATCACGATCATGATTTTGCGTTGCGATTTTGCTGCCATTTGAGTTGTGTTTCCGATTCAACAGAATGAGAATCACAACACAATCGGCACCAAAGCTCTGCATGCAGCACATTTGCGATTTATGCAAATCGCAAGTGCTGCTGTGAGAATGATCCCATAGGGATACATTAGCAGCAGTGTTTTGCTGATCACTGGCTAAAAGCAAAGCGCTGAAAAGTTCCAAGTGTGAACCAGCCCTCAGGCTGAAGATATTAATAGTAGTGTGCAGGGATTGAGGATAAAGATAGTAGTGCCAACAAGAGAATGAGGCCAAAGAGGGTTAATTATGCCAGAGTCAGGCCAGTACAGTTTGTGTGCCACCTCAGCTTTGTACTTAAACAGATTTCAAAAAGACTTAATATTTTCAATTTCAAAGATTTTATTGAGAAGAAGGAACAAAAGTCATATCAAAACATCATCAGTGACCAATGTAGGTACAATCCACAATAGGCTATAGCCTTAGAAGTGAAAATACTTAGGGCTAGTTCACACTGCTCAGTTGTGTTTCAGAATAATTTTGCACATGAATCAACTCTAAGGGCCATATTCTATTGCTGAACTCGCCAGCGCTAAGCACTGGTGAGTTCTTAACTTAGGCGATGGGGGCATCGCCTAATCTAATTAAACTTTAGACCCCCCCAGGCGGAAAAGAACTCGCTTGGGCGATATAATCGCCCAGCGAGTTCTTACCACGGAATCCAATTATCCTTATCATGTCTCCGGGAAGCGATGCTTCCCGGCATACATGAGCGTTAGCTTAGACCTGCAAAAAGCAGGTCTAAACTAGCTAACGCACGTCGTCGCCGCAGCATCTGGAGGTCTCCTTTAATAAGGAGACCTCCAGAGCTCCCCGTCGGGTCGCCGCACAGTTTAGAAGCCCCCGCGCAGCTCTGCAAAGGTTCCCCGTCATACGTACCGCCGCCGATCACCCGCCGCCTCTCGCCATTTTATTGGTTCAACAGCGGACCAATGGGGAGCCCGGTTGCAGATTCAAAGATGCTTTGCCTGGGCTCCTTCTATGCGCACAGTAATTACAGTGTTAGATACACTGTAATTACACGACGGATTTTGCGGCGAGAGGCGGTGGTACGTATGACGGGGAACCTTTGCAGAGCTGCGCAGGGGCTTCTAAACTGTGCGGCGACCCGACGGGGAGCTCTGGGGGTCTCCTTATTAAAGGAGACCCTCAGATGCAGCGGCGGAAGATGGCGGCGGATGTTAGGCGGGCGAGTGCGCATGTGTGGGGAGTGAGGCCGTGGTGCTGATGGACAGCACCACAGCGTAAACCTCACTCCCCATTACCCGGTAAAAGGGAGCATCGCTCAGGCTTTCGCCTGAGTAATGCTCCTTAACGATCGGCCATTGCGCGAAGGATATGGGCAATAGGATTTGCCGGTAATCCTCGCGCGATGGCAAGGTGATAAGTAGCTCGCATCTGCAAGCTACTTATCCCCTTGAATAGGATATGGCCCTAAGAGGGAGGACTTCAAACTCATTCTATTGCCTTAAAGAACCGTAGGGTGACATAAAGTAACCTTCAAACACAGTGGCACACTGAGAATGGGGTGAAGTACAAAGCAAGAACAGTTGACACAGGCTCCTACAGGTTAGTGTTGGGCGAACATCTAGATGTTCGGGTTTGGGCCGAACAGGCCGAACATGGCCGCGATGTTCGGGTGTTCGACCCGAACTCCGAACATAATTTACAGGGTATGTGCACCTTGGGAGTGGGTACAAGAGGAAAAAAAAATTAGCAAAAAGAGCTTAAAGTTTTTGAGAAAATCGATTTTAAAGTTTCAAAGGGAAAACTGTCTTTTAAATGCGGGAAATGTCTGTTTTCTTTGCACAGGTAACATGCTTTTTGTCGGCATGCAGTCATAAATGTAATACATATAAGAGGTTCCAGGAAAAGGGACCGGTAACGCTAACCCAGCAGCAGCACACGTGATGGAACAGGAGGAGGGTGGCGCAGGAGGAGAAGGCCACGCTTTGAGACACAACAACCCAGGCCTTGCATGAGGACAAGAAGCGTGCGGATAGCAATTTGCATTTTGTCGCCATGCAGTCATAAATGTAATACAGATGAGAGATTCAATAAACAGGGACCGGAAACGCTAACCCATCACAGATGTTCATTGTTCATGTTACTTGGTTGGGGTCCGGGAGTGTTGCGTAGTCATTTCCAATCCAGGATTGATTCATTTTAATTTGAGTCAGACGGTCTGCATTTTCTGTGGAGAGGCGGATACGCCGCCGATCTGTGACGATGCCTCCGGCAGCACTGAAACAGCGTTCCGACATAACGCTGGCTGACGGGCAAGCCAGCACCTCTATTGCGTACATTGCCAGTTTGTGCCAGGTGTCTAGCTTCGATACCCAATAGTTGAAGGGTGCAGATGGATTGTTCAACACAGCTACGCCATCTGACATGTAGTCCTTGACCATCTTCTCCAGGCGATCGGTGTTGGAGGTGGATCTGCACGCTTGCTGTTCTGTGTGCTGCTGCATGGGTGTCAGAAAATTTTCCCACTCCAAGGACACTGCCGATACCATTCCCTTTTGGGCACTAGCTGCAGCTTGTGTTGTTTGCTGCCCTCCTGGTCGTCCTGGGTTTGCGGAAGTCAGTCTGTCGGCGTACAACTGGCTAGAGGAGGGGGAGGATGTCAATCTCCTCTCTAAAGTCTCCACAAGGGCCTGCTGGTATTCTTCCATTTTGACCTGTCTGGCTCTTTCTTCAAGCAGTTTTGGAACATTGTGTTTGTACCGTGGATCCAGAAGGGTATAAACCCAGTAATTGGTGTTGTCCAGAATGCGCACAATGCGTGGGTCGCGTTCAATGCAGTCCTAGGCCGAAGAGGTCATAGCCTAGGGTCACAAAACCTGTTTATTTGGGCAATTTCAATGGTGGCGAGTCTGACGTACATAAATCGCAGCAATGGCCGTTAGCAACGTCTGAATCTCACGAAATGTCTCATGCAGGTAGAAGACATATTGTTAGACTTGGGCTCCAAAGATGGGTTCCCTACATCTCTGCAAACCAGAGTTACAGGGCTCCAAATTTGGTAAAATCCCCCATAGGCTTTCATTGGGCCTCCTATTTACAGTTCCAAAATCTCACATCTTTTCAAAGGGCAATTACTCATCAGTACCAAATTTTCTAGCATTGTAGGGACCCTTAGGGGGAACATGACTGGTGAGTTTCGGGCCCCTAGGCCAAAGAGGTCATAGCCTAGGGTCACAAAAACCTGTTTATTTGGGCTATTTCAATGGTAGTGATGGTGGCGTACATAAATCTCAGCCATGGCCGTTAGCAACGTCTGAATCTCACGAAATGTCTCATGCAGGTAGAAGACATATTGTTAGACTTGGATTCCAAAGATGGGGTCCCTACATCTCTGCAAACCAGAGTTACAGGGGTCCAAATTTGGTAAAATCCCCCATAGGATTTCATTGCCTCCCTATTTCACTTTCCAAAATCTCACATCTTTTCAAAGGGCAATGGCTCAGCAGTACCAAATTTTCTAGCATTGTAGGGACCCTTAGGGGGAACATGACTGGTGAGTTTCGGGCCCCTAGGCCAAAGAGGTCATAGCCTAGGGTCACAAAAACCTGTTTATTTGGGCTATTTCAATGGTAGTGATGGTGGCGTACATAAATCTCAGCCATGGCCGTTAGCAACGTCTGAATCTCACGAAATGTCTCATGCAGGTAGAAGACATATTGTTAGACTTGGATTCCAAAGATGGGGTCCCTACATCTCTGCAAACCAGAGTTACAGGGGTCCAAATTTGGTAAAATCCCCCATAGGATTTCATTGCCTCCCTATTTCACTTTCCAAAATCTCACATCTTTTCAAAGGGCAATGGCTCAGCAGTACCAAATTTTCTAGCATTGTAGGGACCCTTAGGGGGAACATGACTGGTGAGTTTCGGGCCCCTAGGCCGAAGAGGTCATAGCCTAGGGTCACAAAAACCTGTTTATTTGGGCTATTTCAATGGTAGTGATGGTGGCGTACATAAATCTCAGCCATGGCCATTAGCAACGTCTGAATCTCACGAAATGTCTCATGCAGGTAGAAGACATATTGTTAGACTTGGATTCCAAAGATGGGGTCCCTACATCTCTGCAAACCAGAGTTACAGGGGTCCAAATTTGGTAAAATCCCCCATAGGATTTCATTGCCTCCCTATTTCACTTTCCAAAATCTCACATCTTTTCAAAGGGCAATGGCTCAGCAGTACCAAATTTTCTAGCATTGTAGGGACCCTTAGGGGGAACATGACTGGTGAGTTTCGGGCCCCTAGGCCGAAGAGGTCATAGCCTAGGGTCACAAAAACCTGTTTATTTGGGCTATTTCAATGGTAGTGATGGTGGCGTACATAAATCTCAGCCATGGCCGTTACCAACGTCTGAATCTCACGAAATGTCTCATGCAGGTAGAAGACATATTGTTAGACTTGGATTCCAAAGATGGGGTCCCTACATCTCTGCAAACCAGAGTTACAGGGGTCCAAAATTGGTAAAATCCCCCATAGGCTTTCATTGGGCCTCCTATTTACCGTTCCAAAATCTCACACCATTTCAAAGGGCAATGGCTCAGCAGTGGCAAAACTCACCAGTCATGATCCCCCTAAGGGTCCCTACAATGCTAGAAAATTTGGTACTGCTGAGCCATTGCCCTTTGAAAAGATGTGAGATTTTGGAAAGTGAAATAGGGAGGCAATGAAATCCTATGGGGGATTTTACCAATTTTGGACCCCTGTAACTCTGGTTTGCAGAGATGTAGGGACCCCATCTTTGGAATCCAAGTCTAACAATATGTCTTCTACCTGCATGAGACATTTCGTGAGATTCAGACGTTGCTAACGGCCATTGCTGCGATTTATGTACGTCACCATCACTACCATTGAAATAGCCCAAATAAACAGGTTTTTGTGACCCTAGGCTATGACCTCTTCGGCCTAGGGGCCCGAAACTCACCAGTCATGTTCCCCCTAAGGGTCCCTACAATGCTAGAAAATTTGCCACTGCTGAGCCATTGCCCTTTGAAAAGATGTGAGATTTTGGAAAGTGAAATAGGGAGGCAATGAAATCCTATGGGGGATTTTACCAATTTTGGACCCCTGTAACTCTGGTTTGCAGAGATGTAGGGACCCCATCTTTGGAATCCAAGTCTAACAATATGTCTTCTACCTGCATGAGACATTTCGTGAGATTCAGACGTTGCTAACGGCCATTGCTGCGATTTATGTACGCCACCATCACTACCATTGAAATAGCCCAAATAAACAGGTTTTTGTGACCCTAGGCTATGACCTCTTCGGCCTAGGGGCCCGAAACTCACCAGTCATGTTCCCCCTAAGGGTCCCTACAATGCTAGAAAATTTGGTACTGCTGAGCCATTGCCCTTTGAAAAGATGTGAGATTTTGGAAAGTGAAATAGGGAGGCAATGAAATCCTATGGGGGATTTTACCAATTTTGGACCCCTGTAACTCTGGTTTGCAGAGATGTAGGGACCCCATCTTTGGAATTCAAGTCTAACAATATGTCTTCTACCTGCATGAGACATTTCGTGAGATTCAGACTTTGCTAATGGCCATTGCTGCGATTTATGTACGTCACCATCACTACCATTGAAATAGCCCAAATAAATAGGTTTTTGTGACCCTAGGCTATGACCTCTTCGGCCTAGGGGCCCGAAACTCACCAGTCATGTTCCCCCTAAGGGTCCCTACAATGCTAGAAAATTTGGTACTGCTGAGCCATTGCCCTTTGAAAAGATGTGAGATTTTGGAAAGTGAAATAGGGAGGCAATTAAATCCTATGGGGGATTTTACCAATTTTGGACCCCTGTAACTCTGGTTTGCAGAGATGTAGGGACCCCATCTTTGGAATCCAAGTCTAACAATATGTCTTCTACCTGCATGAGACATTTCGTGAGATTCAGACTTTGCTAACGGCCATTGCTGCGATTTATGTACGTCACCATCACTACCATTGAAATAGCCCAAATAAACAGGTTTTTGTGACCCTAGGCTATGACCTCTTCGGCCTAGGGGCCCGAAACTCACCAGTCATGTTCCCCCTAAAGGGTCCCTACAATGCTAGAAAATTTGGTACTGCTGAGCCATTGCCCTTTGAAAAGATGTGAGATTTTGGAAAGTGAAATAGGGAGGCAATGAAATCCTATGGGGGATTTTACCAATTTTGGACCCCTGTAACTCTGGTTTGCAGAGATGTAGGGACCCCATCTTTGGAATCCAAGTCTAACAATATGTCTTCTACCTGCATGAGACATTTCGTGAGATTCAGACTTTGCTAACGGCCATTGCTGCGATTTATGTACGTCACAATCACTACCATTGAAATAGCCCAAATAAACAGGTTTTTGTGACCCTAGGCTATGACCTCTTTGGCCTAGGGACCCGAAACTCACCAGTCATGTTCCCCCTAAGGGTCCCTACAATGCTAGAAAATTTGGTACTGATGAGTAATTGCCCTTTGAAAAGATGTGAGATTTTGGAACTGTAAATAGGAGGCCCAATGAAAGCCTATGGGGGATTTTACCAAATTTGGAGCCCTGTAACTCTGGTTTGCAGAGATGTAGGGAACCCATCTTTGGAGCCCAAGTCTAACAATATGTCTTCTACCTGCATGAGACATTTTGTGAGATTCAGACGTTGCTAACGGCCATTGCTGCGATTTATGTACGTCAGACTCGCCACCATTGAAATTGCCCAAATAAACAGGTTTTGTGACCCTAGGCTATGACCTCTTCGGCCTAGGACTGCATTGAACGCGACCCACGCATTGTGCGCATTCTGGACAACACCAATTACTGGGTTTATACCCTTCTGGATCCACGGTACAAACACAATGTTCCAAAACTGCTTGAAGAAAGAGCCAGACAGATCAAAATGGAAGAATACCAGCAGGCCCTTGTGGAGACTTTAGAGAGGAGATTGACATCCTCCCCCTCCTCTAGCCAGTTGTACGCCGACAGACTGACTTCCGCAAACCCAGGACGACCAGGAGGGCAGCAAACAACACAAGCCGCAGCTAGTGCCCAAAAGGGAATGGTATCGGCAGTGTCCTTGGAGTGGGAAAATTTTCTGACACCCATGCAGCAGCACACAGAACAGCAAGCGTGCAGATCCACCGTCAACACCGATCGCCTGGAGAAGATGGTCAAGGACTACATGTCAGATGGCGTAGCTGTGTTGAACAATCCATCTGCACCCTTCAACTATTGGGTATCGAAGCTAGACACCTGGCACAAACTGGCAATGTACGCAATAGAGGTGCTGGCTTGCCCGTCAGCCAGCGTTATGTCGGAACGCTGTTTCAGTGCTGCCGGAGGCATCGTCACAGATCGATGGCGTAACCGCCTCTCCACAGAAAATGCAGACCGTCTGACTCAAATTAAAATGAATCAATCCTGGATTGGAAACGACTACGCAACACTCCCGGACCCCAACCAAGTAACATGAACAATGAACATCTGTGATGGGTTAGCGTTTCCGGTCCCTGTTTATTGAACCTCTCATCTGTATTACATTTATGACTGCATGGCGACAAAATGCAAATTGCTATCCGCACGCTTCTTGTCCTCATGCAAGGCCTGGGTTGTTGTGTCTCAAAGCGTGGCCTTCTCCTCCTGCGCCACCCTCCTCCTGTTCCATCACGTGTGCTGCTGCTGGGTTAGCGTTACCGGTCCCTTTTCCTGGAACCTCTTATATGTATTACATTTATGACTGCATGCCGACAAAAAGCATGTTACCTGTGCAAAGAAAACAGACATTTCCCGCATTTAAAAGACAGTTTTCCCTTTGAAACTTTAAAATCGATTTTCTCAAAAACTATAAGCTCTTTTTGCTAATTTTTTTTCCCTCTTGTACCCACTCCCAAGGTGCACATACCCTGTAAATTTGGCGTATGTAGCATATAAGGAGGCTTTACAAAGCACGAAAGTTCGGGTCCCCATTGACTTCCATTATGTTCGGAGTTCGGCCATGTTCGGCCCGAACCCAAACATCTAGATGTTCGCCCAACACTACACATGACCCGTTCGGCCAATCATAGCCGAACGTTCGGGTAATGTTCGACCATGCGCTCTTAGTTCGGCCATATGGCCGAACAGTTTGGCCGAACACCATCAGGTGTTCGGCCGAACCCGAACATCACCCGAACAGGGTGATGTTCTGCAGAACCCGAACAGTGGCGAACACTGTTCGCCCAACACTACTACAGGTAGGACTAAAGTCACACAAAGCCAGAAACAAAGGCTTCAGTATTAGACTGTAGAGAACTGGAATAAGGTCATCTTCTCTGTCCAGTTTTCTGCTTTTCCTAACACATGGCCATCTTATGGTTAGATAGAGACTTTAAGATGCCTTCAATCCACTGTGTCTTGCATCAACTGTAAGATGTGGAGGAGGATCAATAATGATGTGTGTTTCAGCAAGGCTGAAATCATAGAGATGTGTCTTCATTAAGGATGCATGACTCAAGCCACACACAAAGTTATCCTAGAAAAGAATGTGCTTCCATTTGCTAAGACTTTGTTTCCCAACACAGGAGATTTGTGTTTTCAGCAGGATCAGGGTCTAGATGGAGGATCACCTAATCAAGAGTATGTCTTGTTCTGCCCAATCTCCAGATTTGAACCCTATTGAAAACCTCTGGAATTCATCAAGATTATGAATGGTCCCAAACCATCAAGCAAATCTTATATGTTTGATTTTTTTTTTAAGTAAAATAGCATGAAGTTACTTAACAGCAATGTGAAAAAAACAGGAGGAGAGCATGCTAAAAAGCATGAAAGTTGTGATTGCAAATCAGTGTTATTTCACCAAATTCTGATTTCTGAATATTTTTTGGTCAAAACATTACTTGAAGCTACTAGGGATGGTCAAATGTTACATTATTTGAATTCATCCATTCTTTGAATTAAATCCAAAAATTTATGAAGATGTCATATAGGTTGAATTTCCAATTTTGCATTGAATTTTACAGTGCTAAATTTCCAAGTTAATTCTAAAGCCCCCAAACATGCTAGCATCAACAAATTTCATGTGAAGGTTCAGGGTACTTTTGGGGGAATGTGAGGAAAATTCTCACAGTGTTTTTAGAAAAGCAAAGATAAAGTTCTGGTAGGGTAGGTAAGCACATTTTTAAACCTGATGGCCAGTTGGATTGGGTAAGGTTCTAGGTCATTTATGTGCTTCAGTCTAAAATAGGTAATTTAATGGAGTCAACTGGTGACATTTTTTCAAATGGGCTACCAGTTTTCACCATCAGTTGCCCCCTGGATTATTCCCCAATCCCCACATGAGTTGCAATATGCCCCAGTTGGTACAATATCTGACAACCATTAAGAATGTTAGAATTTAGGTGAAAGGGTAGGGGGAGGTTAGCACAATTGGATGGTGTTATAAGCTTAAGAGTAGGCATTAGAAACATTATTTTTCACTACTAGGAAGATTAAAGTTTTGAGCCAGGAAAGGATTTTTCATTAGGTTTTTTTGTTAATGAAAAAGGTAAATTTAGGCTGCAGAAAGGGAATTGCATTAAGGGGGAGGCTTGGTATCAGGAAGAGGTGTTTAGACAAGTCAGTAGGTTAAGGTCAAGCAGCTGATAGGGAGAGAGACAGATAACAGATAACAGAGTCAAAACATAACACTATTCCTAATGGCATAACCAAAACACAAAGCCAGAACATAAACTAACAGCACCAAATAAAAATATATGTCACTCTCACAATTTTGTTTGCTTAAGGTACATACACACATCCAGCAAAGTGCACAACCAATACCACAACATGACTGACAACACAACAAACCATTTACATGACTTGTATTTGCCACGCCCCAACCAACTGAAAGACCAACTTATTTAAAAACTGCCCACGCAAGTGGAATGACAGACTGGATGACATGACTGCATTCAAATCAAGTACGTTGTTCAAATGACACTGTACACGCATGGCCAACTGCACAATATCAGCTCAAAAGGTGTGTGAGTTGATCCACTGGACGAATCAGGCAAACTGCCTGTAATCAGTCACTCATCTAGTTTTTTGCTACAAGTACACACGCCTGATTGTTATCAGACAGACCAAAATCAGACAACAATCAGGCAGTTTGCAAGAGCTTGTGTATGGCCCTTTACATACTACAGTTAAAGCCATTTGGCACTGATGCTTGAAGAATTGAGTTTGACCCACAAAATATGTTATACTTGAGGTGTGTTTAACCTACAAATAGTGCTAAATAAAATATGTATCCCAAAATTGCTTGTCCTTTTTCATGGAATAAGTACATATACTTACATTTCTATTCAGATTTTAACTATTTTATGTATTTAATACTTCTTGGTGCTTCCACATACCTACCTATCTATATTTATCCAGTTATGCTAGTCAGTGATTCAGTGTTCTCTTTGCAATTTGGGATGAAGCTTTCCTTAATCTCATGGTGGCCATACATGGTACAATTTTTTCATCCAATCTCACCATTTCTATGTAATAGAAGGTAACTGCCTAAATGATCCTTTCAATATATTCCCTTATACTACATAGAAATGGTAAGATTGGATGAAAAAATTGTACCATGTATGGCCACCATAAGAAAGATCTACAACCGATATAGCGCTGCGTAATATGTTGGCACTTTATAAATACAATAACTAAATAAATCTACAACCAAAGTTTTGAACATGCAAGTCTCCATGTGATCAGACAGTCATTGCCCCCGGCAACTCCACTTTGTGTGTGTATTAACATTACATAAGAAATTGAATATAAATACTACAATTACCAGCTCCTGTGTTCATATCTGTTATGTCCTTAAGTTGAGGTAGTTGGAATCATTACCGTGCATTTCTTCATACTCAGTGTTTGCTCAAGTGCTGATAAAGAATGGACATGAATGGAGAGAAGGAAATTCATGGGGTATCGGGAAGCACTTTAAAATTAATTCCAACAATACAGGAACAGCACAGGCACCATTGATGAACAAAAGTTGATCCTAATAAATTACCCTCCCTATGGAGGCAGTAAATCAAAATGTCTACTTACCAATTCATTTAACCTTTTCAGGACCGGCCACCTACCCCCCCTTAAGGACCAGTCATTTTGCGCGGGAAGGGGGTGCGCGCGTTTGGGGGGGTCAGGCGGCCGGATCCCGTGTGTGGCTGGCTAGAGTGGTGTCCCCCATGGTGGCCTGTGCCTCCCCCTTCTGCCCGCAGCCTTCACTTACCTTCCAGGCTCCAGCGATGAGCCGCACGGGACCCTCTTCTCCGGCCGGCATCTCCGTTCTGTCTGACGAGCAGTTCCGGGTCGCGGCTTGATGACGTCATCAAGCCGGGACCCGGCGCTGACGTCAGATGAAGCGGAGATGCCGGCCAGAGCGGAGGGGGCGCCGATCGTCGCTGGAACGGCAGGGAGGTGAGTGGATCCTCTTCTTTCCCCCCCTGCCGCCGCAGCTGTCAAACAGATCACTACGATCCGACGGCGATCGTAGTGATCGTGTGATCAGCAGCCATACGCGATGGCTGCTGATCACTCGGGGGAGATGTCGGCTGTCATATGACAGCTTAATCTCCCCCTCCGGGTGCGCACGATCGCGTCGGGAGCGGAAATTGCGGGCCGGCGTAGATCCTACGCCGCATCAGGCTAGAACAGCCACAAGTGCGGCGTAGGATCTCATTCACATGGTCCCGAAAAGGTTAAATAGTAGCTCCATTTATTGCTTGCTAGCCCCAACGTCCATTTTTCTGGGTGAAGCTAATTTAGCCCCAGAGTAAACACTTATACTGTACATACTGGATGCACTGCATCATTATCTTAAAATGTAAAATCAAAAGAGCAAGTAATTTGCATCATTTATGAGGACCTATTTTTAAGCATGCTAACACTTTAATAGTCACTTTCTTTTGATAACAGTGCAACTAGGCAATTTGTTTATAACAAGAAATAAAAAGTTAATGATCAGACACATTTAAAAGATTTTTTTTCCAAGTGGCACCTGCAAAATAATGATGATTAGTTAAGTTCTACAATCATACCTATTTGTTTATTTAATTACAATTGCTTGCACTCTTGTGGATTATTAATTACATCCCATAGTCAAATAAAAATGTTTATAATTATAAGAAAATATGTAAGGTAATTAACACAGAAATCTAGGTGTATGTTGACCTTTTTTCAAGTGCTCACATTTTGATTACACATTGATATTTCTCCTGGAAGAAATACTTTTAGTTCAACATATTAGTTCTATAGTTTACTTATAAATCTTTAGCTATAACATACACTTGATGCCACCTGGTGTAGTGGATAATGAAATATAGCATTTGTATGTCTACCATTTTTTTTTTGTTTGTTTGTTTTTTAGTGTGGGTTTTTCTGCATAAACGGTATCCCTAAGCATTTTTTTTTATTCTATAATTTGAATTTTATAAAAGATTGTATTTTATTATATTTAAGGATTTAGGAACATTCTGCCATTTTGTTCCAGCAAATACCATTCAAAACACTTACTACAAAGTATGCTTTAGCCAATGTAAAAAAATACCAAACTAAAATGTAGTTCATTTGCTTATTTGATAAAAAGCAGATAAATGAATGAAGTGTAAAGTAAGTGAGGTTCTCAGAATTTGGGGATGTTTTTTTATACTAATAAGGGCTGTTACACACCACAAGAGCATTTTAAATGCTAGAGATTTTAACTACCTCAAGGCCGCGTCACACCAATGGGCGCGACCGTGGCGGCAGCCCCAGGATTTGGCATCAAGTCCTGGGGCCGGCTACTGCAAGTGATCGTGAGCAGGCTGCGCGCGCATCTCCTGCTTCGATGGCTTCAGTCTGTTAGACGGCGATACCTCCATCTAATTAGGGTGTATAGCACTGCGATCTACAGCAGTGCTGTACTGGGGACAGCCATGTGACAAGGCTTTCCCCTCTGTGTGCTCGGAGGTGATCGCCTGTCATAGGCTGAAGCCTATGACAGCTGATCACAGGGATTGGCAGGCAGGGGGAGGGAGGGGGAGGATAAAAATAAAAAAAGACTCATTTTTATTTAAAAAAAATAAACATATAGATATATAGAGAGAAAAAACAAACATCGGGGGAGCGATCAGACCCCACCAACAGAAATCTCTGTTGGTGGGGAGAAAAGGGGGAAGAATAGCTTGTGTGCTGTGTCGTGTGGCCCTGCAGCTTGGCCTTAAAGCTGCAGTGGCCTATTTCACAAAAAATGGCCTGGTCTTTAGGGGGGTTAAAGCCTGTGGTCCTGAAGTGGTTAAAAGCTCTTGCTAATGCAATGCTATTGGGGATTTTTACAAAATCACATCGTTTCAGTGTGAACACACACAGGATAACATTAGCAAGAGCTTTTAAAATCACAAAGCGCTTAGAAAAGCTCTTGTAGTGTGCACCAGCCATAAATTACATAAACTAAAAGTAAAATAGGAAACACCTGACAAGTGTAAACTTGATTGCTCAGTTCTCCATAAGGCTAAATTGCTACCAGATCTAAAGTAACATTTTACTAATCACTAAGACCTCTTTCACAGTGCGACGTTAAAGTCGCACGTTAGAAAATGTTTCAATGCAGACCAGGGCCGGGCCGAGGCATAGGCTGGAGAGGCTCCAGCCTCAGGGCGCAGTGTAGGAGGGGGCGCAGAATTCATTCAGCTGTCATTCCTAATTGTGTTTGAAGCAGGAAGAAATAAGAAAAGGGGATACATGGCAGTGACTGCAAGCCAGATAACTAGATATTAAGGTGTTGGGGAGGTTTTGGGCCCTGTGGCGCCTCTTAGTCTAATAGCAATCAGTGTGTGACGGCTGGGGTGGCAGGGATGGAGGGGCGCACTTTGGTGTCTCAGCCTTGGGTGCTGGAGGACCTTGTCCCGGCTCTGATGCAGACTGAAGCACAGCAATACTAAGGCCTCTTTTACAGTAGGACGCTGCGCTTCAGTGCAATGTTAAGGATGCACAACATGGCCCTAACGCAACACCTACAGACTTTAATTTGGACATTAACCTTATGCATCTCTTGGTGCACCGTTTTTGTCGCACAGTGATGGAATGAAAACAGTGCATGCGTTACATTTGTTTTTTAAAAACATTACTGAGCAGGTGCAACACAAATAACGCAGCAGATTCCTTGCTAAACGCACAGCATGCAGCACTTTCTAATAACGCTACACGTTACACACACAACATGTGCATTGTGAATGTCACACAAACTTATTATTGCTGTGCGTTAGTCTGCATTGAAACTTTTTCTAACGTGCGACTTTAACATCGCACTGTGAAAGAGGCCTTAGTCTGTGCAACATTCACAGTGCACACGTTGCGTTTGTGTGTAACGTGTAGCGTTATTAGAAAGTGCTGCATGCTGTACGTTTAGCAATGAATCTGCTGCATTATTTGTGTTGCACATGCTCAGTAATGTTGTTTTTTTTAATGTAACACATGCGCCGTTTTTGCTCCATCACTGTGCGACGAAAACGGGGCACAGAGATAAGCATAAAGTTAACGTTGAAGTTAAAGTCTGTAGGCGTTGTGTTATGGCTGCGTTGTGCGACCTTAACGTCGCTCTCAGCAGCAGCGTCCTACTGTGAAAGAGGCCTAAAGGTGGCCATACACTCATCGATTTTTGTCATTTGATTCCTTGCAGATTAGATTTATTTAATTGATTTTAACTAAGAATTGATTGAAAGTATCGATTGGACAGGATGGAAAATGTAAAACAATTGGAAGCTGGGCAAGAGCATTGGCAGATTGATGGCCTATAGCTTTGCACTACATCGAACAGTGCAACTCTGCAGTTGATTGATTTTCAATAGATTTCCTGCTGAAAACTATTGGAAATTCATGTGCAGTATGTGGTAGGAATCAATTATTTCTTAATTGATTCTTTTCAGAAAGGATTCAATCATTTTGGAGCATTGGGAGGAAATATATAAATGTATGGCCAGCTTTACTGTTGCTCTTTCCTGTTTTTCCTCTTTTTACCCTTTTGTTTGTCTGTTATTTATCAGAGAGCTAAACACTGACTCTATTAAAGCGGTATTGTCACCATAAAAATCAAATTTCAACAGCAACTGGTCTGAGTGTATTAAGTGATAAAAATGGTAATCCTGCATTCAAAACTTGCAAATCTTTTTCTGCTGTTATGGTTTGTAGTTATCACATACTTTAGGAGCACTGGCCCTAGTGCCAAACAGCGCCAAAGAGTTGAATGCTGGGATTTCTTTTTATCTATAATATATTCCTCCTCTTCCATTTATTTCCCTATCTAGCTGCTTAACAGAAACACCCTCTGATTACTTGTGTTTACAAGCAAGGCTGAGGCGATTGGATGTGTAAATAAAAAAATAGACAGTGCAGTTGTTAGTGTACACCTCACAATGAGCAAGAGAAGGGAGGGGGAAAACAAGAGTCAGGGAGGATATGATGTCAGCATTTGCTTGGCAAGATGGGCACTGCCTAGAATAGGATTTTCTGCTTTTCCTTTATAAAATTCACAGGAATCATTACGTGGATAGCACAATACATCTGCTATGTAAGTAGAAGTAGTATTTATCTACATATATATGTGTTTTTTATTTCTAGATTAGCATGGGTGTCGCTTGTTCTTTAAGGTGCCCATACATCTAGCAATGTATGGGCAGATCGATTAGGAGACAGATCTCTCACTCTGATTGAATCCCCCCAGAGATAGATCTGTTGGTTGCTTATACATTGCAGACCAATTTACAATACATTTCAGCATTAAATGTTTCAGGAATTGACCTCATGATGCCGCCCAGTGGTGCTCACCGCCAGGTCGTGATAACGTTTACGCGTGGATTCACGACCATTTTGACGCATTCCGCCTCGGACACGAAAATCCGTGAATAGATTTTCAACCACGAAAATCTACTTCGGCTTCGCGTGAATGCGGACAGAAATCCGCATTCACGCTCGTGAAACCCGGGGCTGAAGTCGTGGTTTGCGGAAATGCGTCAAACTATGCGGAAGTGACACATTGCAGGCCAATCAGAGTGCCCCAGCCAGGCCCTAGCAACCAATCACAGGAGGGGAGCTATGCCCTCCCCTCCTGAATATAAAGCGGCGGCCATGATGGAAAAGCTCTGTCCTTGCTACTAGACTGTGGTGCTGAGAGGATTATTTCCAGGCCATTGTTGTTTGAGCAAGTGCATTTATTGTGTTAAAAACAAAGCGTTTTTTTTGCTAACACTGCTCTTATACTGTACACAGTTAGCTAGTCAGTGAGTGATTGCTGTAGTTAGTTGTAGTCAGTGTAGTGTAGTGGGAGTGTGGGAGTCTAGTGATTATTTAACTGTGTGTAGTGCTGTGCAGGCAGGTTCAGTGCTGCAGTGTAGTGGGAGTGGGGATTATCTGTGTGTAGAGTGCAGGCAGGCAGGTTAGTGCAGCTGCAGTGTTCACTTGTATATTCCAGTGACAGTTATACACTTGTACTATTTGCAGGCAGCCAGTCACACCGCCGGCGCCGCCACTCTCTGCCAGCGCTGTTCATTCATTCTGTCAGTGACCTTGTGCCGTGCCCAGTGCCCACTGCTCGCTCGCTCGCTGGCATATGAGCATCTCATTACACAGTGTGACATCCTTGTGTGCCCACTGCATCCTTCAGTGACCTAGTTGTATATCCAGTGCCCACTGCTGTGCCCACTGCATCCTTAAGTGACCTTGTACTGTGGCCACTGCATCCTTCAGTGACCTAGTTGTATATCCAGTGCCCACTGCTGTGCCCACTGCATCCTTCAGTGACCTTGTACTGTGGCCACTGCATCCTTCAGTGACCTAGTTGTATATCCAGTGCCCACTGCTGTGCCCACTGCATCCTTCAGTGACCTTGTACTGTGGCCACTGCATCCTTCAGTGACCTTGTACTGTGCCCACTGCATCCTTCAGTGACCTTGTACTGTGCCCACTGCATCCTTCAGTGACCTAGTTGTATATCCAGTGCCCACTGCTGTGCCCACTGCATCCTTCAGTGACCTTGTACTGTGGCCACTGCATCCTTCAGTGACCTAGTTGTATATCCAGTGCCCACTGCTGTGCCCACTGCATCCTTCAGTGACCTTGTACTGTGCCCACTGCATCCTTCAGTGACCTTGTACTGTGCCCACTGCATCCTTCAGTGACCTAGTTGTATATCCAGTGCCCACTGCTGTGCCCACTGCATCCTTAAGTGACCTTGTACTGTGGCCACTGCATCCTTCAGTGACCTAGTTGTATATCCAGTGCCCACTGCTGTGCCCACTGCATCCTTCAGTGACCTTGTACTGTGGCCACTGCATCCTTCAGTGACCTTGTGCTGTGCCCACTGCATCCTTCAGTGACCTTGTACTGTGCCCACTGCATCCAGTGATTCATTACTAGCAACATGTCTGGCAGGGTTTCGCGGGGTGAGAGGAAAGGGAGTTCAATTGCCTCAGCCACTTATGGGACTGCTCCATGTCCAGGGAGAGGACGCCCAGCTGTACGTGGTCGTGATGCAGCAGAAAAGGGGGCAGCAAAGCCTGGGCCGAGTCAGCGGACGCCATTGTCCAAATATTTTAAAGTTTCTGGTCCCCGTGTGGTGGTTGAGCAAATGGAACCTGACGTACTCATGGACATCATGACTTCCTCCCAGACCTCTACTGTGAGCACCACTCCAAGCAGTAGCAGCAGCAGCCAACATCCCACGCTTGTTGTGACATCCACCCCAGCACCCACTGGTCAGCAGCCCTCCCAGGATGACAGCGTTCTGTCCCTCAGTCCGGCATCTGGGAACCTGCTGATGCAAGAAGCACAGGACTTACTGGGGACTGATGTGGCAGAGATTGAGATCGGGCCACAATCACAAGCGTTGTTGAGTTCTGGTGATGAAGAAGAGGGGTCTGTGTCTGGGGATGTAGGGACAGAAGAGGAGGTGGGGGAGTCAAAGGAAGAGCTGGATTATGATGATGCTGCTGATGATGACGTTGTGGACCCTAACTATGTGCAGCCTGCTGAGTCCGTGGAAGAATGGTCAGAGCAGGATGACGAGTCACCTCGGCCTAGGCAAGGATATCGCCATATGTCAGGCAGGGGCAGGGGCATCGGCAGCAGTGGGCGTGGAGGAAGTAGACAGGACACTGCTTCAGCCGGCACCACCACCATGCAACCCCCGGCAACTACTACCACACATTGCTCCGCTGCACCCTCTGCTAGTGGGGGCCGCAGTAAATTAAAGTCACCAGTGTGGGATTGCTTTGAGGAATGTACTGATGACAAAAGGTATGCAGTGTGCAGGTTATGCAGCAAAAGATTGAGCCGTGGGAAAAGTCTGAGCAAGATGGGTACCTCATCCCTCCAGGGCCACCTGAGAAGCCGCCACTGCCGCGAGTATGCGGACTTTAAGAGGAAGCAGGCACTGCTGGCAGGGGTTCCTGAGAGCAGAAGGCCCACCAGCGCAGCAGCATCCTCCCTCCCTCAGGGTCGTGAATCCCCCACAGCAGCAGCAGTAGTAGCACGCAAGCGCTCTTCCACCTCGGCTGCTCAGGACACAGACATTGAGGCTGGCAGCCAGTGTTCGTCTCTCTCCTCTGCCTCCCCTGCATCCCAGCGTCGTCAGACCCTGCTGAGCGACACCTTTCAGGGTCTGACCAAGCCTCTGCCTCCAAGCCACAGGCGGATCCGCAAACTAAATGGCTTGCTGGCCCGGGCCATGGCATCACAGCTGCTTCCCTACTCCCTGGTGCAGGAGGGGAGCGCCATGCGGACGCTGCTCCAATTTGGCATCCCCGAGTGGCAAGTCCCCAGTCGCCACTATTTCAGCAGGAGCGCGATCCCAGCACTCCACAAGTTTGCGGTGGAAAACATGGCCCGTTCCCTGGACTACTCTGTGGGCAAGCGGGTCCACGTGACCATGGACTCGTGGAGTAGCAGATTTGGGACAGGTCGCTACCTGTCCTTTACGGCCCACTGGGTGACACTGATGGAAGGGAGGGAGGACAAGAGCGCATCAGCCCAGCTAGTGGTGCCACCACGCGGGATCAGGGGGGATGCAGAAGGGTCCTGTCACGACACTCCCTCAGCACCCGGAAAGCAAGCCCGCCTCGGCAGCAGCAGCGCCAAGCCTCGGCACTGCCAAGCCCTTTTAAAATTGGTGACCCTGGGGAAGGAGAGGCTTACGGCCACCAACGTCCTGGCCGCCCTCAGGAAGCAGGAGCGGAGGTGGCTGACCCCCAGAGGCCTGGAAGTGGGGTATGTGGCAGCCGATAACGGGGCCAACCTGGTGGCAGCAGTGCAGCAGGGAAACCTCCAGCACATCCCCTGCTTGGCCCACGTGCTCAATCTTGTGGTGCAGCGCTTCTTGCGCACCTACCAGGGGATGAGCGAGCTGCTGCAGGATGCCCGGGCGGTGGTACGCTTTTTCCGCCTGTCAGCCACTGCCTCTGCACTCTTGTCCACCTTACAGCAGCAGTATGGAAGGCCACAACACCGGATGATCATCGACATGCCAGTTCGCTGGAATTCGACTCTGGCCATGTTGGAGCGGCTGTGTCAGCACAGGCTGGCTCTTAGGGCCTACATGCTAGACCCAAGTGTCCCCAGCAACCAGCAAGTCCCCATGATTACTGCCACTCAGTGGACACTGATGCAGCAAGTATGCCTGGTGCTGAGTCCCTTCCTGGAGGCAACCAAGATGGTCAGTGAGGAGCGGGCCTCTGTGTGCCAGTGGGTGCCCTTGGTTTGTCTACTGGAGCAGGCAATGGACAATTTAATTGAGCGTGGGGATGAAGCCCTGAGGCAGTTGGAAGAACAGGAGCAGATGGCAGCACAGTCCAGCTCAGAGGAGGGCTCACAGCAGGTAGTGGAAGAGTTGGAGGTCCCTAACCTGAATGAGGAGGAGGAGGAGGAGCAGAGTGCAGCAGGCGTTGTACGTGGATGGCGGTTTGAGGAGGACAACGACATGGCACAGGAAGAGGACAGGCATGCGTTATGGGACAATGGCGAGGACGAGGAAGATCTTGCTGGCAGGGCCCACTTGTTTCCCATGGCTGTGCACATGTTGCGCTGCCTTCGCAGGGACCCCCGGGTGATCCAGATGCGTTCAAGGGAGGACATCTGGATTACCTTGATGCTTGATCCCCGTCTGAAGGGGAAGCTGGGAGACTTAATGACGCCATCCACCACCGAGCAACGCACAAGGGAGTTGAAGGAGGCCCTTGTGCGCAGACTACTGGAAGCATTCCCCCAGCATTCTACCCCCACTGTAACTGCTCTGCCAAGCCAGCAAGAGGTGCCTGCCATTGCCACTAGCAGCACAACAACAAGTACCAGCAGCAGCAGCAGCAACTGGCGCCCCGGAGACCTGAAGAGCCTAAGCAAGAGCCTGTATGCATTGCAGCAGCCCAGAACAGAGGTGCCAGCCACAGCATCCACCACCAACCAGCACAAGCAACGACTGACCACCATGGTGTCTGACTATATGGGGTCATCCAGCGGGCTCAATGACACCGACAGCCCCGTGGACCCCTTGGAGTACTGGGTCAAGAGACTGGACATCTGGAGCGAGCTTTACCAGTACGCCCTGGAACTCCTATCCTGCCCTCCTTCCAGTGTCCTCTCAGAGAGATGCTTTAGTGCGGCCGGTGGCGTGGTCACAGAGAAGCGCTCTCGGCTCTCCCACGCCTCTGTGGACAAACTCACCTTCCTGAAAATCAACCAGGCTTGGGTGGAAGGTGAGTTCCTGGCCCCTATTGTCGGACACAGGGGGACATGAAGTGGCTGCTGCATGTGCTGTTGTTAACTATGCCTGCCTTTATAAAGACATTTACTACCTGCCTAGTGCCTACCTTGGTTAATTTTTTGGTGTTATGGTACTACTACCAGTAAGTTGCCATGGTCCTCCTTCTGAGCTACTGAACTGACCGCCCGCTTTGTCCTCCTGACTCAGTCGCTACTACACTCTGCGTTCACACTGCCCGGGTCGCCGGGTGCATTTAATTTTTTGGCCAGCACTATGACGCTGTGCTACTTCTACTGTGCTGCTGCTGCTGAACTGACCGCCCGCTTTGTCCTCCTGACTCAGTCGCTACTACACTCTGCGTTCACACTGCCCGGTTCACCGGGTGCATTTAATTTTTTGGCCAGCACTATGACGCTGTGCTACTACTACTGTGCTGCTGCTGCTGAACTGACCGCCCGCTTTGTCCTCCTGACTCAGTCGCTACTACACTCTGCGTTCACACTGCCCGGGTCGCCGGGTGCATTTAATTTTTTGGCCAGCATTATGACGCTGTGCTACTACTACTGTGCTGCTGCTGCTGAACTGACCGCCCGCTTTGTCCTCCTGACTCAGTCGCTACTACACTCTGCGTTCACACTGCCCGGGTCGCCGGGTGCATTTAATTTTTTGGCCAGCACTATGACGCTGTGCTACTACTACTGTGCTGCTGCTGCTGAACTGACCGCCCGCTTTGTCCTCCTGACTCAGTCGCTACTACACTCTGCGTTCACACTGCCCGGGTCGCCGGGTGCATTTAATTTTTTGGCCAGCACTATGACGCTGTGCTACTACTACTGTGCTGCTGCTGCTGAACTGACCGCCCGCTTTGTCCTCCTGACTCAGTCGCTACTACACTCTGCGTTCACACTGCCCGGGTCGCCGGGTGCATTTAATTTTTTGGCCAGCACTATGACGCTGTGCTACTACTACTGTGCTGCTGCTGCTGAACTGACCGCCCGCTTTGTCCTCCTGACTCAGTCGCTACTACACTCTGCGTTCACACTGCCCGGGTCGCCGGGTGCATTTAATTTTTTGGCCAGCACTATGACGCTGTGCTACTACTACTGTGCTGCTGCTGCTGAACTGACCGCCC
Source organism: Hyperolius riggenbachi (assembly GCF_040937935.1). NCBI lineage: Eukaryota > Metazoa > Chordata > Amphibia > Anura > Hyperoliidae > Hyperolius > Hyperolius riggenbachi. Next base: position 436,469,441 of record NC_090647.1, read on the forward strand.
ACTTTGTCCTGCTGACTCAGTCGCTACTACACTCTGCGTTCACACTGCCCGGGTCGCCGGGTGCATTTAATTTTTTGGCCAGCACTATGACGCTGTGCTACTACTACTGTGCTGCTGCTGCTGAACTGACCGCCCGCTTTGTCCTCCTGACTCAGTCGCTACTACACTCTGCGTTCACACTGCCCGGGTCGCCGGGTGCATTTAATTTTTTGGCCAGCACTATGACGCTGTGCTACTACTACTGTGCTGCTGCTGCTGAACTGACCGCCCGCTTTGTCCTCCTGACTCAGTCGCTACTACACTCTGCGTTCACACTGCCCGGGTCGCCGGGTGCATTTAATTTTTTGGCCAGCACTATGACGCTGTGCTGCTACTACTACCACCAGTATGTTGCCGTGGTCCTTCTGTGCTGCTGAACTGACCGCCCGCATAGTCCTTCTCCTGACTCAGTCGCTACCACCACTGCACTCTGCGTTCACACTGCCCGTGTCCACTGACAACTCTGCTGCGATGTCATTGCTAATTGCTGCAAAAAAAAAAAAAAAATTACAAAAACCTCTCTGGAGCCTTTTTGCCGTCAGCCACTCATCCTCCTCCAGCGGTACCTTCGCCGCCAAGTGCCATTGGAACTCGCCTTCACCTCTTTGACTGCTTAACGCGTATATCCCTTTTTAAAACCACTTATTACCAATTGATAGCCCCATTTAAAGTGTTGATTTCACTTTAAAATCCATTTTCTCTAGAAAAAATTTTTTGGGGGGAATTTTTTATGTTGAAGTTATGTTGCCCCTTATCACCTCGATAATCCATGCTATTTGGGGGACTGTAGCATGTATGGGGGCTTTGTTATTAACGTTAAAAGAAAATCCGCCTCCGGGCGTGAATCCGCGCGTGATTACGCCATTCACGGGAAAAAATCCGCGTGGTTGCGTGGACGCGGACGACAATCCGCATGCGGCGGTGCCGAATGCGAATTTTTTTTTGCAACCACGCGGATTTCCGAATTCGTGGATGAGGCACATCCGAGCATCCCTGATGCCGCCTCTACCGTGGTCCTCCCAAATCTTGTATGTGCCCCCTTCAATGCCCGTGCATTAAAATATCTCAACTGTCCACTGCCATCTCAAGTCCACTTCCTCTTATTCCGCATTTGCATCCCACATGACTGCCAAGCATAGCATGTGGTATGTGTGTGACATCACATGCGTGCCAGTGCTAAATGCTGAATCCATGTGGGACCCAAATATGCAGAAAAAGAGTAGGTGCACTCATTGTAACTGCAGACAGATGACATATTTGGGCACATATAACATTTGGGGAGGACAGTCACCACATTGGCCGAGATTCCCAGCATGACTCGATACATTCAACTAATTTTGTGGAATCATCAATTGGGCAATCTTATTGCCACACCAATTTCATCCAATGATTTCATCCAATCTAATCGGCTGTTCAATCAGCTACAAAATCGACAGATGTATGGCCACCTTTATAATCTCATACCAAAGGATTTACCTGGACCTTACTCAGAACTCTTTGGAAGCCGGTAGCAATGATAAAATATAGATAACTCATTCCGTAATATTTTTTCCTTCACACTAGATGATAGTATTCTTTAAATTATCAAATACGCTGGCAAGTGTGCCAACTATCTTACTTAATTCATTTAAACAAGATTGTGAAGTCTCAGCCTCTTGGCTACTTGTCATGGGTCCAACACTGGCAGCTGCGGCAAACACAAACTTCAACTCCACAGCCTGCCCAGCACTTAGGTGTCTCGAATGGGTCCTATTCCTAGGGATGCTCCTTGGGCTGATTGTCCTCACTCCCCTGGCTCTCCCTCACCACTGAATGTTACACATTGCAAAAGGGAAGTATCTGCAAGTCCACCTCCTGGCTCTGCCTGGCTCTTCCTCCAATATGCCTAGCTGCATGTGACTCTGTGCTCTCACCAGCACTTCAACCCACATATAGCCTGGAACAGCAAGAGGCATAATAATACCATCAGTGGTCCTCGACAATGCTCCGGTCACTTCCAGTATCTTCTACATGTTCTTTTAGCTCCTAATCAGTTACCTGGTGGCACCATAACAACAAGACATACATAAACATGGACCAAAGATAAACAGCACTCTATATTTCATGTACATCATTGGCATGGAGAAAATGTTATGTGAGTATAACAAATGCTATACAAACAACTAAAATATGACAGAAATTTACAAGTCACTGTTTATAATGAAAGGGCATCGTTTTATTTTGTCTTTAGTTCTATTTTTGGATGACTGATCCAGACAAAACAAGTAATAGGTGAGAACTGAGAACATCAGTGAGTGAACATTTGTAAACTCACATCACCTGATTCAAACATTTTTTTTCAAAGCTATTGCCTATTCCATAATAATAATAATATCTCACTCTGATTTGCAGTGATCATTAGAAAATTGTCCAAATTGAAAGATTTGCTCAGTACTGATCAAAAAATTGTGAAATAAGTTGCAAAATTGAAATAATTAGTCTTTCATGTTCTCCAATTTTTGTAGGCTGTCATTTTATTTACTTTGCGTACAACTACACCACAATTGTAAATTAAATGTACATGTTTAATTACTACCATTATGACTACCACTGCCTATTTCTATATTAAGAAACATATTAATGCAACAATTTCTACTAGTCATGTAACTTAGTACATGTTCATAATGTACAAAGACTTGTCCCTTTTTAGCCTCCACATGTTACTGTGTCTGTCACTCTAGTTAATTGGCTATCATTTAACTTTTCTATAATTCATTAAACATATGTTTGATAGGTAATTAATGTAAATAATTTATTGCACAAATTAGTTGCATCTTCAATCATTCACCATAAATGAAGGTGTGAATGAATGCAGTTTATGCTGTCTTTCTTTTATTAGATCTGACTGTGAATTAGCCTTTGAACTTCTTAACAAGTATGTGTAATTTACATAAAAGCTTTAAACATGTATTTGATTTGTTTGTCTGTTAATGGAAGGCTTCACATATAGTATCAGCTAAACATATACACTGAGCGTTTTCTTTAACAATTAACTAGGGTTTGGGAAATATGAATAGTTTTAAAGTCACACTGAAGTGAATTTTCAAATTAAAAACAGATACTCACCTAAGGAGAGGGGAGGCTATGGGTCCTGTAGAGCATTCCGGTTCTCCTGCTGGTCTCTGCATTCCCCCACAAGCTCTCCCATTAGTAGTCCACGACCAATTGGTCATGGACTGCTCTCTTCTAGGTTGGGGAGACTTCGGCAGTCTTCCGAAGACAAGCCACTCCATACTGCGCATGTGCAAGCACTCTCTCTGGCCGGTACAGAGCCACCAGTCTTCGGGAGCCCGAGCGCTTACAAAGATTGCCAAAGTCTCCTGTGGTGAGAGATTCGAACAGAAGAGCCTGTGGGGGAATTAGGAGAGTGGCAGGAGAACGGCAAGGCTCTATAGGACCAAGAGCCTTCCCTCTTCTTAGATGAGTATCTGTTTTTTATTTTAATACTCACTTCAGACTCCCTTTAAGTTTGTTTTTTTACGGATTACCAACACACAGTTTATTTTTGAAAGTAACTAGATAAATTCAACAACTATGCAAAACAGATATATACATTTATAAGAATATGCACAAACTTGGGTATGAAACTTGGGCTTGAATAGACTGGTAAGCATACAACACTGCAGCAAAGTGAGGAAATTCAAACTGACAGTCTATAAAAACCATTGCATACTATGGAGTGTTTTAACAGGTTAAATGTTAGACTTGATAAAAATACCAAAATCAAATCCATTCAAATTGACTTCCCTCTAGACTGGTGTTCAGCCATATTATCAATGCATTATTGATTGGAAATGGGCTACTCCTTATATAATAAAATGAGTGGGAGCACAGGAGTTGGTGCAGTGTGATCAATTATTACACTAAATATATATTGAACATGTTATCAATTACTACACTAAATATGTACTGCACTGGCAATACGAAGCTTGTGCAGCGGTGGTGTAAATTATATCTGCTCTCTGCTGAAATCCAATCTAATATCAATTTGCACAAAGTGGCAAGCAAATTACCAATCTCGGGTATATATTAATCTTTTCCCTAGTCTAAAGACCAATTTGGTTACTCGGTTGGAAGAATAGGGTTTTCTTAGGTTTCTATGTCTAATCTTAAAGCAAAATGTCCATAGTTCTTGCTGTTTGAAATGCATTTGCTGTTCTTCAATTCCTTTCCTGTGCATGAAGAAAACCTTTATAAATAATATCAGGCCTACTCATTATCTTAGGGCGATGACTTCTGACCTGGAATTTGACAAACCAATAAGAGTATGTTTACTGTTAAATTAAGTTCCCTGACTACTACTGCTGCTATTACTACACATTCCACTGACTGGCTGTGTATGAAGAGAATAAGTCAGACTCTTTACTAAGTGTAACCCTAGTATATTTATAAGCTCTCTTGGTAGACAAGAAAGTATTTGGTATGTGACTAAGGTTAGGGTGCTGCTCTAATCTGAATGTCGGGAAAAGCCACAAGTAGTAAAATTACTGATATTCCACTAATGGCACTGGCTCATTTCTACAATATCAGTAATTTTTACAGTTCTTTGCTAACACCTAACATAAAAACCCTTCCACTACCAATGCCTAACCCTAACTAATCCCCCCCAACATACAGAAATATCTATCACTAAACCTAACCCTATTCTCACACTAACCTCTCCCACCCCCCACCACAAACGCCACCTTCCATAGCTAAATACACCCTCCTCTGCCTAATCTCACTATTTATTGGGTGCCTGCAGCACCCAAATTAGCGTACATCAAAAAAGGGCGTCGGGAAAAAGGGCGCGTGGTGTAAACGATAAGCAGTATTATCGTTTATAAAAATATTGTGTAGAATTTTGTTTACAAATAGTGTTTTACGAATTTATAAATCATTAAATAATGTGTATGAGATCGGCAATTCTTAAAACATTAATCTTTCCTGTTTCTAAACTGAAACTTATATTTACGTTTGTTAAAAACCCTCCCTGTACCTATCCCTAACCCCTAGACCCCTGGTGGTGCCTAAACCTAAAACCCCCCTGGTGGTGCCTAAACCTAAGACCCCCCTGTTGGTGCCTAAACCTAAGACCCCCCTGTTGGTGCCTAAACCTAAGACCCCCCTGGTGGTGCCTAAACCTAAGACCCCCCTGTTGGTGCCTAAACCTAAGACCCCCCTGTTGGTGCCTAAACCTAAGACCCCCCTGGTGGTGCCTAAACCTAAGACCCCCTATGGATAATAATGTTTTACAAACATTGATAAATAAAAAATGTAAATAAAAAAATGTAAATAATTGTTTTGGGTGGATAATAATGTTTTAGAAATAGTGATTTAGTATCTTTATAAACGTTATTCGTCACGGGCTCATTTTGCAAAGTTAAATCATCACAAGCACAGTTATAAAACCTTAAAAATCTCCGGGCGCCGTTTGTAAAACTTTAATAATCTCCGGCGCCTTTTTTTCCCTGTTCGGTGCCCATTAAACGATATTTATAATGGGAGTGAATGGGGCGCCCTTTTTGTCCACTTGTCTCATGCGCCCAAATCTCCTGCTTCCCCCAAATTACCCCTGGGTGCCACTATAGCCACAGTTAACATTGCAGTCTATGTGGTGCCCATTTGACCAAAATGTGCTGGTACGTAGACTACCTGCATGGACTAAGGTAGAGGCGGGTATTTGCACTTGTGTGAGTATAGAGCCACTGAAAAGCCCGATAGGTAGAGATGTCGTGAACCTCCGATTTTCGGTTCGCGAACCGGGTTCGCGAACTTCCGCAGAAGGTTCGGTTCGCGGAAAAATTCGCGAACCGCAATAGACTTCAATGGGGAGGCGAACTTTGAAAAATAGAAAAAATTATGCTGGCCACAAAAGTGATGGAAAAGATGTTTCAAGGGGTCTAACACCTGGAGGGGGGCACGGCGGAGTGGGATACATGCCAAAAGTCCCGGTGAAAAATCTGGATGTGACGCAAAGCAGCGTTTTAAGGGCAGATATCACATTGAATGCTAAATTGCAGGCCTAACGTGCTTTCAAACATCTTGCATGTGTATACATCAAACAGGGAGTGTAATTAGAGTACTGCTTCACACTGACACACCAAACTCACTGTGTAACGCACCGCAAACAGCTGTTTGTGTAGTGACGGCCATGCTGGACTACTGCGCAACATGGCGTGATTGCTCTTCCTCACTCAGTGATGTCAGGTAATGTGTGACTTCCTTCTCAACTTTCCATGGCATTGTTAAAAAGCTTACGTTTTGTTTTTAATTTACATTTTCTACTTGCTGTGTACTTGTTCAGTACCGCTACAATGAGAATCCTGTGGAGGCGGGCAAGTCTGCCATTGTGACCCCGGTAATGGCCGGGGAATGAGAGGTTTGAATCCGGTGTGGAGCCTGAGCAACGGCTACCACTACACATCCAAGGAGGGCAGCGGGCAGGCATGCACACCCGCCCGCCCCGAGGTAGTGACCAAAAATAACAATACAGGAGGAGGACTTTCGAGGCCCTGCTGTGTATTTGAAATGAATGTACTTTAAATCCTTTAACGAGAACCAGTTATGGCGGGCAAAGATGACACCACATTCCTTTCACGAGAATCATATGGAGGCGGGCAAGTCTGTCATTTGTGACCCCGGGTAATGGCCGGGGAATGAGGGATGGAATCCGGTGTGGAGCCTGAGATTGCGGCCCGAAGTGGGAGCCTGCTGAGACCCATGCTGTAGCTGCCCTGACCGTGCTTTGCAGACCAGGCATCTGTGGTCAGATGGACCCTTGAGCCAGCGGAAGACAAACCAAGTCGAAAGCATTTGCCAAGAATGTTTTACGGAGGGCAAGTTTTTTTGCCCTTTTTTTAAATTTTTTGAAAATGATAGATGGTTGTATTTTTAAATTGTTTGAAAGTTTAGATGGTTGTATTTTTAAATTGTTTGAAAGTTTAGATGGTTGTATTTTTAAATTGTTTGAAAGTTTAGATGGTTGTATTTTTAAATTGTTTGAAAGTTTAGATGGTTGTATTTTTAAATTGTTTAAAAGTGTATCCATTCTTCCTCCCCCCAGCCACGAACAATACCATGGGAACGTGGAGCAGCAGAAGCCCCCTGTGACGGCTGCCACGGTTGTTCTCCGCTGCTTGTCTTTTGAGGGGTGCTTCTTTTCCTCCGGTGTTCTTGCCATAGCTGTTTGTGCCTTCTCTCCAGGTGCCTTCGTAAAGCACTTGTCCCTACGTGACAGTTGGCCTTTCCACGGCTCAATTTTTGCTGGCAGAGAGTGAGACAACAGATGGCTTTGCTCCGATCTGAGACACACACGTGAAAAAATTTCCAAACCGCTGAGCCCCCCTGGGGTGATGGCGCTACGGTGGCATCAGCAGCAGCTGACGTTGAAGGGCATGTGTGCTCCCTGGCCATAGCTGGCAATACATGGCACCGGACACTGCCCCCAGCTGTTTATGAGGACGAGCTCCCTCTGCTTCTATCATGGAGTCGTCTCCTCCTACTCCTCTCTGACTCCTCCTCTGAACTGTCTCCCTGGTCATCTCCTCTACCGGGAACATATGTGGTATCCGTATAATCGTCATCATAATCCTCCTTGCCAGCTGCGCTTTCCTCAGACACCTCCTCAAGTGCACCAACTTTAGGTGGTCCACCATCATCCCCATCCACACACGTTACGTCCATACTATCGCCACCTAACTCAGACGTATGAGGTGGTGTACCTGCGCCTTCTTGTTGTTGTTGCAGTAGTGGCTGGGAATCAGTGATTTCACCACCACCACCAAATAACTCCTGCGAAGTGTCAAATGCAGCGGATGTGGTGCTTGTTGTAGCGCTGGTGGCTGCGGGAGATGAGGTGTTCTGTGTTAAATACTCAATCACCTCCTCACGATTTTGGGAAGTGATGGCACGTGCCTTCTTCTGAGCACTGTATTTTGGGGCAGGTCCACATGAAATCACAGCAACACCACCTCGCACAGCCACAGACCTGCCGGTGCCTGGTGGCCTTCCTCTGGGTCTGCCTCTACCTCTTCCTCTACCTGGTTTGTCCATTTTGCCCATCTCGGGGGTATGCTAGCTATATGCAGTGAGGTGGGTTCTCACTCAACACAACAAGTAGTTAGATGCAGTGAGGTGGCCAGGTGGGTTCACACTCAACACAACAGGTAGTTAGATGCAGTGAGCTGGGTTCACTCAACAGTAAAGGTACTTAAGATGCAGTGAGGTGGGTTCTCACTCAACACAACAGGTAGTTAGATGCGTGAGGTGGCCAGGTGGGTTCACACTCAACACAACAGGTAATTAGATGCAGTGAGCTGGGTTCACTCAACAGTAAAGGTACTTAAGATGCAGTGAGGTGGGTTCTCACTCAACACAACAGGTAGTTAGATGCATTGAGGTGGCCAGGTGGGTTCACACTCAACACAACAGGTAGTTAGATGCAGTGAGCTGGGTTCACTCAACAGTAAAGGTACTTAAGATGCAGTGAGGTGGGTTCTCACTCAACACAACAGGTAGTTAGATGCAGTGAGGTGGCCAGGTGGGTTCACACTCAACACAACAGGTAGTTAGATTCAGTGAGCTGGGTTCACTCAACAGTAAAGGTACTTAAGATGCAGTGAGGTGGGTTCTCACACAACACAACAGGTAGTTAGATGCAGTGAGGTGGCCAGGTGGGTTCACACTCAACACAACAGGTAGTTAGATGCAGTGAGCTGGGTTCACTCAACAGTAAAGGTACTTAAGATGCAGTGAGGTGGGTTCTCACTCAACACAACAGGTAGTTAGATGCAGTGAGGTGGCCAGGTGGGTTCACACTCAACACAACAGGTAGTTAGATGCAGTGAGCTGGGTTCACTCAACACAACGCTAGGTATATGCAGTGATGATGTGGGTTAAGTAAACACAACAGGTACTGGGTAGTTAGATGCAGTGAGCTGGGTTCACTGAACAGTATACAGTAAAGGTACTTAAGATGCAGTGAGGTGGGTTCTCACTCAACACAACAGGTAGTTAGACTTAGATGCAGTGAGCTGGGTTCACTCAACACAACGCTAGGTATATGCAGTGATGAGGTGGGTTAAGTAAACACAACAGGTACTGGGTAGTTAGATGCAGTGAGCTGGGTTCACTCAACACAAAGCTAGGTATATGCAGTGATGAGGTGGGTTAAGTAAACACAACAGGTACTGGGGTATATGCAGTACTGGGTAGTACAATGTGCAGCTCCCTGTCACACACACAGGCAGTCAGTCACTGAATGTGCTGGGCTGCTGGCAGTGGCACACACACTATCAATTAGCAAGGCTGTGCATGCAACAAAAGTGTCAGAAAAAAAAATGTACAGGTTGAGCTCTGAAAAGAGCTGTTGCTGGGTGCTTTAAAAGCAATATTATTCAGTCAGGAACAAGCAAAGCAGCCTAGAACCTAACTAATCTGTCCCTAAGAGAAAAAGTCTGCAGCAGCTGTCCCTTTCCTCTCTCTAGCAGGCACACGAGTGACTGTAATGGCCGCCGGAGGCTGCCTTATATAAGGGGGGGTGGGGCTCCAGGGCTTACTGTAGCCTGAATGGCTACAATGTGCCTGCTGACTGTGATGCAGAGGGTCAAAGTTGACCCTCATAGTGCATTATGGGGCGAATCGAACTTCCGGAAAAGTTCGCCTGGCGCAGGCGAACGCGAACCCCCAATGTTCGCCTGGAACCGTTCGCCGGCGAACCGTTCGGTACACCTCTACCGATAGGTTAGTCTTAAAATGTTCCAAGTAAACTCTGGTTCACAAAGAAATAATCAATTTTACAAGAGCATACCATATTGACAAAAGTTCCACTTTCTCCCATTAGTAATTGTATCTGGAAACTATGCAAGTTTTTTGTCCAGACTAATTCAAGTTAAATCATATACTTAATCAATATAACCAAGGAATATTACATTGGTGATTAGAGGATTACGGAGGCAACTTTAGCCTTTTTCAACCTACTAAACCAATTGCTTATTTGCTCTAACAATTTAAATGAATGGAAATATATAATTTATTACACAATTTCTGAATTAACTCAACTATAAATAAGTTTGCTCAACCATACATTTAATTGCACAAATTTTCACCTGCCCTCCTACTCAGTGATTTCCATTTGTACCTCCATAATAGCAAAATGAACAAACTGCAAGGATGCCCTTTTTAGTCATTAGTTAACTAGATAACAATTATTTTAAGCAAAAGTGAAATGTTCATTGTTCAACAATATCTATATGGAGTTGCAATCTTTAAACGTAATTCATTGTATTTAGTCAATGCAGCTTAACCCCACACAAGCACCTTATTGTATTTGACTACAGAAAAGAAAATTGAGTTAAATATTTGTCTAATGTATTTGCTTCTGTGTATTAATACAGATAAATATTTGTCTGGTGGGTTGTTAATTGAGCAATTAATTATTATCTTGCTTCCTGCTGTCTGAACAAGACCTGTGTATTACCAGGGAATATTTTTCAGGGGGTTTTGTATCATGGAGACATGTACTAGTAGTTATTAGTAACTAAGAATTATTATCTGTTTGCTGATTGTAGCCCAACAATTTCATTGAACCTTTCTTAAGCTTTACATTTACTTAAATAATTCCGAAGCTGTAATGCTGGATGCTAAATTTAATAGGACCTCCACAATTATTTAGACTAATGATATTAAAGTGCATATTCCAATTACTGAGTATCTTTTTTTCTTCTCCAACCTTGTGAACATAGGAAAAATAAAGAAATCAGTTCTGCAGATAAAGCTATAATGCTTTTCAGAAGATCCATCCCTTCACAGCTATTTTTAACCACTGACTGCGCTATTAAGCCTTTACTTAACATAATTTAACATTTAATTAAACCTTTTCTGCCCACTCATCCATCTTGATGTTCTCTGTAACTTCAAGATTGTATTACTGGTTGCTGCATTGCTCAGATATAGAATATATAGAATTTGGAATTTACGTATTTATCTTTTTTAATTTCTGGTGTGATTTTTTTTTTAAGGAATCATAAAATGACTCACATGACATAGAAATAAACTTCAATTGTAAAAAAAAAAATCTGTGCCATGCTTTATTTTTATAATTTAGCAGTACGAGCCGTATGAACGAACAGATAAATCTCACAACATCCAGTTAATGAAACATAGGGTTTTGGCAAAATTATTATTATGGTAGTGTTGTGGCCAATATATTTAGATAACAGTATGGTATACATGAGATGTGATTGCAGAAGTTTGTTATTAGTGTGATCAGTTAAGATTAGTGTGAGGTTAGGTTTAATGTGAGGGTTTGTGTCAGGTTAGGATTCAGTGACATAAGTACTAACCTTATTGTAAGAGTTAAGGATACTATTTTAAATACAACTTACCATTTATTAATTTTAGTGTTAGAGCCTGAGGAAGGGTTAAGAACATTGCTAGGTATAGTGGAATGGTTTAGATTAGTCAGTGACTTAGTTCTCATGAATAGTCTTCAGGGACACAACCCTTCCACTTAATTGAGTGTTGGATGGTACCTGTTTTTCTCCTGCTGTATAGTATTTTTGAAACCTCAGATTCTTTATTTCTTTTGACTCGAATGGTAGAAGGCCATTTTGGCATCCACCCTGGGAAAATTCTGGTACTGATTAGCACATGAAATACTGGGTGTATCTAAAGATGGCCAGGTAACTCCAGTTTGAACAGATCTTCTTTCAAATACAGAAAGGTCTGATGAATGTCAGTCTCGGTTTTGTGAAACACTTCAGTTTAAAATGTGCAGTGTACAGCTATACTAGAACCCCTACCTAGAGGTCCAGATTCTTCTTTTTGTTCTTATATGCAAAATCTTTGGTATTAGTATGTGCTCATCCCAGATTTAAATGAAGGTTACTGAGGATCTGTGTCTATCCTTTACATCTGGTAATGAAAATTCATTATACATGGGTGGTAATCATAACAGGCAAATAAATAGGTTTAATCAGTTGTATGGGCAGAGTTGTGTTAAGAAACTAAGCAGTAGGCAATGCCATGCCCAAATTACCACTAATAGCAGCTGATCAGGTCTATTAACATTGCTGCCAGTGGATAGGGTTAGGTAGTGGGGGTCTGTAGGGTTGGGCACCATTGGAGAGGGCCTTGGAGTTAGGCACTGGCAGGGGGTTTTAAGGTTAGGCATTATCGGGGGGGGGGGGTTAGTGATAGGCATCACGAGGAAGGTCCTAAAGTCAGGCATTGTTGGGGGTTTTAAAGTTAGGCACCATCAGGGGAGGTGTTATGGTAATGCAGTGCCAGGGAGTCCTTAAAAAGGTACAGTCGCAAAAATCTTAAAATGTAAAATACATACAGATAAGAAGTACATTTCTCCTAGAGTAAAATGAGCCATAAATTACTTTTCTCCTATGTTACAGTAAGTAGTAGAAATCTGACGGAAGCGACAGATTTTGTACTAGCCCATCTTCTCATAGGGGTGTTCTTAGGGCTTTCTTTATTTTTAAAAGCACTTAGTGAATGGCAGTTGCTCCGTCCAACTGCCATAATAGTGTGCAGCAAGCATGGACGCTGGCCAACATCTTTGTATTACTCATCTTCAGGGAAAGTCTTTATAAAGAATAAAGGCCATGCTGAGAATACCCTATAGAGAGATGGACTAACCCAAAATCTGTTGGTAATGTCAGATTTCTATTACCTACTGTCAGAGTTGGGACAAGGTCCTCCAGCACCCAAGGCTGAGACACCAAAGTGTGCCCTACCCACCCCTCCTACCCCAGCTGTCACACACTGATTGCTATTAGACTAAAAGGTGCCACAGGGCCCCCAACCCCCCAACACCTTAATCTCTAGTTATCTGGCTTGCAGTCACTGCCATGTATCCCTTTTCTTATTTCTCTCTGCTTCAAACACAATAGGGGAATGATAGGAAATGATAGCTGAGTGAGTTTTTCCCCCCCTCCTACACTGCACCCTGAGGCTGGAGCCTCTCTTGCCTCTGCCTCGGCCCGGCCCTGCCAACTGTAAGTGATAGCAACATAGGAGAGAAGTAATGTATGGCTCATTTTACTCTTGGAGAAATATACTTCTTATTTGTATTTTTTACATTTTAAGATTTTCAGGATGGTTCCTCTTTAAGGTTAGGAATCACCAGCGTGGGAGGTCCGTTAGGGTAAGGTTAGGTCATGTGAACATAATGGTAAAGATTACAACTACAGATATTGGAATTAACTAGTAGAATAATGGTAACTAGCCGACCCGCGGCATAGCATACGCCGCATAAGAGGGTAGAGGGCAGGAAGGGGGTATTGGGCACAGCGGCGGGGAGGGGGGTTGGACCCCCCTCAACTGGATCCCCCATGTGTGCTCTACCTCCAGCTTAAGCTCAGCAGGAACCACCCTTCTCACCTGGGTCCCCCATGTGCGCTCCCCCTCCTGCTTAATCACAGTAGCACCCGCCACTATTAGGAAGAGGCAGTGGGCGGGGATGACTCACCTCTTCCGTGTTCCTTCGTGCGTCCCACTGTCGTCACTTCCTGCAATGCCGCGCACTGTATTGGTGTAATTTGCCTTTTTAAAACAGAAGGAAATCTGCAATAATTTAGCTATAAGTGAACATTTGTGGTTACCCACAATGCACTTCTACTAAATATGCAAATTACCCCTTTTCCCACTTGGCAAGCCAAGCAAGCTTCCAGAGCTGCTGGTGTATAGCAAGCATATACCTTTAAATTTTACACAGTCACATCAAACCCACATGTAGACAGCCTGTTTCAGACTTTTGGTCCTCATCAGTACATGGCAAGGATTGATATGGCTGTATGAGATAGGGCTTGGACCAGTACAACAGAGTAACCAGGCAGCTCAGGGTGACCCAAACCACTCGGAATGTATAGGGGGATAAAAGGGACCAAAAAGACCTCATACTAAAAAAAAGCAAAGCTTGGTGTAATTTGCTTTCCTAAAACAGAAGGAAATATGCAATAATTCAGCTATTAGTGAACATTTGTGGTTACCCACAATGCACTGCGACTAAATATGCAAATAATTCCTTTTCACCTTTAGTAAGCCAAGCAAGCACCCAGAACCACTGGTGTATAGCAAGCCTATAGCTTTAAATTTTACACAGCCATATCAAACCCACATGTGACAGCCTGTTTCAGAATTTTGGTCCTCATCTGTACTTGGCTGTATGAGATAGGGCTGTATGAGATAGGGCTTGGACCAGTACAACAGAGTAACCAAGCAGCTCAGGGTGCCCCAAACCGCTCGGAATGTATAGGGGGATAAATGGGACCCAAAATACCTCCTACTAAAAAAAGCAAAGCTTGGTGTAATTTGCCTTCCTAAAACAGAAGGAAATCTGCAAACAATTCAGCTATAAGTGAACATTTGTGGTTACCCACAATGCACTGCTACTAAATATGCAAATTACCCCTTTTCCCCCTTGGTAAGCCAAGCAAGCATCCAGAACCACTGGTGTATACCAAGCATATAGCTTTAAATTTTACACAGCCGTATCAAACCCACATGTGTCAGCCTGTTTCAGACTTTTGGTCCTCATCAGTACATGGCAAGGATTAATATGGCTGTATGAGATAGGGCTTGGACCAGTACAACAGAGTAACCAGGCAGCTCAGGGTGACCCAAACCACTCTGAATGTATAGGGGGATAAAAGGGACCAAAAAGACCTCATACTAAAAAAAGCAAAGCTTGTTGTAATTTGCCTTCCTAAAACAGAAGGAAATATGCAATAATTCCGCTATTAGTGAACATTTGTGGTTACCCACAATGCACTGCTACTAAATATGCAAATAATTCCTTTTCACCATTAGTAAGCCAAGCAAGCATCCAGAACCACTGGTGTATAGCAAGCCTATAGCTTTAAATTTCACACAGCCATATTAAACCCACATGTGACAGCCTGTTTCAGACTTTTGGTCCTCATCTGTACATGGCAAGGATTGATCTGGCTGTATGAGATAGGGCTTGGACCAGTACAACAGAGTAACCAAGCAGCTCAGGGTGACCCAAACCACTCTGAGTGTATAGGGGGATAAAAGGGACCAAAAAGACCCCCTACTAAAAAAAGCAAAGCTTGGTATAATTTGCCTTCCTAAAACAGAAGGAAATATACAATAATTCAGCTATAAGTGAACATTTGTGATTACCCACAATGCACCACTACTAAATATGCAAATTATTCCTTTTCACCCTTGGCAAGTCAAGCAAGCCTATAGCTTTAATTTTTACACAGTCATATCAAACCCACATGTAACAGTCTATGTAAGACTTTTGGTCCTCATCAGTACATAGCAGGAATTGATATGGCTGTATGAGATAGGGCTTGGACCAGTACAACAGAGTAACCAAGCAGCTCAGGGTGACCCAAACTACTAAGCATGTATAGGAGGATAAGAGACCAAAAAGCCCTCCTACTAAGAAAAGCAAAGCTTTTTGTAATTTTCCTTCTTAAAACAGAAGCAAATCTGCAATAATTCAGCTATAAGTGAACATTTGTGGTTATCCACAATGCACTACTACTGAATATGCAAATTATCCCTCTTTGCCCTTGGTTTGATATGACACTACTTCTTCTCCTTGCTTGGTCCAGCCCCTTCTTCTTGCTTGGACCGGCCCTGGGGGCAGGGCGCTACTTCTTCTTCTTGCTTGAAGGTTGAGGCACTTACTCTATTATATATATAGATTGTAGTGATATTCTACTAGCGGCTATCTCAAGTGCTCTTTTTACCACAGAGCCCCATTGACATGTATGTAAAAATGTACCATAAGCATCCACATTGAAAATAAGTTATACGATTAATATTCACAATGGAATAAAACAAATAACAACTAACCATGGCAGAAAATGTTGACTTCCAAAACAAAAAGATGTGTGGGAAATCCCTGTGGCAGTAGCACAGTGTGCAGCATGATGATGGGTTCACACAGGGTCAGATTTCTGGAAAGACAACACAGACCCAGGCCAGTGGCGTAACTACTGCACCTGCAGGGGGGCCTGGAAGCTCTTAGGGGTCCCGATGATACACAGCATGGGCCACTTACTACAGGGTGTGGGAAGGTCCATGCTGTTAAAATAAGCAAAACAAGTTTAGTCGGCTGGGAATGTACAGGCAAAGCAGTCTGTGCTCTACTGCTGCCACTGCCAGCCAAAGGGACCTCAGCAGGCTGGTAAGGTGGAGGCTGGGAAGTAGGCGGAGCTATGCGAGATGGAAAAGCTCCAGTAATGAGAGACTTGAAGCCTGTCTGTGTGTGGTGTCCTGCCCCCTCCCTCTCCCCATGTGTAGCTCTCCTTAATTTGCTTATCATGGCAGATTTGAGCTGTGACTGGCTGACCAGGACTCCCTCACCCCCCTCCTCACACAGCAGGTAGCTTTCTTGGACTGTGCTAACACAGGGGGTGAGTTTCTCCTGCCTTTCTACTTCTGGCTGCTCTCCTTGTAATAGGTGGGAAGGGGTACTTAACCCTTTCTGCAACTTAGCTGTGTTGCTTACAAAGGCTCTGGAATTACTTCCACAAGTGTATTATGCAGGTCAGTGAGTTATGCACTATTCTTGTAACATCTATACATTTTCTCCTTTTCTGTGTGTATGTGCGTATGTAAATACACAAACACTTTAGATGTTAAATTGTGCCTCAGTGTTTGATCTGCATAATACACTTGTGGAAAAGTAATGCCAGGGCTTTTGCAAGCAACAAAGCTGAGTTGCTGAAAGGGTTTAGTACCCCCGTTACTTAACCCTCCTGGCGGTCTAATTAATTTCGCCAGGAGGGAGCGCAGCATTTTTTTTTTTTTTTATCATGTAGCGAGCCCAGGGTCTTCGCCTTCGGCGATGTTCGATCAAGAAATCCCGTTCAAAGAACGGGGTTTCCTGGAGGGCTTCCCCCGTCGCGGGATGACGTCACCGATGTCAGCGACGTCGTGATGTCATTGGGAGTCCCGATCCACCCCTCAGCGCTGCCTGGCACTGATTGGCCAGGCAGCGCACGGGGTCTGGGGGAGGGGGCGGCGCGTCGCGATGGATAGTGGCGATCGAGCGGGGGTCGGCGGCTAACGGTGTGCTGACGCAGCTAGCAAAGTGCTAGCTGTGTGCAGCAAAAAAAAATTGAGCAAATCGGCCCAGCAGGGCCTGAGAAAACCTCCTGCGTGGCATACCCCGAACTACGTTCAGGGTTACCGCCAGGGAGGTTGAGGTGCCCATACATCTGAAGGCGGATCGACCTAGAGACAGATCTCTCTCTGAATAGAGAGAGATCTATCAGCTGCCCATGCTTCAGGCTGTTTCCCGATCGATTTAAGTATGAAAGCTCACAGGAATTAGCCTTGTGACTCCACCTCATGGCCCCTGCGCTGTCTCCCTTAATGTAAAATGTCATCGTCCCCCCCCCGTGCTCTATACTTTACCTGTCCGTCACTGGCTCCATCCTCGTACACACCCCACGTGTTTGCTGACGTTTACACGTGGGGCGTGTATGAGGACGGAGGGAGCTGGATTGGTGGAGGGGGGCCCATTCAAAGTTTTACAGAGGAGCCCAGTGATTTCTAGTTACGCCCCTTGCCCAGGCCTATGGAAGTTGCTGCCTGAAGAGGCAGTTGAACATGGAAAAGGGCTTGCTGCATATGGAAGGGGAGGCTGCAGTGGGGAGCAACACATGTAAGACGGAAGCTGCTGTACATTAAAGAGAGGGGCGGCTATAAATGGATGTTACACAAGGAAGAAGAGGTTAACATGGAATAGGAGGAGAGGAGAGAGTTGTGCAACCCAAGAAGTGGTTGCTGTATAGGCTTTAGGCAAGGGGAGGTGCACATGGAAGGGGTGCTCTGAGAATTTTGGCCTAGGGGACCAACAGTCAACAGATCTGGTCCAGAAATCTGGCCCATATCTTTTTATACTTAAATTGAGGTACAGAATATCACATTTCAGCACTATTTTGTACCCTCTTTTTTCAGGAAACCACAGCAAATCTTGGGTAAGGTTCTTGTTTTTTATATTACAGATTATATCAACACACCAGAGGTAAATCTATTAGAATTAAGTATTTTATTGGTAGAATATGGTCATCAAGATTATGTTGAAGGGTCTTACTACAATTTCAGTTGGCATTTGCCTGCCTGTGTTGGATAAACAAAGCAAGGTTTCATTTTTGGTCTGTGGTCTTTTAAAACCCTCACTTTAGTCTGTGTTCATTGTGATTGTTGTTTATATCTCTCATGTACCATCTCAAGAGGGATTAGTTCATAGAAATTATAATGTGGCATCTAAATTGTATTTATCATGTTAGCACTTTAGGGGCTTGATTCACAAAAGGGTGCTAACTTAGCACGCCTAAAAGCCCATTAGCACGGCTAAAGCCCTTTAGACGTGCAAAGTTTTGCATGCTAAGTTAGTGCGCGCAAAGTTCAGCGATGCGCGATGCGTGCGAAATGTTGCACCGTGTGCGATCAAAACGTTGCACCTGGTGCACGTAAACCGTTGCACCTGCACCTGTAAACATTATAAATCATTCATCATTCATCATTTAATTCTGCTATTGCTACTTTCTTCTTTTTTGCTTTCTTTCTAAATGTTGCAAGTGGAATTAAATCTAGGAGAGGTGTGGCACAGATTTCTTCAAAGTCATGCTTACAGCAAGTATCCAGCGTCTCTATCAAAGGAGACCAGGGTTCGAATCTCGGCTCTGGCTGTTCAGCAAGCCAGCACCTATTCATTAGGAGACCTTGGGCAAGTCTCCCTAATACTGCTACTGCCTATAGAGCACGTCCTGCTGGCTGGCACTTTGAGTCTGCATTATAACACATGTAACGTTTTTCATGCGCAAATGCGAATGTTCACACTCAATTGTGAATTTTTGTGTGGTAACGTGAATTTCCGCATTCATAAACGCTACGTTTGCGCGCGGAAACCGTTATGCGTGTTATAATGCGAGCAAAACACTAGTGTGGCCATGCTATGAGTTAGCATGGTTTACTGAATCAACCCTCATGTTTTGTGTAAGGCTGTGGAGTTACAGCTGCTGAACTACTGCAGTTCTCTGTCAGACAGTTGTGTCTGCCTTGTTCATGTTGATCATGGCCTGTCTGCATACCTGATCTGTTCCCGACCTCTGCTTTGTCTGACTACCTGCTCTACTGCATGCATGAAAAAAGGTACCTTTAAAAAAAGGCGCAGGGGATTGCCGCAATATCCTACTACTGGATTTTGATAGTAAAATATTGGTAATATTTACCAATGTTTTACTATGGCTAAGCCTAATCCTACTCTCACACAGAACCCTTCCCTAACTCTAACTCTAAGACCCCCATATTCCGGCAGTGCCTAACCCTACTTGGTGGCACCTAACCCTAACTCTAAAACCCCCCTGGTGGTGCCTAACCCTAAGACCCCCCATATTCCAGTAGTGCCTAAACCTATCCCTACTTGGTGGCACCTAACCCTAACTCCCCCTCCTAAAGCTAACCCCCCTCTTCTGCAAAGCCGCAATATGCGGGTATGAAGGTAGATTTCGACGCCCGGAGGCACTTGATTAGCGGCAAGAGGGCGCCTGCTATGCAATGCCGCAATTTTGTTATCCACAAGCCTGTCCGACGAAATTGCCCCCTCTTGCTGCTATTTGGGCTCCTCCGGGTGCCTTAAATTGACCTTCATAGCTGCATATCACAGCGATTCTAAAAACCGCAATTTGCAGCAAAGAAGGTCAAATTTGTTGCCCACTAGCGGCCACCACCATGCCCCAAAATTTCCCTTTCATGACGCAAAATGTGGCTTTTATTATAGACACTAATGGCAGCACCATTTTTTTACGAAAGGGCTCCTGCGCCCCTTTTTCCTGCATCTACCTGCTGTGCTGCACATGTACAGTATGCTTGTCTTAGAATCCAGTTTGCTGCCAAACCTTTGCCTGAATGAGATCCCGCTTTATTGCAGAACCTCTGACTGGACTACCACCTTGGCTACCAACTCTGCATCCAGCTGTCTTCATCACTTCAGTCTAGTTAGCTACGGGTATCGGACAAGTTTTGTGGCAGGCTCCCTGAAATTGCCTGTCTTCTTAGAGCTATTTCTTAGTTTACAATATTTTTGCTTTATTTTGTTATCAATACCAAATCTGGGACTTACGGTACATGGAATTGAATCAAGGCAGTTTCCAAGCATAAGCGAGTGGCTGGGGTGCAATACTGTGACATTTAATTCAGTGATTAAAAAGTGGTCAACACAATATACAATTTTTTATTTATTTATTTATTTCTAATAACAAAAAAGTAGGTTTATTCACTTATTAGCAGCGATGAGCGAAAATGCTGATATACAATTCACATTTTTCATGACTTTTGTGAAAATAATGGTAAATTCCAGTTTAAAGCGAAACACCATCGAAACTCATTTTGTAATAAGTTTGTGATTTTTTTCGTGAATTTTCACACTAAAAATAAACCGTTTTTCATGTTTTCAATGTAAAAGTAATGAAATGACATTTTCAATGTGAAAATTTGCAAGCAACATTGCTTATTAGCATTACGGCCTTACTTACATTTACCTCTGTGTTTATTTGCTTAGTAGAAACCACAGAGCATTTTAAAGACTTACATATAAGGTCTATATATCTTAGTGGAGTTAGTGTCAAGGTACCCTTGTCATATCTGTTTTGGGAATTCTGTAATTTGATGTCACAAATAAAACAGCATATCGTTGGTTGTTGACTATAATGCCACCCCCTGGAGTTCCATTTCACAGCTTGGGCAAAGGAACACATATCACTTTCAACCATTATCTGTGACATTTATGACAAAGGAAAAGGTTACACTGATAGATTATTTCTGCACCAGATTATCTAAAGGCATCAAAGCTATTTTCTTGACGATCAGACTGAGAAATGTTACTTTTTCATCCTCTGTAAAAGCATTTTTCACATAAATACATATGCTGAAGTTATGTGTATTTGCAGAAGCATAAAACAAGATCTAAATTGAATAGACAATTGAAGTTTAACTGACCATAAGCGTGTTCATGAAAAAAAAAAAAAAAAGAGCAAGAGGAGACCACTGGAGGAAAATGACACATAAGAAAATATGCTGGAAATCCATCTGAAAGCCATGTCTCCTAAAAGAATGGTTCAAAAGAGCCATGGATACGTTTTTTATATTGTACATTATTCAGTGCTTTGGTTTAAAGCTTTACTGTAGGTATTATTGCACTAAAATGATGGCAGTACAAGTGACACTGCGCACCATGGCAGGATTAATAAAGTTTATGGTCCTAATTTGATCTATGAGTTTGCCTGTGGCTTCAGAAACTTTTTCCAGCATTATTATTATTTTACATCAGTATAGCAATGACATCTTCTGCAGAGCTTTAAAGAGTACCATGTCAAGTCACTAAACAAAAACATCCCTCAGAGCAGGCGCACATTATTAAATCCTGCCATAATTATAGTCTAATCTGCCTATCATAGGCCAAGGTACAGTCTAGACATGCAAAAAGAAAACAGTTCATTCTTCAAACAAAAGCTTCCTTTTAATCTCTTGAAAGGGGGATCATGCAAAACCTGTGCCAAAGCCAAATACTTTCAAAACCCTTTCAAATTTATGACAGGGTAACTGGTACTAACTGCCCTTGGCAATGCTATGGGCTTGATTCACAAAAGGGTGATAACTCAGTTATCACGCCTAAAAGCTTTGCACGTGCAAACTAGGGTGCTAAGTAGTTTGCACTCTAGTTTGCACGTGCAAAGCTTTTAGATGTGATAGCTGAGTTTTTAGGCGTGATAACTAAGTTATCACACTTTTCTGAACCAAGCCCTAAGTGTTGCTCTGACCCTTCCTTTAACAAAATAAATTAAATAATCTGTTATAGGCTATAAATCAGCAGTCACCAGAAGGAAGAAGAGTATGAAAAACAGACAACCATTTATCCATTCTTTGAAACCAACCAAACCAAACTAATCAAAGTTAAAAGCAAGCCATGGCTATTATTATCACTGATATAGGATTTCAGCTTCTCAACAGTCAGGACCTCTTTCTGTTAGAGATGGGCCGAAGCTCCGATTTTCGGTTCGCAAACCGGGTTCGTGAACTTCCGCAAAAAGTTGGGTTCGTGCGAACTCCCGCGAACCGCAATGGACTTCAATGAGGAGGCACACTTGGAAAACTAGAAAAATGTATGCTGGCCAGAAAAGTGATGGAAAAGATGTTTCAAGGAGTCTAACATCTGAGTTTTTGCATGGATGAGTGGGATAGATGCCAAAAGTCCCGGGGAAAAATCTGGATTTGACACAAAGCAGCGCTTTAAGGGCAGAAATCACATTGAATGCTAAATTGCAGGCCTAAAGTGCTTTAAAACATCTTGCACGTTTATACATCAATCAGGGAGTGTAATTAGAGTACTGCTTAACACTGACACACCAAACTAACTGTGTAACGCACCGCAAACAGCTGTTCGTGTTGTGACGGCGGTGCTGGACTGTTGCGCACCATCGCGAGAGTGCAGGTGATAGCGGTTTTACAAGCCCATATGGTCGCCAGGCTGAGGTGATTGTACAGCTGATCGAATTTGGTCTGTCCACAATGAAGCTACAACCTTATTGTCTTGGTTGTGCGACCCCCCCCCCCCCCCCCCCCCCGAGACACTCATATAGCCGGCGGTCATTGCTTCTTTGTGATACGCAAGCCCCTTTACCGCGGCAAGGTAAAGATCACGAAGGGAAATTGGCACATGTACATGCCTTTTGTGTTGTTGTTGCAGCCGCAGTGCAGCCAGAAAAATTAGGCAAGCATGTACATGCACCAGAAAAATTAGTATAGCAGCCGCTGCTAGCAGCGGCCATAAAAATTCAGGAATCCGTCTGGAGTCCTGGACCCTGTTGGTGGTGGTGGAGAAGGCAGTCAAGCGGCCTGCGGGCAGAGATGTTGTGTGGGGAGCGACTTAGTCTTGGGGCAGGCAGTCACATGGTGTGCAGGCAGAGATGCTGTGTGTGGGGACAGACTTAGTCTTCGGGCAGGCCTGACCGTGCTTTGCAGTCCACGTGGTCAGATGGTCCCTTGACCCAACGCTGTGTGCCAGAGATGACACCACTTGCCTTTCAACATCACGGTACAGTTTGGGTATCGCCTTTTTTTAGAAATAATTGCGTATCTTCCACTGCGGTGTGTGGATTTGCTTTTGTGTGCTGCTTTCCCTTAGGTGGTCATCCCATTACAGTTTGTGCTTTGTAATCATGTGGCTTCGTAAGGTAGTTGTCCCTACGCAGGTCTTGGTCTTTCCACGGCTCAGTTTTTGGTGGCAGAGAGTACAGATGGCATTGCTCTCATCTGAGGCAGACACACAAAACAATTTCCACACTGCTGAGCCCTGAGGTGATGACACTTTGGTGGTGGCGACCGACTGAGTGTTATGTGGGGTGCCAGAATCAGAGCATTAGGAGGAAGATATGTCACGCTTCCAAGTGGAAGCTGAGAAACATGAGGTGTTCTATGTTAAATAGTCAACTACGTCCTGACAATATTGGGGGTTGATGGCACGTGCCTTTTTCTGAACACTGTACTTTGGTCGCGGGCTGCACGAAATCACTACAGCGCAACCTCGAACAGACCTGCCAGGTGGCCTGCCTCGGCCTTTGTTTTGTCCATATTGGGGGGGATGAAGTGAAAGGTATGCACTGACTTGACTAATACAATGTGCAGTCAGTCTGTGCAGTCAGTCACAGAGGTGCAGTTAACAGGTATGCAAGGAGGTAGAAGGTATATGCAGTACTGGGTATTACAATGTGTACCTGTCACACACAGGTAGTCACTGAATGTGCTGGGCCTGGCAGTGGCACACACACAGTATGGATTTTCAAGCCTGTCTATGCAACACAAGTGTCAGTGTGACACACAGAAAAAAAAAATAGATCACAAGAACAAGATTAGCTCTCAAAAGAGCTGTTGTGGGGTGCTATTTTAGCAATAAGAATCAGCAAGGAGCAAGCTAACAAGCCTACATGAGCCTAACTAATCTTTCCCTATGAGAGAGTCTGCACTGCAGCAGCTGTCCCTTCTCTATTTACTGCAGGCACACGAGTGAGTATAATAGCTGGCTGGGCCTGCCTTTTATAAGGGGGGAGTGGCTCCAGGAGGGAGTGTAGCCTGATTGGCTACAATGTGACTGCTGATTGTGATGTAGAGGGTCAAAGTTGACCCTAATGGTGCACTATGGGGGTGAACCGAACTTCTGGAAAAGTTCCTGGTTCGCCGCGATCGCGAACTATGGAAGTTCGCCGGGAACCGTTCGCCGTCGAACCGTTCGGGTCATCTCTGCTTTCTGGTATTTTTCATTTCTTCATTCTCCAAAAGTTTTCAGTTTTCAATCCCAAGAAGGCAGGTTGGAATAGAGTGAGATTGGGCATAGGCTAAAAGATTGACAGGGTGGACTGAGGGTTTCTCAAGTCCACCCTGTCACAGGTGGGCTTATAATGGCATTATATACTGAGCCTTCTGCCCGGACTAGGAAAAATCGTGCTCTCTGAGACCTTTCAGATCAGGAATGACACCCGACAAGTTTGCCCCCTGTCTCCTTTAACCACTTGAGGACCCACCCTTTACCCCCCTTAAGGAGCAGCGCTGTTTGTTGTGATCTGTGCTGGGTGGGCTCTGCAGCCCCCAGCACAGATCAGGGTGCACGCAGAGCGATCAGATCGCCCCCCTTTTTTCCCCCCTATGGGGATGATGTGCAGGGGGGGTCTGATCGCTCCTGCCTGCAGGCATGTTGCGGGGGGGCACCTCAAAACCCCCCTCCGCGGCGACATTCTCCCCCTCCCTCTCCTACCTTTCCCCCCCGGTGATCCGGGCTGCACAGGACGCTATCCGTCCTGTGCAGCCAGTGACAGGACGTCCCCTGTCACATGGCGGCGATCCCCGGCCGCCGAATGGCCGGGGATCGCCGATCTGCCTTACGCCGCTGCTGCGCAGCAGCGCCGTACAATGTAAACAAAGCGGATTATTTCCGCTTGTGTTTACATTTAGCCTGCGAGCCGCCATCAGCGGCCCGCAGGCTATTCACGGAGCCCCCCACCGTGAATTGACAGGAAGCGGCTGCTTCCTGATTAATCAGCCTGCAGCTGGCGACGCAGTACTGCGTCGCTGGTACTGCAGCTGCCACTTTGCTGACGCACGGTATAAGCGTGCGGTCGGCAAGTGGTTAATTTATGTCCTGGCTTTGGAAAACTTAGCTATTGTATTGTGACATAATGAATCTAGTCATGGTGTGTATGTTAGAGATAACCAGTAAGGTAGAGCTTCATGTGGATGACATTTTAATTCATGTCATTCAGCCCATCAATTCTCTCCCACATATAGTAGAATCATTTGAGTTATATGGCAGGATGAGTAACTTCAAGGTCAATCTATCTTAAGGTGCCCATTAATGGTAAATTTTTTTCCTTCAGATTCGATCTTTCTTTTTATGATCAAATTGTATAGAAAACTGCACCATTTGTGGTACAAATCATTGTGATACAATCCATTGGTTGATCAGAAAAGAAAAAATTATTGATCCAAAAGTTATATTTTATGATCAAATAGGAATGTAAAACCTTCTTAAAGGGACTCCGAGCAGTGCAGAAACTATGGAAAGATGCATATCATTTTAAAGCTCTCTTTTTCCCCTTTCCAATGATATATAAACCACCGCCCTACGTCTTTCAGTTTTCGCTATTTTCGCGATCGAAATTGCAGCAGTCGTGACTTCGAGCGTGAAAATAGAGAAAACTAAAATGCGTAGGGTGACGATTTAGGTGTCGTCAGAAAGAGGAGAAAGAGAGCTTTAAAATGATATCCATCTTTCCATAATTATATTGTATTACAAAGGGCGACTTTTTCCTGCTGAATGGAGCTGCTGACTTTAGGAAAAAGTCGCCCTGTGTAATACAATATAATTATGGAAAGATGGATATCATTTTAAAGCTCTCTTTCTCCTCTTTCTGACGACACATAAATCGTCGCCCTACGCCTTTTAGTTTTCTCTATTTTCGTGATCGAATTCGCGGCCGTGGCAATTTAGAACGCGAAAATAGCGCAAACTAAAAGGCGTAGGGTGGTGGTTTATATATCATTGGAAAGAGGAGAAAGAGAGCTTTAAAATGATATGCATCTTTCCATAGTTTCTGCACTGCTCGGAGACCCTTTAAATTGTTCCGTTAATGCGAACAATCAATAATTGCCTTTTGATAAGTTACAATTGTCCAACTTGCATCGAAGGATCGCATCTGATGAAAAAATTGTACCGTTACTAGGCACCAAAGCTCTCAATTAGGGATGGTTGAAAATGCAGTTTTTCAACTCTGATTACCAAAAAATACCGATTACAGAGTCCGTGAATTTAAGAGGAAATCCAAATTTCCATTAACAATTTCCGCAGGAAGGTTTTTTTCTTGTTTTGTTTTTACTTTTTTTAATATAGTCACGTGATTAAAAAAAGTTGTTTTTACAGAATGTGCTCATTTTTGTGGATGTCTGCTATTATGCTGACATCCTTAATACACTACCAAATTCTCTGATTGGCCAAATACTTCCAAGTCAGAAGCATCGGACCAATCACAGGCTGCAGAATGTTTCAGTGGAATCAGAGAATGTGGAGGTTTACCTTGGAAATAGGAATACCGTCTAAATTTTAGACCAATCACAAGACTCTGTAAACTCAGTAGCATCTGAGTCTTGTGATTGGTTTAATATTTTTCATGGTAAACCTCCACATTCTCTGATTGGTCTAACACTACTGAGCAATTCTGGGTCCTGTGAATGGCCTATATTTTCAGGTGGTTAACCACAGAAATCAGAATACCATGGAAATTTTAGACCAATTGCAAGACTCAGATACAACTTAGTTTTACTAAATCTTGTGATTGGTCTAAAATTTCCGCAGTATTTTGATTTCCATGGAAAAATTCTGCAACCTGTGATTGGTTTAAAGGGACTCCGAGCAGTGCAGAAACTATGGAAAGATGCATCTCATTTTAAAGCTCTCTTTCTCCTCTTTCCAATGATATATAAACCACCACCCTACGTCTTTTAGTTTTCGCTATTTTCGCGATTGAAATTGCCGCGGCCGCAATTTCGATTGCGAAAATAGAGAAAACTAAAAGGTGTAGGGCAACGATTTAGTGTGTCGTCAGAAAGAGGAGAAAGAGAGCTTTAAAATGATATCCATCAAGCCATAGTTATATTGTATTACACAGGGCGACACTTTCCCCAGTGTCAGCAGCTCCATTCTGCTGAATGCAGGTGCTGACTTTGACAAAAAGTCGCCCTGTGTAATACAATATAACTATGGAAAGATGGATATCATTTTAAAGCTCTCTTTCTCCTCTTTCTGACGACACCTACATCGTCGCCCTACGCCTTTTAGTTTTCTCTATTTTCGCGTTCGAAATCACGGCCGCGGCAATTTCAATCACGAAAATAGCGAAAACTAAAAGGCGTAGGGTGGCGGTTTATATATCATTGGAAAGAGGAGAAAGAGAGCTTTAAAATGATATGCATCTTTCCATAGTTTCTGCACTGCTCGGAGTCCCTTTAATGCTTCCAAGCTCTGTGATTGGGCTAACATTTTTAAGTTGCAGTAATGCAGTATTTCCGCACAATATCAATTTCCAAGACCAATTTCCGATTACTGCTACGGTGAGCCCATTCCCGAATGGAAACTGGTATTCCTTGGAAACTTTCTGGCCGTCCATATTCTCAATGTCTCTCTTCCCAGTAATATTTGGTCCATAGATTCCTCCTTTGGTTTTAAATATCAATCCTTGGCCATAACTTACCTAGGTGTTCAGATCCCTTCAGATCTTAGTAGACTATACCAGTGTAACCCTTTAAAAAGAGTGTAATGTGAGCAGGAGTGTAATTTACATTGATTCTGTAATTAACCCCCTTGGCGGTATGAAAAATACTGCCAGGGGGCAGCGCAGCAGTTTTTTTTTTTTTTTTTAAACCATGTAGCGAGCCCAGGGCTCGCTACATGATAGCCGCTGCTCAGCGGCATCCCCCCATCCCCGCCGATCGCCTCCGGCGATAGGCGATCAGGAAATCCCGTTCAAAGAACGGGATTTCCTGGAGGGCTTTCCCCGTCGCCATGGCGACGGGGCGGGATGACGTCACCGACGTCAGCGGCGTCGGGACGTCATTGGGAGACCCGATCCACCCCTTGGCGCTGCCTGGCACTGATTGGCCAGGCAGCGCAGGGGTCTGGGGGGGGGCCGCGCACCGCACCGGATAGCGGCGATCGGGCGCGCGGCGGCGGCGATTGGGGTGCTGGCGCAGCAGGGCCCAGCAGGGCCTGAGCGGCACCCTCCGGCGGCGGCGTGTGTGACACGGGGTTACCGCTAAGGAGGTTAAAATGTGTAAGGTAAACTTAGCATGTTAGGCTAAAATTCGCTTTTAAAATTAGCATTGTGGAATCAAAACAGCGCATAGAGAAAGGCCTAAGCGGCCAGATAGTCGCATAGACTGGGTTGCTAGGTGACCACATATACAAAGAGGGGAATGTTCCAGAAGCCCCGCGCGAGCAGAGCGAGGCACAGTGCAAGTGCAGTAGGGCAGAGCGTGCGAGACACAGGCTGAGGGAACTGGTTAAAATTAGTTCTCCTCACAGAGCGCTCTTCAGTCAGTCAATCAGCGGTGGTAAGCGAGGGAGGCAGAGGCCAGTGGAGTAGCCATAGCAGCTACCCCATGAGGCAAGCGGGGGCCCAGTGGCAGCAACCAGACCACCCAAGTGAGAGAAAAGGGGGCAGCGGTGACAGAGCCCAAAGCAGTGACAGGAGACTGTTTAAAGAGACAGCAGGCCAGATCCAGGCGGGCACAGGAGGAGAGAGACCTTGTTAGGCCAGTTGAGTACAGGCCTTGCGCCAGCATCAAGCCACAGGTTGTGATCAAAAAAGGGCCAGAGTTCAGTGGAGGTTATTTGAGAATAGTGACAGTTAACCCCAGCGTACTGAATGGCATATTCTGATGAAGGTGTTGTGACTAAAATTTGCCTGTTTGATAAAGCCTTAAATAAACAGTGACATTGTGATGATAATCAGTTCATTAATGCAATATACTACTGTATCGCCAAAGAAACAGAGACTATGGTCAAGCATACTAAGTGTGAGTGACGTTTGTCACCAGAAAAGTGAATAGCCTCTGATAAACCACTCAGTGACATATAGCTCAGCCGGTAGCATTGATACTGACTCAGAGACATTTGCCTGTCAGCCTGCATCAGTTCATAGTTCATAAGTCATCAGTTCATCAGCTGATTTATTCTTCAGTTATCTATTAAAAGCCTGATATGAGAAGTGAACCAAAGTGTTATATCTGTGTTACCTGAGTGCAAGGCCTAAGAGAGAGAGAACAAGAGCCTTTGAGATAAAGAGAACTTGTCAGTGAAACTTAACTAGACCGGTTAACCTGTCAACAGTAAAAGAGAAGATTGGTGGTGGAATCACACTGCATCCAGTTTTACTATGAGAACTACAGTGAAAAGCAGAGTAACATCTGACAGAGAAAAGAGTCAACAAAGTTGGTGAACCAGTGTTACAATTACAGTAGTTAGATCTTATTCAGTATACAGTATAGGAAGAGCTATTGGTGGTACAGCTGGGTGCATTGGTCAATTTTTTTTCCTTTTATTTCCCTTACCCCTTATTGGTTGATTTGATTTTTTTTTTTTGATTTATTATTTTACTTGGGGACCCACATAAAAAAGACAGTTTGAGAAGTACAGTAAATAGAGCAAGAGTCTGAGAGATCTTCTGAGTAAAGTAAACATCATTTGGATGCCATATACCAACCAAATAACCATGGAAGTTGCTTCAGTACCATATTAACCACTTCCCGACCGCCTAACGCCAGGAAGTGGAGCCCTTAAGGACCGGCTCACCCACAGAGGCGGCGGTCCTTGTAAGGGCATGGGCGGAGCGATCGCGTCATCCGTGACGCGATCCTCCGCCGGCGCCTGTCACCGCTCGCCCGCCGCAACATCCCGCCGGCTATACGGAAGCGCCGGCGGGATGTTAACCCCGCGATCGCCGCATACAAAGTGTATAATACACTTTGTAATGTTTACAAAGTGTATTATACAGGCTGCCTCCTGCCCTTGTGGTCCCAGTGTCCGAGGGACCACCAGGGCAGGCTGCAGCCACCCTAGTCTGCACCCAAACACACTGATTTCTCCCCCCCTGCCCCAGATCGCCCACAGCACCCCTCAGACCCCCCCCCCCCTGCCCACCCCCCAGACCCCTGTTTGCACCCAATCACCCCCCTAATCACCCATCAATCACTCCCTGTCACTATCTGTCAACGCTATTTTTTTTTTATCTCCCCCCCTGCCCACTGCCCCCTCCTGATCACCCCCCCACCCCTCAGATTCTCCCCAGACCCCCCCCCCCCCCCCCCCGCTGTGTACTGTATGCATCTATCCCCCCTGATCACCTGTCAATCACCCATCAATCACCCCCTGTCACTGCCACCCATCAATCAGCCCCTAACCTGACCCTTGCGGGCAATCTGATCACCCACCCACACCAATAGATCGCCCGCAGATCCGACATCAGATCACCACCCAAACGCAGTGTTTACATCTAGTCTCTCCTCTAAACACCCACTAATTACCCATCAATCACCCATCAATCACCCCCTATCACCACCTGTCACTGTTACCCATCAGATCAGACCCTAATCTGCCCCTTGCGGGCACCCAATCACCCGCCTACACGCTCAGATTGCCCTCAGACCCCCCCTTATCAATTCGCCAGTGCATTAGTTACATCTGTTCTTCCCTGTAATAACCCACTGATCACCTGTCAATCACCCATCAATCACCCCCTGTCACTGCCACCCATCAATCACCCCCTGTCACTGCCACCCATCAATCAGCCCCTAACCTGCCCCTTGCGGGCAATCTGATCACCCACCCACACCAATAGATCGCCCGCAGATCCGACATCAGATCACCACCCAAACGCAGTGTTTACATCTAGTCTCTCCTCTAAACACCCACTAATTACCCATCAATCACCCATCAATCACCCCCTATCACCACCTGTCACTGTTACCCATCAGATCAGACCCTAATCTGCCCCTTGCGGGCACCCAATCACCCGCCTACACGCTCAGATTGCCCTCAGACCCCCCCTTATCAATTCGCCAGTGCATTAGTTACATCTGTTCTTCCCTGTAATAACCCACTGATCACCTGTCAATCACCCATCAATCACCCCCTGTCACTGCCACCCATCAATCACCCCCTGTCACTGCCACCCATCAATCAGCCCCTAACCTGCCCCTTGCGGGCAATCTGATCACCCACCCACACCAATAGATCGCCCGCAGATCCGACATCAGATCACCACCCAAACGCAGTGTTTACATCTATTCTCTCCTCTAAACACCCACTAATTACCCATCAATCACCCCCTGTCACTGCTACCTATCAGATTAGACCCCTATCTGCCCCTAGGGCACTCAATCACCCACCCACACCCTCAGAATGCCCTCAGGCCCCAGCCCTGATCACCTCGCCAGTGCATTGCTTGCATCTATTCCCCCCTCTAATCACACCTTGAGACACCCATCAATCACCTCCTGTCTCCCCTAGCACACCTACCCATCAGATCAGGCCCTAATTTGCCCCGTGTGGGCTCCTGATCACTCGGCCAAACCCTCAGATCCCCCTCAGACCCCCTTCCGATCACCGCCAGTGCATTGATTGCATCTATTTTCCCCTCTAACCACCCCTTGAGACACCCATCAATCACCTCCTGTTACCCCCCTAGCACTCCTATCCATCAGATCAGGCCCAATACAACCTGTCATCTAAAAGGCCACCCTGCATATGACCGGTTCCACAAAATTCGCCCCCTCATAGACCACCTGTCATCAAAATTTGCAGATGCTTATACCCCTGAACAGTCATTTTGAGACATTTGGTTTCCAGACTACTCACGGTTTTGGGTACATAAAATGCCAGGGCGGTATAGGAACCCAAGAAACTGACCCCATTTTAGAAAAAAACACCCCAATGTATTCTGTTAGGTGTATGACGAGTTCATAGAAGATTTTATTTTTTGTCAAAAGTTAGCGGAAATTGATTTTTTTTTTCACAAAGTGTCATTTTTCACTAACTTGTGACAAAAAATAAAATCTTCTATGAACTCGCCATACACCTAACGGAATACCTTGGGGTGTCTTCTTTCTAAAATGGGGTCACTTGTGGGGTTCCTATACTGCCCTGGCATTTTAGGGGCCCTAAACCGTGAGGAGTAGTCTAGAAAACAAATGCCTCAAAATGACCTGTGATTAGGATGTTGGGCCCCTTAGCGCACCTAGGCTGCAAAAAAGTGTCACACATGTGGTATCGCCGTACTCAGGAGAAGTAGTATAATGTGTTTTGGGGTGTATTTTTACACATACCCTTGCTGGGTGGGAGAAATCTCTCTGTAAATGGACAATTGTGTGTAAAAAAAATCAAACAATTGTCATTTACAGAGGTATTTCTCCCACCCAGCATGGGTATGTGTAAAAATACACCCCAAAACACATTATACTACATCTCCCGAGTACGGCGATACCACATGATTGGCACTTTTTTGCAGCCTAACTGCGCTAAGGGGCCCAAAGTCCAATGAGTACCTTTAGGATTTCACAGGTCATTTTTGTTTCAAGACTACTCCTCACGGTTTAGGGCCCCTAAAATGCCAGGGCAGTATAGGAACCCCACAAATGACCCCATTCTAGAAAGAAGACACCCAAACGTATTCCGTTAGGAGTATGGTGAGTTCATAGAAGATTTTATTTTTTGTCACAAGTTAGCGGAAAATGACACTTTGTGAAAAAAAAACAATTAAAATCAATTTCCGCTAACTTGTGACAAAAAAATAAAAACTTCTATGAACTCACCATACTCCTAACGGAATACCTTGGGGTGTCTTCTTTCTAAAATGGGGTCATTAGTGGGGTTCCTATACTGCCCTGGCATTTTAGGGGCCCTAAACCGTGAGGAGTAGTCTTGAAACAAAAATGACCTGTGAAATCCTAAAGGTACTCATTGGACTTTGGGCCCCTTAGCGCAGTTAGGCTGCAAAAAAGTGCCAATCATGTGGTATCGCCGTACTCGGGAGAAGTAGTATAATGTGTTTTGGGGTGTATTTTTACACATACCCATGCTGGGTGGGAGAAATACCTCTGTAAATGACAATCTTTTGATTTTTTTACACACAATTGTCCATTTACAGAGTTATTTCTCCCACCCAGCATGGGTATGTGTAAAAATACACCCCAAAACACATTGTACTACTTCTCCCGAGTACGGCGATACCACGTGTGGCACTTTTTTGCACCCTAACTGTGCTAAGGGGCCCAAAGTCCAATGAGTACCTTTAGGATTTCACAGGTCATTTTGAGAAATTTTGTTTCAAGACTACTCCTCACGGTTTAGGGCCCCTAAAATGCCAGGACAGTATAGGAACCCCAAAAATGACTCCATTTTAGAAAGAAGACACCCCAAGGTATTCTGTTAGTAGTACGGTGAGTTCATAGAAGATTTTATTTTTTGTCACAAGTTAGCGGAAATTGATTTTTATTGGTTTTTTTCACAAAGTGTCATTTTCCGCTAACTTGTGACAAAAAATAAAATCTTCTATGAACTCACCGTACTACTAACGGAATACCTTGGGGTGTCTTCTTTCTAAAATGGGGTCATTTGTGGGGTTCCTATACTGTCCTGGCATTTTAGGGGCCGTAAACCGTGAGGAGTAGTCTTGAAACGAAATTTCTCAAAATGACCTGTGAAATCCTAAAGGTACTCATTGGACTTTGGGCCCCTTAGCGCACTTAGGGTGCAAAAAAGTGCCACACATGTGGTATCGCCGTACTCAGGAGAAGTAGTATAATGTGTTTTGAGGTGTATTTTTACACATACCCATGCTGAGTGGGAGAAAGATCTCTGTAAATGGACAATTGTGTGTAAAAAAAATTAAAAAATTGTCATTTACAGAGGTATTTCTCCCACCCTGCATGGGTATGTGTAAAAATACACCCCAAAACACATTATACTACTTCTCCTGAGTACGGCAATACCACATGTGTGGCACTTTTTTGCAGCCTAACTGCGCTAAGGGGCCCAAAGTCCAATGAGCACCTTTAGGCTTTACATGGGTGCTTACCAATTAGCACCCCCCAAAATGCGAGGACAGTAAACACACCCCACAAATGACCCCATTTTGGAAAGTAGACACTTCAAGGTATTCAGAGAGGGGCATGGTGAGTCCGTGGCAGATTTCATTTTTTTTTGTCGCAAGTTAGAAGAAATGGAAACTTTTTTTTTTTTTTGTCACAAAGTGTCATTTTCCGCTTACTTGTGACAAAAAATAATATCTTCTATGAACTCACTATGCCTCTCAGTGAATACTTTGGGATGTCTTCTTTCCAAAATGGGGTCATTTGGGGGGTATTTATACTATCCTGGAATTCTAGCCCCTCATGAAACATGACAGGGGGTCAGAAAAGTCATAGATGCTTGAAAATGGGAAAATTCACTTTTTGCACCATAGTTTGTAAACGCTATAACTTTTACCCAAACCAATAAATATACACTGAATGGGTTTTTTTTATCCAAAACATGTTTGTCCACATTTTTCGCGCTGCATGTATACAGAAATTTTACTTTATTTGAAAAATGTCAGCACAGAAAGTTAAAAAAATCATTTTTTTGCCAAAATTCATGTCTTTTTTGATGAATATAACAAAAAGTAAAAATCGCAGGAGCAATCAAATAGCACCAAAAGAAAGCTTTATTAGTGACAAGAAAAGGAGCCAAAATTCATTTAGGTGGTAGGTTGTATGAGCGAGCAATAAACCGTGAAAGCTGCAGTGGTCTGAATGGAAAAAAAGTGGCCGGTCCTTAAGGGGTAGAAAGCCCTAGGTCCTCAAGTGGTTAAAGGATACCACAACTGAAAAAAATGATAGCTGCAGTGTGTAGGGGTTAAAAGTACATATCATCTGCTCCTCCTGCCCCCCTCCGTCTGCCGCCGTTAGTCTAATATGCATACCAGTGTCCGGCGACTTGCTTGACCCCCCACCCAGACATGCTGCGCCCTGTGTGCGTAGTATGTCCTCCCCTCTTCATTTCTGGCCGGCGCATAGCTAGCGGCTCAGAAGCACACTGATCCCTCTGTCTCCTCTGGGCTGCGTGTGAGCACCACTACACCAAGCGTCACATGCTAATCATGTGACGGTTGGTGTAGTGGAGCGCACATGCAGCCCAGAGGAGACAGAGGGATCAGCATGCTTCTGAGCCGCTCGCTATGCGTCGGCCAGAAGTGAAGAGGGGAGGACACTCAGGGAGATCAGGGAGCAAAAAAGCATCATGGTGAGATGGGGCACTAGGCAAGTACCAACTTTGGCCCCACGCTTAATGGTCATCTGGCTTTTTTGTAAGATATAATGGGGGCTAGTGCCAACTAGGACAATAGCGCCTCTTCACGCCATAAGCACCTACCTAGCTTTTTCTTGTGGTTGTCAGGGAGTCCTATTTGGAGGAGTCTATATTGCCTCTCTGTTTAAAACTAGACCCTGGATCCCATCTGTAAATAGGCCTTGGGAGACTGAACTCCCTTTTTGAGTTGTTCGCACTTGAAATGTTGGGATCGGCTTCGACCACAGTTAATACTGGCTCCAACCATTAGCTCTCTTATCCATATTATTCGATAAACCCTTATTTCCTGCTGGGGTATCAGCTACTAGGATATTTTGATGAACCGCACGTGACTGGCCAAGACTAAAAGATGTTGACGCCTTGTTTCCTGCCCTTGATTCCTTTGCTAATCAAAATTGGATATTGTTACATCAGTTTAAAGGTTCTTAAAGAATTGCTCCATCAAGGGCTATGATAAAAAAAAAATCTTACAAACTTTGGCCAGTTTTTGGGGAGAGGGTCCAATTAACATATCCATATGTTTTTGGGATGTGCCACGAAAACATATGCAAACATTTGGAGAACAGATTTTAACCTGGTACCCAGTGCTGCAAGGCGAAATTGCTATCTGCTCCACCAGTATGCTGCCAGACATAAACGTTTAACTATCTATGCCTTTTACCTATGTAGCTGGGAAGGCAAATATACCAGTAGAGAGTATTGGGCACCAGTACGGATTTTTCTCCAATGCTTTGTAATCCATAGAATACATACAGTAAAGGCAATACAAGAAGGGAGCAAGTAGCCTGACCGCCATTTCACAGGTCTCCCCGATTTGTCAGAGGCCAAAGGAAGCAGGGAGACCCTTTAAATGGCAGTCCGGCTGCTTGCTCACTTCTTGTATTGCCTTTACTGTATGTACCCTATGGATTGAAAAGCAATGAAGATGAACTTCCTATCCATTGTGAGTCTGTCCAGGCTGCATTGAGTGCCAACCACCTCTATATCTCTTCACTAAGGATTAGCTGGGAAGGGTTTATCATCTGTGAGACTCTTTATTGATAAACAAGGGCTTCAGATTAACTCACCAAGGGCTTAGTCCCAGCTATGTGGGGCATGCGCCTTTGTTCTTTACATTGGACAAGTGTAAATTTCAAAGGTGGAAATGCTTTATTGCCCCTTTTTGCAGACTGTGCCCAATGTTATGGACCATGTCCATTGGTATTGCTCAGGGGATGGAGCCCCATGCAGGTGGGCTCCATAATCCCTGTGATAAACCAGCCTGCATAGAGAGGCAATGGGTTAACATTTATGGGGGAGACTATTCTATAGTTCACCCCTTTCTCTTAGTCCCACTTTTGGCATGTTGTGCATGCTCGTAGGCATGCGTATGCACAGTGCTATCAATAGTGACATTACTGACTATCCCTCTGAAGATTCTCCACAAATTTATTTGATAAATATGCTGATGATCTGTCATCTGCCTACTGCGATATCAGTGATGTAGGGGGAAAAGATGCATATGCCTACATTGCTTCCCAATTTAATACAATAACGCTGTGTGCCAGTTGCAGAAGGTAATGATGGGGGGTTACCCCTGCACTTCTTGCAGGAGGAAGACAAGGAACTGTGATCTACAATCCCTCATTTTTATTACATTTTTGCACTGTATGCACTCGATGCCATGAGGATTTTTTCATCAATCACAGTCAAGGTGACTGAAATATAATGTGTGCTGAAATGAATGAAATATAGATGCGTGCAGAAGCGTTTAGTCCCATAACCATGTTTTTTTATTTTCTTTCAGAACTTTGCTATGTTCTGATATAACCTGATTTGTCACAGCATAGCAGACAACTAAAAAAAAAATCATCTCAGGTTTGCTTAATTACTTATGTTCTGCATCATTCTTTGCTGCCCTACAACCATAGTAAATACCTTTAATTGCCGGATGTAAGTTTTTACACTTATTTCTTTGTATTATTTTTTGTTTTATTGTGAAATGTGAAGGAGTTTTGCCTATGTGCTTTCCTGTGCTATACTCAAATTTATACAATCCCAATTTAGTGTCATTTCATTTATCAGTCAACAGACACAACAGTAATGAAACTAAATATAGGAATAGTTGAAGACTTTCTCACCAACAGACACATTTCGGAGATAAGTACTATTTGCGTTCCCTGTTTTCTGATATAATTTACTTTGAGTAGATTATTTTTCTTTCTTGTTTTCCTCCCAACAACATCTCCAACTTGCTGAAGTAGAAGGAAAAAGCAAATGTAAATTATGTTTTACAAAAGTTTGTTTACATGATAATTTCTTTGGATTTTCCAGCAGAAAGTCATTAGCATATTAAACTCCTTGGAGAAATGATAAATGCATACTTGTAAGTGCATTGCACATGTCTTGGAATACTGCGCTAATTTGCCTGTACACTTTTTGTGCTTGTAATTAGTATTCATTTTACTATGCACTTCTTAAATGATGTTAATTGGCTTGATAAAACTTCAGCATACGTGCTTTTTTAGGCACAAAGTAAACTTCATCTATGCGCATTTTTATAGAAGGTCAAGAGGTCCAAAATATGAGTACCGTAATTTAATGTACAATGCATTCCGAATATAATTAGACTGAAAATACTGTACATCAATACAATGTAGCCCTACATAAATATAGCTAATGCATCATTCTTCCAAGACGTTTCAGAATCATTAGCGGATTCCATTCCAGTAATTTGAATAATGAAGTTTAATTTGTCTCTAATCATTACATATAATTTATGATAGCAGAATGAAGCAGTGTTGTACTTAAAAGTTTGAAAGTTACTTTGAAAGTAATTCTCGCAGTGTATGATTTGGTAATAAACTTCCGCTGCAATCAAAGGGTTAGCATGAAGCTGTATTATTTACTACAACAGTGATGATTTATTTAGAAGGAGTTTGTCGGATGACTAAACATCTAATTTGTTGATCTTCCTTGATAGCTCAATGATAATATTGTTGATATTGTTTAACCACTTAACGACCAGCTAACGCCGATAGGTGGCGGCTGGTCGTTTGTGATTTAACATGGAAACGTTCCATGTCAGTTCACAGAGGGTGTCTCCGTGAATAGCCTGCGAGCCTCCGATCGCGGCTCGCAGG
The DNA here is from genome assembly GCF_040937935.1 of Hyperolius riggenbachi. NCBI lineage: Eukaryota > Metazoa > Chordata > Amphibia > Anura > Hyperoliidae > Hyperolius > Hyperolius riggenbachi. The sequence continues at coordinate 436,508,072 of NC_090647.1, forward strand.
CTAACTGTAAACATGCGGGGAAGAAATCCCCGCTGTTTACATCAATACGGCGCTGCTGCGGAGATCGGCAATCCCCGGCCTCTGATTGGCCGGGGATCGCCGCTGTGTGATAGGCTGAAGCCTATCAGAGGCAGCGCAGGATGAATCTCCGTCCTGCACCGCCCATGGAGGGTGAGGTAGGGAGGGAAGGAGAGGGAGGGAGGAATCGCGCTGCAGAGGGGGGCCCCCCCGCTTGGCCACATGGAGCGGCGGCAATCAGACCCCCCCCCCAGCAGGTTATCCCCCTAGTGGGGAAAAAAGGAGGGAAGTCTGATCGCCCTGCCTTTAACGCGATGTAACGATCGGTGTAGCAACACTGGTGTCTGATTATGTGTGATCTGCAGAATCACCAATAATACAGACACTATACCTGATTATATGGTGATCTGCAGAATCACCAATAATGCAAGTATAGCTAACAGGATAATGCAATAGTGTATAGTGCTTGGTGCAACAGTAACAGAGTAGAATAACTAGGCCTCACCAGAGGAGCTGGTGGGCACTATTAGAACACAGTATCGGATAGATAGATAGAACCTCACCAGAGGAGCTGGTGGGCACTGTTAGAACACAGTAACTGACTAGTTTGGCAGAACCTCACCAGAGGAGCTGGTGGGTACTATTAGAACACAGTTACTGACTAGTTTGGCAGAACCTCAACAGAGGAGCTGGTGGGTACTATTAGAACACAGTTACTGACTAGTTTGGCAGAACCTAACCAGAGGAGCTGGTGGGTACTATTAGAACCCAGTTACTGACTAGTTTGGCAGAACCTCACCAGAGGAGCTGGGGGGAACTGTTGGAATACCTCATCAGTGGCAAGGGCCCACTGGTGAGTAGAGAGGTCAGACAGGCTGGGTTCGGCAAGTGAGAGACAGATACAGTACAGAATCAGTAAGCAAGAGAGTAGTAAGTATTCAGGCAGTGTTTCAGCAACTAGATCAGATGGGCAGAGGTACAGAATCAATAAGCAAGAGCAGAGTCAGAGATAGCCAGAGTCATACACAGAGTATCAAATATACAGTAATAATAATAATCCTAGTCTTGTGTGAAATCCCTGGTTTCCTCCCAGATCAAAGTACACCGGATACTAGTCTAAGGTCTGACCGCTAACACGTATGTATTCGCAACCGTAGACAAGCTGCGAGTGAAGACCAGCTGCTTAAGAAACCGCAGTGACCCAGTGGCATGCCCCCGGGAGCCCAGCCAATTCCGAGCGGCAGTCGTGTCCTATGACGAGACGCGACCCGTGGGTCAGGTGACGCGCCTCCTTGCCGTATAAAGGTCTCCCTGCTGAGCGCGCGCACGCGCTAGGGTGACATGACGAAAAACAGAAAGAGCCGTCCTCGGCGTGCTAGACGCCCGAGGTACGGGAGTGTGACTGGACTGAGAGGCAGAGGCAGCTGTGGCGGCGGCACCGTTCGCCGCAGCTGCCCTAGTGATATTTATTACACACGATCTTTGCTGCGGGCTGGAGAGCCCACGCAGCACAGATCTGAGCGAAACAGCCCATTCCGTAAGTGGTTAATTGATAATCACATTGACGGGTTTATTATAAGCAGGGTGGGGGTTTTGGAAAGTATTTAACTCATTTCCCTGTAAAAGTAGAGTGGACCAGCACCCAAATGGAGATAAAACGTGTGCTTTAACCCAACAGGGTCTGTAAATACTGCAAGCAAAGGATTCTGCAGCACCACGTAAGTAAATATAGCTCTTTATTAAAGGAACACTACCACGAAAATTTTTAAAATATAAAATACATGAAAACACCTCGTTAAAGGGCCACTAACGCAAAAAGTTGTAACATTTAAAATACATGTAAACATACAAATAAGAAGTATGTTTCTTCTAGAGTAAAATGAGCCATAAATTACTTTTTTCCTATGTTGCTGTCACAGCAGGTAGTAGAAATCTGACAGAACCGACAGGTTTTGGACTAGTTCATCTCTTCACGGGGAATTCTCAGCAAACCTTTTATTCTTTATAAAGACATTCCCCGAAAAGGATTTATACAATAATGCTGGCCAGCTTCCCTGCTCACTGCACAATTTTTTGGCTGTTGGACAGAGCAACTGCCATTCACTAAGTGCTTTTGAAAATAAACAAAACCCTGAGAATCCCCCATGAGGAGATGGGCTACTCCTAAACCTGTCTACTACCTACTGTAAGTGACAGCAACATAGGAGAAAAAGTAATTTATGGCTCATTTTACTTTGCAAGAAACATACTTCCCATTTGTATGTGTTTACATGTATTTTAAATTTTACGATTTTTCACGATAGTGGTTCTTCAAAAGTGCATTTCTCCCATATTAAAATGAGCCATAAATTCATTTTCTCCTGTGTTGCTGTCACTTACGGTAGCCAGTAGGTTGTAGAAATCTGACAGAACTGACAGGTTTTGGACTAGACTAACTCCTCATAGGGGATTCTCAGAGTTTTCTTTATTTTCAAAAGCACTTAGTGAATCAGTTCAACTGCCAGAATAGTGTGCAAACAGGTAGGGGAGGCTGGCCTGCATCTTTGTATTGATCATATCCAGATAGTGCTTTTGTAAGGAATAAGCTGTGTTGGTCATTGTTGACTTTGCAGTGGCTTTGCGGCCGATTGGGCACTGCCAGTGCAACGCAATGCTGTAAGTGTGCTAGGCCCCATTGCCTTACATTGTCATTGTTTTATCCTGCGGTAAAACAGGGCAGAGCCGGGACAAGGTGCTCCGGCACCTAAAGCAGAGATAGCAAAGTGCGCCCCTCCATCCATCCCTCCCCAGCCGTCACACCCTGATTGCTATTAGACACCCCAGGGCCCCAAACACTTTAATCTCTAGTTATCTGGCTTGCAGTCACTTCCATGTATCGTCTTTTCATATTTCCCTCTTTCAAACCCAATAGGTGAATGATAGTGTGAGTTGTGTGCCCCCTCCTACACTGCGCCCTGTGGCTGCAGCCTCTCTCGCCTTGGCCCGGCCCTGAAAAAGGGCAATGCAATGCACGCTTGCAAGGCAAGTTAAAAGGGGCCTAAAAGCAGGCAATCAATAGCTGCACATGGCATTTTTACATTACATAGTACTTAAAGCACACATGTAATCAAAAAAGTTAAAAATCTAGAGACCTCAGTAGTGGGAAGCCAGATTGTCCAGAGGTTTCCCAGATCTTTCTGCAGCCCACTGTACCAATGCTAGCTCCCTCTAAACGTATTCAACAAAAGCTTGTCAAACAGGTTTCTTGCAACTGCACTCCCACCCTGGATGAGTATACCCAGACTAGGCATGTGTGAGTAAGGTCTGTGTATTCCCAGTAGAACAAAAATGCACAGTGGACAAGAGGTGTGAATAAGCAGCATTGTTCTACTGGGCATGCACAGACTTTTATCCTATATGCCCAGTCCAGATGTACACATGTTGCATGTGCACTGCTAGAAGAGGGACTCTGCGCTGGAACGGTAGGCTCAGTGAGGATCTAGGAAGCCTCTGTACCATCTAGAGGCTTACAACTAATGAGGTGAATATATATCTTTTACCCTTTCTCCCTCCCATTATACATTCTGCCACACCTCGTTGTATCCATAAACAGAAAACATTGAGCCTCTAATTGAAGGAGGGCTTGAAAGAGTTTATACTTTCTAACAAAAAGTCCACATATCCACAGTGGGCCTGACTCAATTTACTTTTTCTCTGACGTTTTCTAAGTGATATTTTTACATGTTAACAATAAAATGCCTTTGAAAAAGGATACGAGATAAACTTTTACTCATTGCATAATTGTGTTCCTTTCATATAGTTTATATGCTATTCCTCAAGTCAAATGCTTTTTTTACTTTTTTTGTTTTATTTTAATACTCTAATTCCCTATAAACTAAACAAACCTCCACAGCTCCTTTTCTGCCTTGGCACTGTAGCAAGGGCTTATGGGAGCTCAGTCTGGTTACTAACCATTGATTTCAGAGGCAGAGGGTAGGAGGGAGGAGGAGAGGGGACTGAATTTACACACAGGCAAGCTGATAGCATCTCTAGCCCTCAGCCTGTGACAATGTGACAAACAGAACATGGCTGTCCTCATTGTATCACAGGAATAAATAATCATAAACTTTTGAAGCTGTCTGCAGCTAGATATGCTGTGTAAGCTATCTAAACTTTAGATAAGATATATAGACAAGTTACTTGTTATAGTTACTTGTTCATCTCGGATCCGCTTCAATCCACTAGCAAAAGAGACAATACACAGAATAATTTTCTTTTTACTTTTTCACCTTCTTTTTCAGTTGCAAAGTGCTGAAAAGTTATTTTAGATAAATGAAATGTACAAAAACATGAAAACCTAGGAGAAAAAGTCATTTGGATCAGGTCCAATGAGTTTTATAATTTTTCAGTATTCTTGGTTGAAAAGAATGCAAAGATCAATTTATGAAGACTGATAAAAAATAAATATAGAGTCAGTGAGGAGCAGTTGTCCAAATGAATGGGTCAGCTTGCTTATTATATCCACAGCTTAAATCTGATTGGGTTTTCTCCAGACAACTGCACATTTTTGCACCACTTTTCCTTGCATAGCCTTAATAAATTAGCTGCCATGTGCACTTGCTTCTCTTATTACTACTTTTTCAGTTGTAATCTAAAGGCTTGCTTTTACACATGTCCAATCTGTCCAACTATCATCTTAAAGGGAACCTGAAGTGAGGAAAAATATTTAAAATAAACACATGACATAGCTGCAAATAAATATTACATACTAATCTTACCATCTGTTCCTCTCAGAGGCTCACCATTTTCTTCTTACAATGATCTCTTCCAGTTCTGACAATATTTTGTCAGAACTGAAATGTACCAGTTGCTGTCAGTTATATATCAGCAGCTGTCAGTTAGTTACAACTGAATTTGCAAGGTAGTGTCCATGTTTCCCTATGGCTCAAGTGGGTGATATTACAGTTTAACAGTGTGCTGACCAGGAAGCTGTTATGGGGTAATGGCCATGTTTAAAATGGAGGACAGAGAATTCCATTGATCACAGTGGACAAATGGGACGCAGGAGAGGAGAAAGAGATTGAGTAGTAGACTACAGAGGAGGTAAGTATGACTTGTGTATGGTTATTTTGACTTTTTATTTTCAGTTCAGGTTCTCATTAACTTGGTCTGTTTGAAGACAGTTGGGCATGTGTGTGGCTGGCAAACAACAAGACAACAAGGTTCTGGGTGGAGTTTTTTTTATTTAATTTTTATTTTTTCTGGTTGAACTTGTTGGATGTCTTTTTTCAACCAAACTAACTATGTAACTATGTAATATGACCGACAGGAAGTTTGTCAGATCAATTCGGTGGTTCAACCTACGCAACTATGTAGCTGTCTTGCAGGTTGGCCATGTATGTCAAATTGTTTGAACAACTTCATTGTTTTTGAATATAGACATGTTGTGCAGTTTGTCATTTAGCTTGTGCACATAATATTTAAGTGAGTTGGTTGTTTAGTTGGTTGGCGTGTGTGTACGTACTTGTCATGTAAACAACTTGTCATGCGGTTTACATTGTGCAGATGGTTGTGCATAATGTTGGACGTGTGTATGAGCCTTAACCTATTGCTATCTATATAATCTGATATGCCTGCTTTAAAGGGACCCTGAGCAAGACCCTAAAATGGGCAAATGAGCTTACACTAGCCCCTCATAGTCAGTGAGGTCCCTCGGCTTCCTCCGGGCTCTCTCCGTTCTGCCCCCGCGGACCTGTTAGAGTGCCAACTTTGGCCGAAGTCATGACCCACTGCACATGTGCAGCCCGTCCCTGTGCATGTTTCGCTCATGCCCTGTCACCATAAGCATTCTGCGCATACGCAGCTCTTGAAAGGAATGAACCATGTGTGTGCAGAATGCTTATGCGGTGGGCGTGCGAGTGAGACAGGTGCACAGAGGTCCATACATGCGTAGTGGCTCACAACTTTGGCCAAAGTCGCCTAACGGAGCCACCGGGAGCAGAACAGAGTGAGTCTGGAGGACACCAAGGGACCTTACTGACTACGAGGGGCTGGAGGAAGCCCCAGGTAAGTTATACTGGACAATTGATGGTCCTGCTCAGGGTTCCTTTAAACCACTTAGCACCCAGACTTTGTTTCTCCATATGTACTAGAGCAGTTTTGATGTTTTAGCTATGACCCTATTACATCAGCAATAACGTTATCACTACTTATGACACCTTAGTGATGTGTATTTCATTTTTTTCTGGACAAATTAGACTTTCTTTACTATGCAAGGGGTGTGATCTCAAAAATGGCCAGGATTATAGGAGGAGGCAAAAAAGTAATTTAATTGTAACAGCCCCATGTTTTATTCCTTTTATGCCCCCTATATTTGAGTAAAGTGTCTTCCCCTTTATAGCATCCCATATTGTGTCCCTGTGTTGTGCTCTCTTACAGTGGCCCCTGTGCTATTGGTTCCTCCCCTTATAGCTTTCCCTGGTGGTCTAGTGCCCTTCTCTTCCTGCCTATATCTTACCCTGGTAGTCTAGTGGTCCTGCTTCCCCCTTAAAACTTTCCCTGATAGTCTAGTAGTCCTCCTACTCCACTGCTGGTAAGTATCTCTCATCTCTCCACATTCCTGCAGTGATTGTGGCATTCACTCCCCTGGCTTGTACTGCATACAGCGTGCTCTATTGGATGTACCAGATACCAGCTTGATGATGTCATCAAGCCGGGACCTGGTACACACCTGTACAGGAGGCTGGTTGTAGCAGGAGAAATGGGAGAGAGCAGATCAGTGCATAAACCAGGGGAGGTATGAGATACTTTCTAGCATTGCTGCTAGCTGCTGATATGTCAAATGGTAGGGGGAGAGGGGAAATCATACACCAGTGTGGGATACCCTGGTTAGCCCCCTAAATGTCCTGTAGATAAATGATTACTGCCTGTAGTGTGAGTCTATAGTACTCACTGGCACCACTGGCTGATTTTTACATTCTTCTGCCAAAACTGGTGGCAGATAGGACATAAATATACTGTAGTGCGGACAAGAGATTCAAGAAGAATTTATCATCATGTAAACAAGAGATGCCAAACTTTGCTTAGCAGGATGTGGAGGGCGATAATTGGTACATAGGTGCAGTACTTTTTGTAGATCTGCATCGAACACATATGTGTAACAAAAAAATTATTTTCAAATAAACTTGCACCTTTATTTAAACAGTACTGGTAGCCAAACTTATAAAAATAAACAATTAATAAATGGTTTAAGTGAATGGATCAAAAAAGTATAAACATGTTTTTACAAATGCTTTAAACAAAGACAATATTTCTGAATTACTATTTTACTGATCCAAGTGCTAATTGGCTTTCAATTGAAATGGAAAGAGTGCATAAGGGTGTGTACTCACATGTGAATACTAGCACAAATAATCACAGTGATTTTTTTCCACAAAGTTAATAAATATCATAAATGACCTAGGCAAAACTAAGCTCCTGATGTTTCCACCCCACGCTGCTGCACCCGTCCTAGATTTCCACCTCACAATCGATAACACAGCCATTCACCCTACCTCCCAGGCCCGTTGCCTGGGCTTCACCCTTTCCTTCATCCCCCACATCCAAAACATCACCAATTTCCACCTCCGTTACATGTCCAAGATCTGCCCCTTTCTGACCCCGGACACTACCAAGCTGCTCATCCATGCCCTCTTCATCCCCGCCTTGATTACTGCAACTCCCTTCTGTCTGGCCTCCCCATGAATCACATTGCTCCCCTTCAATCAGTTACAAACATGGCTGTCAGACTCTTCCATTCTTCTCATTGCTCCACATCCACCCTCTGTAAATCCCTGCACTGGCTCCCTGTCCAATTCAGGATAGGTTTTAGGATTCTATATCTGGCCTAAAATCTGTGCACAAAACCCCGGGCCGGTGCTACCAAAGAGGCAAAGGGCGCAATTGCCCCAGGCACCCCAACTTAACTGTTTCTCCCTGGGGCCCTTGCACAGGCTTTGGTAGAGTAGCATCTCACCTCTCTCAGCAGGTGCACACCTCTGTCAGGCTGTGGCTCTGTGCATTTCCATCTTCATCCACTGTTGGCTGCATCTTCACCATGCGGCATTATATTACGTAATGACATGCATCAGGTCATGGAGGAGACGCACCCCTGTACGGATAAAGTTGGGGAGTGCATGGAGTCATGGATTGGCAGAGGCACACAACCAGAATAGGTGAAATGCTGCTCTGTCAAACACTCTGCAGGGGCCCCATGGTACACAGTTAAGTTGGTGGTCGGGGGGGGGGGGCGGCAGGGAGACAGCATACAGTTCAGGGACCCTGGGGGAAAATTTGAATGCAAGAAAGGGCCCCTCATGCCGCTTTCTAGTTTGGAGGTGTCTGTCAGGGGGGCCTCAGATTTATATTACCTGGGGCCCCATTGTTACTAGAATCAGCCCTGACAAAGACACTATACTTGTAGACAGTGTAAAACCTGTTTTATAGAAAATAGAAGAAAAGAAAGACCAGGTGCCCACCTGTATTACCTCGAAATACAAATGGAGAAAATAAATACAGGAAGGGTACTTACAAATAGACAAATAACATTTATATCGCACTTTTCTCCTGGTGGACTTAAAGCACCAGAGCTGCAGCCACTAGGATGTGCTTTATAGGCTGTAGTATAGGCAGTGGCAGTGTTAGGGAGTCTTGCCCAAAGTCTCCTACTAACTAGATGCAGGCTTACTGAAGAGCTGAGATTTGAACCCAGGTCTCCTGGGTCAGAGGCAGAGCCTTTAACCAGTACCTGCTTGTGGAATACCTCTAAGGGGACCACTAGCTTGTTGGGTAGGGAACATGGGAATGAGCCACATGGGACCATTGATTCTCCTTAGGCGTTCTCCAGTAAGTTGAAAATGCAACATCAACATCAAGGGCGGACAGAATAGAAATTAAAAATCAAAGAAGGTGCCACAATATGCATAAAATAGTTTAAAAAACCTTGTTAAATAGAGGGAAGCAATGGACTTCTAAACAGCCATATCTATAGAGGCGTCTGGTGTAAATACAGAGATTTTTGTGGCTCCAATTAGTCTGATGAAGTGAGCATTTGTGAATCACAAAACATGTTGCTTTTCGAGCTTCAATAAAATCCCATTCAATTATCTTATCTCTTTTTAAATGTTTTTTAACTATTTCATACACAAAGAGGTGTGATTTAAAATTTTGATTTAATATACATGTATATTATTAATATTATTATTTTGTTTAACCACTTGAGGACCCAGCCTTTACCCCCCCTTATGGACCAGCGCTGTTTTGTATGATCTGTGCTGGGTGAGCTCTGCCACCCCCAGAACAGATCATGTTACATGCAGAGCGATCAGATGGCCCCCCCCTTTTCCCACCTATGGGGATGATGTGCAGGGGGGGTCTGATCGCTCCGATCGGCAGGCATGTTGTGGGGGGGGGCACCTCAAAGCCCCCCTCCGCGGCGACATTCTCCCCCTCCCTCTCCTACCTGTTCCCCCTGGTGATCAGGGCTGCACAGGACGCTATCCGTCCTGTGCAGCCTGTGACAGGATGTCCACTGTCACATGGAGGCGATCCCTGGCCGCTGATTGGCCGGGGATCGCCGATCTGCCTTACGGCGCTGCTGCGCAGCAGCGCCATACAATGTAAACAAAGGAGACATATGTCTCCTACGTTTACATTTAGTCTGCGAGCCGCAATCAGCGGCTCGCAGGCTATTCACGGAGACCCGCTCTGTGATCTAACAGGAAATGGCCGCAGATCTGCGTCGCTGGTCCTCCAGCTACCACTTTGCCGCCGCACGTTATGAGTGTGCGGTCGGCAAGTGGTTAAATAGCGCCAACATCTTCAGTAGTACTGTAAATAGTAAACTTTAAAGTGGATCCGAGAGAAACTTTTACTCATTGCATAATTGTGTTCCTTTCATGTAGTTTATAGGGCATTCCTCAAGCCAAATACTTTTTTTGTTTTGTTTTAATACTCCCTATAAACTAAACAAGCATCGTCCACAGCTCCTTTTCTGCCTTGGCACTGTAGCAAGAGCTTATGGGAGCTGTCTGAGCAGGAAGAGGAGGAGGTTACGAGCCATTGAATTCAGAGGCAGAGGGGAGGAGGGAGGAGGAGAGGGGACTGAATGTACACACAGGCAAGCTGATAGCATCTCCAGTCCTCAGCCTGTGACAATGTGACAAACAGAACATGGCTGCCCTCATTGTATCACAGGAATAAATAATCATAAACTTTTGAAGCTGTTTACAACTAGATATGCTGTGTAAACTATCAAAATTTTAGATAAGATATATAGACAAGTTAATTGTTATAGTTAGTTTTTCATCTCGGATCCGCTTTAACTTCACCCTGTTTCCCAGAAGGGTTCTCTAGCTAACAATTCTAAATAAATAGTACAGTGCACTCACCCCATTCTAACTAACAATAAGTATCAACCAGTGATAAAATAACGAGTCTCAGACTTCCAATCACTGTTTATTTAGGATTGATCACAACGCAACATCCACCACTGCTTGCCTCTTTCATCTTTCATTTTGTGATATCAGCCTAATCTTATACTTAAAAAATATATAGGTTTTGCATTTGAACAGTGATCTGTCGAAATCACAGTGGGTCTGAGAGGTGAGCTTTATTGGAGCCTTAAGGTGGCTTCTAATGATACAATTTGACAAACGATTGTTTACGAATGATTCTTTATACAAACAATTGGAAACGATCGTTTAGGACCACTAAAGGATAAAAATGTCCTAACCAATCTGATCAAATTAATTAAATCGATCTGAAATTCAGAATGGTTGGGAGATTTTTATCCACTAGTGGTCCCAAACAATCATTTCCGATTGTTCGTATGAAGAATCATTCGTCAACGATCGTTTAGCAAATTGCATCATTAGTGGCCACCTTTAAGGAGGCCACAAATGATACAATTTGTTGAACAATTGTTTACGAACAATTCTTGGTGTGCACGATCAGAAATTATAGTTTAGAACCACTAACGGAAAAAAATCTCCTAACCGATACGATCAGATTAATGAAATTTGATCTGATTTTTGTCCATTTGTGGTCCCAAACGATCATTTCCGATCATACGTAGAATCGTTCATAAACAATTGATCAGCAAAGTGTAGTGTTAGTTGCCATCTTTTCTCTTTAAACTTCATTACTTGATGTTCTATGGTGGGTCTTATGTTCTGACAGGCTAAGTGTGAATACCCTCTTTGTCCATTTATCAAATCAGCTCATCATTCAATGTGGTGGTGTTTGCTTATTTTCATATTTTTTTGGGAGGTTTCACTTTAAGACAAGCATTTCTTGTGATTGCAACTAAGAAAAGGTTATGTACATGCAATATCTGTACAGTATCTGTCTGTAGGTAGTATTATTTTAGACATCGTGCGTTGCCATTATCAGAGATGAGCTACTTTAATAGATTGCACATTTTGATATATTCATTTATTACAAGACAGTTGCGCAAATAGAGATAGTATTTGTGAAAGCCGTGAAACCTCCTGTTGAGTTTCAGGCTGTCAGAAGACTATGCTAATTACTACAGGAAATGAAAGTTCTTCCTCATGTATCATCGAAAGACATTAACACAAAATGTGGCTTTGATTGAAATGGCAATATCAGTGTTGCATTATGTGCAAGTGTCTTCTGAATGAAGAAAATGAGCACATATGATTTCCTAGATTAATCTGCATGAAGAGACATTAGAATCATTTGATGACAGGATGTAAATGCTGCAGGTGTAAGGATGATGGCCACCTGGTGGCTACTTTTGGGAATGCAGAAATTTCCTCAGAATACTGCAAAGTGATTCCTGAGTCCTAAGTGCGTTTCTGCACTAAAACAATGTATTAAATAATTTACAACCATGTAATAGAAGTTTGATTTTTGTTTTGTTTTTGTTTTTTTTATTTTATTCAGGCCCATTTACTCTTATATTTTCCTATACTACTTTTAAGCTATCAACACCAAGATTATTTTTCCCAGAGAAAACAGAGTGGCAGCGCTCTTAGACCAAGCTGCACCTGACTGACACTGGCTGCAAAGTGCTTAAAAGCACATCCCTGCTGATTACAGCTGAAACAGGTGCTGAGAACAAATGAGATTTACTTTACTACAACTTATTACAACTTATTAAAGGGGACCTCACCTTTGACTGTTTAAGAGAGATATGCGTTCCACACATTGCAAAGCAGGTTAGCATGGATGCCTTGTGCAGGCTTCTCTAAGGTCCTCACCCTAACCTAAGTTAAAAATCACCCAAATATTTAGGAACCTGCATGTAAATGTGACCTGGGAGCCAAGGGCGTTGCTAGGATCCTAAGAGATCCAGGGCACTTTTGGGCACTCCAGATGAAAAATGGGTGTGGCCATGCACCCGTATGTGGGTGTGACCATGGGTGGGGCCAAATTTACATGAAACTAACAGTGTTCTAAGTAGGCTTGCCCAGCAAAATGTTGGCTGAAGCCCCCCTCTTCATTAATACAGAAAAAAATTCAAATGCCGCATATCACATAAATAGGCAGAGTCACTTAAACATATGGGACATGCTAGGTGCTGTGTGGTGCCATACTGGGTGCTGTGGTACCTCTATGACACATGCTGTGTGTTATGGTGTCATTCTGAAAGCTGTGGTGCCTGGAGCCTCCATAAAGACCATGAATCTTTGTGTGTGTCCTCACTGCCCCCCCCCCCTCCAACCCCCCCAGCAGTGTAGCACAGCAGGAGGAACTACTCATCTCCTCTATCCGCTGTCCAAGTCTGGAGACATCCTCTGTAGCTGGCGATTCTACCCCTAGCATCTGAGAATCAGATGCTAGGAGCTCTAGCATATGATTCATTCTCAGGCACTAGGGGGAGAAGCCCAGAAGAGAAGATGTCTGCAGAATCTGGAGACCAAGTGGCAGGAGGTGAGTACTGCTGCCCGCTCACTGACTCTGCCTGGGGGACATCCGGGGATCCCCAGAATAGAGGGGCATGTGCCACTGATCTTTGGGGCTAGCAACGCCCCTGCTGAGAGCAGGCTAACCATAAAAACTTAATAAAGTGTGCAATGTGGGTAGCAACCCAGGTCTGCTCTCACTACCCAGGGGCACTGCCCACAAGCATTCCCCAACCCAGAAGGAAAAAAACATACCTGCTAACATGCATTGCAATGTGTGGAACTGATGTCTCTCTCAAACAGTGGAAGGTAATGTCCCCTTAAAATGTAGTAGTGAGAGTTGCATTAATTCTTAGCACCTTTTTCAGCTGTAGCGAGCACAGTTTTGCTTATATAGGGAACCTGAAGTGAGAGGTGTATAGAGGCTGCCATATTTATTTCCTTTTAAACAATACTAGTTCCCCGGCAGCTCTGCTAGTCTATTTGGCTGCAGTAGTTTCTGAATCACACCAGAAACAAGCAATCTTTTCAGGATGGGCAAAGAGAAGGATGAACTGACTCTTCCTCCTCTTGTCACATATTGTCACAATACCACAACTAAAGCAGCATTAAAAGTATGTAATATAAAACCTGTTCAGGGGTACTTTAATAGCTTACAACTAGTATTGGAGAATGAAGTAGAAAACAAGGAAGGAGGCACCGCTTCTTTTGTAAAATCCCTTTAATCCGGTGGGGGAAGATGCAGGTACATGGCAGTGGGGGCAACAGATGCCTGACAGCTGTTGTTGGTGCCAGGTACTGTGCCTCCTTTTCCACTTAGTATTGGAGAATATAAGAGAAAATTGGCCCAGTCCAACTCACTTTTTCTCCAAGTATTCTTTTAGGTCAGTGGTTCCCAACCCATGTGCCGCGACACATACATGTGTCGCGGCAGCTTCGGGTATGTGTCGCGGCTCTCGGAGGGAAGCAGCGCAGCGGAGGTAAAGCTGTGGGCAGCGGCGGAGAAGGGGGCCATCTCCCCCTCTTCTCTCACCTTAGGGTGCTCTGCCTCCCTCGCTCTCCCCTCCGATCTGTGTGTGCGGCGGCGTTTGGCAGCGGGCGGGACTTACCTTCCGTGTCGCTCCATGCGCCGGCCGGAAGTTCTGGTGCCGCAGCAGCTGCTCTGGTCTGGATCAGGCCAGAGTAGTGGCAAATCATCCCGCGCCGGCGACGAGACCAGACGGAGGACACGGAAGTTAAGTTCCGCCCCTCTGCCAGCCACCGCACTTCATTCCGGAGCAGAGAGCAAGGGAGGGAGAGCACCATGAGGTGCTGCTCTCCTTCCCTCGCTCTCTCCTCCTGGGGGGCACCTGGCTACAATATACTGGGCACATATACCTCTGGCTACATATACCGGGGACATATACACCTGCCTACATATACTGGGGACATATACCCCTGCCTACATATACTGGGGACATATACACCTGCCTACATATACTGGGGACATATACACCTGCCTACTTATACTGGGGACACATACCCCTGCCTACATATACTGGGGACATATACACCTGCCTACATATACTGGGGACATATACACCTGCCTACATATGCTGGGGACATATACCCCTGCCTACATATACTGGGGACATATACCCCTGCCTACATATACTGGGGACATATACCCCTGCCTACATATACTGGGGACATATACCCCTGCCTACATATACTGGGGACATATACCCCTGCCTACATATACTGGGGACATATACCCCTGCCTACATATACTGGGGACATATAGCCCTGCCTACATATACTGGGGACATATAGCCCTGCCTACATATACTGGGGACATATACCCCTGCCTACATATACTGGGGACATATACCCCTGTCTACATATACTGGGGACATATACTCCTGCCTACATATACTGGGGACATATACCCCTGCCTACATATACTGGGGACATATACTCCTGACTACATATACTGGGGACATATACCCCTGCCTACATATACTGGGGACATATACCTCTGGCTACATATACTGGGGACATATACACCTGCCTACATATACTGGGGACATATACCCCTGCCTACATATACTGGGGACATATACCCCTGCCTACATATACTGGGGACATATACACCTGCCTACATATACTGGGGACATATACACCTGCCTACATATACTGGGGACATATACACCTGCCTACATATACTGGGGACATATACCCCCTGGCTACATATACCGGGGACATATACCCCTGCCTACATATACTGGGGACATATACCCCTGCCTACATATACTGGGGACATATACTCCTGACTACATATACTGGGGACATATACCCCTGCCTACATATACTGGGGATATATACCCCTGCCTACATATACTGGGGACATATACCCCTGCCTACATATACTGGGGACATATACCCCTGCCTACATATACTGGGGACATATACACCTGCCTACATATACTGGGGACATATACACCTGCCTACATATACTGGGGACATATACCCCTGCCTACATATACTGGGGACATATACTCCTGACTACATATACTGGGGACATATACCTCTGGCTACATATACTGGGGACATATACCTCTGGCTACATATACTGGGCACATATACCTCTGGCTACATATACTGGGGACATATACCCCTGCCTACATATATTGGGCATATATACCTCTGGCTACATATACTGGGCACATATACCCCTGGCTACATATACTGGGGATATATACACCTGGCTACATATACGGCTACATATACTGGGCACATATAACTCTGGCTACATATACACCTGCCTACATATACTGGGCACATATACCCCTGGCTACATACACTGGGCACATGCCCCTGGCTACATATACTGGGCACATATATCCCTGGCTACATATACTGGGGACAACTGGCTGTTTGTCATTATGTGCATTTACTGGTGAAAAGCGGTCTCTTATTATGTGTCTAAGAGTGCTGCCATTCTTTTCTCTCTATGCAAAATATCAATAATAAGGTTACCTGTCTACTGCTGATTTCTGTCTCCTATCCTAACTATCATTGCATATTGCCTAAGCCTTAACCTGTTGAAAAACATCTTTCCGTTATAAATCTCATTCTGTTTCTTTATTCCTCATATCTAAGTCCTCCCAAAATATGCCACATGGGAGAAATTCTCAAAATCCAGCTTCGGGTACCAGTCTGGCATTCCAAGTCAAATTTAAACTTTTTGATTTTTGGCTGTTCCATCTAAAATGCATTAAAGTCTATGACTGAATTCCTGTCTTTAAAGCTTCCAGATGTGCTATCATCAACAAATGTTTGACGGAGATCAATGTCACTTATGGGAACATGTCGCTTGTAGTTTGTGCAAAAACATCTATTTTAAAGTTTTAATAGAAAATGTATTTAAACTTGGTGGGATTGGAATTTCAGTGGACTTTAGCTCATTATCATCTTCATGCTTCAATCTACAATAGTTAATAGTTAATAAGTCAGCGAAACTTTTAAAATGTAAAGTGGCATTCCACATCTACATACACATTTAAAACTGGATATTGTGAGGCTTCCTCAACCCATGTAATTCTAACCTCCAGCCCCCCCCCCCCCCAACCCCCCACCCTTCCCCCATGTGAGCTTATACTCCCTAAGGAATTCAGAGCACACTAACATGGTGTTTAATCACCTACGTTATTGCAGCCTTCATGATCCATAAGATTTTGGAGGACTCTGCAAAAGGAGGCCATCAAACCTTTTACCCCTTCACTCTGCAGAGCATACTTGTCCAGTTTTACTATCAAGTGGTCAGGGGTGCAGTGCTGGGCCGAAATTACGCATTAGCGTAATTACGCATCGTAAATCACTACAAATGCACCGTAAGCGTTACGTGTAAGGTTACGGTATTACGCGTAATTAATTACGCGTAGACCGTAGGTTACGTTATTACGCGTAACAAATTACGCGTAAGACAGTAAACTTCCATTGAAATTACACAGTCTGCCGTAATCGCGTAATATTACGCTCCCGTATAATATAAAAAAGCCGCCGACTTTAAGGGTTAATAGCAAAGCCCCCTTAAGTGCTAAGAGCCTCAAATTTGGAGAATATATTAAGGAGATCAGAAGGAATAAGAGGGAAATTTTTTTTTCAAAAAGACCTTATAGTTTTTGATGTTAAAGTTTCAAAGGAAAAATATATACATTTAAAAACCCGCCGACTTTAACGGTTAATAGCAAAGCCTGCTTAAAATTTAGGAACACCAAATTCACAGGGTATATTAAGGGGATCAGTGGGAATAAGAGGAAAACTTTTTTTTCAAAAATACCTTATAGTTTTTGAGAAAATCGATTTTTAAGTTTCAAGGGCAAAAATGTCTTTTAAATGCGGAAAATGTCAGTTTTTTTTGCACAGGTAACAATAGTGTTTTATTTTCATAGATTCCCCCAAGTGGGAAGAGTTTTACTTACTTCGTTCTGAGTGTGGGAAATATAAAAAAAAAACGACGTGGGGTCCCCCCTCCCAGACCTCTTTAACCCCTTGTCCCCCATGCAGACTGGGATAGCCAGAATGCGGAGCACCGGCCGCGTGGGGCTCCGCACCCTGACTATACCAGCCCGCATGGTCCATGGATTGGGGGGTCTTGGAAGGGGAGGGGCAGCCAAGCTTTCCCCTCCCCCTCCGAGCCCTTGTCCAATCCAAGGACAAGGGGCTCTTCTCCACCTCCGATGGGCGGTGGAGGTGGAGGCCGCGATTTCCTGGGGGGGGGTTCATGGTGGCATCTGGGAGTCCCCTTTAAAAAGGGGTCCCCCAGATGCCCACCCCCCCTCCCAGGAGAAATGAGTATAGAGGTACTTGTACCCCTTACCCATTTCCTTTAAGAGTTAAAAGTAAATAAACACACAAACACATAGAAAAAGTATTTTAATTGAACAAAAAACATAACCACGAAAAAAGTCCTTTAATATTCTTAATTAACCATTAATACTTACCTGTCCCTTTAAAAGCCAGTTCCCACGCAATATCCTCGGAAATATACTAATCAGTTACAATGTAACAAAGTTGTTACAATGTAACAACTTTGTTACTTTGTAACACCACCGCACCCGACGTCACTCGCCGCTCACCCGCCGGCCGCCGCATACACTCTAAGTCCCCGCCGGCTCCCGCCGTCCACTCCGCCCACACCTGTCACCCATATACATGCTGGCACCCATGGGTGCCAGCATGTATATAGGTGACATGTGGGAGAGGCGGGGATGGCAGCGACAGCCGGCGGGACTTAGCGTCCTTCACCCGACAGAGCTCTGAGCTATATAGCTCAGAGCTCTCTAAAGCCTCTTTGTATTTGGGCTCCAAGGAGCCCCATTGGTCCTTAGCAGACCAATGGGGTTCCTTCAAATCAGAAGGAACCCCATTGGTCTGCTAAGGACCAATGGGGCTCCTTGGAGCCCAAATACAAAGATGCTTTAGAGAGCTCTGAGCTATATAGCTCAGAGCTCTGTCGGGTCCGTGCAGGACGCTAAGTCCCGCCGGCTGTCGCTGCCCTCCCCGCCTCTCCCACATGTCACCTATATACATGCTGGCACCCATGGGTGCCAGCATGTATATGGATGACAGGTGTGGGCGGAGTGGACGGCGGGAGCCGGCGGGGACTTAGAGTGTATGCGGCGGCCGGCGGGTGAACGGCGAGTGACGTCGGGTGCGGTGGTGTTACAAAGTAACAAAGTTGTTACATTGTAACAACTTTGTTACATTGTAACTGATTAGTATATTTCCGAGGATATTGCGTGGGAACTGGCTTTTAAAGGGACAGGTAAGTATTAATGGTTAATTAAGAATATTAAAGGACTTTTTTTCGTGGTTATGTTTTTTGTTCAATTAAAATACTTTTTCTATGTGTTTGTGTGTTTATTTACTTTTAACTCTTAAAGGAAATGGGCAAGGGGTACAAGTACCTCTATACTCATTTCTTCTGGGAGGGGGGGTGGGCATCTGGGGGACCCCTTTTTAAAGGGGACTCCCAGATGCCACCATGAACCCCCCCCAGGAAATCGCGGCCTCCACCTCCACCGCCCATCGGAGGTGGAGAAGAGCCCCTTGTCCTTGGATTGGACAAGGGCTCGGAGGGGGAGGGGAAAGCTTGGCTGCCCCTCCCCTTCCGAGACCCCCAATCCATGGACCATGCGGGCTGGGATAGTCAGGGTGCGGAGCCCCACGCGGCCGGTGCTCCGCATTCTGGCTATCCCAGTCTGCATGGGGGACAAGGGGTTAAAGAGGTCTGGGAGGGGGGACCCCACGTCGTTTTTTTTTTATATTTCCCACACTCAGAACGAAGTAAGTAAAACTCTTCCCACTTGGGGGAATCTATGAAAATAAAACACTATTGTTACCTGTGCAAAAAAAACTGACATTTTCCGCATTTAAAAGACATTTTTGCCCTTGAAACTTAAAAATCGATTTTCTCAAAAACTATAAGGTGTTTTTGAAAAAAAACGTTTTCCTCTTATTCCCACTGATCCCCTTAATATACCCTGTGAATTTGGTGTTCCTAAATTTTAAGCAGGCTTTGCTATTAACCGTTAAAGTCGGCGGGTTTTTAAATGTATATATTTTTCCTTTGAAACTTTAACATCGATTTTCTCAAAAACTATAAGGTCTTTTTGAAAAAAAAAAAGTCCTCTTATTCCTTCTGATCTCCTTAATATATTCTCCAAATTTGAGGCTCTTAGCACTTAAGGGGGCTTTGCTATTAACCCTTAAAGTCGGCGGCTACCTAACATTGATCCATGCGTCAACTTTTCCGCTTGGCAGCATGACCTTACGCATGAATTGCTAGTAGGATTTTACGCCTAAGCCTATAACGTCACAACCTGAATTACGGTATTCTTACGCGTAATTGCGTAAGGGCTATGCGTAATTACAGACATGTACCGAAATTGAATGTCTACGACGTAAGCGTAATTCCGTAATGCGTAATAGCGTAAAATTACGTGTAATGATCCGTAAGCGTAGCTTTTTCCATTACGCCCAGCACTGCAGGGGTGTAACTAAAACCCACTGGGCCCCCATCAAACTGACCATCCAGGCCCACTGCATAACCCTTAACCCCCCAAGATCAAAAATGTGTCTGGATTCCTCTGCAATACCTTTTTACAGTGTAACTGTCAGGCATAAAATCAAAAATCAATTCTTTATTTGTATCTGGTAAACAAGTAATAAGGATACTAACCAGGCAATCCAAAAGTTAAAATCTCTATTATTTTTCTTGTTTATAAATGATCATTCCCCAGTTTACCTGACTCTTATTTGGTACGTTGCCGCACAAAGGAAGTTGCAGGGCATGCTGGGTTGTCCTTTTTTGCGTCTGTACATTAGTTAAGACTGAGGGGACATAAAGAAGCAAAAAAAGACAACCCAGCATGCAATGCATCTCACTAGAGAAGTTAACCCACTTAGCCCCCAGCCCCCCAAATGGTGAGGGTCATAGGGGCTATTGTTATGCCCCTGCAAGGGGTTGCCTTGATTGCATGAACCGCTCATTCATGGGATTGGAGGTGATGGTGATTCCTATTCACTTTAGGGTATTGGTAGCAAATATTTTATTAGCTACTGAATCAGTAATAGCTTTGTGTGGTCCGGGCGGCATTCTGCAAACCACGGGCCACATTCATGGCCTGTCACATCTTGATGGTGTGTCATGTGATGCCCTGTTGCCATGGAGATGCGACGCTGGGATTGGCGACCAGGTGAGTTTTAACCCATACGAATTCCCCGCTCACGACTCCAAGGGAGTGGGGGAGAAAGAGAGGAATACAGGGGAATAATATACAGCTCACATGGGCCGGAAAAAGCCGACGTGTGCCGTAGTTTGCCCAGTGCTTAGCTAGACTTTGGAAAGATCTGAGAAACCCTACCATGCCAGAAATAATACAGTCTATAAACTCAAATTTTAAATATGCCTACTTTCTTTTTCTTGTAATAATGTGGTCAGTGGTTTATTGTTGCATCAAGAAGAAAAGAAATAGCTCCCCAAATGAATAATATGTCAGACTTAAATAAGTCCTATATTCAATATTCACAACCAAGGTATATATTCAAAAAATATCTTTATTGAAAAATATGTTACATAGGGATAGTTAAAACCAATTAAAAACAAGGGGTGGGCCTAGAAACCTCCTCCATGATGATATATAATATATTAAATGGTGTGCATCATAATGTCCAAGTAAATTTGGTACAGCCCCTGGTCACAATTTGGCAAGGGTTTGGTATAACCGTACTTCGCTAAGCAACCCCACGTGGGGGTTATGCTGACAACGTGGCCGCCTCTTGACTACTGGCCCGAATTCTAGGGACTATTTAAACTGCGCTTGACTGCACTGACATCAGCCCCTGATGTAGCTTCTGGTGAAACTACTTATGCAGAGCAGTGTGCTCATCGTGGCCCAACAGACTTCACTCCTCCTCAACTTGACCTAGTGGAAGCAATACTATTATTGACTGTCGACCATACAGGCTGTGTTTCTCATTCATCATTGTGATACACAGATTCTCCCCTTTTTCATTCCTTGCTTGGAGGGACTTTTGTCTTTATGTCACATTGCTTGGTTCACACTTTTCCCTTGTAGTTTCACATACACTTGATCATTTTCTGGTTGTTATATTGTATTTAGAACTTGGTGGTGGTTATTTATGGGTTCTCTCCACTCTTTTTGTTTCACTAAGATTTTTGGTATATGGAAGCTTTCATGTAAGCACATATAGGGCTCCTATGCACTTTTATACTGGCACTTCATGCAGTTATGCATTTAGCACTTTAATTGTCACTTATGCCTGGTTTAATTATTGGTATTTTCATGCACTGTATGTATTTGCACTTTATATATAGCCTGTTTATCAGTATGTTCTTTAGGAATGTTATACTTTAATATAATTGCACTGTTATCCAAATTAGTCTGAGGCTAGATTCACAGTGGGACGTTGCGTCTGATGCGACGTTAAAGTCGCAATGCAAACTTGCAACGCGCCCAAAAAATCACAACGCAGCATTACCATCGCATACAGCAGATACAGTAGAGAATACAGGGAATGTGCTTCCAATTCATTACTGAGCATGTGTAAACAGTCTAACGAAGCTAATAACGTGTATAACGTGCTGCATGCAGTATTTTCACTTAACATGCAGCGTTAGACACCAACGCAACGTGTGCACTGTGAATGGGGCATTGATTTTTTATTGCAGTCCGTTATTCTGCGTCAAATGTTGTTTTAACGTGTGACTTTAATGTCCCACTGTGAACTTAGCCTGAGATCAATGTTATATGTACTTTGGTGTTTATGTGCATCATATACACTGACCAATTACTATGATACCAAACTTTTGCCAAATTTAATTGGACAGTATGAATCACATGATTTTATATATTATTTATCACCATGGGGTGTTTCTAGGGCCACCCCTTGTTTTTAACTGGTTTAAATTATCCCTATGTAACATATTTTTCAATAAAGAAAATTTTTGAATATGTACCTTGGTTGTGAATATTGAATATAGGACTTATTTAAGTCTGATATCTTATTCATTGGGGACACTCTTTCTTTTCTGCTTAAAGGAGAACTGTAGTGAGAGGTATATGGAGGCTGCCATATTGATTTCCTTTTAAGCTATACCAGTTGCCTGGCAGCCCTGCTGATCTATTTGACTGCAGTAGTGTGAATCACACCAGAAACAAGCATGCAGCTAATCTTGTCAGATCTTACAAAAATGTCAAACACCAGATCTGCTGCATGCTTGTTCAGGGTCTAGGGCTCAAAGTATTGGAAGCAGAGGATCTGCAGGATAGCCAGGTAACTGGTATTGCTTAAAAGGAAATCAATATGGTAGCCTCCATATACCTTTCACTACAGTTCTCCTTTAACCCTCCTGGCGGTTTGCTAAAAATCCGCCAGGGGGCAGCAAATCTGTTGTTGTTTTTTTTAAATGTCTTTTTCATGTAGTGAGACAAGGTCTCGTTACATGATAGCCGCTGCTCAGCGGCATCCCCCCATCCCCCCAGCCCTCAAAGAACAGGATCTCCTGGAGGGCTTCCCCCGTCGCCATGGCGATGGGCGGGATAACGTCACCGACGTCATGGACATCGTGACGTCTAAGGGAGTCCCGATCCACCCCTCAGCGCTGCCTGGCGCTGATAGGCCAGGCAGAGCACGGGGTCTGGGGGGGGGGGGGCAAATCGGCCCAGCGGGGCCTGAGCTGTGCCTTCCGGCGGCATAGCCCGTGCTCAGCACGGGCTTACCGCCAGGGAGGTTAATGAACACTAGTTTACAGGGTCGAAGACCCACTTCCCCAATGTTGGCTCCCCCCTTGAATATAGGGACTTGGAGTAGCATTATGCTCATTTATTCTGGTTTATGCTGGTAGTTTATTGGTCTTGAAGCAGTTTATTGGTCTTGATGGTAGTTTATTAGTCTTGATGGACTGATATGTTGTGTATGTGCCACATAAAAAATATTTAAAATCAAAACAAACAAAATCTGCTTTGAACCCAGCCCTAGTGTGGTTACCAAATTTTACAGAGATCCCTACTGATCATCTTGATTCTGTATACACCCTTATAATGGATTTTTATTGCTATTAAACTCTCTGCAAAGGAAGTTTATCTGCAGTGGGTGACAAGTAGGCAGCCATTGTGTACAATGGGATGCTCTTACATCCTCTGCTACATTCTGTACCATGCATTTTTACTCAGTTGCAGAACATGGGAGATGGAATCAGCTACTACTAACCTGCCTTACTGGTAGACACCTACTTTCAGTGCTTTCATCAATGGCAGGACAATTCAGCCACATGGGCTCTGGGCTCCACATATACAATTAACAATATAAAGTGTGTGTTGGTTAGGGTTATCATATAGAGTTAGGCATAGGTAAGGCGGGTCAGGGGTGGGTTACAGGACAGGGAAGCTTAGCTTTAAAGGGGCACTACAGCGAAAAACTGTACAATTCAAAATATGTGCAAACATATATAAATAAGAAGTACATTAAAGTAAAATGAGCCATAAATTACTTTTCTCCTATAATGCTGTCACTTACAATAGGTAGTAGAAATCTGACAGAAGTGACAGGTTTTGGACTAGTCCATCTCTTCATAGGGCAAGGCGTTTATTCTTTATAAAGATATTCCTGGAAAAGGAATTAAACAATGATGCTGGCGAGCTTCCCTGCTCACTACACAGTTTTTTGGCAGTTGGACAGAGCAACTGCCATTCACTAAGTGCTTTTGAAAATAAATATATCCCCGAGAATCCCCTATAAAGAGATGGACTAGTCCAAAACCTGTCACTTCTGTCAGATTTCTACTACCTACTGTAAGTGACAGCAACATAGGAGAAAAGTAATATATGGCTCATTTTACTCTGGAAAAAATGTACTTCTTATTTGTATATGTTTGCACATATTTTAAATTTTACCGTTTTTCACTGTAGTGCCCCTTTAAATAGTAAGGTTATAAAACTCAAGGTGAGGTGTCAAAAAGGGTGTGTACAACAGGGGAACAAAGTTAAGGTTAACCATCAGAAGGTGGTTAACAGTACAAGAAAAGTTTAGGGTAAGTATCAGATGGGGTTAACTTTAAAGGAAGAGGTTAGGGTTAAACACTAGGAGGAGGATTTAGCTTTATGGTGATCCATATCCAATGGCAGAGATGCAACAAATTCAACCAATGAAACAGTTACAGTGGAATATAAGTGATCATACTAAGGACACGGTGATTAGCATGCAATGGTGCCCAGTGCACTGGTGTCAATCAAACATAGCTTTCTCCTACAATGGCCTCGATTCATAAAGCATTCCCGCATTCGGAAATGCAAAAAAACGCTCACTTTACCGACCACACACCAAAATATGCATTCATAAAGGCTTTTTCCGCATGAAAAGCCGACATTTGCGAGCAGAGTGATCAATCACCGCCTTGCGCGGTGATTATCACAGCAACAGTAACAAATGTCAATTCATAAAGATTAGAGGTAGCGGTATGCGGACGGGTATTACCGCTACCTCTGATGTGGCGAGAAGCGTGCGGAATCCGTTGCAGTGAATGGGACAGACCTCCCAAGCAGCTGCAGAGAGAACACCGCACGGAGGGATTCCGCCTGCTTCCCCTGTTTCCGCACGTCTCCCGACAGCCTAACGCCTGCCTACAGCGGAGTATCTCCGCACGTATATCACAAGTAGCTACATTTTTATGAATTACCACCCTGAAGGCGGAAATACCGACAGCGGTGTTTCCCCGCTCGACTTTCCCCGCTCGCAGGCAGTTTTATGAATCGAGGCCAATGTCACGTTTAAATGTATTGTACAGCAGAGTGTAGTCTATTCCTGCTTTATCCTTGAAGTGTAACAGCACCCATACCCAAAATAATTTTAGAAGTTCTGAAAAAAATATATAAACAACCCAAAAATACTGCATAACTGTTATATTAATCACACAATGTGTAATTTACCCAGCAAAATTTCAGTATACAGTATAACCATTTTTATTAACAGTAGGTGTCACTAGTAACCTTACATTCTATTCTCAAATGTACAATAAATGACACAAACAACTTTAACAATGTACAGTGTTACAAAGTTTCTTCCTAGGTTAAATATACCTTGTCCTGTGAGTGCTATTATGGGCCTGATCAACAAGGGCAACTCTGGGCCAGAGTTTCTGAGAGATCTTAACCACTTGAGGACCACAGTCTTTTCGCCCCTTAACCTCCCTGCTGTTATAAAAAATTGCTGCGCACGGCAGGGAGGGTGTTTTTTGGCATTATTTTTTTTTTTTTAGCATGTAGCTAGCCTAGCGCTAGCTACATGCTTCCCCCCTCCCTGCGGCGTCCCCCCGAATGCGCCGATCGCCGCCGGCGCATATACCCATCCGGAAATCCCGTTCTGAATGGGATTTCCAGGAGGGCTTCCCCCGTCGCCATGGCGACAGGCGCGATGACGTCACCGACGTCATCGACGTCGTGACGTCAGAGGGAGTCCCGAACCACCCCTCGACGCTGCCTGGCACTGATTGGCCAGGCAGCACACGGGTCTCGGGGGGGGCACGCTCTGATGCGGCGGGTTGCGGCGAATCGGCGCGGAGCGGCGGCGATGGTAAGTTACACGCAGCTAGCAAAGTGCTAGCTGCATGTAACAAAAAAAAAATTATGCAAATCGGCCCAGCAGGGCCTGAGGAATCCTCCGCGGCAGGTTACCCCGAGCTGAGCTCGGGATAACCGGCAGGGAGGTTAAGGACCAGAGCCTTTTTTTCCATTCAGACCACTGCAGCTTTCACGGTTTATTGCTCGCTCATACAACCTACCACCTAAATGAATTTTACCTCCTTTTCTTGTCACTAATACAGCTTTCTTTTGGTGCTATTTGATTGCTGCTGTGATTTTTAGTTTTTATTATATTCTTCAAAAAAGACACGAATTTTGTCAAAAAAATGACTTTTTTAACTTTCTGTGCTGACATTTTTCAAATAAAGTAAAATTTCCTATACATTTGAGCGCGAAAGTTATTCTGCTACATGTCTTTGATAAAAAAAAACATTCAGTGTATATTTATTGGATTGGGTAAAAGTTATAGGGTTTACAAACTATGGTGCAAGAAGTGAATTTTCCCATTTTGAAGCATTTCCGACTTTTCTGCCCACCTGTCATGTTTCATGAGGTGCTAAAATTCCAGGATAGTATAAATACCCCCAAATGACCCCATTTTGGAAAGAAGACATCCCAAAGTATTCACTGAGAGGCATGGTGAGTTCATAGAAGATTTTATTTTTTGTCACAAGTTAGCGGAAAATGACACTTTGAGACAAAAAAAAAAGTTTCCATTTCTTCTAACTTGCGACAAAAAAAAATGAAATCTGCCACAGACTCACTATGCTCCTCTCTGAATACCTTTAAGTGTCTACTTTCCAAAATGGGGTCATTTGTAGGGTGTGTTCACTGTCCTGGCATTTTGGGGGGTGCCTAATTGTAAGCACCCCTGTAAAGCCTAAAGATGCTCAATAGACTTTGGGCCCCTTAGCGCAGTTAGGCTGCAAAAAAGTGCCACACATGTGGTATTGCCGTACTCAGGAGAAGTAGTATAATGTGTTTTGGGGTGTATTTTTACACATACCCATGCTGGGTGGGAGAAATATCTCCGTAAATGACAATTTTTTGATTTTTTTTACACACAATTGTCTATTTACAGAGATATTTCTCCCACTCAGCATGGGTATGTGTAAAAATACACCCAAAACACATTATACTACTTCTCCTGAGTACGGCGATACCACATGTGTGGCACTTTTTTGCACCCTAACTGCGCTAAGGGGCCCAAAGTCCAATGAGTACCTTTAGGATTTCACAGGTCATTTTGCGACATTTGGTTTCAAGACTACTACTCATGGTTTAGGACAAAATGCCAGGGCAGTATAGGAACCCCACAAATGACCCCATTTTAGAAAGAAGACACCCCAAGGTATTCCGTTAGGAGTATGGTGAGTTCATAGAAGATTTTTTTTTGTCACTGCCACAAACATGTATCAATTTTATTGGAATTCCACATGAAAGACCAATACAAAGTGGTGTACACATGAGAAGTGGAACGAAAATCATACATGATTCCAAACATTTTTTACAAATAAATAACTGCAAAGTGGTGTGTGCATAATTATTCGGCCCTCTTTGATCCGAGTGCAGTCAGTTGCCTATAGACATTGCCTTATGAGTGCTAATGACTAAATAGAGTGCGCCTGTGTGTAATATAATGTCAGTACAAATACAGCTGCTCTGTGAGGGCCTCAGAGGTTGTCTAAGAGAATATTGGGAGCAACAACACCGTGAAGTCCAAAGAACACACAAGACAGGTCAGGGATGAAGTTATTGAGAAATTTAAATCAGGCTTAGGCTACAAAAAGATTTCCAAAACCTTGAACATCCCAAGGAGCAGTGTTCAAGCGATCATTCAGAAATGGAAGGAGTATTGCGCAACTGTAAACCTACCAAGACAAGGCCATCCACCTAAACTCACAGGCCGAACAAGGAGAGCGCTGATCAGAAATGCAGTCAAGAGGCCCATGGTGACTCTGGACAAGCTGCAGAGATCTGGACAGGGAAGCTGGTCAGAGTTGATGGGGAGATGGATGGAGCCAAATACAGGGCAAACTTGGAAGAAAACCTCTTGGAGACTGCAAAAGACTTGAGACTGGGGAGGAGGTTAACCTTCCACCAGGACAATGACCCTAAACATAAAGCCAGGGCAACAATGGAATGGTTTAACAAAACATATCCATGTGTTTGAATGGCCCAGCCAAAGTCCACATCTAAATCCAATCGATAAACTGTGGCAAGATCTGAAAACTGCTGTTCACAAATGCTGTCCATCTAATCTGACTGAGCTGGAGCTTTTTTGCCAAGAAGAATGAGCAATGATTTCAGTCTCTAGATGTGCAAAGCTGGTAGAGACATACCCTAAAAGACTGGCAGCTGTAATTGCAGCAAAAGGTGGTTCTACAAAGTATTGACTCAGGGGGCAGAATAATTACGCACACCCCACTTTGCAGTTATTTATTTGTAAAAAATGTTTGGAATCATGTATGATTTTCGATCTATTTTTCACATGTACACATGTACACCCACTTTGTATTGGTCTTTCACGTGGAATTCCAATAAAATTGATGCATGTTTGTGGCAGTAATATGACAAAATGTGGAAAACTTCAAGGGGGCCGAATACTTTTGCAACCCACTGTATATTCCTTCCACATGCATTGATGGTGTAGGGAAGCTTATACAGAGACTGTACACATGCAAGTCTAATTCTGGTGCTGTCCTGACTTAATCAATTTCAGCAAAGCCATTTTCTTTATACTGTAGCTCTGCATTTATGTGTGAGCGTTATAAATGCAAAAATAGGCAGGATTTCTTAATCATAATCTTAAAGTCTGAAGATTTATATCTTTCACAAAAATAATGTTGAGTAAATATTCTATTTTAATCTGGTCTGCTCTATATGGGAAAATTGACCAATGGTTTTATGTCATGCCCCATGTCATTGTAAAAACTACTATCCTAAAATATTGCTTCTGGGGGAAGGTTAGGGGTGTGAATCTATGGTGAAATATACACTAGAGCCTCAGTTATCTGGCCCCAATCGGGATCGGCTGATGCCAGAAAAGTGTGCTTTCTGGTTGCTTGAGACTCAATGTAAAAATAGGCCCAGTTAATACAGTACTATACCCCACTCTATATACATACTATGGACTCTGTATTAATATACAGTTACTGAAAGTATATTAACCTTGGGAGAGCTGTGGAACAAACCCAGCCTGTAAGAACAACAGAGCACACAAACAACTTACGAATTTGGCCTTCACCACAGTGAGAATTGCCTGTGACTTGTGCTGGTTGGTTGAGACTGCTGGTTAGTTGAGTTCTGAATAACTGGGATATATATATATATAATATATATATACATACATATATATATATATATATATATATATATATATATATATATACAGAGAGAGAGAGAGAGAGAGAGAGAGAGAGAGAGAGAGAGAGAGAGAGCTATTGAGATTTTTCCTTTTAAAGTGAGCAGCACTATTGCAAGGACAACTTGTCAAAGCATTTCATCAATCAAATTAGTCAATGTCTTTGGCATTTCAAACCCATGTATTGAATTATATGAATATGAATATTTATGTTCTTTTATTAATTAGTTGTGAACATCTGGGCTGAAGTTAATAAGGTATGTAAGAAAAAATAACTTTCATGAAGGCATGTCTTTGAAAGGCAGGTGAATTACGGATCAGGTCATACTCTAGGAAACTCAGAGTTATAGAATACCTAATGAGGGTACAGAAAACATATCTAGAGCATATTATAATTATAGCACATTGTGAAGTAGTTAAGAAAATGTTTGCATGTAGTTATTACCATATGAATGTTAGCAAATGAGGCAATAATATTCTAAATGTTTTTTTTCTAAATAAACAATATTCAATTGCTGGATAGCAGTCATCATGCAAGTCATTCATTTTTTAAACATAAGTGAGTCAACATTAAAAATATATAAAGGAGACCTCCAGAAATAAAGACAATTGAAAAGAAAGCTACTTGACTGTTGTAAATACGATTTGATTTTTGCAGCAATGTTTGGGAGATGCATAGCCGCTGCTTTTATTTTCACCACAGAGCCATGCTGGATCAGGTTACTAGCACATGCTCCAGGTTCCTCTGCTGCTGTGTGGTTAAACTTCATGTGCCCCAGCCAATTCCGGGTTTGCCTGGAGCAGAGTAAGAGGCAAGTGGCATGGTGTCTCGAAGGATGCCTACTCTTGGGAATAAAAATGGACCGAGGTTCACAACTTGGAGGAAGCTCTGATTGGCATGAAACAGCCTCCTACCAGTTTCTGTACCCACTGTTTTGCTTCTGTTCAGCTTTACTAACTTTCAAACATACAAATTGTACAAGTTTGTTGTGATATAAAAGGACTTCTTTAGCAACAGTGCAAAGTATTGTTCATCTACCAACCCTTTTGATCTGAGATGCTGTGAAATCTCAGGCCAATGTGGTCGATCAAGTGCGATAATGCCGAATGATGGACGCAACGGAACTGGAAACCCACGGCTGTTGTCCCTCAAAATGTATTATGTGCACCCCCGGTGCCTGTACATTTATACTTTACCTTTCGAGCTGTCCCTTGAGTGTCCTTGCTGTATTTCTGCATTGGCGCTCCAGTTGACAACCAGCATATAGCAGGTGGTGCACGTGTGTGACATCATTTGGGCTGGGGCTGCCATCACGGGCTTCTAGTTTGTATTCTCCCCCTGGCCAAAAGGTCACAGTCCTTCCCTGAAAGCTATTTCTGTACAAATGAAGTAAGTTCTTTTGGCTTTCATTCTTTTTTTTCTGTTCAGAATGTCAAGTACTTAAACGGGCACTATGGCAAAAATTGTAAAATTTAAAATATGTGCAAATATATACAAATAACAAGTACGTTTTTTCCAGAGTAAAATGAGCCATAAATTACTTTTCTCCTATGTTGCTGCCACATACAGTTGATAATAGGTAGTAGAAATCTGACAGAAGTGACAGAATTTGGACTAGTTCATCTCTTCATAGGGGATTCTCAGGGATTTATTTATTTATTTTCAAAAGCACTTACTGAATGGCAGTTGCTCTGTCCAACTGCCAAAAAACTGTGTAGCAAGCAGGGATGCTGGCCAGCATCATTGTTTAAATCCTTTTTAGGTAATATCTTTATAAAGAATAAAAGCCTTGCTGAGAATGGACTAGTCTGGACTATGAAGAGATGGACTAGTCCAAACCATGTCGCTTCTGTCAGATTTCTACTACCTACTGTAAGTGACAGCAACATCAGAATCAGAATCAGAATCAGAATCACTTTATTCGCCAAGTGCGACAGGCGCCGCACCCGGAATTATTTGTGGACACAAGGCATATTGGCAGGTGCAAACAGTGCAAGTAACATTACACATAGTACAAATTAAAAGAAACATTTCAAACAAAACACATAGTACAAAGTAACATTACACATAGTACAAATTAAAACAAACATTTCAAACATAGCAAATGACACATAGAGCGGTTGACGCTATATTAGGCAGAGATGAACATGAGTGTCAGCCTATGGGCGCGCGTTCATCTTCTAGTGCCCGGAGGTGCAGAAGGGGATTAGGAGATGGCATTGGGGAGAGGGTCTGAGTTGAGAAGAGTGATCGCTTGAGGGAAGAATGTGTTCCTACGCCTGGTGGTTTTGGTGTAGATGGACCTATAGCGACGTCCCGAGCGAAGGGGACTGAAAAAGTGATTGCCAGGGTGGGAGGGATCAAGTGCGATTCTATTTGCCCTGGACCTCATTCTGGATGTGTGGAGAAGGTCCAGGGGTGGCAGGGGAGACCCAATGATCTTCTCAGCCACATTGATGACTCTCTGGAGTTTGAGCCTATCCTTTGCATTTGCCCCCGAGTACCAGACAATGATGGAGGAGCAAAGGACAGATTCGATGGTCGCCGTATAGAAACTGGTCAGTAGCTCCCTAGGCATGCCAAACTTCCTTAGTTGCATCAGGAAGAACAGTCTCTGCTGGGACTTCTTTTGCGTAGTAGAGGTGTTTACGTCCCATCTCAAGTTCTCCGTGATGGTGGTGCCTAGGAACCGCGCGCTATGTACCCTGGTGACTTCGGTGCCATCAATGATGACAGGGCTGGGTGGTGGAGCGTTCCTTCTGAAGTTCACTATCAGTTCCACCGTTTTTGCTGTGTTTAGTACGAGTTTGTTGTCAGAGCACCATCTGAGAATCCGCTCGATCTCGCTGTGATATTCCAGCTCCTCTTTATCACCCATGAGTCCTACGATGGTGGTGTCATCCGCAAACTTAATGACCTTGACGGTATCCGTGGAGGAGGTGCAGCTGTTTGTATACAGGGAGAAGAGCATCGGAGACAGTACACAACCTTGCGGGGCGCCTGTGCTTGTGGTTCTTACACTGGAGGAGCAGCTTCCGAGTCTCACTAGCTGTGACCTGTTCGTAAGGAAGTCCTTGATCCAGGTGCAAAGGGTTGGGTCAACACCGAGCCGTTCCAGGTCGTCATACAGAATGTTTGGGCAGATGGTGTTGAACGCAGAACTGAAGTCCAAGAGGAGGATCTTTGCGTAGGTCTTTGGTTTATCCAAGTGTTCAGTGATATGTGCAAGGCAGATGTTAATGGCGTCTTCCAAAGTAATTTATGGCTCATTTTACTCTGGAAAAAACATACTTCTTATATGTCAATGTTTGCACATATTTTAAATTTTACAATTTTTCACCATAGTGCCCCTTTAAGCCTAACTGGACAAATATATTTGTCCAGTTGATTTGTGGAGACTGCACCACCAGTTTGCTACTAAATGAGGCACATTTGGTATCATTTTAACCGTGACGAGTTGTAGAATGCATTTTGGTGTGTCTAAAAGCTGTGAACCACGTCACATGAAAAATAGGTAGTTGTCCCTACCTAATCAAACATAAAAAGTCATTTTCAGAAATATGATTAAACTTGGGAAAGTTTTAGCAACACTACAAGAGACATATGTGTTATAATTTTTAATTGTGATAAGTAGTAGAATAGAGTTTAAAGAGTTTTAGGGTTGAGGCGCATGTCTCCTGTATTTTTTTTAGTCACAAACTGGATAAAAAAAAATACATTTTGCTGAAGTGGTTAATAATGATAAACAAGTTTAATTTATTAGGTCATTTCTTTTAACTAGCTTTGAAACAAAGCTTGTTCTTTGTACAACAACGACTCTATGGATCACTCTCAGCCAAATCCCAGGTGTGGAGATCCACTTATGCATTATTTATCTGTAAGATAACTTTCCATTAATGTGTAATGATGTATTATATCTTTTGAAAGTGATGTGAAAAGTAATGTCTATTTAAATTGTGTGGGCAGGACTTAAAGGACCACTATCGCGAAAAATTGTAGGGACATAGTTACTCGTCCCGGGGAGGGGAAGTGGTTTAATGACCACTATTGCGAAAATCATAACATTTTAAATCATGTAAACACATACAAATATGAAGTATGTTTCTTTCACAATAATTAAAATGAGCCATAAATTACTTTTCTACTATAAAGCAGAAAACCGAGAGCCCAATATAGTGTAGTAAGTATTGGAATGGAGGAGAAATGGTGAATCGTAAGTATTATACTTACAAACCGATGTTACCACTAAGGCAACCACTGTAGAGGTACTACACTA
The DNA here is from genome assembly GCF_040937935.1 of Hyperolius riggenbachi. Taxonomy (NCBI): domain Eukaryota; kingdom Metazoa; phylum Chordata; class Amphibia; order Anura; family Hyperoliidae; genus Hyperolius; species Hyperolius riggenbachi. Next base: position 436,541,763 of record NC_090647.1, read on the forward strand.
CACTAGAGGTTACTACCTCAATTGACAGCATCATGTCTGTTTTGGAGTGGCTGGTCCACCACCACCTCCTGAACTTTTTAAATTATTTTAGCATATTTTATCCTTTTGGCACCTCTGTACATCTTTACAATTTACTTTTCTACTATGTTGTTGTCACTTACAATAGGTAGTAGGAACTGACAGGTTTTGGTCTAGTCCATCTCTTCATGGGGGATCCTCAGCATGGCCCTTATTCTTTATTAACCTCCCTGGCGGTAAGCCCGAGCTGAGCTCGGGCTATACCACCGGGAGGCACCGCTCAGGCCCCGCTGGGCCGATTTGCATAATTTTTTTTTGTTACACGCAGCCAGCACTTTGCTAACTGCGTGTAACCTCCGATCACTGCCACTACCCGCCGATCCGCCGCTATACCCGTCGCCGCAGCCGCCCCCCCCAGACCCCGTGCGCTGCCTGGCCAATCAGTGCCAGGCAGCGCTGTGGGGTGGATCGGATTCCCCTTTGACGTCACGATGTCGATGACGTCGGTGACGTCATCCCGCCCCGTCACCATGGCGACGGGGGAAGCCCTCCAAGAGATCTCGTTCTTTGAACGGGATCTCTTGATCTCCGTTCCCCGAAGGCGATCGGACGGGCTGGGGGGATGCCGCTCAGCAGCGGCTATCATGTAGCGAGACATTGTCTCGCTACATAAAAAAAAATTAAAAACAAGGTATAAACCGCCAGGGAGGTTAAGTCACTCCTTGAAAAAAATTTATATAAAGGTGCTGGCCAGCCTCCCTGCTCACTGCACACTTTTTTATCAGTTGGATGGAGCAACTGCCATTCACTAAGTGCTTTTAAAAATCAGTTCTGTCAGATTTCTACTACCTATTGAAAGTGACAACAAGATAAGAGAAATTTATTTTCTGGCTCATTTTATTCTGGAAGAAATGTACTCCTTATTTGTATGTGTTTACATGTATGTTAACCCTTTCGGGACCGGCCGCCTAACCCCCCTTCAGGACCAGGCATTTTTGCAGAAGTGGGGGAGTGTTTGGGGGGTCAGGCAGCCGGATCCCTGCAGGGTCTGGCTGGGCAGTCTCCCCCCTGTGTGGCCAGGTGTCCCCCCTTGTCAGCAGCACAATCACTCACCTTCCAGGCTCCAGTGACGAGCCGCAGCAGTTCCCTCCGCTCTGGCCGACATCTCAGCTCCTACTGCCGCTCAGTTCCGGGTCGCTGCTTGATGACGTCATCAAGCCGGGACCCGACGCTGACGTCAGAAGGAGCAGAGATGCCGGCAAGAGCGGTGGGGGCGCCGATCGTCGTGGGAACGGCAGGGAGGTGAGTGGATCCTCTTCTTTCCCCCCTACCGCCACAGCTGTCAAATTGATCACTACGATTCGCCGGCAATTGCAGTGATCATGTGATCAGCAGCCATACGCAATGGCTGCTGATCACTAAGGGGAGATGCCAGCTGTCATATGACAGCTTAATCTACCCTCTCCGGGGGGGCACGATCGCGTCGGGATGGTTCATTAGCGCGGACGTTGAATCAACGTCCAGTCAGAACGGTAGCACCACCTGCTGGACGTTGATTCAACGTACTTGGTCCCCAAAAGGTTACATTTTATCATTTTACCATTTTCGCCATACAGTAGTGGTCCTTTAAGTTTTCCTGACAAACTTTGCATCCACCATCCACCACAAATGAATATACCTCAGTTTCCCATAAAAATTATCATACTTACAAATCCTGTCAGAAAATCCCACTTAGACATCAGATTGATGCTTCACACTTTCATGTCTTACTGTAACGATTGAGGAATTATTTCCGTGGTCAGCGCACAAGATGCGCACTGACACTGCGGAACTCCTCCACAAGCGTATAAAGACAGAATGGATAACAAACAGTAATCCAACACACAGGAGCAAACAGGACTAGCTACACATGGTCACCACATGTTAAGCGCAATAGCGACAAAGCACGTGCGCGGCACGGTCGCCACACGAGAAGCGCAATAGCAACAAAGCGTACCAACCCTGACTAACCACAGAAGCACGAAACCAAAAGAGAACGCGAACGCTTGCTAAACGGTTACCTCACCGAGACGACAGCAAACATTCGTTCCAGACAGACAGACAGATGGAGCAGCCAGTAGCAACCGCTGCTCTGGCTACACTCCCAGACAGAGTACAGAAGGAACCACCGCCTCTACCGCTAGGGCGAATGCGATCCCAACAGACAGAACGATCTCTTGTCGACCGCCGCTGGCGACAAGACAATCGCAACAGATAGACAGTACAAAGCAATACAGGTAACAAACAACCTGACTATGCTAACAGGAATGCTAGGGCACTCCCAAGGAACTACTCTAAGATAGCAATATTAGCAAACAGTAAGCAAAGGGCTAAGACTCCAGGTAAGTTAGCAGGAACAAACCATCATGACCAGCAAGGAATTGTGGGAGGAAATGGTTTTTATACTGCAAGCCATCAGAGGAAGCAGCTAAGCAATTTGCAAGACAAGTGGATGCAGATTCCTCCCAGCACAGCAACTCTGCAGCTTGCAGAGTGGAGACAGGTCCCTTTTCCAGGGACCTGCAGCACTCAGACCTAACAAATGGTCAAAAAGCTGTCTGCCTGTGCAGACAGCAGAGCAGATCATTACACTTACCTTGTGTACTCTGGATCTTGCATCATAGAGTGGCACAGCTTCGTGCAGTGATCTCCAGGAGTGTTATTCACCCATTCTGTCACTCACTTTCCCTTCCCCACACTGTATGTGAGAGATCATGGTTGTCACAGCCACAAACCTTTCCTTCCACTTTTGGATAAGGCAACCACTAATGCTTCCCCTGTATGGCATTATAGGCTGTGGTGCCAATGAATGTAGCCTGCCTTTCTCTCTTTGTTTTGTGTAAATGTAGGTGTGGCTCCTACATAGTTTTTTCAGTACCTGGTATTCCTCCATAGAAACATTGGGGTTTATTGGATTAGCGGTACCAGTGCGATAATTTTCATTCAGCTGGCAGCAAAGGTTAGTGTTAACAGCTAGGGTTCATAGATTATGGCTAAGTGTGAGGACAAAAATTTCATTAAGAAAGTAATCATTTTAAGGGAGCCAGTAAGGGATACGCATCAGGAAGTTGTTTATGTTGAAAAATTTGAGTTGATAGGGTTTTTCTTAGGGACAACATTAACCACTTAGGTCTATCTAGATGGATATATTGGTCCAGATAGCCTGCACTGCTGCAGCTAAGCCGGGTGTGCTCCCGCATGTGCTCCCGCCGCCTTCCACTGCCCTGGAGATCAATGAATGGGAATACAGTTCCCATTCATTGATCTATGTCTCTGTATGAAAAACTGACGGCTTCTCTGAAAAGCTTCACGTCAAGTTTCACGTCATCCCTTCAGTTCCTGTAAGTGAGAGCTCTCACTTACAGGATGAAAAACAAAAAAATGACTGTGGACATCTTGTGGCCAAATAGTAAAACTACATCTGCATACATTTAAAAAAATATATACACAATCAATTACATTTAAACTTACCTGTTTACCTCCCCACTCCAAAAAAAACCGCAAATAAAATTTTGAATAAAAAAATAAATAAAAAAAAATTACAATTAAAAAAAAACAACAACATAAATAGTTACCTAAGGGTCTGAACTTCTTTTTATATGCATGTCAAGAGAGTATATTACTATAATTTTTTTTAATTATAAGCTTGTAAATAGTGATGGACGCAAATTGAAAAAATGCACCTTTGTTTCCAAATAAAATATTGACACCATACATTGTTATAGGGAAATAATTTAAATGGTGTAATAACCGGGACAAATAGGTAAATAAAATATGTGTTTTTTAATTATGGTAGCATTTATTATTTTAAAGCTATAATGGCTGAAAATAGAGAAATTTTCAATCTTTTCTTAATATTCTCGTTAAAATGCATTTAGAAAAAATTAATTATTAGCAAAATGTACCACCCAAAGAAAGCCTAATTGGTAGTGGAAAAAAACAAGATATAGATCAATTAAAAAGTAGTGATAAAGTTATTGGCGAATGAATGGAAAATGCATAAGGCAGAAACAACACTGAAGGCTAAACTGGTTAAGGTTATGCATCAAAAAGGTGTCTGTTATTTGGAAAGGTTAGAGTTAGGTCTCAGATGGAAGAAGAAAATCAGTTAGAGAAAAGAGAATAACCTAAGACAGATGAAAGTAAAGTTGTAAAGCCAATATTGAGCATCAGTAAGTATAGTTTACCAATACTCTCAGGATTGGATGTACCTGGTTCCCAAATTTGCCTACACCATAATTATAGTGTATGATGTAAAGTAACCAAGTGGCCCATGGTTCAGGAATGGTGTCTGGAATATTAGGACAGTTTGGAGATGCGTTTTCAGCAAGGATCACTTGACTCCTGAAATTAAAAGTCCCTTCTGAGTAATTATGAAAGTTTTGGGGAGTTGCAAGATATATCAATCTGCAAGAGATATTATATCAATCTGCATGAGATCAGAGATGGAAGAGGTTAGTGAAGGAAAAACCAGATGGTAAGATTTAACTAATTATGTGTCTTTAAAAAAGAAAAATTGGTTACTAGTATAAGCTCAAATGTGTTTTCTCATGCCCAAAGACTTCAATACATTTGATGAGAATTACTTTTTCTCATACCCATATATTCTCATTTATGCAAAAATGTAACATTTTTTTTTAAAATGATGTCCAACTTGCCAATCACCATAAGTTACCCCGTGATGATTTGGAGGGAAAAAAACACAAATAGATCTAGACACTTCAAGTTAGGACTAAAAATAAATTATAAGGGAGGTGCAAAAGGAGGTGTAGCCAACAAAACAGCAAAGTTAGTTAACCCTTTGCACACTCACATGCATGCAAATGCTCAATCATCCAGGGACCACTGCTATCCATACAGCTAGATTAAAAGCCGGGGTCTTTGTTACAAAAGAGAACCTCAATGCGGTATATGTACCTACATAGAGAATGTACTACTTTGTTACAATATAGTTACTGTTTTCTGTGAAAGACGGAGACATGATAGAAGTGATTTACTAAACAAGAAAGTGCACTGACACAAAGCTATGGATACAAGATCCTATATTCTTTACTTTCCCTGCACATGACTGAACATTTTCAAGTGAGCCCAGATTGACTTTAAAAATAATTGATTTATTAAATGCAAGAGAAGTGAAGTATTATTTTCTGTCTTCTAAAATCTCTACACAACTATATTATTTAATTGTTTCATTTCATTACATTTTAATAACAGGGGTTATCATATCTTAAACTGTCTCTGACAAATTTCAATTCAGAAATAAATGACTCAAAAGATATTATTAATTAAAACATAAAAATAGCCTTGAAGAATTTTCATTCTAATTGTTGACAAAGATCACAAACTGACACACAATGCATCATTTAAACATTCACTCAACAAGCCCCTTAATTTAATAAATTAAGAAAAAAATATTCCATATGTCACTCAAAACGTTAGCTAATGCAAATTATTAATTTGTTCAGTGGAGCAACATTTCAGCAGAAAGGTCAATTAGCTCTTTTTTTTTTTTTTTTTTACAGTGATTTGAACATCCTTGTATGAAACTATTTTTATACATCTGCACAGTGTCACAGGTTTCAAATTGCATTGATGTTTGAAGAACATTTATAGCAGGAAAAAAAAAGCTGTAGACTTTACTGTTCTCTAAACGCCCTTTGTCTGCCTGAATTAAGCTAGAACTGATGGAGTGGATCAGTAGAGTCGGAGAAAAGTGATATAACCTCTTAGAGGACCAGGAAGTCTCAATAATTTCCTTCACTGGGATTTCATTAGAGATAAATGTTGGACAATTTGCATCTGAAATTGGGAATACTGCGAGTAAGGATCGCATAATGAAATGAGGCACATGGCTATTTCATCTAGCTCACAAAAGATGAATCTGAAGAGCTAAATCATTTGAAAGGCAAAGTAGAATGTCTGTGATTGTCAGGCTTATAATCAAATAGATCCAAAATAAAGAGCAATAAACTTATAGTAAATTACACTGTCAGATGAAATCAATAGACCTGTCCCATTTTTGGACCTAAATCCCTCTGCCCCAATTTCCTCCCCAGTTGTCCCTAGTTTAGGTTTAAATTACACTGATCTCTATAAATCCATTTACTAATGTAGATGAAAACTGAGAATTTTTGTTGAAGATATTAAAGAGTAAGCAAACTTTCATGAAACAAAGAATCCTCATGTATGAAAAGAAACAGAGGGTCCGCAGCAACCACTACGTCAGTTCCAGAGCTGATCGCCAAAGCCAAGTGCATATGTGTGAACTAAAAACTCAGCTCCATGGACACTGTAAAATAATCTTTATTCAACCTAGGACTAAGGAGTCACTTTTGACTCCGGTACGCGTGAGCCTTTACTGACGTATTGTTGTTTGCATTGTGGTTGAATAAAGACTGGACATATTACAGTGTCTGTTGAGCAGAGCTTTTTGTTCATGCAAAGAATACTCAAGGATAGGTAGCTATGTACATTGCAAATAATTAGCAAATATTATTATAATTTCTTACTTCTCTTTGTCGCAGGAAAAAACAGTGTCACTTTTGTTGTGTAAAGGTCACCATACATCTAACAATTTTGTGGCCTGATCGACCATCTGATTGGATAATGTTATTGAAAATTGTTTTGACAGATTTCGCTCTGAAATTGGTCAAATGTATCAAATGAGCAAATCTTGGGCCGACATGGTTAATTGGGTGTTGCGGTTGTAACCATACATCAAACAATTGTGTGGCCTCATCGACCATCCAATTCAATAATGTTATTGAAAATCGTTTTGACAGGTTCCGGTCTGAAATTGGTCAAATGTATAGATTGCCAAAGCTGGAAAATCTTGGGCCGGCATGGTCGATTGAGTGTGTGGTGGTAAGAGTGTATAATATCACAACGTTCAGCAAATGCAACGGAACCCCCAGCCGCTGCCCTCCAAATTTTAATATGCCCCCTGGTGCCTGTGCATTTCAAGTGTCTCACCTGTCCAGCTGCTCCTGCTTCCCCATTGCACCCCACGTGGCTTACACTTCTAGCACGTGGTGCATGTATGATGTTCGGCATAGCGGAGGGTGCATTCTCACCAGGCCAATTCCCAAAACATTTAATGCTGAAACTGAATGGGAATCGGCCTGCGGTGTATTCGATGCAGCCAACAGACCTCTCTCTGATCAGATTTGATCTAAGAGAAATCAATCTCTCGGTTGATCGCTAGATGTAAGGGCACCTTAAGACCGGTGACCTGAGACAAATGTTTTTTTCTGCTGATAAATAGCTGGAGTTTGTGATATGAAAATTTTAAGTAAGTTATTTACCAAAATGTAAACTGTTGCCATGATTATAAGGAAAAGTATATATTTTTAATAACATCAAAATACACAATGACTTGAGTTTAATGTTGTGTTTAAGCTCCATGACCCTTTTGTGTCTTGGCATTTATTTATTTTGCTATACATTTTAGTCATCACTAGCTGATGACCCGATGTTGCCCGGTTATGTATTTGGCTAGTGTTGTCTCTGCCCACTTTTCCTAACCCTAACACACAATTACTCAATCACCTAGTTTGTGAGCTTTGTGGTCTTTGGTATCAATAATTTGCATTGAAATGAAATAAATCTAATTGGCTGTGGCTCCACCCCCTTTTCTGAATTTAAACCCCAGTCACCCAATGACCAACTGTACCAGGTTTGAGGCCTGTGCCATTAACAGTGCAAGAATGGCAGCAATTAAATATTTTCCCTTGAAAATCAATAGGTGAATTTTGATCGGCTGTTGTAGGCTCCACCCACTTTTTTAAATATATTAATCCCAGTCACCCAGTGACCAACTGTGCAAAAATTGAGAACCCTACCCTTAACGGTTTAAGAATTGCTGAGTTTACATTTTCCCAGTGAAATTTGTATTTGTCTCTACCCACTGATGACCCAGCATTGCCCGGTTATGTATTTGGCCGATGTTGGCTGTGGCCACTTTTTCTAACCCTAACACTCAATTACTTAATGACCAAGTTTGTGTGTTTTGCGGTCTTTGGCATGAATAATTTGCATTGAAATGAAACAAATCTGATTGGCTGTTTGTGGCTCCACCTGCTTTTTCTGAATTTGAATCCCAGTCACCCGATAACCAACTGTACCAAGTTCGAGACATGTGCCATTAACAGTGCAAGAATGGCAGCAATTACATATTCCCCTTGAAATTCAATTGGTGAATTCTGATTGGCTTTTGTAGGCTCCACCCACTTTTCTGAATATTAATCCCAGTTACCCAGTGACTAACTGTGCAAAGTTTGAGAACCCTGCCATTAGCAGTGTAAGAATGGCTGCGGGTTACATTTTCCCAGTGAAATGTGTATTTTTCTCCGCCCACTTTTTGGTTATGGGAATAAAACATTTCCTATATGTTATTACAGGTAATGTATTATTTGTGTGACAAATTTCATTCAAATCGAGTAACAAACATCCAAACATCCAAACTTTGCCATTTATAATACTAGTAGGATATTACATATGTTACAGTACTTACTATGTCTACCAATTCTGTATTTTGTACTCATGTCTATATTTGGTGTATACCATTGTCTGTATTATTGTGTACCTTTAGTTTGTTTCTTACTTTGTATAGTGCCACGAAATATGTTTGCGCTTTACAAATCTATAATAATAATACATTTGAAGTTGCTGCATCATTTCACTATTGATCAACATTGACTGAATAGCAATCAATTGACACTATTTTAGCATTCAGCCTCTGCCTGCATGTCACCAATTAACCCACAACCTGTGTTGTGTATGTGTAATATCACCATTATATGGGAGCGACGTAATATATAAACGCATATGCCAGTACTCCGTTATTAAAGACAGGAGATAAGCTTAGTGAATTGAGGCCAATATCTTTGTTACGGCATCTTTGAAGAAAAAAATAGCAACACTGAAACTTGACATATCACACAGGGGTCACTGTGCTGCCTGTGGTTGCACTGGTGAAAAGAAAATATAATAAAAATCTGAAGATGCAAAATATTGTAGTTACAGAAGGTGAATTGGGCGGGGTCACCAAGCAGCTGGCTTAGAAAGGCAAAAGGTATAAAACCAGCCTTGGTGGAAGCTTTACAGAATAGCTCAGGTCTACTTTAAATGATTACAGAATTTATAAAATAAATATACTAACCCAGTCCCAGATTCCTTTCCAATAGAAATGCTGCACACCAGCTGCATTAGCTACTGTCACAACTGAGCAGGGGCATAACTACAAACCATGAGATTTCTCTGCAAAAAAAAAGTATGGGGCCTCCCTACCTAAGTTCCACCCAACCCCCATAGCAACTGTAAACAGTATAACACCTTTCCTAACTTAATGCATATATGAGTAGTCCTACTTCCCACCCAGTTTATTATTTTTTTAAATACCACCAACATTTTCAGTAGCACTGTATGTGGTAAAAAAACAAATAGTGGGGAGCATAGATACATGAGACTCTTTAAAAGCTATACAAACCAATCAGGACAACCAGCAATAGAAATACAGACAATGTTAATGTGTGGTTTGAGACATTACCAATACTGGTACATTTTCATGTGATAAATTAATGAAGAATAAGAATCACTAGGAGGAGGTCTCTGCTCTTGCAAGCTTACAATCTAGAAGATAGTGAATTGGAGACATTAGCAAAGGAGATGCATGGGGCATCAGATGAGACAATGAACCTCCAAAGCTACCTTTAGCAAATTTTAGGCTTGTCTGAACAAGTGTGTTTTGAGAGTATGTTTTAATGTTTCAAGGCTCAGAGCATGACAGATTGGCTGTGGAAGAGTGTTCCAAAGGAGAGGTGATGCTTGTGAGAAGTCCTGGATGTGGGAGTTAGAGGAGGTGTCCAAGCTAGAGTGGAGTTTAACCACTTAAGGATCGCGGTCTTAAACTCCCCTAGTGACAAGGCTATTTTTTTACAAAATAGGCCACTGCAGCTTTAACCTCCGTGGTGGTAACCCAGAGCTAGAGTCGGGGTAGAAAACCACAGCTAAAAGCGGTAATCCCGACTGCTGCTCGGGGTAGCCACCGGAGGCTCTATGCAGAGCAATGCGCACAGCGGGAGCATTTCTACATACCTCCCAAGGATCCCGACATCAGACGCCATTCTTCTTCCTCTCCTCTGGGGCTCTGCTTCCTCCTGGTCCGATCACCATGATGCCAGCTGGCAATCTCATTTTACAGCTGCAGTGCCACCCGGAGGATGGAGGCATAACTGCAGCACTGGAGCTAGGGAGGTGAGTGCTGGCCCAGTGCAGAGCTCCCTGGCAGCATGATTTTTTTCCAGGTTTTAAGGTCTGAAAGGGTGCAAAAACATTGTACAGCTTTTAGCCCTAAAATCCGTAAAGAATCATACCGCCAAGTGGGTTAAGTCCTCGCTGCAGGGTCGTACAACTAAGCACACAAGTGATTCCCTCTATTTCTGCCCCCCAACAGACCTTTCTGTTGGTGAGCTCTGATCACTGCTGGGATTTTTTTGTTTTTTATAAATATTTGTTTGTTATATTTTGCAATAAAAATTATGCTTTTTTATTTCCCCAATGCCATCCCCCTCTGCCAGCCAATCACAGTGATCGGCTCTCATAGACATCAGCCTATGAGAGACGATCACTTCCTGAGCCTCCAGATGCCTTCGATCGCAGTGCTGTACGGTGTAAATAGATGACGGTTTCACTGTCTAACATTCCCTAGCAGTGATCACCGCTGGGAGACTGATAACAAAGCGCAGCTCTGTCATCCAAGTGGAGGTGCGGTGTGCACGATCTCCTACAAAAAGCCGCCCCAGGACTTCATATCAATTGGCGTGGAATGGTCCTGGGGCTGCTGCCATGTTCACGCCAATTGGTGTGGAGTGGTCGGCAAAGGGTTAAACTTAATTCTTTGGGTAATAGGTAGCCAATGGAGAGATTAGCAGAGATGTTCTGCATCAGAGGAGCAGGAGGAGAGATGGATGAAGCAGGTAGCAGTCAGCATTAAGAAGGAACTGGAGAGGTGCCCGTCTGTATTTTGGTAGACCACAGAGTAGGGTGTTACAGTAGTCAAGATGGAATATGATTAGAGCATGAATAAGCATTTTAGTAGAATCCTGTAAAAGGAGGTAACAAATTCTGTTTTTCGATATGGAAGTAGCAGGAGGTAGTTAATTTGTTAACATACGATCTAAATAAGTGTGCAAAGTCCAAAAGTACCCCTAGACCGTGAGCTTTAGGAGTTGAGATTATTGGCTTGTTTTCTACATTAATAATCACTAGGGATAGGGGAGCAGAGAGAGAAGGTGGAAATATTGCAAATATTGTGCATGTTCAGTTTAAAGAAAAATTAAATAAATGTAAAGACAGCAGATAGACAGTCAGGGGCTCATGTGTAGAAAGGTCCGATGCTGAAAAATAGATTTTGGCGTCATCATCAGCATAGAGTTCATAGCAAAAACCAAAAAAAGCTTATTAATTTTCCTAGGCCATGTGTGTAAATGGAAAACAGATTTAGCCAATGGACAGAGCCTTGTGGTACACCAACAGACAGCGTGTGTCGAGTGGAGTTAGTATGGGAGTAAGAGAATGTGAAGATACATCTGTCGATGCCCCCTTTCACACTTGCTCCAGGTTAAGCGTGTATCCCAGCTCTTAGAGAACAGAGAGAACTGAGGAGCATGGATGAACATTCAGTGCATCTGCAAACGTTAACCCAGAAGCAGTTCCGAGTTGGTGCCATTTTTTTAAATTGAGTAGATAAGTTTCTTGGACGGTGTGTGGTCAAACAGGACTAGTAGGGAGAAAAAAGAGAGGAAGAGAGGCTCAGTTTGTGGGAAGTAAAGTATTTAAAATATATGTTTACTTCCTTGCTAAGGAGGTTTTTTGTTTTTTGTTTCAATTTTGAGATGATTTACAAAAATAAAACACACACAAACACTTTTATGAGGAGTATGGCAAGGTATACGAATATCTAAGTGGTTTCTGTTGCTGTTTCTGTCCCCACTGAAAGAAATATCTTCTAACTTTGGAATAGAAAGTAAAAGGAAATCCCTCCCTGAAATAGAAATACTGTTTCTAACTTTTCTTCACTGCACACGAAATTGAAATAAAAACTTTTCTTAGACTTTAAAGAGCAAAACTCAGTAATTTCCTATTTTTTTTTCCTTTTAGATGCAAAATATATTTTATTCACAAGGTCAATTACATAGTATGCATATGCTAATCTGGTCAGACAATTTTGGAACTATTTAGCACTGGCAATCTTCCAACATTTTCCAGCGATATTAAAAGGCTAATGGGACAAACTCATTTTAATGAGGTAATTTAATTTAAGTTCTGAAAGTCAAAATAATTGAGTGCTTAAGCTGCTGTAAATATGAACACTGATATTAATTCAAATTAGTATCAAGATTAAATTTATCTCATGTTATTTGGTTATAATTGTCTATTTTATATTACGGTGTGCAAAATCACCTACATTATTGTGTTTCACATACTGTACCTTAAAGTGAACCTCCGGACTAAAAATCTACTTAGCAGAACTGAAAAGGCTTGGTGTTTCTTTAACAGTTTCACAGCATCAGAACTTTGTTTTTCTTACCAAAGCATCATTTTTAGCTGCATTTTTAACCAAGCTCCACCCATCAAAGAAAACTGCTCGGGCTTTTTTCCCCTGATGCTGTGCAAAGCATGATGGGATTTCCTATGTTGTTATTCACGTTGCCTAGCAACTGGGAAGGGTGATCAGCACACAGGACAGTTGGAACTGTGTCTCATGCTCCCTGTCACCTCCTTTCAACCAAAAAGATGGCTGCCCTCATGAAATCAAACATTTGCCTGTTCTTTTAAAACAGGGTGGGTAAGAGATTATTACCTATTTATTTTAATGAACATAACTAATGTAACTTAATGACAGTATGTTTGTTTAGGCTGAAGTTCCTCTTTAAAGTGCATAAACACTTGCCAAAATATGTGTTTTTTACTACCCAAAATCTTTTCAAAACTAATGCATGAAGCTTCCAAAGGAATATCTAATAGATGGCAGCATGTACTGTATCTGTTATACTGAATCTAAAGGTGCCCATACATTGAGCGATGCATGGGCAGATCGACCACAACACAGATCTCTCTCTAATCAATCAAATCTATTCAGAAAGAGATCTGTTGCCTGCCTATACACTGCAGACTTACTCTCGATAGATTTCAGGATGCAGCGTGAGGTGTTGTGCACAGGATCAGCCCCACCACGGAGGTAGGCAGACATTTTTTGCATATGCTTCCCCTTACTGTTTGGAACAGAGTTCAGTTGACATAGGTAACCTGTCAGGGGCCTTATCTGTCTGCCACCTATTTATCACTTACTAAGTGTTCTCTCACTTACTGTTTCCTATATGCTTTCCGCGTATCTACCTCCCACTTACTGCATGCCAACTATTTGCTTATCACCTATCTCCCCACCACTTACTGCCTTTGAATCACCTGCCTGCCACAGTCTACATGTCACTTATCTACCTACCACCTAAGGTGCCCATAGATTACTCAATTTCGGGCCGAAATTGGTCACATGTATCTATCGAACATGCTGGAAAATCTTGGCCCAAAATGTTTGATTGGGTAACAACATGCATTAATTGTGAACAAAAACAGTGACAGAAAGCCCTAGCCTCTGTCACCCCTAATGTATAATGTTGTAGTCCCCCCGGGGCCCCATGGAGTTTTATTTTACTTGTCATGCTGCCCGCTAGTGTCTGCAGCAGTGTCCGCTGTATGTTCACATTCTAACCCCACATGACTACCAGAATATAGCATGTGGGGAGCATGTGTGATGCTCCCCACATGCTATAATGCCTGCAGCCACGTGGGGTGTATATGCGGAAGTACAAGGATGGCTGCAGAGTGGATGGTAACAGGTAAAGTATAACTGCACGGGGCACCAGGGGGTACATAAAACATTAGGAGGACAGTGCACAGGGGCAGCGAGGAGGCATGGCGGTGCCACAAGGCCAATTCTCAAAAGATTTCATGCTGAAATTGATCTGAAATTGACCTGATGTTTATGGCAGCCAACAGAACAGAACTCTCTCCGATCAGATTTATTCAGAGAGATATCTGTCTGCTGGTCGATCGGCCACCAACATCGCTAAATGTTTGGGTACTTTCACTCTCTGTCACCTGTCTATCTGTCATTTGTCTGCCTGTCACTTATCTACTTGCCACTTACTACTTCTTACTTACCTACATGACAATTCTCTGCCTACAACTCAACTGCCTATCAACTGCTAATTTGTGTATTAATAGAACCTCCCAATTTCTAGAACCTATCTGTCACTTAATTTCCTTTCACTAGAATCTGTTTTATACCACTTAAATGCAATATGTATCTATGCCTCTTGCTGATATCTACATGTTATCGGTATCTGCCTCTCATTTGCAATATATGAATGTTCTTGATATCTAGCTGTCATTAATATCTGTATATTGTTCATGTTCTACTGGCACTGGTAAAATATCCGCCTGTTTTTTTTATATAATTTGTATGTCATTGATACCTGACTACCATTGGAATTATCTCCATACCACTGGCGGACTGTCCCTGGTAATATCTGCCTATCACTGATATCTGCTTAATATTTTTAATGTTCCTTCTGTCTGAAATTAGGATTGCAAGAGTATCTGCCTGCTGTTGATATCTGTATAAATGTTGGTAATATCTGCATCTCTTTAGAATTTGCCTTAAGCTGAAACGGACTAAAGCCTATGTCAGTCAGTGGTATGGGGCAGATGCAACCTATCTGCAGCAGTCATTCATGGCACTCGGTATTAATCACAGGGCAGCCCTTCTCAATGTATTAGAAGTTAGTGTAGCAACCCATCTCAGCAGTGTGGCTTCTGACCATGACAGTGGTAGAGCTACAAACCGTCACAGTAGTTGAGCACATTTCAGGATGCCCCTAAAAAATCTGTGATACACCATGAAAGTAAAAAGAAAGCTGATACTGCTTGTTTTGGTACCACTGAAAATCTGGGGCACACATCTAGTTAAGTGTAGAGTAGTAACCAGAGGCAACTGAAGACCTTCCAAAGAAGACAAAAAAGACATAGGGACACCAGGAACCCTTCTAGTGTAGTATTTTATGATAGGTGTCCCTAAAGTAATAGGAGTATTGAAGGGGACTCATAAAGGTGGGTTGCCAGACCAGCAACCACAGTATAATGGCAGTTCTGGAAAACCCATCCCCACTCAAGTTCTTTGTTCTTCAATTGTGTATTTCGCACTCCAAGAAAAAACTTGTTTATATGAAAGTCCAAGGGACTAGAAACAAAAGACAATCCCCAATTCCTGGGGGCTATAGTAGCTACAAGTGGGCGGGAGGAGGCACCTCAAATGTGGAAAATTATGTGAATACAATTCAGATAGAAAATATGTGACATACCTCTAGGGGTAATAAAATTCACTGCATAAAATTGTATTACCCCCTATTGCCGTTGCCCCTTCTTCTAGAGGTAAACCATATATTTCCTATCTTAATTTTATTCACATATTTTTTTCCATTTGGGGTGCCTTCTTCCTCCCAGTTGTACATACCTAGATAAGTGTTTGCTTCTGAAGTCTCTATTAAAGTAAAATGAGACCAGAATAAATAGAAATTACCTTTGTACTTTAAACCTATTATTATGTTGTCCTTCAAAACTTATCAGAAGTTAAACTTATGAAAGTTCTTCAGAGTTCAGACTAATGCCTGTGAATTATTTGGAGATAACTAGAGAGGCATACTGCTTGACTGTCAGGTCCAAAGATAAAGTCACCTTGAGGAGAAATGGCACCCTGCCTGGAAGACCTCTGCTAGAACTGTAGGATTTGCACATCTTAGCTGTACTGATAAATTGTACACATTTTTTGTATAGGACATTTTACATAAAACTAGCTGATGGCCCAGCATTGCCTGGGTATGTATTTGGCTGGTGTTGGCTCCGCCCAGTTTTACTAACCCTAACACCCAATTACTCAATGACCTAGTTTACGAGCTTTGCGGTCTTTGGCATCAATAATTTTCATTGAAATTAAACAAATCTGAATTTGAGCCCCAGTCACCCAATTACAAACTGCACCAGGTTTGAGGCTTGTGCCATTAACAGTGCAAAAATGGCAGCAATTAAATATTCACCTTGAAAATCAATAGGTGAATTTTGATTTGCTTTTGTAGCCTCCACCCATGTTTCTGAATATTAATCCCAGTCACCCAGTGACCAACTGTGCACAGTTTGAGAATCCGGCCAT
Organism: Hyperolius riggenbachi; assembly: GCF_040937935.1. Taxonomy (NCBI): domain Eukaryota; kingdom Metazoa; phylum Chordata; class Amphibia; order Anura; family Hyperoliidae; genus Hyperolius; species Hyperolius riggenbachi. Next base: position 436,558,087 of record NC_090647.1, read on the forward strand.
TAACAGTGTAAGAATGCCTGCAGTTTAAATTTTCCCGGTGAAATTTGTAATTGTCTCCACCCACTTTTTTGTTATGGGGATAAAAAGTATCATATATGTAATTCCAGGTAATGTACTATGTGTGTGCCAAATTTCATCAGCCATTGCGTAACAAACATCCAAACTTTCACATTTATAATATTAGTGAGATTGTTGTCATTGATCTCTGTCATGTTTTTAAGAATCTTCAGGACTAAATACCCTTTCTCTCAGTTGCGGCGCCAGGGGGGTGCTTTGGGGTGCTGAAGCACCCCCTAAAATTCTCCAAGCACCCCCCCCCCCCAGCGTGAACTGACTTTCGGCGTCTAATAGACGCCATGTCAGTTCACCGGAAGCAGCAGCCCGCAGCTCCAGCAGCGGCAGAGCAGGGCTACAGTAAAATGGCATCCGAAGCCCTGCTCTGGAGACTTTGAGTCTGTAGTGCAGGGCTTCGGGCGCCATTTTCCTGTAGCCCTGCTCTCAGCGCGGGAGTTTCAGTTGCTGGCTGCAGAGGATCGTGGGAGCTGCGCGCCGGACGGAGGCCATGACAGGTGTATTTTCTGGTCAAGTCTGCCACATGATTGCACCTATTTTCTGGTCAAATCTGCTGACATGATTGCACGTATTTTCTGGTCAAATCTGCCACATGATTGCACGTACTTTCTGGTCAAATATGCCGACATGATTGCACGTATTTTCTGGTCAAATCTTCCACATGATTGCATGTATTTTCTGGTCAAATCTGCCACATGATTGCATGTATTTTCTGGTCAAATCTGCCAACATTATTGCACATATTTTCTGGTCAAATCTGCCGACATGATTGCACGTATTTTCTAGTCAAATCTGCCAACATGATTGAACGTGTTTTTTGGTCAAATCTGCCAAGATGATTGAACGTATTTTCTGGGCAAATCTGCTCACATTATGTGTATTTTCTTGAGAAAATCTGCACAATTATTGAATTTTCTGGGGAAAGGGTCACCAAAACTTGGGCCCACTGTCTTTGCGTTGCACTTTTAAAGAAACCCGAGGTGAGAATAATATTGAGGCTGCCATATTTATCTCCTTTTAAGCAATACCAGTTGCCTGGCTGCCATGCTGGTCCTCTGCCTCTAATTCTTTCAACCATAGACCCTGAACAAGCATACAGCAGGTCAGGGGTTTCTGACAATATTGTCAGAACTGACAAGATTAGCTGCATGCTTGTTTCTGGTGTAATTCAGTTCACTACTGCAGCCAAACAGATCAGCAGGGTAGCAGGGTTGCCGCGAGTCATTAGCTACCCCAGAAATTGGTCCAGCACCTGCATAGCACCCCCCCCCCAAAAAAATCCTGGAGCCGCCCCTGCTTTCTCTAGATCAGGCTTTCTCAACCAGGGTTCCCTGTAACTCCAGGGTTCCTTGAGTGCTCTGCGGGGGTTTCTTGGCATTTTTCCCTATTGTGGGGTGAGCACACTATAATAAGGGGTACTGTAAAAAGAAGCATTACATTCAGAATAATAATGAGCACTACAATAAAAAGCACTACAATAAGGAGACATTATAATGAAGGGCACTGTAATAGGGGGTAGAGACAAACAATCACACCAGTTTTTAAAGACCATTCTACCTGCAAAATCAATTCAGGGGTTCATTGAGAGCCAAAAATTACTTGCAGGGGTTCCTCAAAATCCCCCAAAAATATTTGCAGGGTTCCTCCAGGATAAAAAGGTTGAAAAGGGCTGCTCCAGATAATAATTTATTACCAAGTCAGTTATTAAACTCTTTACTCTGTGTTACTGGTAATCATTATAACCACTTTCATTTCCATGTTGATTATACAGTATTAAACCAGTGAGTAAATCTGGCTAACGTGTTGCTCCAGCTTCTTCCCACATCCTAAAGCCATACTAGGAATTTAACTGGCCTCAACCCAGATTGGCCCTTAATTGTGATATGGGAGCCAAACTGTATTTAATGTACTGTTTAAATAATTGTGTAATAGCAGAAGAAAATAGAACCTCCCTACAGTCTCATATTCCTATTATCAATTTAAGAGGTTCAATTATAACTACAATCCCATTCATTCAGCTACTAACACAAAGAAATAATGAACATTGAGGCTAGGTTCACAGTGGGAGTTACATTGCATTCCCTGTAACTTTCGAAACACAACGCAATGGAACAGGAAAGCTGCATTGCACTCTATTCGCAGATTGCGTCGCACACAGTGAAACATACAGTCAATGAAAAGTATACTCCACCGTTACTGTTAAGGTATGCATTTTGCGGTAATGCACTGCTTGCATGCAGTGTGTTTTACCATGCCGCATGCCATTACACTGCAAATGCAACGCATACGCCACATTGTGAATGCTGCATAGGTGGTGCATTGCAGTGTGGCGAGCCACGCTACAATGTGGCCATTACGCAGCCTTTACGCACCCCAACCCACCACTGTAACCTTGCCTACCACTTTCCAGATGTATTTTTTTTATCAGCAGTGCTTGCTCACCCAGATAAAACTGTATTCTGTATTCTCTTTATCTGACTACTGTTCAGTCATATACAAAAAGCACTGCTTTCTGAACTCTTTGAATGGAGAGAAATACAAAATGGGTAATAGAGAAAATGGTGGGAGATTAATACAATAGGTCCTGTATATCCTTAGTGGTGTTCCACTACACCAATGGTCACATTACATTTTTAAGAGGATAAAAAAACAAAAGTAGAGCTCTAGGAACCAAGAATAGTCTTTTTTTTTATCTTTAGTATTCAAAATTGCAAAAAATTGACACATAGTATAGTACATATAGTACTCAGCCTAGTTAGAACCTGTCCACTTTGTATTTTCCATTACATTTTTATAAGGATATCAGAACAAAAGAAAGAGTAGAACTCCAGAAACCAATAACAGTCTTTTTTATTTTTAATATTCAAAACTGCAAAAAATTGACAGAGAAAGTATTCAGTAGTGATAAATACACCAATCTAGTGACAATCTTAAGAAAAGTAGGTCCACCAAAATTTGGAATAGGCTATGGCTTTTGTTTTCTTTAGTTTTGGAGGACCTCATTTTCCTACTTTTGTCATTAGATGGATGTATTTATCACTACTGAATACTTTTCCTGTCAATTGCCGTTTTGAATGTTACAAAAAAAAAAGACTGTTATTGGTTTCTGGAGTTCTACTCTTTTTTTTTGTTCTGATATCCTTGTAAAAGTGTAATTGAAAATAAAAAGTGGACCCAGACAGGTTCTAATGAGGCTATATGTAAGGTACTATATGTACCAATTTTTATCTTATCATGTCACATGTCAGTTCAGGTAACTTTAAGGGCCCATTTACACTATAATCATTCAAGTGCGAACGGGCCCTAATGCCTTTTACCCTTTACATATTGAATAGAAAACAAAAGTTTGCTTTCTTAAAACAGAAAGAATTTGCAATAATTCAGGTTGGAGTGAGCTTGAGATGTCTCCCAGTGCATCACTGCTGAATATATGCAAATTAACCGTTGTTGCCCTTAGAAGCTAAACACACCTCCAGATCTGCTGGAATGCCATAATAATCTGTACTTAACAAACAACTTAACAAAATAGCACATCATTGCATTCCAGCGGATCTGGAGGTGTGTTTAGCTTCTAAGGGCAACAATGGTTAATTTGTATATATTCAGCAGTGATGCACTGGGAGACATCTCGGAGCTCACTCCAACATGAATTATCGCAAATTTTTTCTGTTTTAAGAAAGCAAACTTTTATTTTCCATAGCTTTTTAGTAAGGGTGTTTTTCGGACCATTGTAGGCCCTTACACACTCCAATGAGTTCTGGTTCGCCATGAGCTTTCTGGTTAGTCTGTACATTTTGAATAGAAAAGAAATGTAGTAACTTCCTTGACTCTAAAAGGAGCAGTGAATCAAGGCATTTCCATTATCAGTGTTTCATTCTGTGTGGGTGTGTATGTGTGTGTGGTTGTACAAAGTATATGATGCATCCATATCTTACTCACAAGCCAGTTTCCTATGCTCACCCGCCTTTGTACGGTAAGTGATTTTTAGTTGTAAAACAACCCACCCAAAGAAAAAAAACTGTCAAATTGCATATCTTTAAAGCAGATCTGAACTCAGAACTTCCTCTCTGCTCTAAAAGATACACAACAGCATAATAACTTTTAAAGAAAACATTTCTTTGTTACAGCTGATACAAATCCTGCAATAACTCTACAGTGTATCTACCGACATATTGTTAACATCCTGTGCTTTCAAGTTAGCCTCTCTGCCATGGTAGTCAGCTGACACAACTGAGGGATCAGATTACAATTTGTGATTAGACACATATGAGGCAGGACTAGACAGGCTAAACTCTCTAAATATATACAGGGTGCATTTCTCTATGTTTTACTTCTGTCCTGTGCAAGAGTTCAAGTACACTTGAACACAAATACACTCTGGTCCCAAATGGAAGCGATTGTTAAGAACTAGAATGAATGTGTACATTTTCTTACTTCCCCTGAATTTAATCTAAACGAAAATGGTCATGTTTTCCCAGTAAAGCTATAACTATTTGACATTGCACTGTCCTTGCCGAAAGCTCTCAATTTTCTAGTCAATGTGTTCTGTTACTTGCCGAGTTTGCACTTTCCAATGCCCACGTTTTCAGGCTTGAGCTAGAGAGAGCAGATCTAAACCACGACACAGTGAACATCTCATCTTTCTCATCTTAAGATTTCAAATTGTTCACTTCAGATATATTTCATTTGTAAATCTTGACATAGACAATGTATAATCTAAATGTCAAAACATTCTCAGAGCATTTAATTGCCATCATATTTCACTCATTTAGGCATTTGTATTTTGAAACTCTGATTATACATATTTCAAAGCTGAAGAATTTCTTAACTCTGGGAACCATCATACATCCCAAATGAAAGCGCACCATGCTTGGAGGGTTTTATCATTCCTACCGCAACCACTCTCCCACTGTATAATTCCATTCTGTACATTTATTTTCATTTTTGATGTTGTCTTTGATTATTTGTTAGCTTATTTCTTCTTAAAGAAATAATGATGCATAGGATTCTCTGGGAGGCAAACGCAGCTCCATAGCATATCTGACACTTTCCAGTTCAGTCAATTCAATTAGTTGGAAATATTCAACAACATTGGTTAAATTAGCACTGCAAGCTCGATGTCTGCATCAATTAAAAGAACTGTGAATTCAGAGGGTCTAGGTCAATTCAGATATCTGCCTATACTTTGAATTAATTGGATGCACATCCTTTAGTTGATTGTATAATTTCAGTTAGCTGTTATTTTTATTAAAATCTTGGTGTCAAACATGTTAGAAGGAGGATGACTGTATTCAATTACCCTTTACAAGAGAGCATTACATTTTTATACACATAAATAATAATTTTAATGTATATATTTGTTTGATGTAAATTCATTCAAAAATAGCGGTACTTACATGTGTAAATACAAATATCCTTTTGTCCCTTGGAGCTTAATGGTAAAAACAATTACAGGACCCATTCCCAAGATGTCTAGAACAGATTGGGACAGCATAGTGTCATCAGGCAGACAATAGTAAGTCACGATTAAAGGGAACCAGAGATGCCAGTAAAAAGATTCTATACATACCTGGGGTTTCCTCCAGCCCCATACGCACGGATCGCTCCCACGCCGCCGTCCTCCGCTTCCTGTTTCAGCCAGCTCCGGGTCCCGTAGTTTCGGCTAGTCGGCGGCAGGACGCGGCCAATCGTCCGCATCACAGGGGCTCCCAGCATACCACTACGCGTGCGGCTGCCTACTGCGCAGCCGCATGCGTAAGGGTATGCTGGGAGCCCCTGTGATGCGGACAATTGGCCGCGTCCGCCGGAAGTGACGGGACCCGGTACCGGCGGATCCAGGAAGCGGAGGATGGCAGCGTGGGAGCGATCCAGGCTTATGGGGCTGGAAGAAGCCCCGGGTATGTATGAAATCTTTTTTTCTTTTTCTATATCTGGCGTCTCTGGTTCCCTTTAAAGACATAATTCCCTAACTGTGAAAGTAAAAAGAGGATTTAAACTGAGAGGTGGGTCTTCTTTTACACCTGCATGACTTACACCTGCATTACTTTTACCTGTGTACTTAACAAGTGTGCTTAAAATGACTTAAAGGAGCACTATCATAAAAAATTGTAAAATTTAAAATATATGTGTACTTACACTTATAAGAAGTGCATTTCTTTCAGTGTAAAATTCTCTATACATTACTTTTGTCCTGTATTGCTCTTGCCTACAGTAGGTAGTAAAAATTTGACAGATCTGACAGGTTTTTGGACTTACCCATCTCCTAATGGGAATTCCCAGTATTTCCTCTATTCTGTACAAAAGCACCTTATGGAAAGCATTCTATTTTAGCAGTTGAACTGAGTAACTGTCATTCAGTAAATAATTTTGAAATTTAAGAAAACCCTTAGAATCCCCATGGGGAGATGGACTAGTCCAGCACCTGTCAGATCTCAGATTTTACTGCCGACTGTAAGTGACCGTAACATAGGGGGAAAAAAGTAATTTATATTGCATTTTACTATTTTATTTTTATAAAATGTATTTTATTTTGTACATTTTATGCATACACATGCATTTTAAAGTTTACAATTTTCCGTGATCAATAATGCAATACATTTGCATTTTTCATTTTTCCCCTTTTTGAAGATGTTCATACTAATGATAAACAAGCTGGGCTCTACCGTTAAACTGATTCTCTGCACTCATAAGTAACTTTTTTTCTTTTATAAGTGCTAATAAAGCCTGCAAACATTGAGATAACTGACTTGTTTTTGCAGTGAATAGTGCTGAAGGTTTATCTTAATTTTTCCTTTTTTCTGCCTGCAGGGGCTGAAATAGCCCCTATGGGACAGCAGATATTGTGAAAGGTCCTGATCACACCCCTAACATCTCTCCTATCAATAATAGTGAGCAGATAGGACCCGATCTCCACCACACATGCAGCAGCAACCAGCATGGAGAGTACTTCCATGTTACATGCATCAGAGATGAGCAAATGTGAGAATTCATGCTCACTCATCTCCCCCTGCTCTGGCCATAAAATCATTTAACCATCCTGATATGTGAGAAGGCAGCAGGGGAAAAGGAAGTGGGCGGCTGGGAGTAGTGGTGGGGTCACAGGCCTGGAAGTGGCATTTATGGCAGTTAAAGGGATTCTGAACTGAAAATAAAGTTATGATATAATGATTTGTATGTGAAGTACAGCTAAGAAATAGAACATTGGTAGCACAGATATGAGTCTCATATTGTTTCCAGTACAGGATGGAAGAGTTCAGAAATGTCAGTTGTTATCTGTGCAAAAGAGCTTCTCTGAGCTCTCCGACTAATTTAGTCATCTACAGTGCTCTTTTCTGAAACACTTAACTCATCCTGTGAGCTGTGAGAGGAAGAGAGTGCCGCCATACAGAAAATCTACCTGACTTGAGAGAGGATGTCCTGCTCTTAAGCTGTAAACACTTGGATAATGGACTATGTATGGACCCCTGCAGTACTTCATAGTTGATCAACTAACTGGATTCAAATAACCCCGCTAGCAAGGCAAGAATAGCAATTATATGTACAAATATGGCAGGCATCTTTAGGACATATTAAAAAGATGGTACATTTTTTAAAGATATTTCAAGCACATCTTTATCACAACTATCAAACTTCCATGTTGAAAAAAAAAGTAACAAGGGGGAATGCAGCCAGATCATCTTTGTAACTCATACACTGTACATTTTTTAACAAGCTGTATTCCTCCGAGATGTTGTTGTCTGGGCCAGTTGTGGAGGTGCTTATGTAATGCATGAACTTGCTAATCTTTCAGTGGTAAGTAGGATTGACTAATTTGGTTGAAAAGTACAGATAAATGGCATTTCCATGGGAAGGTGTTCTCCTGTTGTGGGTAAGGACATTTTTTTCCACTTTCTGCAGAATTTCAACCAAGTAAAGAACCCATGACAAAAACACGGAGATTCGGAGATGAAACATCAGAAAAGTCCTTTACTACAAATGTATTGATGGTATGGTTTCCAGCAAGTTTTTGGTTTTGTTTTGTATTTTTTTTTACAAATATAAGAATGTTATAACAGCTACAGACTGAAGTTAAATGACAGAGCATGTGATTAAAAATGTGCTTTTGCAGTTGTGAGGTACAGTTTATTAAATCTTAAAAAGTGAAGTAAAGTCAACTCTTCAGAGCAATCCTTTCTTTCACTTGATATCATCCCTGCCAGGTTCTACAAACATAAATAGCATTGTTTTACTAATGTGCATTGCCCTCTAAAGGGTCCCATACACTGGGCCAATTAGTGGCCGATCAATCGATCGCAAATCGATTGACCAATCGATCGATTTGCGGCCAATTTTAATCAATTTGAATCGATCTGACACGCTGGAAAATGTAGGTCGATCTATTGAGATTGCTTATCATTTTGCATTGGGCCTAATGGAAATCCGATGGCAAAAAAATGCCATCAGACCGATTTTTAATAGATTTCATACTGAAATCTATTGGAAATCTGTTCCTAGTAAAAAATCTTTCTAAACACATCAGATAGATCAGAAATCTATTTGATGATCTATCTGCTGCTAATCTAACGAGTGTATGGCCACCTTAACCTTGATGACCAGAGCTGCAGAATGTGTTGACTCTGTGTTGGGGTGGAGCTTCTTGATAATGTTTGTGATAACATTGTTTACATTAGAAGCTGACAGGAGGAAGACAGGTCAGTGCAGAAAAGGAGAAAGATATTCATGGAATGGGATTCCATGGAGACACATTACAAAATATATAATTTTGCTTCAAAGAACAGCATGCAAATTCTTTTTATTCTTAAAATATGTTCTAGAACACTTTAAAAGCGAAATTTACTGAACATAAATTAATGAATAAAATAGGTTAGTTCTTTTTAATATTTATTTATACATTTTATAGTCAGTCTATGTCCTTGTAAAATGTATCACAGGTGGCGGTATCTTTACTGGCAAGGTGCATCATTGCAGAGTGTTTGTTTGCTTGTTTGTTTGTTCTGAAGTGAGCAGAAATAACACCTCGTCTCCCACTGGTGTGGAGAAACACTGGGAAAAAGCTTCATGACATCACAGCCTAGGCTAAACATCACTGGGAGGGCGCAGTAATATACCAATATACAGCAATATATAGATATATGAAGCGTTTTTGATGCTGAAACTAGGATAATGCATATAAAATTGGGTATCCAGATTAATGTACATTCTACCACATGTTATTAAAGTGCTTCTTTAAACCTATAATGTTTATTTTATTGTATATGCAAAGAAAAAAGAAGAGGGGAAAGATATGATAGTGAAAGTGTTAAGAACTAAGCTGTAAAAAAAAAAAAGGAAAAGTCGTGCTTGTTTGAAAAACAAAACTGCATCATTCATCTGCAGTTCTAACCATGCCTTTAATCTCATTATCCATATTGTTTTACTCCAAGCAATGCAGCTTTCTGATTACAATATCTTGTTGCATCTGCTGTTTGCAAATACCGTTTTGGAATGTAATGGCTTATTGACTTTGCACAAGTAGCTCAGATGATTTTTCAGCTATTTCGTATAGGGTTTTTAGAATATTACACTTCATCATCCCCTTTTCCTTCTGAAGTAATTGGTTTTTCATACCTTTGAAACCTTTAAATACTTCCTTCATGCAGTCATAATTTTTTTTCTCTGTATTTTCATTAGATTGGCATAAAGGAGGAGGGGGAACAGCTTCTCCTAGCATGTTTACACCAGCTTTATCATTCATTTGACAACTGAACGCATTCATATCTTAATAGCGGCCATCCTAAAAATATATAAATGTATGCAGCTAGTGATTTAAAGACACTAAAAAGGTCTTTTACAGTAAGTCAATGATATGTACATATTCAAAACACAGCACCAATCAGTGATGTGGCGAAATTTTGCATATGCAAAATTTTGCATTGCAATTCGCATTGTAATCGTAATGCAACATTTCAGGGAAATTCGTAATTGATTTCGTATGTAAAAGTTGTATTTGATAATTTCACAAAATTTTGTGCAATTTTGCAAAATTTCATGCCGACTTTGGCAGTTAATAGCAAAGCCCCCGAACATGCTTTTGCTACCACAATTGCTACCTATGTTAAGGAGAACATTGAGTACAAGTAAAAAAAAGAATTTTTCAAAAAAGACCTTGTAGTTTTCAAGAAAATCGATTTTAAAAATGCAAAGAAAAATGGTGTTTAAACTCATTTTTCTAAGTTTAAAAAACATTTTTCTTTGCATTTTTGAAATCGGTTTTCTCAAAAACTATATGGTCTTTTTGGAAAATTCTTTTTTTTCCTTGTACCCACTATTCTCTTTAACATAGGTAGCAATTTTGGTGTCAGTAGCATGTATGGGGGCTTTGCAAAATTACGCGAATTTTATGCGAAATTACGAATGACTACGAAAGCAATTTAGTTTGCAAATTGTAATTACATATAGACGTAATTGCGAACATTTACGCAAAAATTTTGCGAAATCGTAATTTTGCTGATTACGATCATCACTGCCACCAATGACAGAATGTGTTTATGTGTATGTATATGTGTGTGTGCTTGTATGAAAGGTAAAGTGTAGTAGTTTTAGTATTAGTTAATTTTATTTAAAGAAGAATGAAAGTTGTAAATAACAGTCATACACATGTAGGCTGAACTAGATTTCTAAAGTTCCTGCTGCAAGTACATTCACATAGCTGCAAAAACACAAAACCTAAGTATTCTCTACATGCAGCAATCTGCTTTTAAAAAAAAAGGCTCTCCGGCTTACATTCCAATTAATTATGCTAATTGTAGCAATCCCATGAAATTACAAATAGATTCCTAATTTCTGGTGTGTACTTTTATTAAATATCAGTTCAAAACTGTATTACAACACCTATGCTTTAAGGTCGTAAGGACCTACCACTTGAGAAAGGGCGAATCTCGCATCTGAAAGGCGACTTTCCATTGGGGTTTTACCTGATTTGATGTGAGATGATGGGTTGTAACCCTCTGGCTGTAACATCATGAGCTATAAATACTAAAACCTAGAGCTGTAATTATGCTGTTCCTGAATGGACAGTAGAGCTGTATATTCACTGTGGAAAGGTGGATGAAAAATTACTGAGAATCTCTGGTGCTGGTCAAGTACATATTTTTTGTTTTCTATTGTTGGCTTTGCAGTGTTTCTTTTGCAAGGGTTTTTGGTATTTCTTCCCTTCTAAAAGCTATTCCTTAGCAAACCCTTTCTCCTTTTAATGCCTAACCCGATCTTTAACATAAACCTCTTCCTAATTTCTAAATCAGATTTTCGTCCACAAACATAACCATAACATTAAGTCCATCTGGATGTCTAACCCTAAACTACCGACTAAAGTAAACTCTTTCTTGAGGGCTAATCTTAACTTCCCCCACAATGTACAGTCCTTCCTCAAATGCAGCACTAGCTTACTAACCCTTATCATTAAACCTAACCTAGCCCTGCCCTATTCCCAACACTAACCCTCCTAAAACTTCACCTAGCCTTAACTTCTAAACCTTTACAGTTTGCACTGAGGAGCATGCACCATATTACTGAAACTATGCATTGGCTCTATAGTGGTGCCCAACAAAATGGGAAGCCCAATCTGTTGATTTACCCTCTGGGACTTGTTGTTCATCCAGTATACTGCTGAATTTTGAACTTGTAGTGCATTCACTGTGTTGCTATTATTTGTAGTTTATCTACAGTTGGAATAAGTGGCAACCCACTAGTGTGATGTATAACCATGTAGTGTACATTTTTATGCAAATTTGGCAATAGACCATAGGTCAAATTCAAAAGGCAAAGACATATCTATCTAAGCACAAGCGCCATGTACCCAACACAATAAAAATGTGATAAATAAGACAGTAATAGGTTATTTGGGCAGCAGTGTTTGGACCTGTGCTTGGTTACATATGTAGACAGATAGGTAGTCTTCTATATGTAGAGGATATGTTGGGTGGTGGAAGTCGGTGCTGCTCTATGTGGTCCACTTGCAGTGGCAGAGAAATCTATAAAGGACATGGGGTAGGGGAAAAAACACAAAAAGAGCGCACTCAGAAGACTGATGATAAAAGGGAGGTCAGCCAGTAGTAGACAGATCTCACCTGATGTGGTGGCTGATATTCCCTTATGGGTATTATCAGCTTGCAGGCTTTTGTCCCTCTCAGACCAGGGACCAGGTCAGAAGCAGACTCTTTGTCCAAAGGGATCCTGTGGCTGGAAGCAGGCTATCAGGAGCAACTGTCTGGTTTGTAGGAATGGGTGGTGAGCAGTAGCACTGAAGTGGCTGAAAGAAAGCACAGGAGACCCGTGCTGCAGTTATCTGATTCTTTATAGGTTAAATATGTGGGAGCAGTAACATCAAATGCAGTCAACCCACCCAATTGGCAGCCAGGACAGTGGGCTCTAGTCAAAACCAGAAATGGTTAAGATGCATTTGGTGCTCTGGGTAATATAGCAGTTTTTGCTCACCTCTGATGGTAACCTGGCTTTTTTTTAGTAAGATTTGGCTGCCTAGAATTACATTGTAAATGATCTGTCCCAGGTCAAAACTGAGATAGAAGAGAGGAGCAAAATGGTGGGAGACAGAGAAGGATGATAAGAGATATAAATGCCTCAACCTTACTTCCTGAATTTGTGCTATACACACATACAATGGTACATATACATACCCAAACACACACTAATGCATAAACACACACACACACCAAATTGGTTACATGACATATACATCTGTAACATTAACAAAATTCTATTAGCAGTTTCATTTGGCACCCAAATTTCCAGACACCTTTTTTCCATGTATGCTACCCAACATCACCCTTTCCTCATGTCTAATCCTAATACCCACCCTAAAGATGATGCCTAACCCTAAACCTTTTTCCCACTCAGTGATTTGGGGAGAGGAAACCAGTGTTGTTAAATGGTACACAGAGGGAAACAGAATGGTTGTTCAGAATAGCGGACTAGTTAAATGGTTTTATGAGTAAGTGCTCCTCTTCACACAAATACCAGTGTTTTTCTTGAATCCATTTTCATAGCATCTTGGTGCCTAAAATGACTTTTTAAATATTCTATAGAAATTGCAACAACAATACTTATTATTATTATTCTCCAGCAGTGTAAACATAATGTGCTTCATCAATTTTCTTTATACATAACCTGAATGAAAATACATATTCTTAAAGGCTGTTTGGCTCACAGCTTTAAATATAGAAAACCCACGTCTAATACAGCAAGAGTTATCTGAGGGAAACTTCCTATATAAAGTATGAAATATTCTCTGTAAGTGTGACTTTTTCCATCTTTAGCTTTTTCAGAATCCCATTAAGGGAATGAAGGTGGTACATTAAGTCAATAATGCAGAAGTTTAAGCTTCTAATGGGTAGTTCATCTAATAAGTGTCTCACATTAAAAAAAAAAAAAATTACATTTACACAAAAAGAAGACAAAGTTAATGGGTCTTTAGATTTTTCTTTTGAAGTGAATAACTGGTAAAAATAGCTTGAATCTGTATGAGTAACTATATAAGAAGTATCTCTATATTTTCCTTGTGGAGGAGTCTACGAAGAATGCAAAGGCACGGTACATATACTAGATTCACTGAAATGTATGTATAGGCAGCTAGGTAGTATAGCTAGTTAGGCCTTTATATAAAATTCTGTGAGAGAGATCTGCACTGCATTTAGAAAAATTGTGTGCATATAGAAGACATACATTTAAGGAAAGGCACCGTTGGGTGCAGGAAATAGCTGGTAGAAGAATATTAGTAAATTTACTGACATTCTGCTACTTCATTCATGTAGTAAAATATCAATAATATTCGCAGATACTTTACTATAAATCGCACATGCGCAGTACTGTCACGCCGGCCGCCGTGATGACACGAGGTGGCCGGCGTGGTGACGACAGACGTGACGTTTCAGGAAGAAGGAGCCCAACACTCAGGCCCAGTGTCGCCAGGAGCCACCGGGAGCCATTTCTGGCCAGGCCCTGGGAGAAGAGCCAGATGGACGCCGTGGGACCTCCCGACCTACACTGGGATGCAGAAAGCCCCAGGTGAGTACCGATTTCGTTTTTTATTTTAAGCTCGGAGTCCCTTTAACCTCCTTAGCAGTAATCCCGAGTCAGGCTCGGGATGGAAATCCGTAGCTCAGAGTGGTAATCCCATGCCTGAATGAGCTATATGCTGCAGACCTATCTGTGGTATTTTTTTTCTTGTTTTTAGGGTCTAAAAGCTTGTGAAAAAATTGCACGGCTTTTAGACCTTAAATCTAGAAATAATCATAATGCCAGGGAGGTTAAAGGTCATATTGATCACCAAATATAAGAGAAAGTGCTGGAGATTGCTGGAGAAAGGCAAACTTCAGTTGAAGTCACAGTAGCCCAATTTGTGGACAAGAAAATGTAGCCAATGCATCTAAGCCAGTTTGATCTTCTCCATTTAGCCATTTCTATTGAACTATTAATTAAAAGCTAATTTTATAAGATTGTATAAAGTGATGTCACTCAAGCTATAGTTAGATCTAATTATGCAAGCTATTATCAACACTGTTATAACTTATACAAACTCAAAGGCAATATTAAGAATACATTGTGCATACGAAGACAGTAATTATTATTTTCATTATTATTATTTAAAAAGTACCCTGCCTGCTTCTAAGACGTGACAATCCTCAGAATTCTGCCATCTACTTACTTGAGGAGACAAGCTAAGGTCTGTATTGTGAGTGCCAACATCTCACTTGGAAGGGAAATGATATAGAATGTGTCACAGTAACAGCAGCAATATTCCGCTGCATGTGTTCAGAATTAGGCAACCAGCAGGGATGGATTTCATGTTTGGCTCGGATACCATGCATGTAGGGTTGTCCAAGAATCAAAGGGCACCTGACAGCCAGCTGTCACTGTTGAAAATAAATAAATAAATATATACTATAGTGGCATAACAACAATTTGTGCCATAATGATGATTGTGTACTTCTGGAACACTGGTGGTGCCAAATGTGCACATGCTATCCCCCAGACCCCCACTGTAGCTAGAGAATGGCTCAGTCTCCTGTACTACCTCAGCATTCAATTAATTCAAACATTGACAATGGTTAAAATATTTATTCACTGACCTTGATAAACGTTGAATGTCTCTACAAATGGCCGCTGCTGCATTTCATATGCCAAAGGTGTTTTTAGCCGTAGTTTAGAACGTTATCATGCAATAATGCCATTATTTTTTATTCCAGGCCAAAATTTTCTCATGTGCATGATGCTCTGTAACCTCCCCCAATCATGGCTAGTGAAAAGTATTCAAACAAAAGCCTTAGTTCCCGTAGTGACCAAGTCCATAAAGACATACAGACAGCCCCCTACTTACAAGTGACTCGAGTTACAACTTTTCAGAGATACAAAAAACATTGTCTTCATGAACAAAATACGCAATATTTCTTTTATATTCCACTAGCAGACCCAAGCCTATTTAAAAACGGGCTCTAGGGTCTGTTTCTCGCCGCCTCCGCCCGTCACATGTTACAGCGTGTGCGCGCGCACCCGCCGCTCACGTGCGCACACACCTGCAGCACACCCAGTCGTCCGCTCACACGCCCGCCCGGCTCCCTGGCCCCGTCCTCCTGTCTCCGTGAGGCTGGGTCCATGCTGCGCAGTAGCAAAAAGCACGGACCCAGCTACACAGGGACAGCGTGACGCAGGGACACAGCGGTTTTATTATAGAGGATATTTTTGTTGCTAAATGTTACAGTATTGTATAAACTGTTATAAGTAGTTTAAAATGCATTGAAAACATCCAAAACCATAGTTTATATTATATTTCCGAATCCAGAGTTGTCCGAAAGTAAATCATTTTTCTGCGTTTCACCATGTTTAAAGAGGAACTCCAGTGAAAATAATGTAGTGAAAAAAGTGCTTAATTTTTAAAATAATTATTTATAAAAGATTTAGGCAGTGTTTGCCTGTTGTAAAATCTTTCCGGGGGGCGCATGCGCGGCGCTGACCGAAGTGGATGTGATCCCCGGCAGCTCCGCTCCAACTCTGCTCAACCCGCTTAACTACGCGAGCAAACGGATATAAACCCACACCAAACTTGCACCGTGGCACTGTGACATGACCAAGGGGAGGAAGAGCAAAAAGAAAGGCGATTCTCCGGACTCTACAACACCAGGCACCCCTAAAACATCCCCGGTCTCCACGCGCTCATCCAAAGCCAAGATGGCGGAGGCACAGCAAGGCGCAAAACAACAACAAGGCCCAGCCTCGCCCGAGCATAGAATCTCACCGCAGGCCAACAAAAAAAACAACCAGCCGGCCTCTCCAATCCAGCCAGCTTCTCACGATGAGCTGGTAGCAAATATCCAGAAAGTTTTCCGTGCGGAACTAAAGGAGGCGGTTCGAGACTTTACGCTTCAGATACGGGAAATTGGAGGTCGGGTCGCCGATTTAGAGAAACAAACTGACGCTATTACAGTAGCCTTAGCAGAAGACAAAGAGCAAATGGACACTCAAGCTACTCAGATCGATACTCTTGAGCTGAAAATGGAAGACATCGAAAACCGCAACCGCCGCGCTAACCTTCGAATTCGAGGTCTCCCAGAAACAGAGACTGACCTCCCAGCCGTGGCACTTGCCCTCTTTAAAGCTCTTCTTCCCCTAGAGGACCCACAGCAATTCCGCATGATACGGATCCACAGGGCGCTGGCCAAACCGCCTAAACCTCACTTACCAAGAGATGTAGTTCTCAAGCTTCACTATGAAGAAGTTAGGGACCAAATACTGCAGGCAGCCAGAAACCTGACATCGCTTCCAGGAGTCCCAGACACTGTACAACTCTATGCGGACCTAGCTCCCATGACGATACAACGCAGACGACTCCTCCGCCCGGTAACTGCGTCGCTCATGAAGGCCTCCGTCAAATACAGATGGGGATTTCCCTTCTCCCTAACCTTCCAGCACGGCGGAAAAGCCTACACATGCCGCACACTAGAAGAAGGCCGCAAACAGCTCGAACTGGCAGGAATCCGGGCAGAACCTATGGATGTCGCCCATTTACCACAACGGGCTCCGAGACCTGCGAAAGTCTGGACAACTAAACCATCTCGCTCTCGCCCACAAACCGAGGACGACTAAAACAGGTCGTTTATAAACCCTTAAGAAGCTGGACCTAAACTGTGAGTAATGACATGCCCACTACCTGCATACCACCGGGGGAATACCCTCATCTGATAACTCTTCCCTATCCCCACATACTGCACCTGCGACTGTACAATGACCTTGAACGCTTTGCCAGCCTCCCGTGCTGCACCAGAACAACAGCCGCCATTGTTTAGTACTCACTCAGCGGGAGACGCTTAGACAGACTCCACATGCTCGGAACCTCCGGGCTGCTCCTGAGGCACAAGAGACATGGCTACATAACTATATTATAGGGCCCGCTATACCACAGTTTGGGGATCACCGGAGCCCAGCACTTAACCCAGAACTCCCGGAAAACCTTGGGAGAAAAGCCCACCGAGGCTCCTTTCTTTCCCTTTATCTCCACGTTACATAGTTCATGTTGAATTTTTTCTCTATTTACTCCGTTATAGGATGGCGGACAGCAAAGCCTCTTCACCGTAGGGGTTTAACAAAATACTACTTACATATCCATCCTACTGTTTATTCTAGCCACGTTGGTTATTCCGTATAAGATTTGCACTTTAATGCTTGAAATGTTGTATAACGGGTTGATGCGGCAGTTGGATAAAAATGCTGCCTCCACTTGACAATCTGCATGACTGGTACTCTAATATCCCCAGGCATGCCTATTGTCGCTAAGAGCAAATTTTGCTCTACTAGAGCCAGACTGGACTATACTGGCTCAAGACTCTTTATTGTCATTTTGCTATTAACTGTATGTTTCATGTTCCCCGTCCCAAAGGTTGACATACCCTATACGCCCTCCCCCCGGGCTGCTGAAGTACAGAATCTCAAACCTCATTATCAAAAAATCCAAACATTCCATATATCGCTAAATAGAAAACTTAATGGCGTCTGTTAATGGCATATCACATAATGCCAAGGGCCTGAATGCCCCAGCAAAGAGGAGAAAAGCAATGATCGATTACCAAAAATGTCACCCGGATATAATCTGCATCCAGGAGACTCACTTCTCCACAAATTCTACACCCAGATATTTTCACAAAAACTATCAGAGATTCTATGCTTCGACAGCCACAAAAAAACATAGAGGAGTGATCACCCTAATAGCGAACTCCCTTCCCCTAATAGTTGAAAAAACGATCTCAGATGATGAGGGAAGATTTATTATAATCCAGGGCAAACTACAGCACACACAAATCTCAATAATAAACCTATACGCTCCGCCAGAGTCCCCAATCCCAGCCATAAAAAAAGTCTTGTCCCACTTGTCTGAGATGGGACAGGCTCAGGTGATCTGGGCCGGAGATTTTAACCTGGCGCCCAATCCAGCCATAGACAGATCCAAACCAAATGTTTCCCCTAGACACCATCAGTTGGCGTCATCTCTAAAGGGACTGCTCTCCCCGTTCCACCTGGTAGACGCATGGAGAGAATATAACCCCAATAAGCGGGAATACACCTTTTATTCACAAGCACATCGCACATACTCGCGCATAGATGCTATTCTTATGTCGTCCTCACTTAATCCTAATCTCGCTTATGCAAGACACGCTATCACAACATGGTCTGACCATGACATAGTTTGGGTCTCATGTACCTCATTATGCACTCCCATAGTACGCCCCCCATGGAGACTCAACGAGTCACTCCTGACTGACTCGGAAACAGTCCTTGACATAGAAGAACACCTGCAGAACTATTTCAAAGACAATGACATAACTCACACTAAACCAGATATTCTCTGGCTCGCCCACAAACCGACAATAAGAGGCCACCTCATTAAAATAGCTAGCCACAAAAAGAAGGCCAAGACACAACAGCAACTCCAGCTAGAAAGTAAACTTGCACGCCTTAAAATGACTCATGCACATCACCCATCCCTCTATACACTCAAACAAATAGAAAACACCACCAAACAAATTAACATTCTCCTCTCTAATAGGACAGAAAAAGCCATCCGCTGGACCAAATCAAAATGCTATACGCAAAGTAACAAACCTAACTCTTGGCTAGCAAAAAAGCTACGCGACATACAAAATACTAACAAAATATTTCAAATTAAAACACAGCAAGGAACAACAACCTCTGATCCGCTTAAAATCCATCATACCTTCGCTGAATACTATAAATCTCTTTACTCAGCAACCCAAGACAATAGAGCCCTCCCGAATATAGGCGATTTCTTACGCACAGTACGTACCCCATGCCTCAAACCAGAAAAATCGGCGACCCTGAACCTCCCGATTACCGAAATCGAAGTGACCACAGCTATCAAAAAGCTAAAAAACGGAAAATCCCCAGGCCCTGATGGCTTCACAGCCATCTACTATAAAAAATTTAAAACCTCCCTCACGCCCTACCTACTTAGACTTTACAACTCAATACTACAAGGTAAAACCCCAGCCCCAGAGTTCCTTCAATCAATAATTACAGTCATCCCCAAACCAAATAGAGACCACCTAGATGTACGCAACTTTAGACCCATATCATTACTAAATTTGGATTACAAAATCTTCACCTCCATACTAGTGGCGAGACTTAACACTATACTAGGCCCCTTAATCCATAAAGATCAAGTGGGTTTCATTCCGCTACGTCAAGCCCCCGATAATTTAAGGAAAGTAATAAACCTTATCCAAATAGTTAAGAGACAAAAAACGCCCACAATCCTAGCCTCCCTCGACATGGAAAAGGCTTTCGATACCATAAACTGGCCATTCATGATGGAAGCTCTACAGAAGGCAGGCATTGGAGGCCCTTTCCTACAGGCCATCAATTGTCTCTACTCTTCTCCAACCGCTACATTAAAATTGCCCACAGATTCCCCCTCCCTAATTCCTATCAGACGTGGAACACGGCAGGGGTGCCCTCTATCCCCAGCACTCTTTGCCCTAGTAATTGAGCCCCTAGCAGAAGCAATCCGCACCTCTCCTGACATCCAAGGAATCAAACTAGCAGACCATGAGTACAAAGCCAACCTCTTTGCTGACGATTTGTTAATCACCCTCACCTCGCCACACACATCCCTACCAAATCTCCTCACATTAGTTAAAACTTTCGGAAAATTGTCTGGGCTCCAGCTCAACATCAACAAAACAGAGATTTTACCTATAAACCTTCACCCAGCAGTAGCCTCATCCCTAACTTCTTCCCTAGGAGTTAAATTACAGACTAAATACCTTACTTACCTGGGCATCAAAATTTCAGGCAGCCCTTCAGAACTCTATGACCTAAACATTAAACCAATGCTTATTAAACTAAAAGCAGATTTATTAAAATGGTCCTCCCCGACCATATCTTGGTCCGGACGCATCCACGCAATTCGCATGGCACTTCTCCCACGCATTCTATACCTATTCCGCTCCCTACCCATCCCAATCACTCAGGCTTCATTAAAAGATCTACAAACACATATATTTAAATTTATATGGAATAACAAAAAAGGCAATATTTCTCGCAAAATAATGTACTGGAATAGGGCTAGGGGGGGGCTAGGAGTCCCAGACCTATACTGCTATTACAAAGCATCTCAGATTGCACAATTATCCCAACTATATTCTTTGCACAACCCTCCACTGTGGACCCAGATAGAAAATAGCCTTATAAAACCATATACCCTACAGGCACTAATGTGGGCAAATAAAAAATTGCCCCCATCACACAAAGCTCTATCCCCTCTCTCAGCCCACTCATTGACTTTATGGAACAAACTTAAAAATACCAAAAGGTTGAAATCTTCGTTCCCACAGCTAACCTCACTGTTTGGAAATCCAGATTTCACCCCCGGACTAGAACACAGAGCGTTTCGCTGGTGGAAAGACAACGGCTACTACCTGGTCAAACACATACAGATAGACGATAAATGCCCCTCATGGATGCAATTCAAAGAGAAAACCCAATTCCCGCAATCAGAATGCTTCTCAGCCCTCCAAATCTTCCACTACTTAAAATCACTTCCCGCACCGCTCCCTGGGTCTCCACCTAGGACCCCATTTGAATTGTGGTGCCTAAATACACCATTAGAAGGTGGTCTCATCTCCTACTTGTACTCATTATTCTCCCAACCCCTGGAATCTTCTAAAACAAATACCATGACACAGTGGGAATTGGATTTAGATGTTAGCATACCAATAGAGCATTGGTCAAAAGCTTGCCTAACCCTTACTAAAGGGAGTAGCTACTACTCACATATAGAGACCAATATGAAAATTCTCCATCGCACATATCAAACTCCCAGTAAGATTCATAACTTTGACCCATCAAGATCTAAATACTGTTTCCGAAACTGTGGACAGACAGGCACAATGGCACACATCTGGTGGTTCTGTCCACTAGCCCGTGACTACTGGAACCAGATTGCAGCCATTATCAACTCGGCACTAGAAAAAGCCCAACCAACTGACCCCCTCATGCTCTTGCTGGGACATAAACCAAAAGATTGGAAATACCCACACCATCGACTGGCTCAGCACATAGCCAAGGCTGCCAGAATTCACATCGCCAGACAATGGCTTCAACCATCCCTATCTATAGCACAAACTAGAGAAATTATAAACGATATTCTCATCAATGAACGTCTCCTAGCAATCATTAACGACACTACTCTACCCTTTATCAGAACCTGGCAGCCCTGGCTATCACTTACCGAATCACAACAAGTAAGAGCCGTGGCATTAACCATATAAAGACCCAACATGAGCTTTTAACTTAGCACAATAGTACACTTGTCTATGCTGATTCTGTCTCAGATAATCCCACCCTTCAGATATGTCAACCCTATCCTACTGTTACTGTTATTATTTGTAAATTTTATCTCAACTCCGCAATGTACCATTGTAGACTTGGCCCTACCAGGGCAACCTTACTGCATAACTTGTTCTGTTTCAAAAATCCCAATAAAAACCCTTGAAACTAAAATCTTTCCTCTCCTATTTATCACATGGCGACATCTTTACTGCTGGCAGGTGATGTCTGTGGAAAGAGATGATGCATTTTTGGCAGTTAGAAACAACTGTTATTTCCCACAATACAACAAGGATCCCACAGTGTGATGTCAGCAACCTGGTGCTGACATCACACTGTGGGAGGGGTTTCACCACAATATCAACCATACAGACCAACCTGATGATCCGTTTGAGAAAAGTAAACGATTTCTCATGGGAAAGGGGGTATCAGCTACTGATTGGGATGAAGTTCAGTCCTTGGTTACAGTTCTTCTTTAACACAGGACGCAACTTACAAACAAATTAAACTTACAAACAATCTCCCAGAATGGAACCTGTTTGTACGTTGGGGACCACCTGTTTCTTTTCTTTTTTTTTTCTTTTCTTTTTTTTAATTGATTGCTTTGTTAGTTCATATGCTGCTTAACAAGTTTTGCAGCCTACAATGATATGCATTCTATTCACCTTTGTCATGTTAATCAATAGGCATCACCATGCCCCTTTAACTTGAACAACCCCTATTTTTACTTAGAGCTTCCACACATAAAGGGTTGATTCAGCAGGTTGATTTAGTGACATTAACAGTGTTTTTAATTGTGTTTTTAAGGTTTGAGTGGCGTTCGCTTGTTGTCCATATTTATTTATTTTGCCATAAGCCAAACTTAACATTTGATTACCTCATAAGTATGTGTATTTATTATTAAATTGTGCTGGTGATCTAATTCAGGACCAAGTTGGAAACAGGAAGTATTGGAGTTAAATAAAATGAACCCCACCCTGCTGTTCGGAGCTGAAATGGTGCTGAATGTGGGTGTTGAGGTCCAAACCACAAGGTCCTGAATTTGTACATCAACGCTATTATCAAATTATCTGCACATAAAATAATGTTTCTTCATAGCTCCCAACTGTCCCTTTTTCAGAGGGACAGTCCCTTATTGGGAGCCCTGTCCCTCTGTCCCTCTTTCACCCTCATTTGTCCCTCTTTCGGGACTTTGTCCCTCTTTCAATGTAAATATATATATTTCTATACTAAAAATGTGTTTGATTGACTCTAAACTTTATTCCCAACCTTTAAATTTATATATTACTAATTTTAAAATGTTACTATGAAGGACAACGAACCAGGATAGAAAGGACCAGTGTGGTTTGAATTATAAAACAACATATGTTTCTTATGAAATCTTTATGGTATGTGTGACTAGAGGTGTGGTGAGGGCGTGGCCAGGTGTGTGGCAGGGGCATGGCTTAAAGGGGAACTTCAGCCTAAACAAACATACTGTCATTACGTTACATTAGTTATGTTAATTAGAATAGATAGGCAATATAATTTTTTACCCACCCTGTTTTAAAAGAACAGGCAAATGTTTGTGATTCATGGGGGCTGCCATCTTTGTCATGGGGCAGCCATCTTTTTGGTTGAAAGGAGGTGACAGGGAGCATGAGACACAGTTCCAACTGTCCTGTGTCATCATAACCCCTCCCAGCTGCATGCTGTACGCTTCAAATGTCAAATTAAAAATGTAAAAAAAAAAATTTGCACCAAAACAGCAGAATGAGAACAACAACATCAGAAATCTCATCATGCTTTTCACAGCATCAGGGGAAAAATGTCCGGGCAGTTTTCTTCTGTGCAGCTAAAAATGAGGCTTGTATAAGAGAAACAAAGTTCTGATGCTGTGAAACTGTTAAAGAAACACCAAGCCTTTTCAGTGCTGCTGAGTCGATTTTTAGTCTGGATGTTCACTTTAAGTGTCCCTTTTTTTCATCTTAAAAAGTTGTGAGGTATGTTTCTTGTATTACTCCCACTGAGTGGTTCATCAAAGCTTTTCAGCCACTTCTCATGCATGGCTTGGGGACTGGATCAAGCCCTTCATGTTATGTTAACTTCTTGAGGACCGTGTGCTTTACCTTCCTAAAGACCAGGCTATTTATGTTTGTTTTGTATAAATATTGTCTTTTTTTTTAATAAATCTGCCTTTTTTTTCCCTCTCTCTTTTCCCTCCCTCCCTCCCAACCCACAACCAGCCAATAACGGCGATCGGCTGTCATAGGCTTCTGCCTATGAGAGTCGATCACTCTCTAGTGTCCCATGGCTGTCCCCAGTACAGCGCTGCTGCCGATCGCAGTGCTGTACAATGTAATTAGATGGCGATTCCACCGTCTAACAGTCTCCCGAGCAGCAACCGTCGCTCGGAGACTGAAGGCGGACCTCTGCTCCGCCCACCAACAGGAGATGCGCGCGCAGCGTGCGCGCGATCTCCTGCACTGCGAGCCCCAAGGACTTGACGCCAATCAGAGTTAGCTGGTCCTGGGGCTGCCGCCACGGCCACGCCCATTGGTGAGACACGGTCCGCAAGCGGTTAAAATTATTTCCCTTCCCCTCCAGGTGTTGCACCAACACCACTCCCCAGAGCTGGTAATTAGAGATGTTGCAAACCTCCGATTTTTGGTTCGCGAACTTCCGCAGAAGGTTCGGTTCACGCGAATTTCCGCGAACCGCAATAGACTTCAATGGGGAGGCAAACTTTGAAAACTGGAAACACTCATGCTGGCCAGAAAAGTGATGGAAAAGATGTTTCAAGGGGTCTAACACCTGGAGGGGGGCATGGCGGAGTGGGATACATGCCAAAAGTCCCGGAGAAAAATCTGGATTTGACGCAAGGCAGCGTTTTAAGGGCAGAAATCACATTGAATGCTAAATTGCAGGCCTAAAGTGCTTTCAAACATCTTGCATGTGTATACATCAATCAGGGAGTGTAATTAGTGTACTGCTTCACACTGACACACCAAACTCACTGTGTAACGCACCGCAAACAGCTGTTTGTGTAGTGACGGCCGTGCTGGACTGGTGCGCAACATGGCCAGAGTGCAGGCCGTGGAGGTTTTCCAGCCCAGATGGTCGCCGGGCTGTGGTAGCTCAATGGTAGAACGACAGTGACTGTCTAGCTGATCAAATTTGCTCTGTCCACAATGAAGCAATGACCTTATTATCTTCTTGTATGTAGGTAGGCATAGGTAGGAGTCCCAGTATAGGTAGGTAGGCATAGGTAGGTGTCCCAGTATAGGTAGACAGGCATAGGTAGGTGCCTCAGTAGTTAGCTAGGTATAGGTAGGAGACCCAGTATAGGTAGGTAGGCATAGGTAGGTGTCCCAATATAGGTAGATAGGCATAGGTAGGCGCCTCAGTAGTTAGCTAGGCATAGGTAGGAGACCCAGTATAGGTAGGTAGGCATAGGCAGGTGTCCCAGTATAGGTAGGTAGGCATAGGTAGGTGTCCCAGTAGTTAGCTAGGCATAGGTAGGAGTCCCAGTATAGGTAGGTAGGCATAGGTTGGTCCCCTAGTATAGGTAGGTAGGTAGGTGTCCCCGTATAGGTAAGTAGGTGCCCCAGTAATTAGGTAGGCATAGGTAGGTGTCCCAGTATAGATAGTTAGGCAGGGCCTGGCTGGCACAGTAATAACAATTACCAAGGTCCAGCTGCAACAGATAGGGCTGAATAATGTCAGTGTCAGTGAGCAACACAAAAAAAAACACATCAGGAGAACATTAGCTCTCAAAAGAGCTGTTGAGGGGTGCTATTAAAGCAATAAGATTCAGCCAGGAGAAAGCTAACAAGCCAAGAGCCTAACTAATCTTTCCCTAGGAGAAAGTCTTCAGCAGCTCGCCCTACTCTGTCTATTTGCAGGCACACGAGTGAGTGTAATGGCCGGCGGAGCCTGCCTTATATAAGGTTGGGAGTGGCTCCAGGGCTGAGTGTAGCCTGATTGGCTACAATGTGCCTGCTGCCTGTGATGTAGAGGGTCAAAGTTGACCCTCATAGAGCATTATGGGGCGAATCGATCTTCCACCCTAGGTTCGCCGGGAACCGTTCGCCGGCGAACCGTTTGGGCCATCTCTACTGGTAATGAGCAAAGTAAGCCTATAAGTATGGACATTCCCTTCAACTTATATACCGTCTTGCTATAGCCCTGAAATAGAGGGCTTACACAACCTTCCCCATTGTCAAGATCATCATGCCCACTTTTGGTGGTCATGAACACTCCCCCATTAGGTAAAAGGAGAAAACGTTTATGATGATGCTATCTAATTGCCTTGAAATTAGAGCAATCACATTATATAGTTCCACTATTCTAGCTAATCTGTACAGTGATCTCCTGAGACCCCTTGCCTATTTGTTTAAGGCGTATGAGAGCTACAGTCATTATAGACCCTGTTTGTGGTAGTGGTGGTATTTTATTATCTGTAATTTGCTAGGTGTCTGGGTTTCTTCTTTAGAACCTTCAACTTCAACAGCAGCTTTGATTTAAACTTAGTTCCTTTCATATTGATTGCTGGCTTCTCCTAATGTTGACTGTCCCATATGAGTGACCCCATTCACTCCCATTAATATCCACAGTGACCTCTCATCCCCTGCCACCCCCAGCAGCTCCCACAGTGACCTCTCCCCCAGCACTCTGAAATAGCACCTACAGTGAGCTCTCCCACCTTGCCCTCCAGAAGAACCTGCTGTCACCTCTCAGCAGCAGCACCCACAGTGAACCTTTTCCTATGCCATACCACAGCAGCACCCCCAGCAACTTCTCTTCCCAGCCAACCCCCGGCAGCACCCACAGTGACCTCTCCCCACCACACACAAGAGCCTTCTCCCACCTTGCCAACATTTCCCAAGCACCACCCATGCTCTCTGCTTCCTGATTCTCTTGCACATCATTTAATTACGCTTATTGTGCAAGAAATCAGAGAGGAGGCAGCTGCGGAGGATGGACATGACATTCATTGCTGGAGGAGGTGAGTCTCTTTCTCATACCTTACTGTTGCATGTAGCTCTGCATATATGGTACAGGGGAAGTACAGGATGGGATCACTAAACCCACAGGAAATACTGCAAGGGGAACAAGAGACCACTAGATCACCAGGATATACTGTAAACGGGATGGGGTACCACTAGACTACCAGAGAATGCTGTGAGGGGGATGGGAGAACTCTAGACCCTCAGGGAAAGCTACATGGGGATGGGAAGGCTAAAAGACCAGCAGGGCATACTGTAAGTGGGAGGGGGGGACCATAAGACTATCAGGGGATAATGTCAGGGGAATGGGGAAACACCAGGGAAACTGTAAGGGGGTTGAAGGGACTATTAGATCACTAGGGAAAGCTACTGTATATGGGAATGGTAGCACTAGACCACCCTCCCCTATACAGTTTACTGGTGTCTAGAGGTCCTCAACCTCCCCCATATGGCTTCCCCAGTATTTAGTGCTTTCCCCCTAAATCCCCCATATGGCTTCCCTGGTGAGTGGTGACCTAGAGCTTCACCTCCCATATAGCTTCCCTGATGGTCTAGAGTGGACCAAACATAATGCAAAGGGGGGAAACCACTTCATAGCTCTGAGGGCCAGATATGGCCCATGGGCCAGAGTTTTACATGTATGTGCTAGAGCAGGCATGGGCAAACTCGGCCCTCCAGCTGTTACGGAACTACAAGTCCCACAATGCATTTTCCTTTATGAGTGATGACTGTGGCTGTCAGACTCCTGCATTGCGGGACTTGTAGTTCCTTAACGGCTGAAGGGCCAAGTTTGCCCATGCCTGTGCTAGAGAGATACCATGCTTATTGATGAAAAATGCTGTCTATATATGTTTGGAGAATATGCTGCCTAATTATGTTTTGGGGATGTGCTGCCAAATTATGGGGCAGATGGGAATGAGAGGGGTCCGGTACGTATTGCTAGTACAGGGCCTCGAATTTTTTGTTGACACAGGAGAGCTGTGCTTAAAAAAGCAAGCTTTCCTGTAATTGTTATTTAGCAGAGAGTCGTGTGGTTGGTCACCTTGGCAAGGGCGCTTTATTCAGTCTTGGTCTGTATGAGCATCCAACCTGAATTCAGACTCACAAAATAGTTGTCAGATGGTGTAATCATGGACATGATTAACTGCATCTCTGTTGATAATTCAATACTTTTACAATGTTTTCATTATTAAAATGTGAATAAGCTTCACTTGCTTTGTCAAGACAAGTTAGCCTGAGTTCTTGGTTCCTCTATCTAATGTATGTATGCTTGCAAGAGAAAACCGTAATCACAGGAAGATTTATCACCTGTCTGTGCAGTGTGCATCCATTGTCATTATTGTATATAATCATCGATTATTGCTTTCTCAACAGGTTCTGTTCCATATGTGTGGAACATCTTTTCTTGTTTGCAACAATCTGCAATTTTCCTTAGAAAATAAGTTAACATACTTTTCAATAGGATACTGTGTATTGATCTTAGAAGAAGAGGAAAAGATTGCGGGAAGTGATGTAGAAACATCTTTGATGTGTGCAGGGAAGTGTTTGTAAAATGCTGTTTATTGATGACAAAATGTGATTGAAAATGAAAAGAAAACACACTGTGATATACTTATTAAATTCCATGTGATCCTGGCTGATGACATTTTAGGAACACATGTTAAAAGAATTTTATGAAAAACACGCAGTTTTATTCATTAAGACATGGCAAAGTATAAAAGCAATGTAATAAAGTGCTCCATTTTAATATTTAAATATATATATATATATATATAGATAGATAGATAGATAGTAGATAGATAGATAGATAGATAGATAGTAGATAGATATTTATTTTAATCAAGTAATTATCAATTGGTTATATGAACATATGAAGTTTATTGTGTATAGTCAGCAGGCAGAACTACTAAGCAAAAGCATTGATAGCTCTGAGCTTAGTTTATGGCCAAGTAGTAGATTGCACAACAATGCCGGTAGGTAAATATCTAGAGGTACTACTCAACCAGCAGGGGCTTAACAATAATCCCTGTGACCCCTGATGAGGGGGGGCTATGGGTAAGGAGTGAACCGCTTCTGTACATAATGCAGAACAGCAGTGAAAGATCATTGGGGGAAGGGGGGGTTTGGCACAATATGGGTACTCCCAGCACTTCAGCAAAGAAATTATATAGAGACCTGCCTACTGGGTCTAATGTTTAGAAATCTATGCAGCATGCTTTAGAGAATGTGCCCTTTGGGCTTTTTAAGAATGTGATGGATAAGTGGAATGACTGCTTCCAATCTCACCCCACCTTCCTTCTCTAGATTGCCAACTCCAACAACCCAACAATACATGAAGATAGGAATGTTTACAGATAGTAGAGATGAAATCACAAATGTCACCTATATTTCCAGCATCTGAATTAAATTAACATTTTCAAATCTGATGCACGTTCTTGGTGGTTGAATTTCATTTTTTTTTAGAGTAAAAAGAGTGTTCAGTTTTATTAAAAGTACTATTTTACAATGCATATGACTTATTTCACTATACTATAGATCTAGTTTCCTGAATAGAAAATGTTAGTAACTGTAAAGAGATGGCTCATATTTAAGGTAAAGGGGCATGCCAGCTCCCCTTTCCCATTCCCCATTGGTGCTAGCCAGTCCATTAACCAAGTATGCAGGCAGGTGATTAGCAAAAGGACAGCCAGTGAGACTGTCCTACCCACCCAACCTCTCCCCTCTTCACCTTCCTATTAAACCAGGTTTCTTCTTTCAAAACTGGCTTTATCTAGCAAGAAGGTATCACAAACACAAATGATGGGCTCAGGACAGTTTGCCACCTTGGTAAGAAGAGTTTGAATTAATAAGGAAAATAAGATGACATGCTATTTCACTACACCCTATATTGAACAGAGGAGGGAAGCATGTATGTGACGGCAGATGACAACTCTCCCCAATTAATAGACTACTGATTGTGTAGTACAATGAGATTCTGCAACTATAGACTGGTCAAGCCAGACCTCCTCTTCCTATTCCCTGAGCACACATGGCTGTCTGGCAGAAGAGGGTCACACATATCTCAAGCTTCTCTTGTTCTTCCTGTGTGTCTCCTTTGATTTTTAGTCCTTTCCTTTATTTCTCTCTTTTTTCCCATCTTGTTCTTCCTAAATTCCTGTGGAAGGGATATCTTCTTCCGGTGGTAATATATATACGATATGCTGAAACAAATCGGGGCAAGAGCAGGCTATGATGTACCAGTGATTGCAAGTATTTCATCTAGTACCACAAGGGTGGGAAGTGATATATCTGGAGTGGGTCCTAAGTGGCATAGGACCCTCTAAATGTGAGTGACCCTTGCTGAATCTTGGCTGATGTTCTTATACAAATAAAGTTGCCTTTGATATTTATCCACTGAGAGAACCCCTCTCTGTTTCTTTGGGTGCACTGAATTGCACTTACAGGCACGAAACATTCAGGAGGGATCTCTGGAGGTGGAATGGATTTACTGTTTGCTTAAGACTGTAATCACCTAGTGCTGTGGCTTTTCATGAAATGGCATCTGTGGATGAAAGAGGATATATCCCAGGCACGGCTGTGGTGGATGTTTTTTGAAAGAGAGAGGGCTACAATATTGGGGCACCTCTACAAAAGAATTAATTCCTAGATAACCCTTAGACCAGTCATGGGAAAACTATGAGCCACGGGCCATACCCAGCCCACAGCGTTTCAGGAGATCAAGTCCTCCGTTCATCAGGCAATGCTTTGCCTGATGAAATGAGGACTTGGCCTCCTGAAGCGCGTTGCAATATACTTAAACGTCAATCAACATTATATGGCAGCTGCCGTTTCTTCTTTCCTACATGCATCGCTGCATTACAATTAGACCACCACTCCAACTGCCCGTGAGCTGCCTGAGCAAGACTCACGGAGCAGCATGGAGCTTTGCTTTTAGATTCCCCACTCCTGGAGCTGATGCTTTGAAAACCACCACAGTCTGTTTCTGCAGCCGCATATAGTGGACTCGCTATATGACAGGGTGTACAACCTCGAAGCCACTCGCTGCCTGCCAACGACCATCCACTGAGTGAAGGAGGAAACCAGCTGCCTTTGTGCCTGATCCCTGGCTAGTGGGATAAAAGCCTGCCCTCTGGCTACTCCTGTACAGGTTTGCCAGCAACTTGTAGAGGTGAGATTATTCTGTACTGTTCCCCTGAGTGTGCTCTTGTCTCAAACACAGATACCATGTGATAAATGTCAGAATGTAAATCAGGGAGAGAAAATATTTTACAATGGGCAAACACTGACTAAATCATGTATACATAATTATTGTAAAATCACTTGTAAAATTGTAACAGCACTTTTTTATTACATTATTTTCATTTAAAGAGTTCCTCTTTAACTTTAAGAGACTCAGAGATGAGTCTTCCTGCCTTTTTTTACCTACCCGGGGCTTCCTCCATCCCATAAGCATGGCTGTGTCCCTCGCCATCCTCCTGCGATCTCCCGTTCAGCCGCGGTCAACTCAGTCGGACTCAGTCTGACTGTGTGACATTAGCCGGAGCCTTCTGCACATGTGCAGAAGGTCCGTGCATGCACAGAAGGTCTGCCGCTGATGTCACTGAGCTGCTTACCGGGCCTCACCGTGGCTGAATGGGACATCCTAGGAGGACGGCAAGGGACAAAGCCATGCTTATGGGTCTGGGGGAAGCCCCGGGTAAGTAAAAAAAAAAGGCAAGAAGACTCATCTCTGAGTCTGTTTAAAGCATCAGGAAGGGGTTAACATTTATGAGGAAGGAGTAATATTAAAAGAAATTGGGAATGTTAAGGAATTCAAATTAATAGAAGAGGTTAGAGCTAGGCGTCAGGAGTGCTTATCATTAAGGTTGGGGTTAAGCTGAGGCATCATTAAGGAGTATGAATAAGAGAATCCTCACCTTTCTCACACAGCACAATGTTCTCAGTAAAAGCCAAGCAGGTTTTGTGCCAAACCATCGCACCACCGACCACATCTACACCCTGCACACCCTTATCAAGCACCATGTGCACAGACAAAGAAAGGGAAAAATATGTGCCTGCTTTGTGGACTTTAAAAAAAGGTTTTTGACTCAGTGTGGCATCCAGGAGTGTTCCTGAGACTCCTAGAGAGCGGAATAGGAGGGAAAACATACAGCGTCATCAAGAGCTCGTACACTGGGAACAAGTGCAGTGTGAAAGTGAATAGAAAAAGAACAACTTTCTTCCCCGAGGGCCGGGGGGTAAGACAGGGTTACAGCCTGAGTCCAACACTTTTCAACATATACATCAACAAACTAGCCTCGGCCCTAGAGGCCTCACCAGCACCAGGACTCACCCTACATGACATAAAAGGGAAATGCCTACTGTACGCGGATGACCTCTTACTGCTACTGTTGCCAACTAAACACAGCCTAGAAATCCTGGAGAAATTCAGCACAACATGGGCACTCCCCATTAATCCGAAGAAAACCAAAACCATGGTGTTTCAGAGGAGGTCAGCCCAGAGCCCATCCTTTACACTAAATGACTGCGAAATCAGCAGAACTGACAAATATACCTACCTTGGTCTGGAAATCAACCAATCTGGAAGTCTTAAATCAGCCATAGAGACCATGAAAGCCAAAGCTTGCAGAACGTTCTATGCCATCAGGAAAGAACTGTACCACCTCAAACCAACAGTGAAGGTCTGGCTGAAAGTCTTTGACAGTGTCATCACCCCAATCCTACTCTACGGAAGCGAAATATGGGGCCCCATCACCTATCCAGATCAATGGAAATGGGAATCTAGCCCTCCAGAAATATTCCACCTGGAATTATGCAAACACCTCCTCCAGGTCCTTTAAAGTAGCTCAAACAATGCCTGACGAGCTGACCTGGGTAGATTCCCACTACTGCTTGAGATACAGAAGAGAGTGTTGTCCTACTGGGCCCACCTACAGAGCAGCAGGCCTGACTCACCCCACTACAAAGCCATGCTGCACAATGAAGACCAAGAAAAGCCATGTGCCCTGAAAGAAGTTGTCAACTCTCTGGTTTCTCCAAACTCAGATCCACAAGTCCTATCAAGAGTCCAGATAAAGCACACCACAGCCAAGAGAAAAGAGGACTATGTAAATAAATGGAGAGAATATAAAATAGCCCCATACCCAAAAAAGCTCCAAAGCTCTCAAGAGAGTAAAATCCTGAGCATCTATAGACTGAGTGCTCACAACCTCGAAATAGAGTCTGGGAGACACAGACAGACATACAAAATCAGGTAGGAGAGACTGTGCCAACACTGTGAGCAGAAGACCCTCGAGGATGAAAATCACTTCCTGCTGCACTGCCCCAAATATACTGCTACCAGGGAAACATTCTTTAAGAAACGGATTGAACTATTTTCAGACTTTCACACATTAGAGGATGAGAGAAAACAGTGCATTCTACTAGGAGAAGAGAAATCCACAGTGACAATTGCTGCACACTATGTCACAGCATGCCACAGACTGAGAGGAGTATAAATGAACTGCTTTGTATGACCCTTTAAAAAAAAAAGTGTTTGTTTGTGATCAGTTGCAATAGGTAAGAAAAACCTTATAAAAAAACACAGAGACACCGGGAACCCTGATGGTGCAGTATGTTCAGGAAATGCAGTGTTCTGATTGTTAAAAAAAAATAGTGCTTGTAAAGGTGGGTTGCAAGAAAGCAACCATCAGCTGTGCATGAGGAGGATAACCACCTCCAAGTGGGTCCAGGGCGCCGTCTGTACAGGTCTCACACAGTATAAGAAAACCTGGAGCCTGAGGGCCTGAGGAGGACACCCCTGAGAGAGTGGTGTGAATGTGAACAACACACAGTGGAGAGGCGCCCAAGAGTATAAAAATATTTAAAATATAAAAACAAATTGAGGTGGCTTACCTTATACAAGAAATAACTTACGGTATAGTAAGATTAATAATTTATTGAGCACAAGGCAACGCCTTTCCTGAGATCCAACTAACTTCATCCAGCCAATCACTGTGTCTGTAAGTTAACAAATACAGAGGACACTCAATTGCAACACCCATACATTTTAGTTTACATATAAATATACATATACATCTACATCTTTGTGGTGGACGGATCTGGTGCTTGCACCCCTGGGACAGTGTAGGACAGAAACTCTGTGGACAGAAGCACAAAGATAAATTATTTACTTTACAGCTGCAAGGTCAAAAGTGCTATCTTGAAACAGAAAACTTACCGGTATGTGTGAGAAGGGCACACAATGTCAGAGGTAGTCTGTTTATTTACATAGAGCCTGATGCACTAAACTCTGGCAGGGAGCACATGGCAATTGTACCTTTTCTAGCCCAGGTTGAACACTGGCCATTAACCCAATAGCAGCAGCCAGCAGGCACCTTACCGTGTTAAAGAGAAACTCCGCCCAAGAATTGAACTTTGTTCCAATCAGTAGCTGATACCCTCTTTTACATGAGAAATCTATTCCTTCTCACAAACAGACCCTCAGGGGGTGCTGTATAGCTGATATTGAAACAAGAAAAGTATGTACTCTTGGCAGTTTCCTGTCTGTGAACCTTGCTGCATTGTGGGAAATAGCTGTTTACAGCTGTTTCCAACTGCCACAAAAAACATGCAGCAGCTACATTACCTGCCAACAGTAAAAATGTCACCATGTAATAAATGGCAGAATGTAAATCAGGGATTTAAAATATTTTACAATGGGCATACACTGACTAAATCATTTATACATAATTATTGTAAAAATGAAGCACTTTTTTTTATTACATTATTTTCACTGGAGTTCCTCTTTAACGCATGCATTGCTATGGTAACACGTTGATAACGTGTATTACCGCGGTGGCATACATGGTGCTGATGGGCTACTGTCCCATGCTCCCCTGCACTAGTAACGGTAAAATTGCCATGCGCTTCCTGCAGATAGCAACTTTACTGGAGTTTAGGAGTTTAGTGCATCAGGCCCTTAGTGGCTTCAGTGGCATAAATGTTGCTTTAGCAATCTTTCAAAGCAAATTCTTTATTTTTTATTCCTTTATTTTATTTTCTTTCATAGAACACCACCTGGGTGCCACTCATGATACTGAACCTTATAGATGTAATTAGTGTGTATTTTTATTTTTTATTGTGTTATCAAGAAGTGCATCGACTACTTCAGATGCTCTCAAGTACCTTTTAGGCCCGGTTCACATTAGCGGTGGCCCTCCGGAATCGCCGTGCCGGAGCCGCACCGCCTGCAGAACGGACGGAACGGACGCACGGCATAGCAATTAAAGCCTATGCGTCCGTTCACATGGGTCCGTTCTGCAGAACCGGAGCCGGACCGGATCCTCCGTTCCAACATGCGCTATTTTTTCATCCGGCCCCTCCGGCAGCCGTATCCGGGGCGGAGCCGGACTGCACCATCCGGCCAATACAAACAAATGGGAACCGGAGGCCGCACAACACACTGGCTGAGAAATCCGGATGTTCTACCCCACTTCCTATGCGGATTTTTGCGGCGATATTGGCTGGGGACACATGGGCAAGCATTTTGGAGTGGAGCAGCACAGCTGGATCCGGATCCGGAGATGTTGGCAGCATGTCGCAGGTGGAGGTGAGTGCTAAACAGCAGAGGGCCTGATTCCACAGGTCCCCCTTCTGCTGACCTCCCAGACCCCAACTTTTTTTTGGTGTTTTACGTAACTTCTGCCAAACGGATCCGGATCGCATCCTGATGGACACCTGATGCAACCTGACCGGATCCGGATCGGATCCGGATCAGAACCGTACGGTTCCGATCCGGATCCGGTCCGGATCCGGTCAGGTCATCCGGTCCGTTTGGCAGACAACCGCAAGTGTGAACCGGGCCTTAGAGATTAGCAAAAAATCATTGCTGGCAGGTTTGCAAAAAAAAAAAAAAAACTTTTGATTTTCCAGTCAGATCACAAGAATCTCTCAAATCAATTTTGTGAAACTGTCCTAATAATGCCTCCAATGCATTTACATATCAGCGTGTGCTGTGTGTGAACAAAAGATATCATCATGCTCTCTATTGTGTATTCAATTGTGTGTGCTGACAACTTCTACTGTACTTTTACTTAGTATATATATCATGCCACTAACCGTCCATCAGAAAAGCTCATAGTCTGCCATAATCTTCCTGTAGTCTAAGTCCTTTTTTCTTTTTCTATTTTTATTTTTTGGGGGAGACCAATTAATCTATTTGCATGTATTTATGGGATGTGGGGCTGGGAGGAAACTGGAGTAAATGGAGGATACCCTCACAAACACAGGGATAACATACAAACGCAATGCTGATAGTGTCTATGAAGCAAACCTTTTTTACGTGCTTTCAAAAAAATGAATGTTGCATTATAAACATAAACGTACATGTTTTTGCTACTTTTCAGCACAATGACATGAATGCCACCAATAATTCTGACACTAACTAGCTGATAAATTAGCCTTAAAGACTGCAGATGTGGTTGCGCAATACAAAATGTCAGGGTTAATAGATACAGCTTCAGTTGGCAACTTACTGATGATGATCAAAAAATGTAACAATTATTTGTACATTAAAAAATGTCATTTTTCTTTTTTTCAAACCTCCTGAATGGCAAACTTTACATGGTGAGATTGAGTGCCGACTTTGCAAGAATCTTGCTAAACGACCAAACTTGTATATTTTGCTTGCTTACCCCTAGTGCCTAAGAAGTCAATATTACAAAAGGAAAAATATATATGTATGTTTCTCTTTTGTTTATTTATTTCATTTTAGGTGTTTGTTTCATTTGTGATTTTGGGGGTCTCTTGTACATTCATTCTGTCATTTCAGTAACGTAACTAAATCGTATTTGTTTGCTAATTCTTTCTCATGGACAGCTTGCACTTACTAACATCAATGATTATTAAAATATACATGCTTTATTGCTAGTCATGAGAAGCATGAATCAATCACAGCCACCAAACATTTTCATTTCTGGGGGAATAATCATTACATTACATACTTTGGGATACACACCTTCTGCCAGCAGAGGGCAGAGCATGCTCATGTTACTGCTGAAGAGATTTCTTCCAGCAAGGTAACCATTTCTAACTAGACTGAACGTGTGTCCTGCAATATTACTGCAATATTACTGCTACTAGACATGAAAAAGGTCTTGAATATACATGCTGGGATGATCACTTATTATGTTTCTGAGTGTCAGTGTAGAAACATTAACTGAGCTCTCCAGAACACAGAAATAGAATAAATACTGGAATGGACAAATACTTTATTTTTAAATTACACTGATTGTATCCTGTAGCAGAGAAATCAAGGGGGTCTTACAGGAATGCATTTTCTCTCTTTATAAGTAAGATAATGTCATAGACGTTATAATTCTACTGCTTAACCCCTCCATTACCACAATAAAGTGTATTAACCAATTACTAGCTAGGCCATTGTGCTGTGGGCCTATTCATCTACATCATGCCCATATTTTCCTTCTGGGACCAGACTTCCATAGCAGAATGAGACCCAGATCTTCTGATTGGCTTCCATAGTCATGTGATAGTTTGATAGTGTAGCTGTAAAATGCGGCCTATTCCGTGGGCATTTGTATACAGAAATAGGTATTAAGGGAACAACAGTCACTTTTAAAGTAGTACGTAGAAAAAAAAATTAAAAACATATTTTATAAATAAAATAAAGAAATATTTTTGGAGAGGAATGTATCATGTAAGTATCCGGTGGTATAAATCAAAATGTACACATTTAGAGAAATATACACACTCATGCTCCCTAAAACTGTATACAAATATATTGTATATCATCGTATTTCTGTTGTTTCAGAGACTAGAAGAAATGGGAGAATATGTATGTGTATTAAAACAATATATGATACTGCTGACAACATTTTCAGAAGTATTGTAGAAAAACTACCTTTGTGGAATCATAGTGTGCTGTTTTCTCTTTTTTTCATCTACTTTATTTATTTAAAAAAGCACTGTTAGCTTTACTCCAAAATATTTATCAGCGTATATATATATATATATATATATATATATATATATATATATATATATATATATATATATATATATATATGTATATATGTATATATATATATATATATATTTGGTTTTATAAAAAAATTTGTAAAATGTCTTACCAAAGAAAAAACTTAGTTCTCAAAAAAGCGGTTCAACTTTTGTGCTAATACACCAAGCATTTAAGAAGCTATTAGCAATTGAATGTAAGTACTACAAAATGATAACAAAAAATTATTCTCAGCAAGGCATAAAATACTTGAAATTATTAAGAGGTTTAGAGCCTTTTTCAGTAAGTTAATTGAGAAGTATCCATGAATTAAAAAAAATAGTTTTTGAAAAACAAAAAAGGAATCTACCTGCTCCACTCAGGTCATCAGCAACCAACAGCTGCCTGCTTGGGCCCAGTTAGTGTGAACCACTCTTTAGTCCCATGGATGTAATGAGAGTCTGTATTGGGATCAGACTGATTTAAAAGGACAACCTATCATAGCTTCAGAATAACTTGGATGGAGGAGGGGACAAGAAGACAAAAACAAGCAGATAGAGATTACTAAGGAAAAAATAAGCTATTTTCATTTTGAAAAAGCAGCAACTTTTTAATTTAAAGTTGTATACATATTTCATACAAAATAACATTCTGTTAAAAGAAAATAAGCAACTGTGCTTGGACTTGGGTTTTAAATGTAGGAGTACATTGCATTGCACCAAACCTAAGTTTTGTGAGCGTGCACTTTTTACCTTCTACCCAAAGCATGCCAGAAGGTTGTCTGTGCATTTCACATGTCATTCAGTGAGCTGGCATTTATATTTCATGCAAACCTTATAACATTAGTTACTGAGTAAGGCAAGACATGTTCAATTGAGCAGTCCAATGTACTCTTTTGCAGCCCATGTATCCATAGCATTTCCCTATGTGCCCTGGCCCCTTTAACTTCGATATGCACATCACACCAGGGGAGTGACTAGAACTGTAAGGTTGTTGGGACTTTGAACCCTTTACCAGTGTAAGGAGGTGAGAGCATAAGGAGAGGTTGGAGGGGGGAAGGAGCAGTAACCATGCATCACATGAGTGGGTAATGGTCTTATTCTTTGTTCAATTTTAATATTGTAAACTGTTCAATTTTGCATCTAGTCTGTAAAAGTTAAAGAGAAACTCCGACCAAGAATTGAACTTTATCCCAATCAGTAGCTGATACCCCTTTTACATGAGAAATCTATTCCTTTTCACAAACAGACCATCAGGGGGCGCTGTATGGCTGATATTGTGGTGAAACCCCTCCCACAAAGATATTCTGAGCACGTACTCTTGGCAGTTTCCTGTCTGTGAACCCTGTTGCATTGTGGGAAATAGCTGTTTGCAGCTGTTTCCAAATGCCAAAAAATGCAGCAGCTACATTACCTGCCAACAGTAAAAATGTCACCATGTAATACACGTCTGAATGTAAATCAGGGATTTAAAAGTTTTTACAATGGGCAAACACTGACTAAATCATTTATATATAATTATTGTAAAAATGAAGCACTTTTTTTATTACATTATTTTCACTGGAGTTCCTCTTTAAAACTGTTGTGCAGCGACTCCCCATATCTATGGGGACACTATGTATGTTTACATTTACTTTGATAAGAAAGATGTCATCAACACATTTTAAGAGGAAGAACAAGAAATCCTATATCATGTCAAAAGACCTTTAGTTCGCTATGTCAGTCTTCCTGAATCCAGTGCAGTTCATAAGACAGGTGCTATGTAACACGTGAATGCCTTTACAAAGCCACCATTTCAAAGCATTCTATACAGGCACATTTTTCTGTGTACATTATAGTGTAATACTATAACAGCTCAATGTCTTTTTATAGCCTGGGGATGGTAAGAACACAGAATGTATAGAACAAAGAATAAATATGCAGGAAACTGTGAAAATTCATTCTATTGAGCCCATAGCTCAGTAGGTCTGCAGGCAACCCTCCTGAAGACTTTCTATGATGTTGTGTTATTACTCCTAAACAGGATTATGTCCAATGTGGAGCCGTTACTGTGAGTCAATTGACATCATCCCAAGCTCTTGATTCCAATTCACCAAGCTGCAGGGGTCCATGGTGTTACAATCACTGAAAATACCTTAGTAGAGATCAAGATATCTCCAAAGAAGAAAGGCAGCAGAGCTCTAATGAAAAGTCAGGAGACCTTAGGTGTATAGAATGCAGTATAAGCAGGACTGTGCATTTATCAACCAGAAGGAAATGGAACAAGCATCTCTCATAAATTGTAGCAGTGAGATGTTCCTCTTCAATCATGGATTTCTTTTACAGGGCCATCAGTTGAGCCATTATATTCAAGTTACTTTTTCCAGGTAAAGTATAAGTGGGTCTTTCAGCTGCCTAAATCCTACAAGTGAGAACTAACATTTAGTGGATTCTTCTTAACTCTGCAGAGTTTCAAAATAAAATATGTTAAATGAAACATCAAATTAACTTCAGAGATAATCGTACTAAGGATGCATAGTTCACAAAAGCACTGCAAAACGGAACTTTGTTATCCCACCAGTTATTAATAATTATCTGGACTTCCATGCATGGAAACAGAATTGTAGTGTTGTCTCGCACACACTAAAGGATCAAACCCGTGGAGGGAGTGCTCAAGCGAGAAAAGAGTTATGAAGCCCTCTTTGCAGTGTTAAGAGCTGCTACATCCAAAGAAAAATCTTTATTGGTTCCATGTAAAAGCATAGGGCCAATGTTTCGAAGCCACGTAGGGCCCCTTTCTCAAGGGATGATTTGCTCACAGGCAAAATCTGTCTGCACCTGTGTAAAAACTCCTAAATAAGGAGAAGAAGGGAGTCAGGCTCTTTAAGACACTCAAACTAGTTAATGTGTATCCAGCAAGCCGCTGCCACGCCTAGTGCACGAGTCTTGAGGAGCCTGACTCCCTTCTTCTCTTTATATAGAAGTTTTTACATGGCTGCAGACAGATTTATTTTGCCTGTAATCAAATCTTGCCTTGATACCTATGCAGCTCCAAAACCTTGTCCCTATGCTTTTACGTGGAACCAGTAAAGATATTTCTTTGGATGTGCCAGCTCTTTGCCTGTTTTGAGCATTCCATGGATGGAAGTCTAGCCATGAACCCTCCCACCCCTTCCACCATATTATACACAACTTTGGTACCAAGAGAGCTGTGTGAGAGAGGTGTTTGCTTTGACTGTAAGTCTGCTAAGAACAAGTTAATGATGTAAATAGTTCTCTCCAACTCAAAAATATGACCCTAGTTAACAGATCTCAGTATAACTAAGGCAAGGCTAAGAGCCAGAGCCATTGATAACTGCACTGTAATATACCTATATGCCTATATATATATTACAGTTTTAAAAACATGTTTGTCAGATTTTCAGAAATTAATGGATTAAATAGTAATCTTCTCAGTCTGGAAATCTTCATGCCACTTAAGACAGATTATTAGGCCTTATTAATAAATAGTTTGAAAGGGGGTGCTTCCCACTCTAGGAATGCCCACACAGAATGGTCTTCAAATTCTTTGGCTTCTTTCTTTATCCCTCAGGGATCAAACTCTCAAGAAGGACCCTCAAGAAAGAAAGGAAAAATAGAAACATAGCATAGTCTGTTTGACACAATGCTCCTGGGATCCACCTCCTGAACATCATACTCCCATGGTAGGTAACAAGGGTCACCATCTTCCACCAAGTGACCCTTCAATAGCCCACATGAGTGGCATGCTTACCTGGCCTCTTTTCTGCCCCAACCCACAGACAGCAAATGCACATACTGTTATGACCGATTGGGCACCTCCAAAAAATTAACGTCTTCAGCACTCCCATCCAACTCAGAAAAAATGGAAACACCTCATTGCGCAGCCATCAGCCAAGACTCCAGGCCTATATTTTACCTGCAGACCAGCAGCATATCCAAAATACAAAACACCTCCTGCTCACCCTTTGGATGTGCTGCTTACATTCACAGACAGCTGTAATCACTTTATGTTGCATGTGGCTGCTGGAATCACCATGCAAGGTCAGGTCCTTCTTCTCTATTCACCACGTTAGGTATATAATTCACAGTCCCGCAAATCAATCTAGGGGCTTTACATATTATACCCCGTCCACCGTGCTTAGTTACTGTACTGTGTACAACCACCCCCGCTTTTTATTTCTGCATCATGCACTCTATCATGTGATTGAGTGGAAGCAATGGATGGGCTATAATATGTAAAATTATCTCCTAGGAGAAAATTTATAAAAAATTGTGAATTGGATCAGGTCTGTTGTGTCTTTAATACTAGTGAAAAAAGCAAAGAAATATCATTTTTCACTAAGAAGGGACCCTACTTATTAGGAGAAGAACCCCCATTTTTATCTCAAAGTACAAGAAATTTGCAATTATTCTTGTCTAAATATGAACCAGATAACACATGTAAACCCTTGCCATCTAATATTTTGAATTAAATCGAGGCCAACTTTCCAGGATTACTTACATTCCCTAGCTTTGTGTCACCAAGGTGCTTACTCCCGATGATAACTGTAGTGCCATCTTACAGAGAGAATGACACAGTATCAGGTAAAAGGTTTCTGATAGATTGGGTGACCTCAGTGTCTTGTTACAGGCTGAGTGACCACAATAACATGTTACAAACAGGCTGATTAACCATGATACCATTAGAGTCCTTTTCTACTGAAAATCACACTATGAAAGTGCAAACAGCTTGTGAAGCATGTCAGTTCAACACACACTCGCTGCCACAATGTGCCTGACCTGGGCGCCACCATAGACCTAAATTACGTGTATAGTGGGACAGCGGGTTTTAAAGTGTAGTCAGTTCCCCGAATCACTTCTTCCTCCGAGTTGCAATGACTCTGAGGGTGAATAGTATTTAACACCACCCAGAATTTCAGCGGCAGCAGGGTGAGCCGTCATTCAGCTCACCCTGTGGCAAACTAACCGGGAGGCCAAATCGTGTGTATGCAATGACCTGCACATTAGTAAATCTAAATTATGACCGCAATAATAGAACTTATCAGTAGGACAATCGGTTCAAAAGTCCCCATTCAGAGGGTCACAGCAGATCACAGAGTGAAGGTTCCCATACATACATTGACTTTCCCATTCAATTCCCTGTAGATTCAACCACTCTGATTCAGATTTAATTAGTCTCAGACGGAAATCGATTTCTTTTTCTAAAACAAACAAAGATCAGTCAAAAGTATCGATGGGATCAGAAGGAAAATCACTCTTACTTTTCTTGTTGATAAATGATCATGCCTTTCCAGTTTACCTGACTCTTATTTGGTACATTTGCACACAAAGGAAGTAGCAGGGAATGCTGGGTTGTCTTTTTTTGCTTCTTTTCTTTCCACTCAGACTTAACTAATTTGACCTGATTGGCTGAAGTCTCTTTCCCTCCTGTTCCCCCCTCCCACACCTCTATTCCTTTCTGATTGGCCATTATTTCTCATGCTGAGAAAATGCACTTTCTATTGCAGAGCTGGGTGGGAGTGCCTGAAGACTGGGAGGAGGGCGGGCAATGCATACACAATTAGGCAGAGTAAGGGAGGATATTACATCAGAATTGGCTTCA
Organism: Hyperolius riggenbachi; assembly: GCF_040937935.1. Taxonomy (NCBI): domain Eukaryota; kingdom Metazoa; phylum Chordata; class Amphibia; order Anura; family Hyperoliidae; genus Hyperolius; species Hyperolius riggenbachi. The sequence goes on from NC_090647.1 coordinate 436,601,632, forward strand.
AGATAGACACAGTTAAAATGGAGAATCCTAAGAATGATTTTCTCTTTTTCTTTGCTATAGAAAAATCACTCAAATCCAAACGTGGACAGTGCAATACATATGTTATGTAAGTAGAGCATGTATTTATCTGCTTATATATGTTTTTTTTCTGAGATAATATGGCTGACAGCTCCTCTCTAAATACTAATAAATTAATTTGGATAAATGATTAGGTTTACTATTGCCTAGAATCGTGATCTACAGGGGTTCTGATGTCTTATAATGGCACAGGGTCGCCTTTAAAATGCATAGTAACATAATGGTGCCATTAATGATTCTGCTTTGGGACCCCATCCCCATTGCTTTGTCAGCCTCCCGAAGACTAATCCTTCTGCATAACCTATTGCCCCAACACCCCCCCCCCAAACTTCCCAATTGTTGCTGTGATCCTTCACAGGACAGGGTAGGGCAGGGGAGCCTTAAAAAGTCTTATAGATCAGCCATGTGTCCAGCCTCTGCTTATGGAATTTTTGTTAGTTATGGCCACAGCATTAGATATGGGGAGGCGGAATACACTGCAGCAATACTTGCATATTATTATTCCCAAACAGCAGTGGCAAACGCAGGATTTTTAAGGGGCGGGTTCCTGAAAGATCCAGAAGCACTTATGTCCCCGAGTGCTTCTGAATACAGGTGGCTCCATACTGCCCATGCACAAAAGTGCGCTGGCGTATTACGGAGCTGCCTATCTTTGGAAGTACTCAAGGACACACGTGTTTCTGAGGGCTTCTGGTAGCAGCAAATGTGAACGGGGTACAGCGCTGGAACAACTCCCCAAGAGAGGAACAGGAGATAGACTTAGTTTGGACAATTCAGTGGAATATGCTACATAGTGTCACATAGCGCAAGCGATACCCATATGATGCAGGGATATATGCATCTGCGGAAGATGTCGGCGCTACATCAATACTAAATAATAATAATTTGCCTCACCAGGATTGCACTTTATTTATCTTTCCTGTATGACAAGAACACACAGCCAGCTCTAGGGGAAGAGGGAAACAAAGGTGAATGAAGGAGGCTGGTGCACACCAAGAGGGCTTCTGAGCGTTTTTCAAATCAACAGTGATTTGAAAAGCGCTTGGCTAATGTTACCCTATGAGGGTGTTCCCACAGCAGCGTTGTGATTTTTTCAAAATCGCAGGTATACTGCATGTAGCATGTTTTTGAGCAATTCATTCAAAAATCGCTCTGAAAATCACTTCACAAAATCACACTCACAAATTGCTAGCGATTGCTATTGTCATTTTGGCGTTGCACTAGCCCTGAGAGAGGAGTGGAAACATTGAGAATAGCCTGAGATGGAGCAGAGAACGTATCTGTATTGCAGTCCCACATCACACAGGCTACTTGCCTGTAATCGGACTCCTGTCCCTGTCAGTCTCTCACACAAGTCAGAAAGAAGCCCTCCTGGAGTCTAGGGACTGTCAAAAACTTTTCAGCTTGTTAAACACCTTACCCACACATGCAGTCATTATAACAATGGGGAGAGACCAGACAGATGTTTGCCCACGGACCCTCCAGGCAAGCTCTGCATCATGCTGTGTATATTTACCAGCTTGCCTGTACTCTAATTTCATCATGTCTGACACTTCTGTGCTGTGGAGAGTCCAGGACTCCATAATCAACATTCTCTCACTGCAGGCTGCATCTTCTTGTGAGGGAAGCTGCCTCTCTCATTATATTAGCTGGAGGGAAGCACCAGAAGTAAGAAGGGAGGGAGAATGAGGCTGTTTATATTATGCGGGCTTCCCTGGCTGAATACACAGCTCAGTGCAGGGGGGAGGTTCCAGACACCCGGAATAGCCCCCTCAGTTCGCCAGTGAACAGTATTGGTGGTTGAATGTGTGCATTCAAAAACTAACAATAGCATACAGCAGCAACCAGGACTACAAGAAAAGGTACCAGAAATGCCGCAATTCTGGTTAATGGGTGAATGGAACATATAAAGTTTCAACAGGTCCTACATATGCAAATTTCATACTGTACCACAGACATTATAGTCTAGTGCTGAACAAAAAGAACTATTCCAACAAAGGGTCTTTCCATTATGTTTAGTAGGCTTTCAACATTATTTGTGCATTATTGGTATTTCGTTTGATCTTCCCAGTGAGCTGGTGACAGGGCTGACATGAGTATCCTAAAGGGGTATGCTTGCTCCTGACACCACTGAAACACAAAAAAATTATAATTTACCTTGCTGTAAGGCACTGTGTATTAACCTGAGGAAGCGTTGTCTTCTTTGTGTTTTGAATAAATACTTTTCCAGTAATACTGGTGTTCTTGTTGTCACGAGAGGTAAGAGATGACATCTCATTCTTATTTTAACTAATAGACGTTTATATATATTTTTACCATTGGGCACCTCCTTCCTTATGAGCTGGTGACAGGGCTGGCTTGGGTACCCTACTAGGGTATGCATTATGCATGCTAGTGACACCACTAAAACACACACAAAAAACAGCACATTACAAATCTATAAAACATACTTGCTGCTTTTTTAAACTCAAAAAGGATCATTCCATACTAACTTGGGGGTGTCAGAACTGACCTTTTGATTTGCAAAGAGCATAATAAATTGCACACTGCAGCGCTCTATTTTTCAGTTCATAGAATAATTTATAATGTGTTTTGGTAATTGTACCTGTTAATGGTGTCAGAAATACTTGAAATCCTATATCTTTATAAATTTTAAAATGACTTATAGTACACCCTTATGATTATTTTATCACTCTAAGCTTTCAATATGGGTACTTTCAATAAGTAAAATTTATTTCACACTGTTTAACAAAAATTAGCTATAATGCTGCAGTAATAACTCAGATAATTGAGTTCTAATTGCTAGATTGCAGCTGACAATTATCTTAATACTTTGACAGCTTACAGTGCATGTAGTATGCACAACTATGAGCCAATCATATTAACCCCTTGTCATTTGAAAGAACTAAGATGACAACACTGTTCTTGCTAACTAACAGAAGCACACAGAGGTCAAAATTACCTGTAATTTTGTTGATTTATTACCTTAGACCAGAAAGCTTCTAGTATATGTTAAAATGAATGAAACCCTCCTGCAAGCAAAGAGAAGAATGTAAAGCAGCCAGCCTTCAATTGTAGTTACTATTCATATTTTTCACCGTCTTACCTTTTTCCTTAAGTCATATGAATACATTAAGTCCGGAATTTATTTTTCATAATTTTTCATTGGTTTGGTATTTCACCACATTAATAAAGTAACAAAAACATTCCGTTTTTATTGCGTTTTGAAAGCTTTTGGGCAATCTGCCAAACTGGAATAATCAGTGAGACTACACTGTATTTATAAATTGATAATTCTTCAAAAATAAGCATGAAGACTTTATCATTGTTTTTAGTGTTCAGAAAAACAAAAATTTCTAACCCAACCCATTAACCAGTTATCGGGCCGACACCAGTATATCTATACCCCTTGAGACTTCATCTTAGCTCCAGGGGCATTGATATATGTACCTCACCACGATCACCCACCGCGCTCGTTCCTGCATCCTTTCTCATTGCCATTCGCCGATTAAAGTGCCTGTGACCAATGATCGCTGGCATTAGTGAGATGCCAGTGGTCATTGACAAAGTGAATGTAAAAACATTTACACAACACTCCCTGTGTACTGTTCACAGTACACAGGAATAAAGTGGGGGGGGGGCATCTTATGGCCAAAAAGTAAAAAGACATCTACATACATTATTAAATAAAAATGAATACATTCCCTATTTAACCCCTAACTTCCCCCTTCTCCCATAGTTACCAATATAAAACACTTGTACAAAAAAGTGACATATAAAGAAAAATACATAAATAGTTACCTTAGGGATTCAACTTTTTAATATGTATGTCATGAGGGTATATTACTGTTGTTTTTTTGCAAATAAGGGCTTGTAATTAGTAATATAGTGTAAACAAACAACAAAACTGAAAAAATACACCTTTATTTCCAAATAAAATATTGTCGCCATACATTGCACTAGGCCTAGGGACATAATTTTGATGTTGTAGTAGCCAGAACAAATAGGCAAATAAAATGTACATTCTTTTATTTTAAAAAAATAATCGCTGAGAAATAATACATTTTTTTCCATTTTTTTCGTAATATTCCCGTTAACCACTTGCTGACCGCCTACTTCATATTGGCGGCGGCAAAGTGGCAGCCCCAGGACCACGTAACGCAGATTGGCGTCAGGTCCTGGGGCACTCTCTGGCCGGGGATCGCGCACTGGGATGCGCGCGCATCCGCCGGCAATAGGCTCCGCCCACCCGCGACGTCAACCCGCCGGCCAATCGGAAGCGCCGGCGGGTTGTTAACCCGACGATCGCCGGATAGGAAGCGTATAATACGCTTTGTAATGTTTACAAAGTGTATTATACAGGCTGCCTCCTGCCCTGGTGGTCCCAGTGTCCGAGGGACCACCAGGGCAGGCTGCAGCCACCCTAGTCTGCACCCAAACACACTGATCTGCCCCCCCCTGCCCCCTGATCGCCCACAGTACCCCTCAGACCCCCCCCCCCTGCCCACCCCCCAGACCACCGTTTGCACACAATCACCCCCCCTTATCACCCATCAATCACTCCCTGTCACTATCTGTCAACGCTATTTTTTTTTTTTAGTCCCTAAACTGCCCCCTGCTCCCTCCTGATCACCCCCCCACCCCTCAGATTCTCCCCAGACCCCCCCAGACCCTCCCCCCCCCCCCTGTGTACTGTATGCATCTATCCCCCCTGATTACCTGTCAATCACCTGTCAATCACCCATCAATCACCCGTCAATCACCCGTCAATCACCCCCTGTCACTGCCACCCATCAATCAGCCCCTAACCTGCCCCTTGCGGGCAATCTGATCACCCACCCACACCAATAGATCGCCCGCAGATCCGACATCAGATCACCTCCCAAGTCCATTGTTTACATCTATTCTCTCCTCTAAACACTCACTAATTACCCATCAATCACCCATCAATCACCCCCTATCACCACCTGTCACTTTTACCCATCAGATTAGACCCTTGCGGGCACCCAATCACCCGCCCACACGCTCAGATTGCCCTCAAACCCCCCCTTATCGATTCGCCAGTGCATTATTTACATCCGTTCTTCCCTGTAATAACCCACTGATCACCTGTCAATCACCCCCTGTCACTGCCACCCATCAATCACCCCCTGTCACTGCCACCCATCAATCAGCCCCTAACCTGCCCCTTGCGGGCAATCTGATCACCCACCCACACCAATAGATCGCCCGCAGATCCGACATCAGATCACCTCCCAAATCCATTGTTTACATCTATTCTCTCCTCTAAACACCCACTAATTACCCATCAATCACCCATCAATCACCCCCTATCACCACCTGTCACTGTTACCCATCAGATTAGACCCTTGCGGGCACCCAATCACCCGCCCACACGCTCAGATTGCCCTCAGACCCCCGCCTTATCAATTCGCCAGTGCAATATTTACATCTGTTATTCCCTGTAATAACCCACTGATCCCCTGTCAATCACCCATCAATCACCCCCTGTCATTGCCACCCATCAATCACCCCCTGTCACTGCCACCCATCAATCAGCCCCTAACCTGCCCCTTGCGGGCAATCTGATCACCCACCCACACCAATAGATCGCCCGCAGATCCGACATCAGATCACCTCCCAAGTGCAGTGTTTACATCTCTTCTCTCCTCTAAACACCCACTAATTACCCATCAATCACCCCCTATCACCACCTGTCACTGTTACCCATCAGATTAGACCCTAATCTGCCCCTTGCGGGCACCCAATCACCCGCCCACACGCTCAGATTGCCCTCAGACCCCCGCCTTATCAATTCGCCAGTGCAATATTTACATCTGTTATTCCCTGTAATAACCCACTGATCACCTGTCAATCACCCATCAATCACCCCCTGTCACTGCCACCCATCAATCACCCCCTGTCACTGCCACCCATCAATCAGCCCCTAACCTGCCCCTTGCGGGCAATCTGATCACCCACCCACACCAATAGATCGCCCGCAGATCCGACATCAGATCACCTCCCAAGTGCAGTGTTTACATCTCTTCTCTCCTCTAAACACCCACTAATTACCCATCAATCACCCCCTATCACCACCTGTCACTGTTACCCATCAGATTAGACCCTAATCTTCCCCTTGCGGGCACCCAATCACCCGCCCACACCTCAGAACGCCCTCAGACCCCAGCCCTGATCACCTCGCTAGTGCATTGCTTGCATCTATTTCCCCCCTCTAATCACACCTTGAGACACCCATAAATCACCTCCTGTCACCCCCTAGCACACCTACCCATCAGATCAGGCCCTAATTTGCCCCGTGTGGGCTCCTGATCACTCGGCCAAACCCTCAGATCCCCCTCAGACCCCCTTCCGATCACCTCCCCAGTGCATTGATTGCATCTATTTTCCCCTCTAACCGCCCCCTGAGACACCCATCAATCACCTCCTGTCACCCCCCTAGCACTCCTATCCATCAGATCAGGCCCAAAACATCCTGTCATCTAAGAGGCCACCCTGCTTATGACCGGTTCCACAAAATTTGCCCCCTCATAGACCACCTGTCATCAAAATTTGCAGATGCTTATACCCCTGAACAGTCATTTTGAGAAATTTGGTTTCCAGACTACTCACAGTTTTGGGCCCGTAAAATGCCAGGGCAGTATAGGAACCCCACAAGTGACCCCATTTTAGAAAGAAGACACCCCAAGGTATTCTGTTAGGTGTATGATGAGTTCATAGAAGATTTTATTTTTTGTCAAAAGTTAGCGGAAATTGGATTTTTATTGTTTTTTTCACAAAGTGTCATTTTTCACTAACTTGTGACAAAAAATAAAATCTTCTATGAACTCACCATACCCCTAACGGAATACCTTGGGGTGTCTTCTTTCTAAAATGGGGTCACTTGTCGGGGTTCCTATACTGCCCTGGCATTTTAGGGGCCCTAAACCGTGGGGAGTAGTCTAGAAAACAAATGCCTCAAAATGACCTGTGAATAGGACGTTGGGCCCCTTAGCGCACCTAGGCTGCAAAAAAGTGTCACACATGTAGTATCGCCATACTCAGGAGAAGTAGTATAATGTGTTTTGTGGTGTATTTTTACACATACCCATGCTGGGTGGGAGAAATCTCTCTGTAAATGGACAATTGTGTGTAAAAAAAAATAAAAAATGTGTCATTTACAGAGATATTTCTCCCACCCAGCATGGTTATATATAAAAATACACCACAAAACACATTATACTACTTCTTCTGAGTACGGCGATACCACATGTGTGACACTTTTTTGCAGCCTAACTGTGCTAAGGGGCCCAAAGTCCAATGAGTACCTTTAGGATTTCACAGGTCATTTTGAGACATTTGGGTTCAAGACTACTCCTCACGGTTTAGGGCCCCTAAAATGCCAGGGCAGTATTGGAACCCCACAAATGACCCCATTCTAGAAAGATGACACCCCAAGGTATTCTGTTAGGTGTATGATGAGTTCATAGAAGATTTTATTTTTTGTCAAAAGTTAGCGGAAATTGGATTTTTATAGTTTTTTTCACAAAGTGTCATTTTTCACTAACTTGTGACAAAAAATAAAATCTTCTATGAACTCACCATACCCCTAACGGAATACCTTGGGGTGTCTTCTTTCTAAAATGGGGTCACTTGTGGGGTTCCTATACTGCCCTGGCATTTTAGGGGCCCTAAACCGTGAGGAGTAGTCTAGAATCCAAATGCCTCAAAATGACCTGTGAATAGGACGTTAGGCCCCTTAGCGCACCTAGGTTGCAAAAAAGTGTCACACATGTGGTATCGCCGTACTCAGAAGAAGTAGTATAATGTGTTTTGGGGTGTATTTTTATAAATACCCATGCTGGGTGGGAGAAATCTCTCTGTAAATGGACAATTGTGTGTAAAAAAAATCAAATAATTGTCATTTACAGAGATATTTCTCCCACCTAGCATCTGTATGTGTAAAAATACACCCCAAAACACATTATACTACTTCTCCTGAGTACGGCGGTACCACATGTGTGGCACTTTTTTGCACCCTAAGTGCGCTAAGGGGCCCAAAGTCCAATGAGTACCTTTAGGATTTCACAGGTCATTTTGCAACATTTGGTTTCAAGACTACTCCTCACGGTTTAGGGCCCCTAAAATGCCAGGGCAGTATAGGAACCCCACAAATGACCCCATTTTAGAAAGAAGACACCCCAAGGTATTCCGTTAGGAGTATGGTGAGTTCATAGAAGATTTTATTTTTGTCACAAGTTAGCAGAAAATGACACTTTGTGAAAAAAAACAATTAAAATCAATTTCCGCTAACTTGTGACAAAAAAAAAAATCTTCTAAGAACTCACCATACTCCTAATGGAATACCTTGGGGTGTCTTCTTTCTAAAATGGGGTAATTTGTGGGATTCCTATACTGTCCTGGCATTTTAGGGGCCCTAAACCGTGAGGAGCAGTCTTGAAACGAAATTTCTCAAAATGACCTGTGAAATCCTAAAGGTACTCATTGGACTTTGGGCCCCTTAGCGCAGTTAGGGTGCAAAAAAGTGCCACACATGTGGTATCGCCGTACTCAGGAGAAGTAGTATAATGTGTTTTGGGGTGTATTTTTCCACATACCCATGCTGAGTGGGAGAAATATCTCTATAAATTGACAATTGTGTGTAAAAAAAATAAAAAAATTGTCATTTACGGAGATATTTCTCCCACCCACTATGGGTATGTGTAAAAATACACCCCAAAACACATTATACTACTTCTCCTGAGTACGGCAATACCACATGTGTGGCACTTTTTTGCAGCCTAACTGCGCTAAGAGGCCCAAAGTCCAATGAGCATCTTTAGGCTTTACAGGGGTGCTTACAATTAGGCACCCCCCAAAATGCCAGGACAGTGAACACACCCCACAAATGACCCCATTTTGGAAAGTAGACACTTCAAGGTATTCAGAGAGGAGCATAGTGAGTCCGTGGCAGATTTCATTTTTTTTTGTCGCAAGTTAGAAGAAATGGAAACTTTTTTTTTTTTTTTCCTGTCACAAAGTGTCATTTTCCGCTAACTTGTGACAAAAAATAAAATCTTCAATGAACTCACCATGCCTCTCACTGAATACTTTGGGATGTCTTCTTTCCAAAATGGGGTCATTTGGGGGGTATTTGTACTATCCTGGAATTTTAGCCCCTCATGAAACCTGACAGGTGCGCAGAAAAGTCAGAGATGCTTGAAAATGGGAAAATTCACTTTTTGCACCATAGTTTGTAAACGCTATAACTTTTACCCAATCCAATAAATATACACTGAATGGTTTTTTTTTTATCAAAGACATGTAGCAGAATAACTTTCGCGCTCAAATGTATAGGACATTTTACTTTATTTGAAAAATGTCAGCACAGAAAGTTAAAAAAGTCATTTTTTTGACAAAATTCATGTCTTTTTTGATGAATATAATAAAAAGTAAAACTCGCAGCAGCAATCAAATAGCACCAAAAGAAAGCTGTATTAGTAACAAGAAAAGGAGGTAAAATTCATTTAGGTGGTAGGTTGTATGACTGAGCAATAAATCGTGAAAGCTGCAGTGGTCCGAATGGAAAAAAAGGCTCTGGTCCTTAAAGGGACACTTAAGTCAAACAAAAAAAAATGAGTTTTACTCACCTGGGGCTTCCAATAGCCCGCTGCAGCTGTCCGGTGCCCTCACCATCTCCCTCCGATCCTCCTGGCCCCGCCGGCAGCCACTTCCTGTTTTGGTGACAGGAGCTGACAGGCTGGGGACGCGAGTGATTCTTCGCGTTCCTGGCCACAATAGCGCCATCTATGCTGCTATAGCATATATCATATACCATATAGCAGCATAGAGGGTGCTATTGTGGCCGGGAACGCGAAGAATCACTCTCGTCCCCAGCCTGTCAGCTCCTGTCACCGAAACAGGAAGTGGCTGCTGGCGGGGCTAGTAGGATCGGAGGGAGACGGCGACGGCACCGGACAGCTGCAGGGGGCTATTGGAAGCCCTAGGTGAGTAAAACTCATTTTTTTTGTTTGACTTAAGTGTCCCTTTAAGGGGTTTTATGACTGCAGTCCTTAAGTGGTTAAAATGCAAATAGAATAAAATCATTCTTAGCAAAAAGTACCACCCAAAGAAAGCCTAATTGATGGCAAAAACAAGATACAAATCTTTTGGGTGTGATAAGTAGTGGTGAAGTTGTTAGTGAATGAATGAAAGGAGCATTAAAAGTGTGCTGGTCCATGGGGGGGGAGGGGGAACACCACTTGTATGGTCAAATGTTTAAAAAAAGTTGAGCCAAGTTACTAGGAAGTAAATATCTATATAATAATAATAATATATATATATATATATATATATATATATATATATATATATATATATATATATATATATATATATATATATATATATATATATATATATATAAAATCTATTCCAGAGATCTGCAGCTTCCTATGGCTGGTTCTACTGTTTTGGGGGCCCCTTCACCATCTATTGGCAAACCAATGTTCTCTACAGCAGCAACTGTATTTATTGCATATTGCGTTTAAAATATGGTCCTGGGCTGGAAACAGGCTTTAGGTGGAAGTATTCTTCAACTGTAACAGACGCTTTGCTATTGACCTGAGGAAGTAGATAAGGCCCGCAAAATTCATTATCTTTTGTGTCCAATACATTCTCTTATATCCCACTCCTTGCTCAAGGTAAGACTATTGTTTTAAACAGTTTTAAAACATTTTATACCCCTGGGGTGCCTGCTCACACCCATCCCTGCATATGTACATGTATTTTTTATTTAGTTATTTTTATATAAACTTCACTCTTCCTTCTAGGTGCTTCACTACACGCTGCTCAGGGCATTAGACAGATACACACAAATTATGGCAAGCAGAGGGAGGAATGAAGGTTTTTTTTAAAAGCATAACTGTGATCCAAATTGTACAGTAATTATTACAAAGAACACAATCTTTCCATACTTATGTTGATAGCATCCATCCTGCTGATGGTCATTTCTCGGAGTGCATTTCTGTGCTTCAGGAAAGTGTTGGCAGAGAGATGACCATAGAGTTACACACTCTACCAACACTACATTTTCTTCATTCATAATCTGTACTTCCCTTTTATTCTTTAACTAAACCATAGAGACTCTAGATATTCTATGATATTCCATGGAGATAAAGCCCTGTCCTTCCTACTCTCATTCACCTGGAATGCTAACTTATCTGTCCTAAACAGGTTAAGAAAGGCAACTGAAAAGCCATTATAAGGCAAAATAAGCAAAATTACCAAGTTTTTGTAATTTTTGAACACATGTTCATCCCCGTTGATGGCAAAATATTATTAATCCTAATTTTTTAAGCATATTTAATATTTACGGGATTAACGGAGTCTCATTTGACACCTTTTTCATGAACTGTTTGTTATCAGATGAGTTCTTGATATTGCTTGATATTAAAATGTCCGCATAGACTGGAGCAGGTTACTTCGGTGCATGGCGCTCAGTGCCAAGTGCTATGATGTGCGCCCCATGCAAGAGTAATTACAGGATCCAATGGTCGTCGGACCCCGAATTACATCTTCCTCTGAGCTGCTACAGCTTGGAGGGGGAATAGTATTTAACGCCACTGGGGAATTTAGCGGCAGCAGGGAGAGCCGTCATTCGGCTCACCCTGCACATAACTCACCAGCGGCCATATAATACATACGCCCATAGACTACACTATAGTTGCACATAGGTGTGAATCATGTTGTTTTAGGCTAGTTTTGTTGCTCACCATGCTACACAATCCATGGTCCCACAGTGATTTGGGACTTTGCTTCCAGTGATGTAAAACTGCAGGTTTACATTTATTAGAAGGAGGATGGACCCAGTGGACTGTAAACACAAAGGCACTTGAACCTTATCACCAAACCAAATAGCATTTTTGGGGGGAGTACTATTGACCTGAGGAAGTGGGGGAACACCCACAAACCACGTCTGACCCTATTTCTTTGCAATAAACTTTTTGAATTCTACTTACTGGCTGCTATATTCTATAGGAGAGGAAAGCCAACCCACTCCACTCTTTTTAAAACTGTTTTTAATTAATTTATTACTTTCGGGTGCATTACCCTCCAATTATTAATGTTTATGTTTATGTATGTAAACTAGCAGTTTGATGTTAGTGTGTACAAAACTAATTTATGTAGATTATGATCATCATACTCACCTTTGCGTGGTCAGTTTTGTTGTAGCTTCCCTTTTGAAAACTATTTGACCATCTTTATCATATTTCTGGGATATTTTTTTTTCTGCTGAAAAATGTGTTTCAGCTAATCTTAATCTTCATATAAACTTTTTAATGAAGATAAGAAAATATGGAGAATTTGGTAAAGTAAATTTCTCACATAGATCATCAAAGTGGCCGGAAAAAAAACTTGGCTATAAGTGTCCCTGAGCCTGAGTCTTCTAGAACAGCTGTGCCCAACCTACGGCCCGCGGGCCATTTGTGGCCCGCGAGGCCAGTTTCTGTGGCCCGCGCGGCGGTGTCCTGTGGAGGGGGAGGCTGGGGGAGACTGAGGAGGCTGCCCGCGGAGGGGTAGAGGATCGGGTGGTATTGCATAGTAAAGTATCGGCGTAGTCCCGCGCATACACGCTGGTATTCAGCCCCGGGTAGCGCTGGGATAGTTAGAAAGCCTCGCTCATTGGTTAGTGCAGGAACCTTCCTCCAATAGGAATTAGGCTGATTCCTATTGGAGGAAGGTTCCTGCACTAATCAATGAGCGAGGCTTTCTAACTATCCCAGCGCTACCCGGGGCTTAATACCAGCACATTCTCAAGTATGCGCGGGACTACGCCGATACTTTACTACGCAATACCACCCGATCCTCTCCTCCTCGGGCAGCCTCCTCAGCCCCACACAGAGCGGACAGCCCACTCAGCCCCAAACAGACAGGGCAGCCTCCTCAGCCCCACACAGACAGGGCAGCCTCCTCAGCCCCACACAGACAGGGCAGCCCACTCAGCCCCACACAGACAGGGCAGCCCCCTCAGCCCCACACAGACAGGGCAGCCTCCTCAGCCCCACACAGACAGGGCAGCCTCCTCAGCCCCACACAGACAAGGCAGCCCACTCAGCCCCACACAGACAGGGCAGCCTCCTCAGCCCCACACAGACAGGGCAGCCCACTCAGCCCCACACAGACAGGGCAGCCCACTCAGCCCCACACAGACAGGGCAGCCTCCTCAGCCCCACACAGACAGGGCAGCCTCCTCAGCCCCACACAGACAGGGCAGCCCACTCAGCCCCACACAGACAGGGCAGCCTCCTCAGCCCCACACAGACAGGGCAGCCTCCTCAGCCCCACACAGACAGGGCAGCCTCCTCAGCCCCACACAGACAGGGCAGCCTCCTCAGCCCCACACAGACAGGGCAGCCTCCTCAGCCCCACACAGACAGGGCAGCCCACTCAGCCCCACACAGACAGGGCAGCCCCCTCAGCCCCACACAGAGCTGACAGCCCCCTCAGCCCCACACAGAGCAGACAGCCCCCTCAGCCCCACACAGAGCGGGCAGCCCCACACAGAAACTGGCTCACGTTCCCGCATCACAGATGATCATCTTCATTCTGTATTAAGAATAAATGTTACAAATTTGGAGCCAAATATCCAGAAATTGGTTTCTGAAAAACCGCCGCAAACTTCTCATTAAGAAAATGTACATCAAATGGTGAGTACAACAATTCTTATATTGTCGTTTTCTTTCCATTTCCAACACCATGTTAACTGTTACTAGAAAAACGTTTAAAGTTTTACATCGAAAATTTGTATGCATGTGTTCCGGCCCTCGAGATTTTTCTTGATTTAAAGTTCGGCCCTCGGGCCAAAAAAGGTTGGGCACCACTGTTCTAGAACAATACTAGTTCTCTCAAAGCCAGTATTTATAGTCATAGACATCATCTAGGTCACCCTGTTGTGCTGAGATTCTTCAACAAATTAATAATAAAAAAAAAAAGACTTAGGGTACGGTTCCACTAGTGCGGTGTGGAATCGCAGCGGATTCCCCGCAGACAAATTCGCATGCAGGAGCAAAATCGCATGCGGTTGTATGCAAATTTTACCGCAAATTCGCATACGATTTCGCATGGATGACGCTGTGTGCGAATTTAACCATGGCAGTGCCTGTGTGCTTTTTCATTGATTCCATGCGAAATCGTATGCGAATTCGCATGAAAATTTGCATAAAAAACCGCCATGCGAATTCCCTATTAAATACATTGTATGCGAATCGCATGCGGTGTGTGCGGTGTCCGAATTTGGATGCAGATTTTTCCTGCACAAGAAAACGCTCAGTTTTCCTGACAAGTGGACACAGGCTCATTAACTTTTATTGGTTATGCAAATTTGCATGCGGGGAACGCATGCAAATTTGCGTTAGTGGAAACGTACCCTTTACATTGCATGGGGATGTAATTACAGGGGCATTGGGTGCTCCTCCTGATAACACTTAATGGACAACTGAAGTGAGAAGAATATGGAGACTGCCATATTTAATTCCTTTTAAACAAAAAACAGTTGCCTGGCAGCCCTGCTGATCTATTTGGCTGCAGTAGCGTCTAAATATCGCCAGAAAAAAGCATGCAGCTAATCTTGTCAGATTGGACAATAATGTCAGAAACACCTGATCTTCATATGCTTGTTCATGGTCTATGGCTAAAATTATTAGAGGCAGAGGATCAGTGAGGACAGACAGGCAACTGGTATTGCTTAAAAGGAAATAAATATGGCAGCTTCCATATCCCTCTCACTTCAGTTGTCCTTTAATGGTATGACAAATGGAGACAGATTTTTTTGCGTGAAAAATTAGATCTTTAGGAAAATGAAATATAATCAGTGACTCTGAGACATGGAAACTCCAGTAGCATCAATTTTCCCAATGCATCCTAGAGCTGGAAGATCAGCGTTCCTTTAGTCTTTGCATTTAAATTGCTCCATCTATTTACCATTCTATAATCTTGAATGACTTGAGCATGTTTACTGCCACACTTTCCACTATGCTTTCACAAATATTATATACTGTAAGGTTACAGTACATTAGAAGATTGAATTTTGTCTTAGTAGATCTATTTTACAACATATTCTTATTTCACGGTGCATTAGTGCCTGTCTAACTAAAGCATTTTACGTGTTACTTCATAGCATGCCTTCCACGTATTTAAAAGACTCTTCCAGTAGATTAACTGTCTGATGCCTGTCTAGATAAAACGAATTACATATAATATTCCTTGCTTTACATATAGTAGATTCAGGCTTGTAGGGCTTAATATTGAAAACTCACTTGAAATATTCTTCAGGTTTGGTTTAAGAGTTTCGAACAGAATTAATTTCCGATAGGTGGATTATTGGATTAACGATTCATCAGTTTCCGATTGTTTAGGACTGAGATAATACACCATTAAATCATCAAAGATAAACTTAGACTCTAAACTATACACTGCTCTAAATAAGAATAGCATTACTAATTTATCCAATTCAATCCATTCCAAAGTCATCATCATCTTCACTTCTGAAGTGTCTGCTTTTTCCATTCCTATCATGCGCCTTTGCAGGATTTAGATTTATGCTGCAAAATGATAATGTCTTTTACTTGCTTTAAAGATATTATGTAATTTCCTTCAAATGTCAAAGGACAGGAGAGTGCTTAGAAAACTGAATAATAGACAGCCAGACATCATAAGCAAGGCTAAGCCTTAAGCAAGTGTGACATCTTGCCGATTCTAGATCTTCCTCCCACTGACCTCCCACCAAAGTCAAGAAATCATGATATCATTAAAGGACCGCTAGCTAACAGAGACTTAGGTTTTATCTCTGTATTATGGGCAGTTGATAAATGATGGCAGATGCCATGCCTTATGAAAGGTCTCTTCATTCCTGAAAACTCTACCTTTTTAGCCAACATAAACTAAAGTAGAATCTTCTCCATTATGTTTAATTTGACATACATTCATGTGTTTCCGTCTTTGTGTGTTTGGTAAGTTTCAGAGCAGTTGGGGACAGGCTCTTGGGGGTGGCAGCTCCAGGGCTTGACTGCGCTCACATATGGTGTTACATGCTGGTTCTGGGGCCCCAGGCAGTGAGAGTTCCCGGGGCCCCAGGCTGGCTTGTGCACCATTGTTTTTAATTTTATTGTAGATTCCCATGCAGTTTAGTTAGGAGGGGGGCAGATGAGAGGGAATATCCTGCACGCTGGTGCCCCCTGCTGGTCATATAGCCATTGTCTATATGCAACTGAAGCCCTCTCCAACGATTGGCTGACCTGCTCAGCTTCTGCTTGATTAATCGCTGCAGACTAGGTGTAATGTGTGTGTGCACTTCTTATTGGCTTATAAGCAGCCTGCAGGCTTTATAAAGCAGCAGAGGACTGTTTGGGAGTGAGTATTTCCCTCTTTGTGTGTTTGGTAATTTGACATACATTCATGTTAAGGGACCGCTATCTCGAATTGTGTACAATTTAAAATTCATGTCACCACATACAAATAAGTAGTATGTTTCTTCCAGAGTAAAATTAGCTATAAATTACTTTTTTTCCTATGTTGTATTCAGAATCAGAATAATTTATTTCGCCAAGTACAAAATGGGGGTTGTAACCGGAATTGGTTTTGGCTCATACAGGTTCTGGCAGGATGAGGGGATAATGTCCAAAATCCAAGAACCGAGACTGCCATACTATGGCGCCACCAGTTGCACTTGGCAATCATCTGTCATCCCTAAGGAGACATGAGGGGGCAGAGGGAAGTGAAGGTTCAGCAGTGATGACCCAGTTCTTCATGGCTGATGCTGCTAAGCATCCCAATTGCTGACATTTGGCAGTGTTGGCAAAGGTGTTCCAGTTCAGAAGGTGCAGTAGTGTTCATTCCTGTGGTGGGTCCCGACTCCTGGGCAGCATTCGGCAGGGCTGGTAAAGATAATCTGGCTGACACAGAAGCATCTGGCTGTGGCGGCCCTTATTTCCAGATTAGATACTGGTATCATGGAGGGGCTAAACCAGAAATGTCCATGCTGAGGTGGAGCAGTAGCAGCCAATGGATGGATGAAGCCGGCATCCAGCAAGGCCAAAGGTTTCCCAGTGTGGGGTCTTCCTACCTCAGTGGAGCCCTGATCTCCTGGGTAGCAGAGGTGGTCTCTACAAGGCCTGTATCTGCACAGACAACGGACCCAGGCAGCAGCAAGGTGGAAAAAACTCCAGGTCCTGGGTGACCCACACCAGCGAGACGCTGAGGTAGGAAGACCCCACACTGATTGGGAAACCTTTGGCCTTGCTGGATGCCGGCTCCATCCATCCATTGGCTGCTGCTGCTCCACCTCAGCAGGGACATTTCTGGTTCAGCCCCTCCATGATACAGGCTACACTATACCATACTGTACACCTTCAGGGGAGAAAGCAAGGTGTATTGGTAGGGAAAAGGAAAGAAAAACAAGAAAAAGCCTGAATCCAGTAGCCATGGCTGCCAGTTGAGGCGCCATCTTCCTGGACGGCAGTATAACAGCCTTTTTATCCACTTACAGTAGTTAGGAACTGACAGGTTTTTGACTAGTCCACCTCCTCATGGAGATTTCCAGTATTTAATTGATCATTTACAAAAGCACTCCCTGCAAAGGATCTATACAAAGATGCAGACCGCCCACCCTACCTGTCTGCATGCTATTCTGGCAGTTGCACTGAGCAACTGCCATTCATTCACCAAGTGCTTTTGAAAAGAAATAAAACCCTGAGAACCCCCATGACGAGATGGGCTAGTCCAAAACCTGGACAAAAAGTAGGGATAAAAAAAAATGTTTGCACCCTGCAGGAAGAAAACACAGAGACAACAGGAGCCCAAATGGTGCAGTATGTCACAGTACCAGAAGCATGTAAAATATGCAAATGTATTATACTCACAAAGGTGGGTTGCAGAAGGGCAACCGACCACTAGAAGCAGGTGGAGATGTATAACCCCAACTCCACTCGGGTGAACAGACAGAGCTGGTGATGGTCGCACTCTTGATAAAAAGCAAACCTCAAATGACCTAAACTGGTCAAAGAGGGTTGATCCCCCTCCAAAAGGAGGGTGAAGGCACAAGGTAAACGGGGAAGAGGTGCCCAGAGCAGATAAAATACGTTAAAAACAAATAAAATGAAAAAAGTGAGTTGGCTTACCTCAATGAAGACAAATTCACGTATTAATAGAATTTTATTGCACTGGCAACGCGTTTCGTGGGTGCACACCCACTTCCTCAGGCCAAATAGCAGTGCCTAATAGTGCTTGTAGCCACAAATAAGGCGCCTTATTTGTGGCTACAAGCACTATTAGGCACTGCTATTTGGCCTGAGGAAGTGGGTGTGCACCCACGAAACGCGTTGCCAGTGCAATAAAATTATATTAATACGTGAATTTGTCTTCATTGAGGTAAGCCACCTCACTTTTTTCATTTTATTTGTTTTTAACGTATTTTATCTGCTCTGGGCGCCTCTTCCCCCTTTACCTAGTCCAAAACCTGTCAGTTCTGCCAGATTTCTACTACCTATTGTAAGTGATGGCAACATAGGAGAAAATTAATTTACAGCACATTTTACTCTGTGAGACATGTACTTTTTACTTATATGTTTTCATGTATTTGAAATTTTCAAATTTTTCATGATAGTGGTCCTTTAAATCGTAATGTAGAAAAGATGACCTCACTTGAGAGAGGCCTTGTATCGGAAACGTTGTGTATTTTTACTATGATACATTAAATTAAAGAAAGCACATATGCATAAATCCAGGTAGAGACCCGGTCATCTTTTCTACATTGCAGTGCATTCTTACACCCTTGTTGGATCTGGGTGTAGACTGGTTGACACCCTGGTGAATGAAGTGTAAAGCAGTGTGAGCAGTGGGACTACCTGTTGTGTTTATACATTCATGTTAAACCATTGTTAAAATATAACAGCAAATAATATGGTCTGTACATACACATAAGCAAAAGTGATCAACAAGAAAAAACTATTTGAAGAGTAATATGGTGTGCACTTATACTCTGTGTTTAACAATCCTTCATAAATATAAAATAAATATAAGCATTGCTGTCGGCAGTGTATCTCAGTCCACACTTATTATAAAAGACTTCAGTCTGCACATTATATAGGAGGACCAAAAAGAACACCTGGACACCGGGAGCCCGATATGGTGTAGTGTATACTTGCAAAGTGGCAGCATTGATAATAAACCAAGATAGATATATTCAACTGAAGTATACTCACTCATCAAAACAAGCAACCACTCATAACAGTGTGTGGGGAGTACCATCCTCACCCAACCTTGGTGTAGATCAGTGGTTTTCAAACTAAGGCCTGCGGGCTGAATGCGGCCCCCCAAAGCTTTTTCACCGGCCCCCCACTCACAAAATGTATTACTTATAGATGCGGTCCACTACATCTTTAAATATTGGTGTCTCGCGTATAGAATGGCAGTGCTGGCACCACCCATCCACATACTGTAGAAGCCAGCAAGCAGTCATTTGCTGGCTACCAATCCAATTCTGCATTAGGTGACACTGCTGTCCAATTGGACTACAGGTTGCCCCCTGAGTATGCTTCACTGTCTGGCAAAAAGAGATTTTTTTATTGTCTGCACTTGCTGTGCTGTATTGGGGGCATAATTTTTGCACATGCTGTGTTGGGGGGCATACTATCTGCACATGCTGTGTTGGGGGGCATACTATCTGCACATGCTGTGTTGGGGGCATAATATCTGCTTTGTTTAAAAGGGAGACAAAAGGGCTGCGCGTGTTAACAGGTAATAATTTACACTACCTAGGTTCAGTGTAATGTTTTCTACATCATACTATGTATACTCTGGCCCCCCATAGGTTTGAAGTATGTTGACCCGGTTCTTGACCGAAAAAGTTTGGGGACCCTGGTGTAGATGGTGGTTGCTGCTCCAAAAAAGAGCCTTACATTGCAAGCACAAAATTCAACCCTCAACCGCCACACTCCCCCAACAGTTTTAGAATGTCCACAATAGATGTGATACTGTGAATAGGGACAGCTGTAACCAACTCCCCACATGTATTCTCACACAATGGCTATCATTCATGAACAGGCTGTCGGTAAACAGAATCAGTGCGGGAAAACACCGCTGGCGGATTTTTAGACTTCTGGGTGGGCATTCATGAAGATGTATCCATGTGCGGAAGCAGTGCGGAGATTCCCCGAACTAAGCTGGCGGTAGGCAGGCGGTAGGCTTGCGGAGACACAGAAGCTGCCGAGTTGATACATTTCTCCGTGTTCTGCTCTGCTGCAGCTGCCTGGGTGGTCTGTGTGTCTCCTTTCACTTACAGTATCACCACATCAGAGTGAGCGGTACTTCCCGACCTCACACCGCTTGCGGTGATCTTCATGAATGAACATTTTGCTGCATTTGTACCGATAATCACCGCACAAGGCGGTAATTTATCACTCTGCTCGGTAGTGTCATTTTTCCATGCGGAAAGAGGCTTTATGAATGCTGACTTTGCCGAGTGGTCAGTAAAGTCAGCTGTTTTAAGCATTTCCGCATGCGGAAATGCTTTATGAATGATAGCCAATGTCAGCAGGGTTTTTCCAGTGACCAGGGATCAACCAGACATAGCAGAACATGAACTTGGTTACATCACATTTGTCCACAGGTGCAATAGTAGTATTGCATAGGGTATCTCTATTACTTCAATAAGTGGAAAAACTTGCAGAATAAAAGGTATTTTATTTTTGCCCTTGATTAACTAAATTTTTTGCAAATTGTGGTTGCAACAGTACCACTTAGCACCAATGTGAATCCATGCAGGTAGTCTGTAAAGAAATTATTTTCAAAACATTTAATGCAAGCTGAGTGGTCTGCTGAAGCTCATCAAAGCCAATATAGCTGACATGGCAGCCCTTCCACCCAATTACCAGACTACCACACAAGGTTTACTTAGGAGCATATTGTCTTGGACCTTCTGCATGGTAAGTGGGGCTCTCAGCAATAATTAGCCAAAACATAGTAATCAGTGTCAAACAGGAACATTTATTTTCAACAAGCTACTTTTCGTGCACAGCATCAATCCATGATTGTTGTGATGTGGTCAGTGATGAGCAAAAATGGCATTAATTTTTGCAAAAATAATGTTCAATTCGATTTTTGAGCGAAAATGCCATTGAAAATAAGTTTTGATATTCTTTGCCTTTTTCACACTTTTTGTAAATTTTCACGGTAAAAATATTGACATTTGCCTTTTTACGGTAAAGATATTGACATTTGCCCTTTTCCGTTTTTGTGGAAAATGCGAAAATATAAGCTATTTTGGTAATAATTTTCTCGAAATCGAAAATAGCATTTTTGATGCAAAAATGACTTTGGCAAAATACGCAAGCAACACTGGATGTGGTACTTCACATGATCCTTGATTTTTTTTATCCAATGAGTTGCAAACTCGAAAAACTGACAATTAAAATAATAGACATTTTAAGCCAAGTATCTTGTGATCTACAACCGGACTGATGATCTGAACATTTCTTATCGTTACTTTCATAGATAAATACACACTGTCTCTTTGGGTCTTATTTTTTTATTACGGAGCCCCCACGAAACATCCACCCGTGTTGTTACCCACCACTACTTTGCCCAGAACTCCCTTTGTAAACCGTTATTAGTAATTCTCAATGCAAATACCATTTATGGGTAATGACATCCTATTTTGACCACCAGGATAGCCTGGTACCATCTAGGAGTAAAGCTATCTAAACTGGGGCATTTTTAGAGAATTAGGGACCACTATTTATGCTGAACTCCCGTTCCCCAATTAGTTAAATTTTACAATGATGATAGCTACTTCTACTCACTAGTAGTTAAGATGGTGCGGGCTGAGCCATGAATCTAACTCTAAGGGTGCACTTTCAAATGTAAAAAAGTTCAAAGCAAATCAAACTGAATAGCCTAATGTTTCAGAACAAAACTTTGATTCTTTGAACCTTTGATCCAAGCCCAGATAGCAACACTAACATGTACAGTATATGAATAGTGATGGAATTAAACAGTTCCTGAAGTACTGAAATATGACTTCACTCCGTCACACAAACAAAAGTCAATGCTTATCTTCCCTATCCACCTCCTCTCTGTAACATATTATTTTATTGATACAGTGATATGTTTAAAGGACTACTGTAGGGGGATAGTGGGAAAAAGAGTTGAACTTACATGGGAGTTCTAATGGACCCCCGCACATGTCTTGTGCCCACACAGCCATTCACCAATGCGCCAGTCCCCGCCTCCGGTTCATTTCTGGAATTTCCAACTTTAAAGTCGGAAAACCACTGCGCCTGTGCGGCCATGTTCTCACTCCCGCTGACATCACCAGGAGCATACTATGCAGGTGCAGAACATACTGGGCCTGTATACACTCCTGGTGAAGTCAGCGGGAGAGAGGACGCGGCCGCACAGGTGCGGTGGTTTTCCAACTTCAAAGTCGGAAATTCCAGAAGTGAACCGGAGGCGGGGACTGGAGCATCGGTGAGTGGCTGCATGGGCACAAGACATGTGCGGGGGTCCATTAGAAGCCCCAGGTAAGTTCAACCCCCCCCAGTAGTCCTTTAAGCAATGGAGTTAGCAAGGAGGGAAGAATGGAGACTGGGTACTGTCTAAAAGTTTGTATTATATTAAATATTATATAAATATGTAATTTCCACAATAAATCCTTTTGGATGGTACCGCTCTCCATTCTCCTCTCCCTGCTGACTCTATTACAAACTACAATGTACACAACAAAGCTGCGCTCAAATGTCCTAGCAAACAGTCCTTCCAGACAGCCGGTAAACAGTAATGTAAACAGATCAGTATCCTCTTCTAACGCAGAGGCAGGATAGTCCACTTCAGTGAGAAAACCACCACCACACCCCAAGCAGTGGCCACTTACCGTTATACTATGACCCTCTTGTCATGAATGATACAGAAGTCGAGACGATTAGCGATATTGTATCATTCCGCAAAGCAGAACAAAATGTCACTTTCTGTTTACACGTACAACAGATGTCTTTTCCCTTCAGTCTGAATTAGAGCCCCTCCACTTCCTTCCTAGCTTTTCACACATAGGTGCTACGACCAAATGCTAGCCTTGAAGCAGAATCAGCAGATAAAGATCAGTCCTTCTGGTTGACTCTAAAAATTTTCCCTCTAAAAATTGTGGTCAGACAATAGACAAACTTCATGTATTAACAATTCAAGATGTGTTTATCGCAGACAAATGACAAATATATTTTCTGGTTCCTAAAAATCAGCCTAATAACTAATCCAAATTATAGCCTGCTAGCTGCCAGGGGGACTCAACTACTTATTACTAGCAGACCACACATGCTAATCTAACGGTATTTGGTGTCATCGGATCACAAATTGGCCGCAGGTTACGAATCTGCCCTCAGATTCGCTGTGCGCCAATCCAGACAGAAATGGCGCAGGTTACTGGTAAATTGTGTAATTTTAGGCTTGTACAGAAATCCTGCTTCTCATGCTCCAGAGGAGGTAAACCCACCTACTTTCCAGGTAGAGCCAGCTCTAAAACTCAGATCCTATAAAAGTTGGGGCAGGAACATCCCAGTTCTCCAAATTTCACCGACCAAAACTGTCCATGCATGCATTCCAGGAGGACCGAACGCATGCTTTGTTTCAAGGACTTTTTTTGATATCAATGTCTGCATTTGAATTGCACAGACTAACCAGCAAGCTCATGGTGACCCAGAACTCATTGGAGTGTGTAAGGGACTACAATGGTCCTAAAAGCCCCCACAAGCTGACACATCATTGCATTCCAGCGGTTCTGGAGGTGTGTTTAGCTTCTAAGGGTACAATGGTTAATTTGCATATATTCAGCAGTGTTGCTCTGGGAGACATCTCAAGCTCACTCCAACCTGAATTATCCCAAATTCTTTCTGTTTTAGGAAAGCAAACTTTTGTTTTGCATTTGAATTGGACTTTATTTCATTCAATATCTCACAAGGACTGCTAAGTTAAGTAAACGTTTCACAATTCTTCCCTTTTATTTTAAGCTTTGTGTTTATATGCTAATTAGTGTATATAAATGTGTTTAATGCATTTCTGTTATTAAAACATTTAAAAATCGTTTTACGGTTATGACCTGTTCCTGAACATACACAATCGTACTTACTCCTCCGAAAACGTTATCTTGTGTTCTATAGTATCTCGTATTTATAACCCGTATGCTTGAATCGGGCACAGATAGACAGATCTGGCACCGATCCCTGCATACAGCTAAGGGTTACCTTACAGTGTTCGCAGTGTGCTAATATATTTACAGTCGTGTTCTGACTCACACGTGGTTGCAAGCATTTGAATTGTATGTGTGTGGTGAATCCTTTGGAGTCAGAACGCTCCTCTCTGCTAGTGGGTTCATAGATTGCGAACCCACATACGGGCATCTATGCGCAAAGCGACAGCAAGACCAAGTTTCTGACTCTGAGCAATTGACCCAATCAAGGACCGGCCCTTGCGGTTCATGACACCTCTGTCACATGGGTCTTCAGCGCTTATGGGGTCATCTGGCCGCCCCCTGCCATATAAGGATAACTCAACCTCTGCTTCCAAGCCGCTGTTGCTAGTTCACATCGCCTCAAATAAGCCATACCAAAGCTCCCATAGCGTAAAAATGTGAAATCAATGTAATTATAATACAAATGCAAACTTACAAACCAGGCCGTGGGTATTCTTACAGAGGTTTTATGGGCTCTACCCCAAACTACATTGATTTCCTCTGTTAGCATGTCCAACGGTGGGAAAAAAAGGTGGTCCTGCTGGTGTGGTGAGTGCACTAACCTCTAGCTGTCTGTCACTTCCTAAGTTACTTAATAGAACTGCTCAGTGTTACTTTCTATGTCTTGTCACTGTTACTTATGTTTAAGTAATTTACAAGGTATGATATATATCTGTAGTTAGTTTCCTAGGACAAACATCTTTTCTGTACATTATTGAGTACTGATTAACTTTTCCATTTCTCGTGATGGTAGCAGTACATTATGGATATTATAGGTAGAGAAGAAAGTATCATTTTGTCATACTCTCATTGAAGTTAGATAGTTTGACATTTTCCTTAGGCCTAGATGTGAATGTGACATCTCACACTGCCCACTGGACGCTGATAATAACCTTTACACATCTCTTGGCTGTCATCTTAGCAATTGGTGCTGTCACAATCCTAACAGTACAAGAAAACTACCAGCAAGGTTTTATTCAAGGTGTAAATGTAATGGATGTTTTATATACTGGATCTGTAAACTAAGGCGTATCACTATACTGCACCATTCAATAACTGCCCCATGATATCATACACTGGATATTTACTTGATATTTTTGTGGGGATGAAAACAAAAACCTTATTTGTAACCTTATTTGAGCAATACCAAAATAAACAGAATTCTGTCATTAAGACAAGCTTGGTTGGTCATTTGTGGTAATAATTTTAGCTAATTTCTTTAAATGTCCAGTAAAACTAAAACATAAGTTGACACTACTTTGATCAAACCCTTTATTTCAATTTCAAATACAATGAAGAAACATTAGCTCCTTTTTTCACTTTTTATTGCTGGCTTTTTACTTGCTGGGAAGAATTCCTCTTGCTTATTCTTGTAACACGTTACCAAGACTAGATGTTATCAAGGGCCTGGAACAGCATAAAAATGTTGAGGAAGGAAGGTTCATAACAATTTGTGCTACAGTCCTTGACTTCCTGTCATAGTGACACCCAAGATTCACAGCAAAACATTGGTTGTCACTACAGTGAAATAAATTCCTTGCTAAAAATCCAGACCCTTTTTTAATTTCCTCCGCAATAAAAAAAAAGTCTGGGGTTACAAGTAACATAACACAAGTTCTGATATGGGTTTTACAACCAGTATGGAAAAAAAAACATGAGAAAAGCAAGGCAAAGGAACAAAGAATAATAACTACAGTCTATATTAGCAGGCATCCTTTAAAGTTGGATGAAAATTATTACTAACTTAATTAAAATACGTATCCTGTTGTTTTTAGTGTTTACTGTCAGATTTAAAAGAAATGTGATATGGAAAAAAAGAAAAGAGTTTTTGCTGGTTTCCAGCCCCTGCCCTTGAAGCACAGTGTCCTTTCTCCTCAAACATTACAGCAGTCCTTATCTCCCTGCAATTTCTGCAGATAGCAGGCCCTGCCATACATGTAAAAAGAAGAGGTTACATTGATTTTTTTTTATTAATTTGCCATGCTATTGAAATACCCTGGGGGCTAAACACGCTGCTCAGTTCACTTTAATTTACTGCTTATTTTACAGGTTACTGGCCCTCCAACCATAAAGGTGCGTACACACGCACTACGGCCGCCAGCGACGGGTCCGTCAAACCCTCCCGCTGGGCGGACTTTCAGGCGACAGTAGCGCGTGTGTACGCAATGTCGGCGGACTGATAAGGCTGTTTCTGAGCCATCCGCCTGGCGGATCATTCAGAAACAGCCTTATCAGTCCGCCGACAGTGCGTACACACGCACTACTGTCGCCTGAAAGTCCGCCCAGTGGGAGGGTCTGACGGACCCGTCGTTGGCGGCCGTAGTGCGTGTGTACGCACCTTAAAGGGAACCTTAACTGCTGCGGAAAAATAAATTCACTTACCTGGGGGCTTTCCCAAGCCTCCTGCAGCCGTCCTGTGCCCGCGCCGGTCCTTCGGTGCCCTCCGGTCTCCCTCCGCCGCTAAGTTTCGATTTCGGACGACTGCCAGTCGTCCTGGGGCCTCTTCCGCATTCCTGGTCGTAAACTGCAGTAAAGCGCGTCCGCATGACGCGTTTGGCGTCATGCGATGACGCGTTTGGCGTCATGCGGACGCGCTTTACTGCAGTTTACGACAAGGAATGCGGAAGAGGCCCCAGGACGACTGGCAGTCGTCCGAAATCGAAACTCAGCGGCGGAGGGAGACCGGAGGGCACCGAAGGACCGGCGCGGGCACAGGACGGCTGCAGGAGGCTTGGGAAAGCCCCCAGGTAAGTGAATTTATTTTTCCGCAGCAGTTAAGGTTCCCTTTAAGCATCACCTGGATAAAAGACTTACTTTACTGTGTAAACTCTTCAATGGGAGGGGAGGATTCAATTACCTTCTGGTCAGTGTCCTTATCTTATTTAAATGGGAAGTTTCTGTTATTTGCATTTTGAGATAAGCTTGTTACTGTAGCTAGCAGCTAAACAATTGCACAATTCGGCACAGTTCAGAAAAGGCAAACAGACCAGGTGTAAAAAAGGGGGGGCATATAGGGGCATATTTTAGAAAAAAAAGGGAGACTTACATATATATACTTGGGGCAATATTTTTAGGCTTTTTTTATTTTTGGATGTTACAACCCCCTTTAAGCATGAAAGCCAAACAAGACACTCAAGATGAGTGTCATGGATGCAGTTGTATTAGATATTTTTTAAATATTTTTGAAAAAGATAATTATAATTAATACCAAATTCAAATAACAATATTTTAACTATCAGTTACAAAACATTGCAGTTCCCTTTAAGTGAAGCAGCTAATTACGGGCAATTTGGGTGCCAGGGGCTAATGATGGTTATTATCTAAGGAGCTTATTGCAGCACACCTGTTTGTTGGTGGGCAGGCATTGGTGGAGGAAGGGGTTTTTAGAGTTAGACATCAGCGGGGGGCTTAGGTTTAGGCATCCCTGAGGGGGGTTAAGAGTAGGCATCACTGGGGGGGGGGGCGACTTAGGTGTAGGCATCACCGGGGAGGGGGGTCTAGGCATCAGAGTTGGAGTTGTTAGGTTTAGACATTGGAGGGGTGGTTACAATTAAAATATGAGGGAAATATGTAAGTCTATTTCCACTACACCTACTTTACCTACTGCGTAGCTGTAAGTTTTGTTATGTAGGAAAATAATGAATATTGTTGCCAGATGATCATTCAGAAAAACTCTAAGGAATCTCAAAATTGAGAATGCAACCAGCCTCTTCTTATTTCATGATAATCTCTCCTTATATATAGGTTAGAAATAAGGTAAGGCAAGATTATTAACAAGATAAGTTTTGAGATTCAACCCTATACTTTCTTAAAATAACTCAGAGAGCAATACAGTATATAGTCATATGAAAAAGTTTGAAAAACCCACTTTAGATGTTTGATTTTTATGTATCATTGTTCTTCAACTTCCTTTTAATATACAGTATGTCATGTTGTAGTGAGTGAAGGAAGACAAAAGACAGTGCACACTGGAATAGATGCTGGGACAAAGCCCTGATGGAAAGGTCTCACCTCATATGTGGGGGTGGAGACAACCATATGGGTTACCAGTAGTCGAGCTTGAATCCCCCTTAAAAGCCCATGGGCTGGGCTTAACTGGTGGATTCTCTGGTTTATAGGCTTCACTTCCTTTGCCTCAGACCATGACTGGGGAAGCTGTAATAAGTTCCCATATAGTTGTGTGCCACACTTTTGGGCTTAATAAATGTGCTCGGCCAGAACGAGCTTGTCCACCGGCTATGCATGTGATAAGAACAGCTGTGAATGGCCTCAACAAGATAAATTCTTCTGTAATAGGAGTAAACGTTATTATCCCTGCACTTCCCAAGCTTGAGGATCTACCATGTTTTTATTTTACTATTTCAGTTAGCTTTCTCTTTTTGTCTTCCTTCACTCTAAATACTGTCTTGCACAGGAATTAGCGCCTGAAACCACTACCCTTCTATCGGATCGCTACCTTGACATTCAATTTCTCACAACATTGCTATGCCATATTGAAACAGTTTTTCTGCAGTGAAATTAAATGTATTGGATTAATAGAAAACACTATTCAATAAGCAACATAACAAAATTAGACACAGGAATAAATTTGAGTGCCTCAACAAAGAATTAAAACCAACACTTAGTTGAGCTTCCTTTTGCAAATATAATAACCTCTAGAATGTTGCCTATAGCCTTTGAACAGTGTCTGTATTCTGGATTAAGGTATTTTTCACCATTCTTCCATACACAATCTCTCCACTTCAGTTAAATTTGATGGCTGCCCAGCAAGGACAGCTTGTTTCAAATCACCCCACAGATTTTTAATGATATTCACATCAGGGGATTGTGACGGCCATTCCAAAACTTTGTATTTTTCCTCCTGCATGAATGCCTTTGTAGATTTCGACCTGAGTTTTGGGTCATTGTCTTGATGGATGGTATCCAACTGCTGCATAACTTGAACTGCAGCCTTTGTTGACCACACCACCCTCATTAAAATGATTTGGCCAACAGGTAGAATACACCTTCGGTAGTCATTGAGTGTTTCTGAAGACAGGCGTCTCTGTACTGCACATGCATATGTGTGCACTTGCACACGCTTGTGCATGCACAGTACAGAGTCGCCCAACTTCAGAAACACTCAAGGAAATGAGTACTTCCAAAGCCTACCAAGGACTCCTAAAGAGGGGAATTTAAACGGGGGTCAATGGTGCACCCAGAACAAAGAGAGAGGACCAGGAAGTCCCTGAGCCTTCCCTTTCCATAGATGGGCAGCAAACTTTTTTCTTTCAGTTCACTTTACATTTGGTTTAATAAGCAATTTTTGACCCCTTTTATCTTAATATTGCAGCTTTGCTGCCTTAGTCCCCGCATCCCATAAATTTACAGATGCCTGGTCCCTGCAGCTACCTTCCTTTGATAATGTTTGCATATTTATCTCTGAAACTCATTTCACATATATTCCATTAAGGTTTATATGAATTGTTGACTCTTTAAAACCATATTTGTGCTGTACCTTTTATTATATCAGACAAATTAGTCTAAGAAGTAAATAATAGCATAAGTGAGGCATACAAAAAACATTCCTTTCTTCTGAAATGCATACAGTTCCATCTAAAAAAAACTGCAACCTAAGCTAGGAAACAGGAAGTAAGGGTATTCCCTAAAATGGTATACATACATACATTTTTTTTTTAAGTCAATAATTTTTATTGTAATAAAAGAAAATTACAACGTAGTATGGCAATATACATAAGTACAGAAACTCAGAGTATAATACAAGGTAATGCACATTATACAGAAGGGGCAGGGCCCAAGATATATAATATGGATTTGGGCATAGCATCAGCCCACTATGACCCACCTCCAATAGTAGCGGGAGTATCATGCCTTACTATCCTTCTAAGAAAAAGATAATATTAACATGAGTAGGAACCAGAGCCCAAAGGGCAACATATCTGGACCCTCAAACTAGGTACAGAGTAAGGGAATCTAATCTAATAAAAATCGGAGATCTTATTTATGACATTCAATCAGTGTGTTTGAGCCCATTCAACCTTCTAGAGCTGAACAATATACCCTGGTAAGTACTATAAGCATCTTGTGAGAGACAAGGCCAGAGAGGCCATTAGGGAAGGGAAAGAGTGGATAGAATACTTTAAGAGAGGAATATGAAGAAAAGAAAAAGAAAAACAGAGAAGAAAAAGAGTAGAAGTTCTCTTCCCAAGACCCTGCGGGTAAATAACCAACGCCATGCAGAAAAAGGACAAGGCTTTAAAAGGTAACTGAGGAAGAATCACTTCACACCTCTTTTAGGCCAAATCAGCAAGAATCGCAGAGTCACCGCTACAATCCCAAAATCGCCTTTCCTTCATCAGATTCTTTGAATATTGACCACATTAACCAACTGTTTTGATGATTAAGGAGTCTACTGTGAGATTCTCATACATACATTTTTAGTCTCTTATTCTTCTTGGAGGAAGTCCAAACACTCTAGTACCCGCAGAAACAGTACTCACTGGTGCTGGATCCAATAATCCAGGCCACAAATTAAGTAAGGAAGCAGTGCCACAGACTCAGTAGAGTAGTAAAAAAACGGTATTTTATTGAAAAACTATCCTTATACAATACTTTCACCTTAGTAACAACAAGTGTTAAGCTCACAATCTGTCCTTTGTCATAGATTTAAAGATCCTGGACAAAGGTGGAGTATTTATAGATGGAGAAGAAACTCCACCCACCCTAAGGAAACCATCCACCTGATTTGAAGAGACATAGTAATGCATAAAATACATTGTACAAATAGACACGGAATAACAATGAAACACTTAAAAATAAAATAAGTCTCTAAAAAACACATCAATGTGTGACCCAGATGCTGACAAAGGGAAGGAGGGGAGGGGTAAGAAAAGGCATGGAGTGGGAAGAAGGGAAATTGAGGGGATAGAGGGAGAGAAAAGGAGGGGGTGGGGACATGTTGGGGATCCAGACGGCCTCACAGCATAATCTTATTATATTCCAGGCTGTACTTGGTAACAAAAGTTACTGTCCCCATGTTGCGTGTCTCACTCTGCATACACTGAGGTGTTTGATAGCACCGCACTTCAAAGTCTCTTCTTTCTTAATAGGAATGAGAGAAATTGTGGTTGGCAATTTAAAACTTCTGATCAATCGTCAAGAATCTCAATAAATCATGTCTTTTGATCGATATTAAGGGCTAAAATTGGTCAAAAGATTGTGCAATTGTTTCTCTTCAATCTACATTCATTTCACTTTGATTTGTGATTGTTCCACTTTGATTTATGATTGTTTACACAAAACACCCTTTTTCACCTTAGACGGCTATATGATGAAATTGACTGCTGACCTAGCAAAAATCTCGCTAAAGGTGGCCATACACGGTACAATTTTTTCATCCAATCTTACCAATTCTATGTAGTAGAGGGGAACTGCCTAAATTATCCTTTCAGTATATTCACTTAATTTACCCTTATACTACATAGAAATGGTAAGATTGTATGAAAAAATTGTACCATGTATGGCCACAGGTAGTCAATACAGAATTCAATTTTTTTGTTTTGTTTTTGACCAGAGAAATCTGGCCAAGTTTTCCGCTTGGTCGAATAATATGCAAAATCAAACAAATATGCCAAACACTTATAATCATTTTTTCTAATATGAATTTCCGTTTTCATATTTTTCCTCTTTAAATGTTTCCAACACATCCAAAAGCGGAAAAATGTATAATTTTTTTCGCAGCCAAATAATAACGTATTTCATTTCTTATACAAGCAATTGTTTTTATTGAAAAAAAACTGAAAAAATGATCAATTTGATTGTATCGTATATGGCCACCTTATGTGATTGAGGCTGGTTCACTGCAAGACCGAACATAACATGTTCACTCATTCATCCTTATTTCTCAGCACAACCACTTCAGAGGAGTAAGCAGAGACATTGCACTGAGGCACAAAGGAATACACGTTTCAGTCTATGCATGAATAATACTGGAAGGTGTGGCTTTTGCTGCCAGTCCTTCTATTGTATTTAGCCTATTACTAGGTTAACTACCTTAAACTAGTGACAGGTTTGCTTTAATGCTTACCCAGGGGGCAGAGTAACTTGAAGTGATGTGGCGTGGTATGAGGATGGTTATATGTTTGTGTTAATGCACTTAGCAGGACAAGCTCCCCTACCAGTTTTGATTAAAAGATGTTCACTTTTTTATAATTAAACTGTTTCATGTAATCAGAGAGACACATGTACCAAGTTAATCTGCTATTCAGTACTTACATTGAACATATTAGTGATCTGGGTGATCTGACTGTTCAGTGCTGCAGTGTGTATTTTTTCATTTGCATACACTTGTCAAGCGAATCACACATAAACCAGATATATTATATTTTTATTATATATTTGATATATTTTAAATACAGAATTGTTGGTTTGATCTTATAAGGCAGGGTAGAAAGAAAACCCATTGAGCTCCAATCAGCAAATGTGTCAACAACATGTCATCATTCAGAGGTTAAGAAAATGAAGCCTTTGTTCACCATAGCAACTAAAAGGCTTTTTTATCAGAAATCCATATATTTTCAGATAATATGGGGTTTTCATAATTATCCTTTCAGCAGTCCTTAAATGCCTTTGAAGCCATTACCAATTAAATATTCATCTTCGGTAAGTATATATTTGAGATACTGTAAAACATGATTAATTTATCATCCTGAGATCTTAAATCATGGTTCACTGGCTCTAACAATAAAATTGATCTTCTTGACCCATCTATTCACTATGGCATTAATTAGATTTGAATATGACCTGGCTATTGTAGATAAAAAAAAAAGATTTGGATGCATTTAAAGGAATAAATTACACTACTATTTTTAGTTCTCGGTTATAAATGTTTTTTTTTTCAGCACTAAAGACAAGCACAATAATGTTGGTTACTGCAAGCCTCAGACAAAACAACAAGTGGCCATATTTAATCAGTGGCCTAGGATATAACCAAGGCCATATCCTTAATGCAGCAATTAAATTGCAAATTAATGTACACTTAGCAAAGACATTTTTTATTTGATTTGAAGGTTCTTCACATAAGGTGGTATGAAGAAAAATATCTATAGAATTACAGTTGTTTTACCTAGCAACAGACCATCTTTACACTGTAAGAGTCTGTCTGGAATTTATGTAATGAAGACAAATTTTGTCTTACCACAAGGGTTTCTAGCCACACCCTGACACTCCATGTTAAATATTGTGAGCAATATTGATTAAGTAGGAAACATTCATTTTGCAGTGATTTATTGACATGTTACAGTATTTTTTCATCTGGCCTCTGTGTAGGAACAATTAAAAACTCCACACATCACCAAATCGTAGTATATAATACAATAACATTTGTAAAGTGCCATAGGTCTCAACGTGTCTCAGATCAATACATAGTTGCAGAGTGGACTGTGTTACAGATTAAATGGTCAAGTGTTAGTAAATGTCAAACTAAGTAGGTTGTTTTTCAGTTTGGATTTAAATGCTTTCAGGAATGGAGATGTCCTGACTGGGTGTGGCAAGGTGATCCAAAGTGTAGGGACAGCATGACAAAATGTTCCAAAGGTTTTGTGGTGGACTCTGGAGGTGACCAAGTTACAGTATTAGATCCTTTTGATCTAAGCATGTTGGAAGGTGTGGTGCCGTTGTAACAAATCCTTCAGGTATCCAGGGTCGAAATTGTGTAAAGATTAGAATGTTAATGGGAACTGAGCATTACATTTAAAATAAACTTGTCAAACTAGCCTCCCTCTATGGGAAGGTTGTAAAATGTGTGGGTTTTTTGGTGTGCAGAAAGCATTTATTTAGCTTTTGGGGGCTGTTCCGTAGCCCCCTGACTATATGGGGGCATCCATCTTCTCTCGCTCTGTGCCACAGAATCACACGGAGTATTGTAGTGTGTTAACAGGGTTGCTTGTGAATTTTTACTAGTCATTTTTGCATCAAAAGTGCTATTTTCGACTTTGAAAAAATGTTTGCACAAAATCAATATTTTTATCACAAAAACTTGGAAAACCTATATTTTTACTGCAAAAACATGAAAAACTTATATTTTCACTGTACAATTTTGTGAAAAGCACAAAAAACATGAAAAATAACAACAGTTATTATTAATGGCTTTTTTGCTCGAAAATCGAATTTAACATTTTCGTGAAAACTAATGCAAAAAGAATATTGACATTTTTGCTCATGACTATAGACCAGCCATGATGTGATGAAGGCATGAACTAGGGTTGGAAGATCTGCTGGTGGTATGATGTGCTTCATTTTTGTGATGTTCCTTAGGTGAAAATAGGAATATCACAACAACTGAGATTTGATGCCTGAAGTTTAATTACTTTCAAAAGGCTTTACTGCACACTCCAAATGCTCATCAATCACCTAAATAGATAATACTGCACTTAGTGCATTACTGTTTTCACAAATGATAAACACTCCACCAGTTGATAGTGATCCACACGTTCCACACGCCAAGTGCGCCCCAACACTGCACTCCTCCTTGAGATATATAGTCGCCAGATGACAACCACATCACAATCCAGGTGGATCTATCATTTTTAATCAATTGCCAGGCTCAGAAACTTCTTAAAACCTTCACTCTCTTTTAATCAGCTCAAATACAAATATGCATAAAAATACAAATGACATATAGCATAAAACCTTATTAAAATAATACAGTTTCGCGTGCTACTCACGTCACATCAATACAGGGCTTGTGTGGGTTACGGTAGCCCGTCTCCACTCCCCATGCCTCCCACAGCTGCGTATGCTACTTTCTCTCCCTGGCCGGATCTTACTTCTTGGTGGGTAAGTTAAATGCACTTGCTCGGCAATAAATATTTATGAAGCAAGATTCAGCAACCTTGCATCATAAATAATATTTTTGTTATAAATAAACTAGATAACCCTAGGCAATCATGTACATTGCAGAAAACTGGGGAACCATATGAAACTGGTGATTGTTTTAGTTGACTGATGAGTCTTCTGCTAGGATATAATTGTTCATGTTCTGTTTTAAATAACAGTTTGCATTTTGCAATTAAAAAAAGGACAAAAGAGTAGGTGAAAAAGTACTGTGGAAATTATTCTAAATATTGTTTTGCTTGCTTTTGGCTTAAAATGACATTTTACTGATAAGGTGTGAAAATATCGCCTAGGAGAAAACTTGGAGAAAAAGTGAATTGCATGTGGCCCCATATTTAGAAATATGCCCCAAAGAGTTACTAGGGTGGTGTGGTTCTTTACCTTATATTGCCAGTACACACCATGATGGGACAGTAATCTAAATTAGAGATCTCCTTCTTTACAATCCATTATTTAAATATTTATATTTAGGGATCTAAAGTAGTGTATGGAATAGCACTTAATACAAGAGAAGTCCCTCAGCCTAACTTCACTCTCACCTAATGTGAAACACTATGTTACATTGAGCGGCCATACAACAAATAGAGGAGGGGATCCTGCCAGGACATTCTGGGAGTAACCTAGGTTCAGAGTTATTAGGATGGGGTACATCAGCAGTAGGATGTGCATCAAGTGCAGTTTGGAGAACCACTAGTTAATCAAAAGAGGCATACATACACGACGTGAGAATTCCTACTGCCAGTAGACAGAGAGCACCCAGGAGCCATGGTGAAAGCAATACTCTAGAACTAAAAAAGCCTGTGGACTAAATTTGGGGGTTTGTCGCCGGTCTGGACAGATCTTATGGCAACACACTAAAAAACTGGGAAATTTGGTAAGAGGAATAAACTTAAAAAAAAAAAAAAATAAGACAAATCTTAAAAAAAAAAAATAATAATAGAAGATTGAGCTGTTTAAGCTTTGTAGGAAGTGTGTTGGAGGGGTGCAGGTGAAATAAGGAACATAAATTGTTATTTTTTTTATACTGGAATGGGCCACAGACATGAAATATATGGAATATGATTTATAGGTCAAAATAAAACAAAGCCAACTATTCTGTCATTTGAACTAATCATTTTTTTTTATTTCTTGTGCCCCAACAGAGCAAGGCAAGCAGAGATGAAGTGGAACATTTTGAGAGTGAACTA
Organism: Hyperolius riggenbachi; assembly: GCF_040937935.1. NCBI lineage: Eukaryota > Metazoa > Chordata > Amphibia > Anura > Hyperoliidae > Hyperolius > Hyperolius riggenbachi. The sequence continues at coordinate 436,638,064 of NC_090647.1, forward strand.
AAGAGAAGATGTAATGAAGTCTCAAAACATGTATTGATAATTCTCATCTACTGTATTTTGGAGAAGAGTATTACACAGAATTTAGCAGGCAGATTTAGTCTACATGAAAAAAATTGTAGTAGTGGAGAAGAAATCCATAAATTATATGAACTGCACAAGCTAATTCAAAGTAGCATGTGCATCCAGAATAGAAAAACATCACATAGGAGTCTGGGGAGAACCATAGAGAAATGTGGGAATTCAAATTGACCAGGTAATGGTGGCATAGAGGCCAGAATCATCTATACAGATATTACTTGAAAGTCTAACTGTGGCTCAAGGTAAAATTAGCAAGAGCAACTACAACAGATATGGAAGAATACAGGCAAAAGGAGGAAGAAAAGAAAAGAAGAATTCAGAACCTTGAAAAATTCAAGGACATTTTACAAAAGTATGAAGGATGTTACAAGTTTGCATATGCCTAAAGATATATGGTCTGGCTCCAAGAAGATAGAAACCTACAGTTTGAATGCAATCAGATTATGGGCCAATGAAAAAAAAAATATTTAATTATTATTTATGGCAGTTAGAACATGTAATTATGGGACAAAGAAGCAAAACAATTTTAACTGCTGATCCTAGGGTGCATGAGCCAACAAAATATGAAGTTACTGAGATAATACAAAAACAAGTATTTTAAATCATCACCATTCTAGTACTGTGCCAAGTTCTTAAAAATGTCAAAGCCAGTTTTTGTTACAAAAAAGGTACAGGTAGTCCCAGGTTAACGAATGAGATAGGGACTGTAGGCTCGTTCTTAACCTGAATCTGTTCTTAAGTCGAGAAGCTGTGCCATCTCGGCCCCCTTTGCATCCTATGTGCCCCCTTTTGCCTCCAGTGTCCCACTCTGTGCCTGTTTGTCCCCCTGTGCCTCTCTATGTCCCCTCTGTGCCTCCGTTTGTACTTCCTGCTTTGCTTCCTCTGTGCTGCCTCTTTGCCCCCTCTGTGCAGCCTCATTGCCCCCTCTGTGCTGCCTCATTTCCCTCTCTGTGCTGCCTCTTTGCCCCCTCTGTGCAGACTCATTACCCCATCTGTGTCTCCTCATTGCCCCCTCTGTGCCATTTCATTGCCTCCTCTGTGCTGCCTCATTGCCCCCTCTGTACAGCCTCATTGCCCCCTCTGTGCCACCTCATAGCCCCCCCTGCACTTACCTCCTTACGAGTCCAACGCTGTCTGTCCTCCTCTCTCCACATTCAGCTCCCTCTAGCCGCGTACAGCACCGCTTTCTGTATGTCATGTATAGTTTCTAGGGAGTGTCTGCAACACCTCAACCAAATAACTGTGTGTGCTAGGGCTCCAAACAAGAGCAATTATATGGTAGAGGAAGAAAGCCCTTAAAAAATAGCACCTCCCACAGCAAAATTTGAAAAAGTATAACAAAAATCTTTATTCAACATTGGGTATATTAATAATCACAGTACTGATTAGAGTTGGGCCGAACGGTTCGCCTGCGAACGGTTCCATGCGAACTTCCATGGTTCGCGTTCGCGTCCCGCAGGCGAACCTTTGCGGAAGTTCGGTTCGCCCTATAATGCACATGGAGGGTCAACTTTGACCCTCTACATCACAGTCAGCAGGCCCAGTGTAGCCAATTAGGCTACACTAGCCCCTGGAGCCCCACCCCCCTTATATAAGGCAGGCAGCGGCGGCCATTACGGTCACTCGTGTGCCTGCATTAGTGAGAGTAGGGCGAGCTGCTGCAGACTGTCTCTCATAGGGAAAGATTAGTTAGGCTTAGCTTGTTCCTGGCTGCATACCTGTTCTGTGAATTCAACACTGCATACCTGTTCTGTGAACCCACCACTGCATACCTGTACTGTGAACCCACCACTGCATACCTGTTCTGTGAACCCAACACTGCATACCTGTTCTGTGAACCCACCACTGCATACCTGTACTGTGAACCCACCACTGCATACCTGTACTGTGAACCCACCACTGCATACCTGTTCTGTGAACCCAACACTGCATACCTGTTCTGTGAACCCACCACTGCATACCTGTTCAGTGAACCCACCACTGCATACCTGTTCAGTGAACCTGCCACTGCATACCTGTTCTGTGAACCCACCACTGCATACCTGTTCTGTGAACCCACCACTGCATACCTGTTATGTGAACCCACCACTGCATACCTGTTGTGTTCAGTGAACCTGCCACTGCATACCTGTTCTGTTCAGTGGACCCGCCACTGTATACCTGTTCAGTGAACCCGCCACTGCATACCTGTTGTGTTCAGTAAACCTGCCACTGCATACCTGTTCTGTGAACCCGCCACTGCATACCTGTTCTGTTCAGTGGACCCGCCACTGTATACCTGTTCTGTTAAGTGAAAACGCCACTGTATACCTGTTCAGTGAACCCGCCACTGCATACCTGTCCTGTATAGTGAACCTGCCACTGCATACCTGTTCTGTGAACCTGCCACTGCATACCTGTTCTGTTCAGTGGACCCGCTACTGTATACCTGTTCTGTTCAGTGAACCCGCCACTGTATACCTGTACTGTTCAGTGAACCCGCCAGTGCATACCTGTTCTGTTCAGTGGAGCCGCTACTGTATACCGGTTCTGTTCAGTGAACCCGCCACTGCATACCTGTTGTGTTCAGTGAACCCGCCACTGTATACCTGTACTGTTCAGTGAACCCGCCACTGCATACCTGTACTGTTCAGTGAACCCACCACTGCATACCTGTTCAGTGAACCTGCCACTGCATACCTGTTCTGTGAACCTGCCACTGTATACCTGTTCTGTGAACCCAACACTGCATACCTGTTCTGTGAACCCACCACTGCATACCTGTTGTGTGCAGTGAACCTGCCACTGCATACCTGTTCTGTTCAGTGGACCCGCCACTGTATACCTGTTCAGTGAACCCGCCACTGCATACCTGTTGTGTTCAGTGAACCTGCCACTGCATACCTGTTCTGTGAACCCGCCACTGCATACCTGTTCTGTTCAGTGGACCCGCCACTGTATACCTGTTCTGTTCAGTGAACCCGCCACTGTATACCTGTACTGTTCACTGAACCCGCCAGTGCATACCTGTTCTGTTCAGTGGAGCCGCTACTGTATACCGGTTCTGTTCAGTGAACCCGCCACTGCATACCTGTTGTGTTCAGTGAACCCGCCACTGTATACCTGTACTGTTCAGTTAACCAGCCACTGCATACCTGTACTGTTCAGTGAACCCACCACTGCATACCTGTTCAGTGAACCTGCCACTGCATACCTGTTCTGTGAACCTGCCACTGTATACCTGTACTGTTCAGTGAACCCGCCACTGCATACCTGTTCTGTTCAGTGGACCCGCTACTGTATACCTGTTCTGTTCAGTGAACCCGCCACTGTATACCTGTACTGTTCAGTGAACCCGCCAGTGCATACCTGTTCTGTTCAGTGGAGCCGCTACTGTATACCGGTTCTGTTCAGTGAACCCGCCACTGCATACCTGTTGTGTTCAGTGAACCCGCCACTGTATACCTGTACTGTTCAGTGAACCCGCCACTGCATACCTGTACTGTTCAGTGAACCCACCACTGCATACCTGTTCAGTGAACCTGCCACTGCATACCTGTTCTGTGAACCCACCACTGCATACCTGTTCTGTGAACTTAACAATGCATACCTGTTCTGTGAACCCACCACTGCATACCTGTTGTGTTCAGTGAACCTGCCACTGCATACCTGTTCTGTTCAGTGGACCCGCCACTGTATACCTGTTCAGTGAACCCGCCACTGCATACCTGTTGTGTTCAGTGAACCTGCCACTGCATACCTGTTCTGTGAACCCGCCACTGCATACCTGTTCTGTTCAGTGGACCCGCCACTGTATACCTGTTCTGTTCAGTGAACACGCCACTGTATACCTGTTCAGTGAACCCGCCACTGCATACCTGTTGTGTTCAGTGAACCTGCCACTGCATACCTGTTCTGTGAACCTGCCACTGTATACCTGTACTGTTCAGTGAACCCGCCACTGCATACCTGTTCTGTTCAGTGGACCCGCTACTGTATACCTGTTCTGTTCAGTGAACCCGCCACTGTATACCTGTACTGTTCAATGAACCCGCCACTGCATACCTGTTCTGTTCAGTGGAGCCGCTACTGTATACCGGTTCTGTTCAGTGAACCCGCCACTGCATACCTGTTGTGTTCAGTGAACCCGCCACTGTATACCTGTACTGTTCAGTGAACCCGCCACTGCATACCTGTACTGTTCAGTGAACCCGCCACTGCATACCTGTTGTGTTCAGTGAACCCGCCACTGCATACCTGTTCTGTTCAGTGAACCTGCCACTGCATACCTGTTCTGTGAACCCGCCACTGTATACCTGTACTGTTCAGTGAACCCGCCACTGCATACCTGTTCTGTTCAGTGAACCTGCCACTGCATACCTGTTCTGTGAACGCGCCACTGTATACCTGTACTGTTCAGTGAACCCGCCACTGCATACCTGTTGTGTTCAGTGAACCTGCCACTGTATACCTGTTCTGTGAACCCGCCACTGTATACCTGTACTGTTCAGTGAACCCGCCACTGCATACCTGTTGTGTTCAGTGAACCTGCCACTGTATACCTGTTCTGTTCAGTGAACCCGCCACTGTATACCTGTTCAGTGAACCCGCCACTGCATACCTGTTCTGTTCAGTGAACCTGCCACTGCATACCTGTTCTGTGAACCCGCCACTGTATACCTGTACTGTTCAGTGAACCCGCCACTGCATACCTGTTCTGTTCAGTGGACCCGCTACTGTATACCTGTTCTGTTCAGTGAACCCGCCACTGTATACCTGTACTGTTCAGTGAACCCACCACTGCATACCTGTTCTGTTCAGTGGAGCCGCTACTGTATACCGGTTCTGTTCAGTGAACCCGCCACTGCATACCTGTTGTGTTCAGTGAACCCGCCACTGTATACCTGTACTGTTCAGTGAACCCGCCACTGCATACCTGTACTGTTCAGTGAACCCGCCACTGCATACCTATTGTGTTCAGTGAACCCGCCACTGCATACCTTGAAACATCTTTTCCATCACTTTTGTGGCCAGCATAATTTTTTTTTTTTTCAAAGTTCGCATCCCCATTGAAGTCTATTGCGGTTCGCGAACTTTAACGCGAACCGAACCTTCCGCGGAAGTTCGCGAACCCGGTTCGCGAACCTAAAATCGGAGGTTCGGCCCAACTCTAGTACTGATGATTCAATTAAGAATAAAACCATTTAAAAACCAAGCAAATATTCCAACATGATCCCTGCTGCATATGAAACAATCACTCTAAATGCAATATATTGTATAATGACACAATGCTGCTGTCAGATATAAAACCCCACAGTAGGCTCAATATTGAGCCCAACAGGGGGAGAACCCGGGTTCAGTATACAACCTAATGTGATGCAGGACCAATAAACACCTGTGCAATAAAAAAAAAAAAAAAAAAAAACACACGAATAAATATTGCATATATAAGATTATGAAATAAAGTGCACAATTGCTATCCAAGTATACAGTATTACTAGTGATAAGATGCCTAGTAAAAAATTAAGGAATTAAGGCAAAGGAGCAGCCCATAGGAAAAAGAGCATAAAGTGGAGTAGTGCAAAAAATAGGAGATACTTAGCCCAGAAATGGGGAAGTCAATCTCAGCAGCACAGCAGGGAACAAGGAATCCCCTCAGAGGACAAGATCTCACTAGTTCCGCGAGAGTCACCTCGCTTTATCAAGGAGAGAGGATGTCATTTTTTTTTTATTTTTTTTTTTATTGCACAGGTGTTTATTGGTCCTGCATCACATTAGGTTGTATACTGAACCCGGGTTCTCCCCCTGTTGGGCTCAATATTGAGCCTACTGTGGGGTTTTATATCTGACAGCAGCATTGTGTCATTATAAAATATATTGCATTTAGAGTGATTGTTTCATATGCAGCAGGGATCATGTTGGAATATTTGCTTGGTTTTTAAATGGTTTTATTCTTAATTGAATCATCAGTACTGTGATTATTAATATACCCAATGTTGAATAAAGATTTTGTTATACTTTTTAACTTTATCAGTTAGCCATTAAAAGGTATTACTTTTACAAGACTTTGTTTTTTTCTACCTACATATATTGTTTGGCTAACACGGTACAGAAACATTTTTACTACTGTTATACTTTTTCAAATTTTGCTGTGGGAGGTGCTATTTTTTAAGGGCTTTCTTCCTCTACCGTATAATTATTTCTGTATGTCATGTGACATACAAGAACCTGTATGTCATGTGACATCCAGGAAGCAGTGCTGTACGTGGCTAGAGGGATCTGGAAGCAGAGAGAGGACGACAGATAGCGTTAGACTCGGCTTGGAGGTGAGTCCAATGCTGCTGCTGCACACGCCGGCACTAGGAGGAAGTTTGAAGCCGCTTCTTCAAGCTTCCCCCATTGCGGAAATGATGTCATTGTGACGAGTTTGGGCCATTCGTATCGGGGGGTCGTTCGTAAGTGGAGCGTTCTTAACCCAAGGACTACCTGTATATAATTTTGTGTTAAAGGTGTAGAAAGAAGAAAAAATGCCAGAGCAATAGAAAGAAACGTAGTGCTGCCAATATGTAAAAAGGAAGGTGTAAGAAATATTATTTACCTCACAGAATACAATTTATAAAGTGTTACCAAGTTTAATAGACTTTCATAGAATGCTAAACAGGTGACTAGAGAGTATTAACATGGACTCTGTGTAGGCAAATTAGCTGTCAATCACTTACACATGCAACAAACTTTCAACAAGAGTTATAAGTACAACATAGTGTTGTATGACCCATTGGTTGACTCCAAGCAAGCATTTGACAGAATCAACAAACAAAATTACAGACGCTTGTAAACAAAATAAAATGATAATAATACTGGACTGGGCAAGTCCTAATGTAGCCCCTATTGCGCATATGTATTAGTACACCGCCGCTTAGCTGGGCACAGGGTGAGCTGAATGGCAGCTCACCCTGCTGCCGCTCAAATCCCCGGCAGCATTAAATACTATTCCCCCTCTGAGTCATAGCAACTGGGACGGAGATGTTATTCGAGGTCCGGCATATGCACCCTGCGCACTATAGCATTACTGCTATAGCAGCGCCTAGTTTTGGCACTCGGCGTTGAGCTCTGTGCTCTGAAACCACCTGCTTTACCTTTGCACCTCCTACAGTACACCTGTCAAGGAACCCTGTGTGACCACCCTCTTGGGCCAACACGTCCCCTCTGTGCATGTATGCAATGAGATCATTGTGTGAGTCCTGCCAGGTGAAGAGTCAGAGACTGACCCAATGGAGAAAGAGCGGCTGGGCAGTGATGAGCAGACAGAGAAGACCAGGAATGTGAACAAGATGGAACTTGAGCCAGTAAGAAAAAATGGCAGGTAAATACATATTTTTAAAGTGAAACTGAAATGAAAGGCACTGTATGTGGAGGCTGCCATATTTATTTCTCTTTAAATGTTACCAGTTTCCTAGCAGTCCTGCTGATCAGTCTGGCTTTGGTAGTGTCTGTATCACAAACCTGAAACAAGCATGCAGCTAATCTTATCAGATTTTTGTCAGAAAAATCTGATCTGCATGCTTGTTCAGGACCTTTAGGTAAATGTATTAGAGGCAGAAAATCAGCAAGACTGCCAGGCAACTGGTATTGTTTAAAAATAGGTTAGCCTCCATATTTCTCTCCATTCAGCTTCCTTTTAAGCACCCACCACCACCACTCCACCCTAACGTCCCTAAGTAAATGCTTAATTCTCGAACTGGACATTCTACTTTCAACAAGACATAAGACAATACTCTTTAACCTGTAAATGATATACGGTAATAACTTTGATGATTTTTTTTCCTGGGCATGCTACAAACCTTGTACATCAAACTTCTTTATGCATGTTTATGTGGCAGAAATCTAATAAGCACAAAACAGTTGTGTTCATGTTAAAAATATGGTTGTGCGTTTCTTGATTTATCTCGGAAGATGAAATACTCCCGTTCTGTGGGATAATGATGGTTGTCGTAAGCTATCTATGTGAATCTATCCTTCTTTAAGAAAGCTTTTACAGTATCTGTCACTAGATATTATATGGTAAAAGGTCTATAATTGGTCTGAAATTGCACTTTTTATCTGTCTCTGCCAAATCATGCCACAATGAAACTAACTGCATGCCTTTGTGTCACAGTTGATACATTATACGTTGCTTCTTTTGTTCTGCTTGTGAAAACTGTGGCTTTCTCAACAGGTTATTATAAATTTCTAGCCTGAAGTTAACATATTATGGAAAAAATAGCATCAATCTAACAGGCTTTTCCTGCTTCCTAAGTCGAGCATGCTACAGTGATGCCTTTATCATGAGGGCAGGCAGGATGTGACAATTCCTTCCAAAATGACTTAACCTCTGGTATTAACCTCTGGTAAAAGAACCGTACTTTACACAGTACACCCTGACCATCAGAAGTGCAGGCAATGATAAATAAGGATAAAATGAATGGAAACTGGATTTTTTTACATTATTCCTCATAGTCATTATGACTTAAAGAGGAACGGTAAAAAAAAGTGTGTTATAAGAAGAAGAAGACATAACCAAAAGAGAGAAAACAGATCCTCTTACCCTGTCAGTGTCATGTAGAAAGAGTGCCTCATGCAGCATGGGAGGAATCATGCTTACTACTGGTGAGCAGGGCTAGACTTTTTCTTTACTGGAACTGTTTCAGGCACTTTTTATTTTTACAAAAAGTATTGTTCTCCCAACTAAGAATAGTGTGGCTAATCTACTAAAGCAGAAGAATAATTGTAACTGTATATCTGAATTAACATTTGCTATAACGTCTTAATAATGTCACAACACAAGCACACAAGCAGACCAAAGTAAACATAAATACCATGATTTTGTTCAATTAATTATGTGTGCAATTTTTGATATTGTTCATTAAATAATATCCATGGAAAACAACTGAAAATGTTCACCTCATCAATTTATACCATTTTGTGTACAGAGAAACTTCCAAAGTACCTTTAAGCACATTAGTATGCACACGAAAAATAATTTATCGTAATGTGATACTTATTTACAAAATAAGTCCACATATACAGTATACATTATACAGTACACGGGGTTCTAGGATAGGGGTTCCCAACCCCATCCCTAGGACTCCCCAACAGGAAAACTCTGTTTATCATTTTGATCAGTGATTAACCTGCCTGTTTATATTGATTCGCCCACCTATGTTTTGGAGAGGAAATCCATAAAACATGCCATGTTGCTGAGGCCTGAGAATCTCCTGTTCTAGACTACAATGCATTGCCTGTATTGCCCTTGTTTGTTGTACTTTTGCACGATGTTCTAATTTCATATAATATATATATATATATATATATATATATATATATATACTAGTTGACCTAAACCCGTTTGAAAATGGGCTCTAGGTCTCTTAACGCCACTGCCGCTAGTCAGTGCACGCCTCCCGCGCATGCGCACCTGTCCATCGCGCGCGCACCCGTCCGCCTGGCTCCCTGGCTTGTCCTCCTGTCCCAATGGTTGTCTGTGCTGCGCACATGTGCAGTACAAAAAGCCTACGGACACACAGCCAGGAACAGGAAGGATGATGCAGTGCCAGCCTGTTAGTTGGTAGTCCACAAAGTAGTATGTTACAGTAGACAAGATATTATAAGAGATCAGATTACCAAGCAGCTCAGATCGCTCAACTAACTTGCTGGCATGCAGAAAATAACACTCCCACGTGGTTAGATTTAGAAAATCACATAATATTTCCACTTAAACAAGCCATCAAGGAGCTGAGTGAGTGTGCCGCTGCTGAAATCCTCCCCGCTGTAACGCTGGAGTGAGGGAGCCTGCGGAGAGAGAGGGGAGTGGGAGAGTGGATGAGTTTGCTGCCACACACTGATGGAGGGGGGCCGAGGACAGAGAGGAAGAACACCGGTAGATGTTGGCCCCCTCCCTGCACCCTCATAGCCTGGTGCTCGGAGTCTGGTGCCTGTCCAGCCTCTGCCTGGCTCTGTCTAACCCCCATAAGAGAGGGTGGCAGGTGATATATATATATGATATATATATATATATATATATATATATATATATATATATATATATATATATATATATATATATATATATATATCATGTGTCACTCTTACCATATTCATATACAGTATGTGTAATATGTAAGCCAACAACACAATACAATAAAAATTGTCAGTGTCGGTACAACAAAGGTGATTGACTACTTTTTTTTGCAGCACTGTAATATGCCTAATTTAATGTCTCCTTACAATGCTTGAATGCCTATGGGGCTAAGCAGTGTTTAAGGAGACCACCATATGATGACTCTCATAAAAATACTGGTGGGTGGAGGCGCCCAAAATATTAATAAAGCAACTAAAAACAGATTAAAAGGGTGTAGCAGTGGTTGGCTTACCTCTCCTGTAGACAAAGTAACAAATACTGCTCAAAGTGATTTCATAAGGTTTATTACACAGAATATAGGATTAGACACCACGTTCCATGGGGGTTTCCCACTTCCTCAGGTCAGCAGCACCCACAAAAAAAGTGCTGAATGAATGGGGCAAAAAGACTTGAGTACCTGAGTAATTTTCCTACAATGACATACTACACTACTGGCTCCTGGTGTTTGTTTCCTTTGTGTTTTTTTGTCCTTGGTCCTTCCACCCTCCACTCCCATTAAAATGCACTACATTGTAGGAGGCTCCTTTTATGGTGTGTTCAGGTGGAGAAGGCTATTTTTAATAATTATTGAGTAAACATAGGGATATTTAAAAACATTATTTCTGACCTGTAGATCTAGAGTTCCTCTTAAGTGCATTTTTAATTACAATATTGCATTCATTCAAATGCTACACATTTCTTATAAGGAATATAGGTGAAAACTACCAATTGCCCTGACCATTCACCTAGGTGATGACACTATACTAATGTAGCGATTATTACATGAGCAATTAGTGCTAAGCATGGGCATGCTGATGGAATTGTAAGACAGGTCTTAGCTGTGTCACAGTTACAATTCCCGAGGGAGTGAACTCACTGAACTTTGTCCAAGATGCCTGTATTTTGACATTTTTATTAGTACCTTTATCCAAGTTAAGTTACAGGCAACTACAAGAAAATTGTTATATAAAATGAAAAGTAGCAATTTATTACTAAGCATCCAGATTGTTGTTAGTCAAATTAAATAATAATTCATGCTACACATATCTGGAATTAATGTTCCATAGAAAAGGAATGCATATATAGATAGGAAGTGTAATGTGCTGTTGGCTTTTTGTTTAATTTTTCAAGGAATGTCCAACCGCATTTGCTTCAGCATAAGTCAGGTTGCATTTTAACGGCTGCCATGTAACATTAAATATAACATCTTCCATGTTAACCTTCTTACAGTTTCTAATCAGTTCACAGTGTCAGGCAAAAATAATTTTTCATAAAGTATAATTACTGCATGGAATTTAAGCACCAAATTATATGGAGACAATTCTGTCCTGAAAGACAACATCTGTCTTTACAAAACAACTGTTCTCCTGCTTGATTGTTTACCTCGAGACCCAGTAATACTGTCCTCATACTAATTCAGTCAGTAGTATATGGATATCTGGCAAAGATTACGGTAAACCATTTCCAATCCCATTCATCAATCACCCACTTCACCTTCAACACTTACTTTTTGCTGCTGTGGGGGGGATTGTGGGTGCTGTGCGTACTGGTTGTCGGGGTCTCTACCTCCTCACACTTGTGCAAGGGCTGAAACCAGTTCACATGCTGTACCTCCACCCTATTGCACTTGCGCCAGCATAAGTACGATATTACATGGCGCAGCATGGTACCAAAGGGGATCAAAGTATCAGACGTGGTCAGAGATTTTGATCCATATAGCCTGATGCCATGCCAGACTAGATTTTGCAATGCCAGCCCTTGCAGTGAGCCTGTTTGTGCCCAGGTAATATTTAAATTACATGGCGCAGTGGCAGTGCATGGGGCCAGCGATCAAAGTGTCGGACTTTGTCTAGATCCAGTAAAGACTCCCCTAGGGATGGACATTTTTTCCTGTATCAGACTGACATTGGACCTGAACTGGAAAATGCCAATCTGACACAACTATAACTGTGTTTTCCTAATAGACATGAATTATTTATTTTCTATGCCAAATAAAGCCTTCAGCCCAGCCATCTTTGCACTTCTTTCGTTTTATGTTATTAAAAATTAGCTTTCCATTTCTTTCTGTCATTTATAATCATCATTGCCTAAAAGGTCTCATAAAGTCACCAAGGACTGTGATTCCTAGCCTGAAACCCACCCTGTACTTTTGGTACAGATGATACTTTCCATCCTGCCTGTCTGGACGTCTGCTCTAATGCACAGCCTACCTTTGCTGGGATTCTATGAATTAGGAAGACCTCCTTTGCCAAGACCTTACTGACATCCAGTGTGTCCTTGCTATAACCTTACTTGGCATTTAGTCTGTCTTTGTCAATATTTTGACTGGAATCCAGTCTCCCTCAGATTTAAGCCAATGCCACATAGGCCATGGCCTAGGACACCACAGGATCAAGGGTGGGTGGGCAGAAGGCCATACTAGGGGAAAGGAAAGGGTTACGTGGCTACCTATACTGGAGGGAAGGGGGTCATCAGGTTATCTATACAGAGGGGGAGAATCATCTGGCTTCTTACACTAGAGGGAAGGGGGAGGGTTCATAACGATACCTATATTGGAGGGAAGGGTGAGTCATCAGGCTATCTATACAGAAGGGGGGGGGGTCATCTGGCTTATACTTGAGGGAAGGGGTGGGTAAGGGTCATCAGGATACCTATACTGGAGGGAAGGGGGGGTCATTAGGCTACCTATACTGGAGGGCTGTGGAAGGGTCATATGGCTACCTATACTGGAGGGAAGGGTCAACAGGCGGCCTATACTGGAGGGGGGTCATCTGGCTATCTATACTAAAAAGGGGCTGCTGCTGACAGTGGCCTTGGTCAGTAAAAAGCACTAATCTGGCCCTGGTCTCCTTCCATGCTTTTTTGAAGACCTTTCCTGTCTTGTCTTTGCTGAGACCTTATTGAAGCCTTATGTTCCACCAACTCTACCACTTCCCAGCCTTCTATACAACATTATCCTGATGAATTACAGACTTACAGTATGTTCAGCCTGACTCTGCAAAGTCTCAGTCTAATACCCAGCCTGAATTAGAAGATTCTGAGCTTAGTTATTAAACCTTAATATTCTGATTCTCAGTTTGCTGTCCAGTCTGATTTTTTGCAGTCCAACCTGACTCTGAAATCCCAGTGTGCTTCTTAAAAGCTTTGGTGTGGCACAATGCTTGACTTTGGTACCCAGCTTGACTTTTCTTTTGGTCCATTTGTTTTCCAGTCTGCTGAAGGATCATCTATTTTTCTGTCTCTGTGAAGCATTTCCTCCTCACCCATTTAAGGTTTTACTGTATATGTTACGGCCAGAACCCGAAGTGTGGACACTTCTAGTTCTGGCCGGCCACTTCGGGTTCTGGCCGGCCAATGTGCGAAGTGGCCGCAGCGCAGCGGCCAATGTTAGAAATGGAATGTTTCCTTTTATTATTAATGTAGTTTTCCGGCCGTCTCTGGCCAAATGTAGCAAAACAGTTAGTTAATTGAATGAAATGAAGCTGGCGGCAATGTAGAAGGATGAAGCCGCCCGGCTTCCGCTCCGCCTCCTCTCCTCCGCCCCTGCCTCTCTCTCCTCCCCGATACTGGCAGCGGGGGACATGCGTGTCCCCTCCAGTGTCGTTCGTCGCGGCAGGCAATCCTGTCGTTCGTCCCTGCAGAGCGGGTGCTGGCAGAAGCAATGTCTGCAGCCTCCCCGCTCTGCTTTCCTGGTGCCACGAACGACTCTCGGGGACACGCGTGTCCCCGCCGGCTGCCCGAAGAAGAGAGAGAAAGAGAGAGGCAGGGGCGGAGGAGAGGAGGCGGAGCCGCCAGCTTCATTTCATTAAATTAACTAACTGTTTTGCTACATTTGGCCGGAAAACGACATTAATAATAAAAGGAAACATTCCATTTCTAACACTGGCCGCTGCGCTGCGGCCACTTCGCATATTGGCCGGCCAGAACCCAAAGTGGCCGGCCAGAACTAGAAGTGGCCACACTTCGGGTTCTGGCCGTAACATATATAAAGAAAGTTAAAACTGGCTCTCACACCAGAAAAATTCTTAAATAGATCATTCACCATCCTTAACTATTAATCTAATAATTTGTAAGGCAGTCAACTGACTGGGTTAACAAGGATCCACTGCAGTAAAACAGTTCAGTCCATTAAATAAATATATGTTGGTCTTAACATTATGAAGTGCAAAATGCAATGAATCCATGACTGACAAAGCATCAGAAATAAAGTTACCAATATTTCAGTCAATGTGTGCCTTCATCAAGTACAACTAATTTAATGCATATGTTGTCTTAAATGATGTGCACTTTAACTTTGAGTGTTCATTAAAGATGCGGTTTAATTTCATTTTCTACATTATAAGGATCTGCCCTCCAGTTAATTGTGAAGACCTTTTTCCAGGGATGCTCATCAGGATTCCGGATATCCGGGTAACCCGGATATCCGAACTTTTTTCAGCTATCCGATTCTGTTTCAAGATTCCGGATTTCTGTGGAAATCTGGATAGCTATCTGCGGATATTTGGTCGCATAACCGGATATCTATGGATATACTGTAACTAAGGAGATGACATCATTGAGCCAATCAGAGGGCTCCCAGCAGAAGCCCTAGCAACCAATCACAGAAGGGAACCTTGGCCAGCCCCACCTGACCTCATTGAGCCAATCAGAGAGCTCCCAGCCTAAGCCCTGGCACCCAATCACAGAAAAGAACCCTGGCCAGCCCCCTGTATATGACATATCGTCCTAGCTTTCTGAAAGCTCACTGAGAGACATGCTCCAGTGCTGCTGGCCTAGGAAAGGGCTGTACACAGTGATAAACCTAAAGCTGTTCAGTGATTAACCCCTTCACTATCACTACACTATTGTTGTAATGTTAATTAGCTTGATTTCATTGTGTGACAGTCAGAGTGTGTACTGTGCTGCAGGGCTGCTGCAGCTGCTATGTGTCTGTGTGTGTGCTGTGCACAGACCAGGCCAGCTTCTGCCTGCTGGCCAGCTATTAGCCTTAGCTAGCTACAGTATAGGTAGGTTAGGGATTAGGGAATAGGAATACTGCAGTCAGTGCTAGTAGTTGTTAGAGTAGTAGTACTACTGTGTTAGCTTTCTACAGAACTGCTGTGCTGTGAGCAGTGCCAGTGTGACAGTTAGCGTGAACTAGTGTCTTTTCCTCTGCTGTCTGACTGTCACTCGGCACTTGGCACGTGGCACTTGGCACGTGTCACGTGGCACTTGGCACGTGTCACATGGCAATTGTCACGTGTCACGTGGCAATTGGCACGTGTCACGGGGCAAATGGCACGTGTCACGTGGCACATGTCACCTGGCACTTGGCACGTGTCACTTGGCATGTGTTATTGAGTATAATAAAAGCTTGAAACATAAAATCAAATCAAAACTAAATTTCAAAATTACTACCCAAAATAAATCTCTGATCATTTACACTTGCGAGCTGCAGCTGCTCAACCTGAACTAATACAAATGTAAAGGTGGCCATATATCTAGTGATGATGGGCTGAATCGACCAAGAGAGAAATCTCTCTCTGATAGAATATGATCAGAGAAAGATCTATCAGCTTCCCATGCATTTCACAGGCCGATTCCTGGTCAATTTCAGCATGACATCTCTTGGGAATCGGTGGAGCCCACCACCTCACCACTGCCACCCTAGAGTATAAATGTACCCCCATGTGTGCATTTATATATTACCTGTCCTGTGTCACCCACCACACAGTACCCATTCATCTTTGGAATCCCCACAGGTTATTTATTGAATTCAATAAAAAAAAAAATGAGTTTGCTGCCAGACCCTGCCGTCATCAACACCGATCACCGTGGGAACATGTCACTATGTGAGGAAATAGACCAGGGATCAGCACACCAATGGTGAGTAAAAGCTGACTCGATTATAAATCCCCCCATGTTTCCCCATGTGCGTGATGCAGAGTGAGCATTGGAAGCTAAGCTTCAGCTTCCCATCAGGGCAATGTCTAGGCTAAATTGCACCCATGTCGAGGGTGTAAAAATTACACCCCACTCTAGAATATTATTGTTGATGGTGTATAGGTGCCCCAGTATAGGTAGCCAGGTACAGGTGTCCCCAGTATAGATAGCCAGGTTTAGGTGTTCCCCAGTATAGGAAGCCAGGTACAGGTTTGCCTGGTATAGGTATCCAGGTTTAGGTGTTCCCCTACAGGTGTGGCCATTATAAGTTTAGGTGCTATCTCAGTATAGGAAGTCAGGTACAAGTATGGCCAGTATAGGTAGGCAGGTTTAGGTGTTTCCCAGTATATGAAGGCAGATACAGGTGTGGCCAGTATAGGTAGCTAGGTATGGATGTCGGGGGATCTGGGGTGGAGATCAAGGGGAAGGGGAAACATATACTAAGCTACCTATACCTTGCTAACCTATACTGGGGATACCTATAGGCCAGAAAACCTTGGCGGCATGACCATAATGGTGATGGACATACCGCTTTGATCTCCTTTTTCCTGCCCATCACCATTATGGGCTAAACTCAAGGGAGGTTAACAAATGTCACATGGACTAGCTCTCGTCATTCAGCTACAAACAACTGATCCTTAGCTAGTATTTTTGCAAAGAATGTTGAAGTTATTTCTGAAGATTTTTAAACTCTTGAGGATAAGGAATTATACTTCCACCTACTTGCTCCTCCCATATCACATCCTGTTTGTAGTTAGTGTACAAAGCAAAATTGTTTCAGTTTTGACAGGATATCTTAGCTCAAACTAACTACTGACCTCAAGAAAAAAAATTTGGAATGAATTGGAATGATTCAAGCAAACTGCTAGCAAATTGGATTTTAGGAAGTCTGGCACCAGACTGGCAATCTTTATTAGCAGATTATTATGAACAAATATTAGGCCTTAGGCTGTGTAATGTATGCAAAAGCTTCTAAATCTAAGATCCTGGGAGGCCAAATATAGTCAATCAAGAAAATATTAAAGGAAACACAATGGATTATGAAGGAGAGAATACACATGCCAGATTTTATTTATTGGTTCAGTAAAAGCTGAATACTTCACTGAAACGTCAAGATATAAAAGAGAGTGGTAAAAGTCACTTGTGACAATACAGTAACAAAATCTGCAATTCATTAAAATTTTAAATTGACGTGGTGTGAAGAATCATGATTTAATTATTCTGAAATACAGCTTTCACAAGATATAGCCTTTCAAAACATTGAATCAAATTAATTAGTGGGTTTGAATCTTCTTAATATATTCCTACAGTTCTACGAAAAAGTGATTCCGTGTATAACAATTGCACAGATTGTTTTTGATTAACGACAACCATCCAGTCCATCCAGTCAATCTGTTATCTATATTTTTTTATACAATTAATATCATCTGGCTATTATGGCTTTTTAGTATCGTTCTGCCTCCTTACTCTAAACACTTAAGGCCCATACCCACAAAACAATTTTTCCAAACGATTTTTCATGATGAACAATTTTTTCTACGATATTACTCAACATAATTTAGCCAAAATGTGATGTTTCACAATGCACACAACCCATGGCAATTGTTCATTTTTGAACAACTAATATGTTGGATTAAAGTGGTCTAACACCCAGCATTTCAACTTTGCTTTAAAAGATTGCTTACAGCTTAGAAACGATTATGCCAGATTTTTTTTTTAGCAGAAATTCACTGAATGGATTAAACATGACATTTTAGTGCTGCATTTAGCTAGAAATCCTCCTCCGTGCTTAGGTTTAGTTACAAATGTATCTATTTACAAAGTAATAAACAAACACTGCTCTGAGGGCCCTTTCACACCAGAGGGCTTTTTCGGCGTTTTAACGCCACGGCCGAAGTTGGCGTTTTCCTAGGTAAAAGAAAGTCCATAGACTTTCATTTTACCATTCACACTAAACGCCGCGTTTTGGAGCGTTGCGTTTCAACGCTCCCAGGCGCTTTTTCTGGGCCTACCGCAGCGTTTCTCATTACAATTGATTGTAATGTATTGGCGTTAAAACGCCTTGAAAACGCCTTGAAAACGCCTGCAGCCAAAATGCAGCGTTTTAGCCTTTTTCTGCTGCCTGTAGTGTGAAAGAGCCCTGAGAGAACAAAGAGGGCTTCCCCGGCAGGCTTTCAAAGGTCTATTTGCATTCCAAACAAAGATACATTTGTAACTAAAGATAAGAACGGATGCGGATTCCTAGTTGAATCCAACACTAAAATGTCATGTTTAACCCATTCAGTGAATTTCTGCTTAAAAAAAATCTGGCATAATAATTTCTAAGATGTAAGCAATCTTTTAAAGCAAAGTTGTAATGCTGGGTGTTAAACTGCTTTAAATTGTGGAGCATCGTTCTGATCTTTATTGACTTTCGCCAGTTTTGCTATGATCATGTAAATTATCATTTACACAGTCATTCGTTTACGACTGCACAAACTACACTTGCAGATTTGGCCAGGCGAAGAACAATCGTCCAGGGAACAATCGTTTGTTGGCAGAGATCCCCAATCAATATGGCCGTGATCTGCCCTTGGGTACTTAGCTTAAGAGTGTGATCTCTATAATCAGATTGTCACGTAGTTTACAATCTCAGCAGTGTTGTCAGATAACTGACTCAATAAGAATGTCACCTTGAAGATTGTTGAGAAGTTTAATTTCAAATTCTGGAGATCTTGACAACAATAAACATTCATATAGGTCAACAGATCTACTCCAGCATTTCATATGTGATTAGGATGGAGTCTTGAGAATTCTGCTGGAAGGGTGCAGCTAAAAACACAAAGACAGCTGAAATTCAGCAGGGACAGTAGGGGGCTAAATTCTAAAGGCAAAGCATGCAACAAAATACTGATTATTAAAACACAATGCATGTGTAAAATAACCATCCCAGTCTGACATTTTCAGATTTTAAGCTTCTAATCAAACTTTAATAATCCTGCCCTTGACATAAGTGAATAATGACTCCATTTTGGAACACCAGAAAAACAATATGGAAGAGGGAAAAAAGAGGGGACAATGCAAACACCAACGTTAAGACTTCTTCTTACCATGTCTTTGAAATAGTTAACTTTGACAGGAACAAGAGACAGAGTAAAATAGCAATTTGTACCACCGTTTAGTCCTTCTTACATCTAAAGCATGTAAAGAAAGTAATATTAAAAAAGAAATGAACAGGCTTGCTGTGACAATGCCAAACGTTGGATTTTCCAAGATACAGTATTAGTCAAGGCACAGATTTTGAGGCCTCATCTTCTTCTTTGGATAGAAAAAGCAGCAGCTCATTAATAGGAAGGAAATAGTGTTCTGCTGAATCTTTTTAGTTATTTTGAATTCAAATTTCCCTTGTGGCTCAGCAGGGGCATACCTATAACCTGCACAGCTACCAATACTTTGGGGAGTCTCAAGTCTAAGGGAGCCCGCTTCTCTCTCTCTCTCTGTCTCTTTCTTTCTTTACCCAAGTAGCAAGACAATACATAATTTTAAGTAATTCTACTGTATGACTTTCTGGCAACAGTCACTTATGATAAGGGATGAGCAGGAACAGTATTGCAATATGTAAAACTGTCATGGGCATGTATGAGGCAGGGTCCACCACAAAAGGGGGTTCACTTACCTATTCCAATGCCTTTCAGTTATACGTTGTAGACCACTCTTCATCTTCCCAACGATACTGCCTTCACAAACAGAAGTTCAGCTTGGAAGATTGAAGTACCAGGAAGATGGAAAGCAGTATGCTGCCCAGCAGCAAGGGCAAGTGACATAAGTAATGTAAACCCTTTTGCAGCAGACCACATGCCTGTATACATACACACCGGAACAGTTTAGCATTTTGTAAAACAGTTCCCGCTTTATTCAGTAATTATGCTGGGGTTAAGCATAGCAGTATCTAAAGTCATTCTGGGATTTGCTCTATGATTCCCTCTTCATTACATAGGAGTCTACCCAAAGTACACTCTAAGTTTACTTCTGCATGCTATTTTTTGGTAGTCTTCAACTTGGGCTGGGAAATGGTAAGGCTTCTACCCAGCTGTTGAAGTAATTCTGGTACAACTCCTTATTCATAATTGTCAGGAACTCCTTGTGTTCCTTTGTCTTCAGCAATCATCATCCCAAAAATTAAAGACCTTGTTATCAACTTGTGTGGTGATATGCTGTTGCACCGTTGTGTGGTGATGGATCCACCGGGCAGGCCGATAATATCGGCCTGTGGATCTCTCACTGAAAATGTCAGTAAAAGTACATAGATTACCATTTACAGAAACATGTACAATCTTTACCTTCTTTTGTACAAGACACCATGCATGTACTGCGCATCCTTGATGGCCTCCATGTGCGCCCTGGTACCCTCTTAGTGGCGTTGGACGTCGAGGCCCTATACTCGAGTATACCACATGGAGGTGGTATTCGAGCAGTGGCCAAATTTTTGGATACCTTACCATGTACTGAGATCGATCACTCTATTTTTCTTTTGGAGATGTTGGAATTTCTTCTGACACATAATCATTTTGTTTTTGGTGCCGCCCACTACCTCCAGGTGCAGGGCACTGCGATGGGGACAACTTGTGCCCCGTCGTATGCCAATCTGTACCTGGGGGCATGGGAGGCGGACATTTTTTCAAATGATGACTTGGTCGAGTACCTGTGCCACGTGGAGGCGTGGCACATGTACATCGACGACATTTTACTTATTTGGACGGGAGGAGAATCACTCCTGTTGGAATTTGTTGCAAAGCTTAACTTAAATTCTCTCAACCTTAGATTGACATGTGAATACAGTGAGAAATCACTGTCTTTTCTGGACCTCTGGATTGAGGTGGGAGAGAATGGTGACCTTAACACCAGACTATACAGGAAACCCACATCTTCGAATACAGTTTTACATGCTGATAGCTTTCATCCTCGACATCTCATCAAAAGCATCCCTACTAGCCAATTTTTAAGGGCAAGACGTAATTGTTCCTCTCTGGATGCTTTTAAAGCTGAGGCAGTCGAACTGAAACACAGATTTAGGGACAGAGGCTACTCTAGGTCCAACGTTGAGAAGGCCTACAGTAGAGCCTTGAATTCTGATCGTAATGCCCTCTTGGGATATCGGAAAAGGAAAGATTCCTTTATGGAAACAGTTCCTATAATCACAACCTATAATAAACAACAAGAACAGTTTCAAAAAATCCTTTCCAGACACTGGCACCTGCTTACTGATGATGCCAAGATACGACAGTGTGTATCAGATAGGCCTAAAATAATCTTTCGAAAGGCTCCCACTATAGCAAATCGAATTGTTAGGAGCCACTACACAGGGAACGCACGTACTGACCCATGTAGGGAAAGAGGTGTATTCCGATGTGGATCATGTAAACAATGCCCTTATGTGACAGTGGGGAGATCTAATACCTTTCCACATGTTGATAGAACGGTGCATCTTAGGCATTTTGTCAATTGTTCAACGGAGGGCGTCATATATGTGCTAAAATGCACATGTGACGCCTTCTATATTGGCATGACAACACGAAACTTTCGTAGACGGATTTATGAGCGTACACAGGATATCGTGGGGCATAACCTACGTTCTCCTGTGGCTAGACATGTTGTTGCATGCGCACAGAATCCACTGAACGCTATTACTTTTAGTGCAGTGGACTGTGTGCATCAACCACTAAGAGGTGGGAATTTTGAGAAATTGGTCTTGCAACGTGAGTGTCGCTGGATATATGATCTCAAAGCTACAGCCCCACCAGGCCTTAATGATGAACTAAAATATTCGCCTTTTTTGTAGTTGTCTCCTTGTCTCCCTGGGGTCCATGTAGGGGACCTACCTGTTTGCTGTTTCCGCCGGAGCAGCGGTATCGCCGGCGGACCGCCGTGCAGGCCCTGCTGCTCCCTCTTGAGGGCCTTGGTTTAGGGGGCTGCCCCTTCGTCCCTGGACTGAAGGATCACCCTCTCCCCTTTCCCCCCCCTTTTTTCGTTATTTTTGCCTAAGTTACCCCCTTTTGCGCAGGGACCAGTCTCTGCATAAGTGGGGATATGTTATTTTGATAAATCATAAATTTTGATTTTGTGTTTCATCTTTTTCTTTATTTACAAATGTAACCATTACTTCAAGTATATTGTATTGAAATATGTATAACAAAATGATGTTAAAGATTAACTTGTTTTTGTAGGGTTCCCCTTTAAAGCCCGGTAGTGTCGTTCCACCATGGGGGGGACCTAGATGCACGCATGGCAAGCCAGTATTTTAATTCTTCAGCCTTTTCTTATATTTCTCCCATCCCCTTCTTAATCTAGCATTACTCTCTACTTTGTTTCCCCCATATTCCCTTTCCACCTTTCTTTTCCCCTGGCTGGCTGTGCGGGCGCTTCTTTGGTTCCCGCCCCTGGGAGGATACTGACACTGGTGCGCAGACAGGGGGGCACTGACTGGTGGCGTAGTACACGCCTACTTGGATTGCCCGCCGTTTACTGTCTGCGCACGCTCAAGCGTGACTCCTGTGAGGCGCATTGGGCATGCGCCGCGCGGAGGATTATACGCTTAGCACGGGCGCCTGGAACGCATGAAGCCGCGCCTCTACGCAGACGCGGCTGACGCACTTCCGGGAAAAACGCCTCTTATGGCGTGGGGAACGCCAGCAACCATACGGGCATTCATTCTCACGGTCTGGGAGTCCTGAGGAGCCGGATTACCGGCGAAACTGGTCGACTTATAGCCTACAGCAGCCCTAAGTGTACTGCCTAACGTTTCCTAACTTATGGACTACCGTTACTCTCTACCCATGGACGCATGGATGTATCTGAAGCATAGATAACCCAAGGACCGGTAGCTATAACACAGCTTTTTACTTTGTTGGATTCCAAATAAGTTTCTATATGTTCCGAAAGGGGACAAGCACCTGGATTGCTGAGACATGGTTCTGATGGATCTTCTAATCCGCCTGCATATGTGATGGTCTCTTATTGAGCATACTTCTTATTTGCACTTGGATGTTGCGATTGGACATCTGTGATCTGCATATAATATTTGATCTCTGGTTTACACTGGCAGCAGGATACTCTGGACTGCACCTGAGTCAATTACCTTATACCATCCATGATCATTCAGAAACTTTATATACCAACTACTGGAAAATTTGATCTAATACAAACTACAGCTATGTATTCACAGTTCCTATGCTTTGGAAGAGATGTAGCTAGATAGCTATTACAATCATAGCGGCTATTGCTCCATTAACAGGCAGTCATGTTTTGAGCTGCGTTGGCTTTCAGACCGTTATTAACCCATGCTTTTTTATATGCCCATAAATGTATGGATATTTATGCTTGTGATCTAGTATTTTTAATTAATAAATATTTTCTTATTTTTTGATAACTACATGACTCATTGAGTGCTTTGGATCGCAGATGGGTTCTGCTTTTTCCTTTCAATATGCTGTTGCATACCTTTACTGCATATTGCTTCCTTCACCTTGTAATGTTAAAGTCACTGTTCAAAACAAGTACAGCACTTTGGGGCACTGGGTTTTAAGGGTTCTTTTGTTGCTATTCTGTCTCTCACAGCTACAATAAACCCACCATTACAATTATAGACCAGTTCTTTTTTGTTCAGAGGGCAAACAAGCAAAATCAGCAGAGGGTCAAATACCTCTTTCCATCACTATAATAGAAGGTTTACCGTCTTAATCAAAGCACTTTAGGAGCACATCTCACACTTCCTTAAAAGTTTCCTGCATTCTTGTACAGGTTTTATTTCCTGAGGTCAATGTACGTCCTAAGTCGATGATTTTTTGTGTTTGTATGAGACATTGATAAATTCTGTTTTCAACATTCTAAGTGTCTTGTAAAAGAAGAAGTCTTCCAGGTGAGTATAGAATGTCTGTTGTGTGTCTAAAAAATGTGTAGTATAAGTTTCCTGAAGGCAAGTAAAAAAAGAAAGAAATTGATTATTTTCTTCATTCTACTTCGATCCAAGTGCTGCTGGCTGATTTTTTTTTAACACGGTGGTAGCTACAAGGGTATAGAGTTGACTACACAAGCAGCGGCCAGGTAACTAAGGCCTGGTGGGTGGATGTCAGCCTTGGCAAGCTGGTCTTCGAAGAGAAGTTTGCTGAGTCCATAAAACTTCAGTATGTCATTGGCAGATATCTTTGAAAAGCTTTGCAACTTTTTGAATAAAGCATCCTCAATGACTTTTGGGCTGCTAAAGCTAAGTCCGTCCCAAGCAGTTTTCAGAACCATGGCAGAGTTGTCAGCATGGAATGCCTTGAGTCTCTTCATACATTCAGTAGACTGAAGACCTGATAAGCAGATTTAGTTATTCTGCAGTTGTTATAATAACAATTCCAATATTTGTATAGGGATTTTCTCCTGATAGACTCAAAGCACTTGAGAGCTGAGACACCCAGTACTGCACACTCAGTAGGCAGTAGCAGTGTCAGGGAGTTGTGCCCAAAGACTCCTTACAGAATAGGTGCAGGCTTACTGAATAGAAAGAGCTGAGGTTTTATCCCAGGTTTCTTATGTTATATAGTACCTAGTTTATTAACTGTGGTCTTGAATGTGATTTTCCAGCTGAAAGGACACAAAGAGACCTAATAGATTGCAGGGAGGGGGGTGGGGTTGAAGAAGCCCTTGGTGAGTAAAAGAAAATGTATTTCCCTCACGTAACAGTCACTTTAAGGGTGAGCAGGTAAAAATCAAATGGAGCCTTAGTATTTACAGGATGTGGCAGTGGCGGTTAACTCACCTTTGAGCGCCACCGCTGGCCACAGCACTCCCTGCCCCTCTACATTCTCCTGATACTTCCTCCTTCACAGTGGGAAAGAGGAAGTGTTGGGAGTGGAAGGATGAAATATCAGGAGGATGTAAAGGGGTGTAGAGGGGGTGTGGAGCACTGCAGCCAGGGGTAGTGCCCAAAGTGAGTTAGCACCCACTGCCGCAGGCCACATCTTCCAATGCTCAGTTTCAATTTTGCCTAAGGTAAAACTGAATGTAACATTCATTCACTCATCCTTGCTGAAGACACAGCCTTAAACCATAAGTGGTTAATATTAGATAGCAGTCTTCTTTGTCAGTACCATGGCTCTACTGAAATACCCAATATGGTTTAGATTGGTTCCAGGATTTATTCTTGATAAGGAAGATCTTCTGGTTGTTGCTATTGAGCAGCTTTCACAGAATGTGTAACGATTTGCTGAGCCATGTTGCTGATAATGAAACGGTTAATGCATAAGTCCTTCATTAGAGAAATGTATCAGTGTTGATGTAGCTGAGAGTTTGCCTGCAGATACATTTCACTCTCACTTGTTTTACAGAATACTGTCAGCAGGAATCATATCATTATAATCTGATAATGCAAATAGCGTTTACTATATGCATGTACCTGTACATTGCACAAACTGATTTACTGTATGTGACACAATTACAACAATAACCAGTCACTGTTGTTTTGTTATCTTGAAAGCTGATGTTGGCTGTGCTGAGATTAGCTTGCTGGCATGCACAGGCTCATGTGACAAGGCCAGTGTACATCTATAACATCTTATAAAATATTACAGGGCTATCAATAGATGTCCTGGCTGTTCTGCCTCTCCAGTCTAAGCATTAAATATTTGCTCCCTATTACTCGCTAAATTGTCATATGAGAAAGCAATAACCCACGATTTCAGTCAACCATATTAAAGCACCCCCATTTTTCCAGGTTTTTTTTTATTATTATTTAATTCAAGTAGTTCAAGTACAATGAACAGTTTGAAATGGTACAAAAGTAAGTGGTGAACTGGCAGAAGTTACCCAAAACTGCAAAATAATGTAGATTTCAGAATTCAACAAAATGGACTTTTGTAGGGAAAAAGAAATGGGATAATGCTGGTACACACGATGTTGGTTCCTGTCAGATCGGCGGGTTGAATCAATAATTTTTGGCATGTCTGATCTGCTCCCAATCAAGAGTGGTATCAATTTTGTACAGTACTGATCTGAATGATCTGAATAATTGATTCTCTGCTCAATCAGGAAAAGAGCAGACATGCCGGAAATCATCAATTTGACCCATCAATCTGACGATAAATTGCATCATGTGTACCAGGCATTAAAATCTTACAGTCTGTTCTGCAGCAATGGAGTTTGATCAAGCCTTGAAAGTTGTTGCTACCAATGTCTATAGGTCAAAAACTAAGTTAAATATTGAAGAACAGGTACCTGCATTAGTAATATTAACTAAAAAAAATCTGCAAAATATAAAAGTGTCCCAACTTTTCCTGATTACTTAAAATACCCTCTGTATGAATAAATGTAGTGTTGTGTTACTGAACCCTCATGAGCATTATTTGAACTGTATTGTGGAAAGCACTGTGTTGTTATACAAATGTAGAGAAAATGGCAATTATCAATGGAAGAGAGACAGTCCATCAAAACACTTGTAGGTGTAGGTCTCTCCTAAAGAGAAATTGAGAAGAAAGGTAAGTTGTCAGAAAGTACAGTATAAGAAACTGGGGGAACCCCTGACAGGAAAAGCCACAGGCAGACCCAAAGCCACAACAGTATCAGAAGACAAGTTTCTGAGAGCCAACAGTTTGTGTGAAAGGTGGATTATATGGGACCATGGCTTCAAGCACAGCTTAATAGTTTCCATAGTAAATAAGTTAAGTACTAGACACAATATCATGCTTTCAATATCATGCTCAGTGTCTGGAAAAAAAGTAATCAGCAGTAGAATATAATGCTTGTAAATGTATGGCTCCCCACCTTACAACATCATAGACCTCCACGCTATGCAAAACTTCATTACTGCATATGGCACTAAGCTCATCCCAATCAAAGAGACAGATGCATATGTCACTCCGGTGGGCAGTGTGGGATCTACCCAGAAGTCCTTTGGGATCTATTGGTAGAATACGATCTATCTAATGGGCTTTAGGGTCTTCAATCCATGCCCCCACATATGCAGGTATTTAAGTCCCAGCACCAAGTGACAGGAATCCAAGCCACTGTGTATATAAGTTCTGAGGTTCCCTCAGTTTCATTATTGACAATTTATGGCACTTAATAACATCTCTTTACTCGAATCAGCAGGAGGACCCAAAGACCCAAAGTGTGTGTGGGACGGTTTGATTTTTTTAATTAACTTCTAAAAAGATATATTAAAGCGGAACTGACAATAATCTAAAAATAAAGAGTTCCACTTACCTGGGGCTTCTGAAAGCCCCTTGCAGCCATCCTGTTCCACAGTGTTCCTCAACAATCCTCTGTTCCCTGCCGCCAGTTAGCTTCATTACTCGACTTGTAAGTCGAGGGGCTGCCAAGCATACCCTTTTTACGCGTTCCCATCTGCAATAGCGCTATTGCGGACTGGAACGCAAAGTAGGATATGCGACGCCAAAACTGAAAGTAGCTGACGGCGGGAGAACGGAGGATCATGGAGGACCGGCACAGGACAGGGCTGCTTGCAGAAGCCCCAGGTAAGTGAAAACTCTTTATTTTTAGATTATCTTCAGTTCTGCTTTAAACAGACAGCATACATTCAGGACAGGCCTTCCTTGTTACTGCAAATTTTTGCAAGTGAGAAAACCCACACATTTTTTTTTTTGTGCATGACTTTAGTCAGGTTTTAGATATCTTGTACTGATTGAGGACTACACAATGAACCTGATTTACCATTGCCATGGTAAGGTTCATTAACCCTCCATCAGAAAATTATGGATTCACCATTTCAAACAGGCTGTGCATATGGCCCCCCCTTCCCACAACCCCACAACACCCTCCCCCCACACACACACAAAAGAACAAAATGAATCCACTGTGTGATTCACAGGATTTTGTGACCATCTGACAAACTGGAAATGGTAGTGACCATTCTTTTTTATTGCATCAATACTAAGCTAAAGACGTTTCTGTTGCTGTCAGGTTAGTAAATCATGCTCAAAGTTTATTGCGGATCCTCTTTCCCGGGTTTCAGAACAGTATCCACTGCCACTATTCCACTAAGCATTCCTACCCAAATTTCTGCGTTCACCTTCCGGTTACAAATTTACTGGTTTTAATAAAAAGTACAATATGCAGAGATTAATTGTCAGATATGAATATCTAAAAATATGATTTTTTTTTAACTTGCTTTTTTTTTCTGGTGGGGGGATGTTAGTGTCCCTTTAAAACACTCACGAGGCGCATGCGCGGCGCCAGCGTGAGCGGATGCAACACGCCTGAGCTCCGTGTCTGAGTGGAGCAAACGGGTGCTATCACAGCCAACACACGAGCTACTAAGAGCCAGCACTGCCCCTGTGAGATGGGGGACAGGTCCAGCCGCAAAAGAGGAAAGAAACGAGGGGACAACTCCAAACAAGAACCGATCAAGGAGGCTTTCTCTCGGCAGCTGAAAAAAGACCAGGCGTCCAAGATGGCCGCCGACGCCTCGGAACAGGCCTTCTCATCGCAAGCCGCCCTAGGACAAGCAAGTCAACCCGGCTCACCAAGCGCTTTGCTATCCCCACAATCTGAGCGCTTTAGTCAGCAATCCTCCCCGAGCCCCCCGGCATCTCCTCAATCGGATATCGTCGCCATGCTGCATAAAATCTTGAAGCAAGAATTAGGCACGGCAGTAGCAAACATCACTGCCCAAATACAAGAGATTGGTGAGAGAACCCATGCAGTCGAGGTGAGGCTAGACGGGTATGCGGAGGCCCTGGCTGATGATAAAAAGAGACTGGATGAACACGATAAAAAGTTCGTCCAGATGGAGGCCAGACTGGAGGATTATGAAAATAGAGCGCGCAGATCCAATCTGCGCATCAGAGGCCTACCAGAGTCATTCACTGACCTGCGGGCTACCGCCCTAAACCTATTTTCCGCGCTACTACCTCAAACTGACTCCTCTCAGCTGCCTGCGGCTTGACCGTATTCATCGAGCTTTGGGTAAGCCACGCAACACTAACCTGCCAAGGGACGTGATTCTTAAATGCCACTACTACGAAACGAAAGAAAAAATTAAATGCTGCCAGAAACCTCAGCCCACTGCCGGACGTTCCGTCCACGGTCCAGATTTTTGCGGACCTCTCGCCCATCACTCTGCAAAAACGCAGAATCATGAGGCCTATCTCATCATGTCTGCAGCAAAACAACGTGAGGTACCGATGGGGATTTCCCTGTTCCCTGATCTTTACGCTGCAGGGCACTATCCACCAAGTCTCATCACTCGAGGAAGGCCGCAGAATACTAACAGCAGCAGGGATGAGAGTAGAAGCCCCGATAGCAACAACAGCGGAATCGCCGAGGCCACAGCGTCCGGAACGTGAGTGGAACACAGTACCCAGGAGGTCGCCCACGCAACAAGCCGCCTCAACTACCTCCGCAAGTCGATCACCGTAACCCTATGGTAACGTGAGTACTGTAAATGATTATGCGCACGATGTACCCCCCGTGGCCTCCCTCCTGAGCCAGATATCGAATGTGGCTGTTCCTCTTGTCTCCCCGCTCTCCCCCCCCCCCTCTTTCCCCCACTGGAACCCGCGCCTGCGGAGACTATTAAGCTACCGATCTTGGCGCGGCTGATCGCTACTTCGAGCCTCTACCTCACGGCCCTGGAGAGTTTGCGTAGCCTTCATCTCACACCTGTGGAACTTTTGAACAACCTTTACCCTATGACTGAACCATAGGTTAACCTGGCCCTGGTCTCACCATAAGTCCTCTCTCTTTACATACACACTGGGAGTCACTCGTATACCTTGCCCACGAGGAACATATAATGCACTTTTAAGCCATGCTCGGAACTCCGCATGGTTATACATACCTGACGCTTTGTTTCTGGTGTTGAACGAGTGACCAGCCTCATGACAGGTGACTCTGCCTTGTACTTTGGAAGCTATCTCCTGAGACAAACCTGGAAACCGGAGAAATATATACCCACAACTAAGGCCTATAGCAATTCCAGAACTAATCTGAATCATACATATATATGATGCTAACGTGCCGTTACCTTCTTTTATCTAACATGTGGATCGCCTACCACCTATGTTACATCCAGGATGTGTTGGGGTTGTGGGGTGGGGGGGGGGCGGTGGGGGAGGGGGGCCGTGCTGCAGATATGTCAGTTGGGTTTTAATTGAATTTTCGAACTCTATAGCTCTACTCGATAATAGATGCTGATTAAAATATGTATCCTAAATATCCCACTCCCCCTACCCCCTTCCCTCTGTTCCCCCTCCCCCTCACCCCCTTGCTCCCCATCCCCTCTTTACCCACTCCCCATCCCTCCCTCTATCTTCCCCTCCTACCCTTTCCACTACAAACGGAAGCTATAGACCCAGCTCCACTCAGGTCTCTATTGCTGCCTCAAACTGTGTCAGTATTATAGTAGGAGACATGGTTCTATTTATGTGTCTCGTTCTCCTACTCCTGACAAGTCCAGGGTATAATACCCTGTATTCTGAAGATATTGCATTAATCTTACTTAACTGTTATTCTATTGTTAACGTTTGTTTTTTTTTGTTTATATATGTTTAAAGGGTACTACCTACTCATGCATACCTCAGCATATCTGAGAAGGTTCTTTAATAATCTCCCATGACTACCTTAAAAATTATATCCCTAAACGCCCGGGGATTAAACTCTCCCCCAAAGAGAAGGAAGCTATTCCTAAGCCTTAAACAATATTCAGCAGACGTCATCTGCCTCCAGGAGACACACTTCTCCTCCACATCCTATCCTACATTCCTCCATCAAAACTATAGAACTGTATATATGGCAAACGCCAACAAGAAACATAGAGGAGTGGCCATACTTGTTAAAAATTCCATCCCATGGGTGACAAGCTCAGTGACCTCAGACCCAGAGGGCACCTTTATAATCCTAAAGGGATCCCTCTTTGATCAGAAGATATACTTAATAAACTCTTACGCTCCACCAGAGGAGGCCTTCAAACACTTTATGTCAATGTCAGCCAAGATAGAGGTGCCCCCTGAAACACTGTTCATATGGTGTGGCGACTTTAACCTGACCTTAAATGAAACTTTAAACAAATCCCATCCTTCAACGGATAAACTGTCTAAAATACAACGTGAACGCCTTCAATCCTCACTGGAAGAAAACTTCCTGGTGGATGCTTGGAGAGAATTGTACGGCACTAAAAGAAGCTACACCCACTACTCTAGCCCCCATGGCACGTATGCTAAAATTGATCACTTTTTGGTCACTACCTCAGTGGTCCCTCAGCTTCAATACCTACGCCACATTCCTAATTCTGTTTCAGATCACGATACCCTCCTGCTCTGCATTGACATAAAAATGAGGGCCCTGTCTCGCCCATGGTGGAGGTTGAACGAATCCCTCATATTAAATCAGGACCCCAGAAAGCACATTGCTGAACAACTGACCCTATACTTCCAGGAAAATTAGTCGGAGGAGATCTCGCCAATTACCTTGTGGTTAGCCCATAAGGCAGTTATAAGAGGACAACTGATAAAACTAGCCTCACAAAGAAATAAAAAATTTAAATCTGAACTGTCAAATCTACAGTATAGACTCTGTCGCCTACAAAATATGCATGCCTTGGACCCCTCCATATACCTACTTAAACAGATTTGTGATACAAAACAGCAACTTGATATTTTATTAGCCCGCTCCACAGAAAAAGCCTTAAGAATGACCAAAGCTAGATATTATAGATACATGAATAAGCCAGATGCCTGGCTAGCAACAAAACTAAGGAACCAGCGCAAAATGAATGTAATAGCTAAAATCAGAGAGGCTTCTGGTCGAATCACTAGTAATCCCGAGAAAATCCACAATGTATTTCATAAATACTACTCTGATCTTTACTCACAACCCCCTCAATCCCCACAAATCCCGATTGAAGAATACCTTAGACCCCTTGGCCTCCCCAAACTAAAACCAGAAATAGCTAAAAAACTAAATGAAGAATTTTCCACTACAGAAATAGCACAAACAATAAAAAAGCTAAAACTCCATGAAGACCCTGGCCCCGATGGTTTAAGTTCCCTATACTATAAAAAATTCCTCCCGCAAATTCTGCCCCACCTCACTAATTGTTATAACCATATGCGCAAGAACCCACTGCAACATCAGGAGTTCCTAGAGGCTCATTTAACTATTTGCCCCAAGCCTGATAGGGACTTGCTGCAACCTAAAAACCACCGCCCAATAACCCTATTAAATATAGATTACAAGACCCTTACAGGAATCATGGCCTCTAGAATTAACTTAATCCTCCCTGAATTAATAAATCCCGACCAAGTCGGCTTTATCCCTTATCGTCAAGCTCCGGACAACATTAGAAGGATTGTAAATATCCTTCAACATGCCAAGATGTCTGGGACACAGGTGGTGTCGCTGGCCTTGGACATTGAAAAGGCCTTCGACACCATCTCGTGGAACTATATGTTCCAAGTTCTTGGACATATAGGTATATCTGGGGAACTAATGCATATAATCCACCAACTATACTCTTTCCCTTCAGCCTCCCTAAAACTCCCAGCTCCCACTGTCCAACCCATTAAAATCCAACGGGGAACCCGCCAAGGCTGCCCCCTCTCACCAGCTATCTTTGCCATCATGATGGAGCCACTGGCCAGCGCCATTAGAACTAATACCAACATACAGGGATATAAAATTTGAACACAAGAATTTAAACTCTCATTGTTTGCTGATGACGTTCTATTAACTGTAACTAACCCCACCACTTCTCTCCCTAATTTACTAAAAGAACTAAAATGCTTTGAATCCATTTCGGGCCTAAAACTTAATTATGACAAGTCAGAAGCTCTTTTTAGTAATTTCCCAAGGGGTATGGGTGAATATATCTCTAGTATTTTTAAGTTTAGATACCAACCACATTATTTGAAGTACTTGGGGGTGAAGATCTCCTCTGACCCAGATAAACTATACTCCTGGAACTACGCACCCATGTTTAAACACCTAGATGACCTCCTACAACAATGGATGGGGCATAAAATCTCATGGGCAGGTAGAGTCACAGCAGTAAAGATGACCCTCCTACCAAAACTGATGTATCTATTCAGAACGCTTCCAGTCCTCCTAACAAAAGGAATGCTAGAAAGGCTACAGAAAAGCATATTCCAATTTATTTGGAACCGTAAACCCCCGAGAATCCAACGTAAAATGATGATGATGCATAAAAAAGAGGGAGGAATGTCGGTTCCATCCCTATACAAATACTATCTAGCGTCACAGCTGGCCTTCCTGCCCATGATCTATGCCGAACTAAACAGACCTAAATGGCTCGCATTAGAAGATGCTTTGGTTCATCCTCTGAGTTGGAAAGGCATTCTATGGTCATCTCTTACAAATCTCTCACCTATTAGAATCTCCTCGCCATTCACTCATCTAACATTAACATTATGGAAGAGAATACGCTTCAAATTCCACCTACAATCCCCAACGTCTCACCTAGTTGAACTATTTGGCAATCCAGATTTTCCGGGAGGCCATAGTGTATCGCCTTTTAGATGGTGGACCACAAATAACATTAAAACATTGGGTAATCTAATAATAGGTGGTCGCATCCCCTCGGTGTCAGTTGCAAGGGCACAACTTTCACTTCCGCCTACTGAAATATTTAGAGCCTTTCAAATTTTGCATTTTGCTAGAACTAACTACCCCACCATATGTACAACTAACAGTACCTACCTAGAACATACCTGCAAATCAGATCCCCTATGCAGGGGCATGCTTTCTGCCCTCTATTCTTCCCTCAACTCACAACCCTCACAAGAGAAACTCCCATTCCAGTTAGCATGGGAAAAAGACTGTGGCAAAACAATTGAGAAAGAAGATTGGTCACAATGTATGGATACTCTATCTAAGGGAAGCCTCCAGGTGACTAACCTGGAGGTATCGCTCAGAGTACTACACCGTAGTTACCTGGTCCCAACTAAATTACATAGCATTTCACCAGATATTCCCCCAACATGCTTTCGGGGCTGCCAGGACCGGGGTACAATGTACCACACCTGGTGGACGTGTCCTAAAGTTATGCATTTATGGACTAAGGTGGTAAATACTCTAAACAAAACTCTCTCGACTCAATTGCAATTAGACCCGCAAATCTTCCTTCTGGGATACAAACCTGAAGACATCCCCTTTGCATATCATAAACTGATCCAATTTGCAGCCAATGCCACTTAGACCTACATAGCATCCCAATGGCGACAACAACAATTAGTGTATAGATGCGTACTAGATAAAATGCATGAAACCATGCTCAACGAAAAAATTAAAGCAAACTTGGCAGATAAGGTCCACCATTTTGATAAAATTTGGCAACCCTGGCTAAATAATGTCACATCCCCTGATATTCGACAAGCTCTAGCCCAATTCTAAAAAAAATAAATAAAAAAAAAAACATACCCAAAACATCCTTTTCATTTCTGAGGTTCATTAAGTGACCATACAGTGTACCCCTTACATATAGTTCTCTGAAAAATTGTATTCATCTTATGTCTTCTTAAACAACTTCTTTATACCTTATGTTATCTTTCCTAATCTCTACTGGCTTAGCTTATACAGTATATCAAAGTCAATTCATCCTACTGTCTACATAACGAATGCTTTTCATTGTAAATTGTAATTTTGATATTTTACTGCAATCATTGCTACCAGTTTTGTTACCCCTTCATTCTGTCTGAAAGATAACGAATAAAGTAACTTTGAAACTAAAACACTCACTGTAAGAAGTGGTCACGTTTTATATTTTGCTTTTTATACAGAAAATCTTCAGTTTTTAAAAACAAGTCTTTGCAATTTTATTTGATTCAATCTCCATTGCATAGATCAAACTGTCTATATTTCTGTATATACAGTTAAGTGTGGTTAGACTTAATATAAAGTAAATGTTGTTCTATTTGTTTAGGAAATCTTCCCTCTCCTTTGCTGGGGGAGCTTTGAGTGTTCCTGAGACTAATTGAGCTGCAAGTAAGAGTTATATCAGTATGTGTGGTCCATTTGGGGCATGCTCCAAAGGAACATGGTGAGCATACATGGGAGAGCATGTTAGTCTTGTATAAGGACTGATCCGCACATGCACTGAACTGAGCAGTGCATTAGTGATATGTAAATTTCCTACGGTCCAGTACACCAAGCAGGAATGCACACATTTGTGAATGTGCAAATCAAAACACGAATGCATTTGCGTTTCCAAAATACATCCTTATTGGCCATTCCAACCCAGCAGTATAAAGGTCATGTTGGGCATTACAGGACTAAACTTTGCTGCTGGCAAATGCATGCAGTAGTTCAGGAATGTGCAAGTTCACATTTGCACAAACCCCAACGCAAACGCATTTGCACTTGCACACTCCATCCCCACAGTTCCTCAATAAAGGGTGAGATGAGATGAAATGAGATGGAGTTAGAGCCAAGAACAGGGAACTTAAAGATTGGGGTTAAGTGTGTTTGAGGAGGGGAATGAGAGAAGGAAGGATAGCAGAGATATTGAAAAAAAGGCAACAGGGGAACTGGGTAGTCAAAAGAAGCCTACACTGCACCATAGAGGTGGTAGAGAAGTCTGTATTCCTGCCCTCAGCATAGGAAATATTCTGACATGTCAGTGACCTACTCTACAGGGTAGAGAGAGGTGTATTGTGGGAGGGGGAAGGTTCTTTAGGAGGAGTGAAATATCTTCTATTTTCCTTAAAATAGGATCGATGATACAGTTTAGCTATGAAACTATTTTTCCAAGAACTATTATATTATTGCCTGTATTACACACTATTGCTATTCTCTTCTCACCCAACAAAGGCGCAGAGGATTAGTTAGTGGATGTTATTGAAGAAATTGTTACATTAAAAAATATTAACGGATCTCACTTTTACCATAATTATCTCTGCATACTATTTGCAACTCACAGAGTAATATTCCTTAAATGCTAATGAGAAAACGGTTATACTCAGGTACCGTCAATGGATCTTACAGTTACCGCAATTAACTCTCCATAGAGAAATAGTTATTGGATGCGACTCAGAGAACTGTCATGCTCAGGAACCGTTAACAGATCTCACTGTGACCTTGATTATCTTCACATACCATATGCTAATATTACCTTCCCAAGAAACAGTTAATGACAGCAGTTACGTTGAAGAGCTGTTAATAGTCTTCCAGTTAACTTTATCTTAACTGTGATCAAAAATAATCAATCTGTTCCATGTATTTCCATCCTGACGCCAGATATACACTAAGCTAATATGGTGCGGCATCAAGAATTTTTTTCTTGTATTTCCTCTCAACTTAATTGTACCCACACAATCACAATGACATATTCTGGTAAGTTGTCATCTAGTTCTTTTCCCTCTGGAAATGCCCTTGATAAAATATGTGAAAGCTACGCATGTGCATGTGCACGCAGACTGCAGACACACAAAACACACACACACCTTTTCTCTCTGTTGCACCATTTGCAATTAGAAAATTGTCATACTCAAATTCTGCTTGATCCCTGTCATCACCTGACATTTGTCACTAAGTGTCATGAGTGACAGAGGAATTCAAAGACAGTAAATTACACTGATTCTGGTGAGCAGCAGTCTTCCATTCTCCCCTGTCTTGAGTGCCTGGCAGAAATGCCCTGGTTGTACAATCGAAAAAAAAAACTATTAAAATACATAATGTAACTTGTCTTAATATACTTTTCCAAGTCTAAAAATATGCCAGACCAAAAGAAACATATTTACATAAAAAGCAGACAAGGTCAAATAACAAAGAAAGCCCTTAATTAGTTGTAATCAACTTTAATTTGCATACCGTATATAATTCCTAAATGATTGTTAATAATAACTTTATATAATGGACTTCCAATTTTCATGAAAATGGCACATTTTGATAAGCAGACACAGAACCCTAGTACTAATAAGGTTTAATTTGCATACATTAGTCTGATTATCCAAACAAAAGGATTACAGTATTACTTCTCTGTACCTTTATGTCCTTATTATGCACACTGATTAACCTCACAAAAGCTAGCTCTTATTAACAAACAATAGCCACGGTTGAAAGAAATTTTTCAGAATTGAAATGGGTACATTTAACATTATTTTCTGGCTTGGAGAATGTTTAATTTATCAGTGTCTGTCAAAATGCACAAAACTGTCTTTTTTTTCTTCCAAGTTTACAATAATGGGCTTAAAATGTGTCATGCAAAGGTAGAGTTTTCCAGGGTGCCTGACCTTTTATCTAAATCTCACTATCTTTCATGGGTGCCACAGGGTCTGTATAAGGGTGCCTTTTAAAGGCACAATTTTTTACTGAACTATTTTATTTTTAATCAGATTATTCAGATCATATTATATGAAAACAGAATGCTGGTGTACCCAATCAATACTGAACAACTGCATTATCACTCATTTCCTATAGGCTCGTACAACCGTGTAGACAACTTGTCTGTTGGACAATAGATTGGGCGTGTTTATGGGCAATATATGACTAGATGACCAACTGATAACAGACAGTTTGCCTGACCCAATCAGTGGAACTACTGGCAACTCTATCTGGCAAATATGTTGCGCACGCAGTATTTAAATGAGTTAGTCATTTAGTTGGTCAGCATGTGTGTACGTAATGGTCATGCAACAACAAGTCATGTGGTTGGTCGTTTGATCACAACTGGTTACGATGCTGGGAATATTTTGGATCCTTTTGTGCTGTGGATCGAAAAAATATGAGCTACAGTATTCTTTCAATCTACTCTAAATTGTATCGAAAATACAATCCTTTAGTCTTTATAAGAACACTGTTTCAACCTATCCAACCAGATATTTCCCAGTAGTTGCTGGATAAACATACCCCACATACTCAAATAATGCAATGCTTGGCCTATTGCAATGCCCAAGTACTGCTATGGATAATTTTGGGCCTGATATTTTGGGCGTCGCTATGGGCAGCTATATAAATAGTGGGTATGTGGTGTGGTGCCCAGTGTATAATTTGGGCGCCAGTCTTCCGACTATCAAGGTAACATGGCGAGACGGGACGAGAATTATAGGAGCTTGGCTATAATAGAGCCGAGCACCGGAGTATTTTGGATACCCACGGGAGAAGCAGTAACAGTACTTGATGAGGGCTACAAGTCTCCCCAAAGTGGTAATAGGGCCGGCTGCAGGCTGCAGGTAAAGCTGCACATGTACCAGGAATAGTAGAGTATCGGTAAAATTACCAACATCTCAGCACTACTTTGTGCCCTTTTTATTGGGCGAATATATTAAAGCGGACCTGAACTCAGAGCTTCCTCTCTGCTCTAAAAGATAAGCAACAACATACTAACCTTTAAAGAAAAACATTTCTTTGTTACAGATGATACAAATCCTGCATTAAATCTGCAGTGTGTCTACTTCTTGCTTTCATGGAAGCGGACATGTTAACATCCCGTGTTTACCAATTAGCTGCTGTGCCATGGCAGCCAGCTGACACAGTTGTGATATCAAATTACAACTTGTGATTAGTCACAGATGAGTGGGAATTAGAGAGGCTAAACTCTCTATATACGTACAATGTGCATTTGTCTGTCTTCCTTCTGTCCTTTGCAAGAGTTCAGGTCCACTTTAAATGTACTGTACTTAGCTAGGAATGGTTACAGTAAACATTGTCATTTGCTTTTAGTATATGTTTATGTGAGTGTATAGGTTTTTATCAAATTATGTATGCCCTTCGAGTGTATAGGGTTTTTTTTATTAAATTATGTATGCTATTTGATGTGGAAGTAAAGACAACTTTTTCATTTTTTTATACCATGGGCCCAATCTAACACACTTTTGCTCTGTAAAATTAATAGGCTGAAAGGTGCCCATTATTTAAAGTGATTGTATTGTATGAAAACAAAGAAGGTGTTGAGCCCAACCGATCCTGAATGATTACCGCATTATCTGAGCATCTGAGCATTATCAATCATTTCCTTAACCACTTCAGCCTTCGGGATTGTTGTCATCTTATGCCATCCAAGCAATTTTCACATTTCAGCACTCCTCTCATCCATTCTTCAATAACTTTTTCACTATTTATCACACTTATATGATCTATATCCTCTTTTTTTCACCACACATTAGGCCTTTTTAGTAATTTTGTTATTCTCTGTGCATTTTAAAAGGGAAAAAAGAGAAAAAAATGAAAAAATACACTATTTCTTTATTTCCATCCATTATAGTTTTTAAAAGAAACATTGCTACTGTAGAATAAACTCGCACATTTTATTTGCCCATTTGTTCTGGTTATCCAAACATTAATTATGTCCCTTGTGCAATGTATGGTTATAATATATTATTTGGAAATAAAGGTGTATTTTTTCTATGTTGAGTTTTTTGTTTTTTCGTTGCACCCTAGAAATAATTGCAAGCTCTAATTTGCAAAACTACCAGTAATGTGCTCAGTAATATACATATTTTAAAAAGTGGAGTCTCTAAGGTAACAATGTATGTATTCTGTTTTAAATTAATTCATTCTATTTTAAATTATTTTGATACAGAATATATAAAAATAACAAAAGTTACTGCTTTGATAGAACACCATAAAATCTATTCTACAACTTATCATGTTTAAAATAATACAATATATCTCTTAGTTGGTAGCTAGTGTGAGGGACTTCTAGTGTTGGATTATGAAACAGTGAGCAGTGGTCAAGTTAATTAATCTTTGGGGTACGGACGTTTTTGAATTGGAGTCTATAGACTAATAGGTGTTATCTCATAAGTCATAAGACACAAACAGGATAAAAAGATGCCCAAAGGATAATAAAATGAATTAAAATCTATAAAATAAATAATGTTTGAGGTGGCTTACTCAATGAAGACAAATTCATATATAAATGAATAATAGCACTGGCAACATTTTTCATGGGTCTCTGCCCACTTTCTCGGGCCTAAGGTGTTTCCTTTATTCGCAGCAAATTAGTCTTTTTAAGGTGTCTTTCTTATGCTGCCTGGCTTAGACTAGAGCCAGGATCAGTTCAGCTCACACAGGAAACAATGTTACAGGTTAAAATCAACAGAGAGGGTAGACTGTTGCCATTGTCTGGCTATGTGGATCCTGGAAGCCTAGGTTATGTGTTGGGCCAATCTATGTTGTGGAAATTTCCATCCTTGAGGTTTGTCCCCCAAGAAGAGGAGAAGGGGTCGGGAGATATGGAAGTACCTAGTGCTGAATTAATAAGAGTCTTCTCCTCCATGTTTGACTGTTGGTGTCACCTATGGAAAAAAATCTTTTTGCATGCCTTACAGTGCAAAAAACCTTGTGTTATGAATTGACAATTTCAAACACTGATTCACTAGTCTATAGGACCTTCATCCAATCTTCAGTAGGCCGTAATTTCTGGTTTCTGGTCAAGTAAGCATCTTTTTCTTATTTTACTGTTGTAACGCTATCTGGCCAGCAAAACTGCAGTTGAAAATTAGACTGGTTTATTGCTGCTTCTTTGGGTCTGTCACAGTTTTTTTTTAACTTTCCAAGTTTTGATGGTGTCAGAGAGAAACTACTCAAAGACACTTTGGCTTTTTTGCAACTTCTGTAAAAGAAAGGTCTATACCTTTAACGTTATAATGGCCTGTCTGTCTGCCTTAGTTAAATTCAATAGTGTCTAAATAATATTTCAGACAGTGTGATAACAGTTTATTCCAACTGAGTTTTTACACAGTTGAGGAGTTTGTAATTTGTAGTCTAACTAAAATTGGAACATCTGTGGGAATTGTTATAATCAATTTCAAGAATTAGATCACTTCCATTGCTGCAGAAAACCTGTAAGTTGTAACCAAATTAGGTGATCCCTGATTTTGCTAAAAGAGTACCTAAATTAAAAATTATAGTTTGCTTTAAACCTACCGTATATACTCGGATACAAGTCGACCTTGTGTATAAGTCGACCCCAATATTTGACCCTCTTAAGCTGGAATTATTTAATTACTCAAGTACAAGTCTATCTAGCAAAGTTAATGGCTGCACAGTAGACTTGAAGCCTTGCACAGGACATAAAGAAAACCTAGAGAAATGCACCCTGTATGTATTAAGAGTTTAGCCTGCCTAATCCCCCCTCATCTGTGTCTAATCACAAGCTGTAATTTGATCTCTCCCGTGTCACCTGACAAGGCCGATAAGCTCATTTGAAAGCACAGGTTGTTAACAATATGCCTGCTTCCATGAAAACAGGAAGCAGACACACTACAGCTGATACAAATTCTCCAATACATCTGCACACAAAAGCCGTTTTTCTTTTAAAGGTTATTATGCTATTGCATATCTTTTAGAGCAGAGAGAAAGATCTGAGATCAGGTCCACTTTAAACAATAGACCCTTCCCAGAGCCCCAGCAGCCAGCGTCTCTCTATCCCTCCCTTCAGTGCTAAATCACCTGCAACACACTGAAAATCCCCCCTCCCTCCCAGCACAACTCTGTATTGTTATGCGCTGGGAAGGCTGCCTCTTTCTGTCCCCTTCCCCGCAATGTGCTTCCATCCTCTTTCTCCCCCCTCTGTGCGATGTGATGCACAGTGATCACTGCAGCGGAAGTGACACAGTTCCCATTGCCAGCATATGTTCATGCTGTAACTTTCCCACCTTCCCTTCTTCCCCCGCATCTCCGTGCAAATGTGGGCTGCCTCTCTCTCCCCCTCTGTGTAATTAATGTTAGGTGCCCTCGCAGCTGAAGCCGACACTTAAGTTTTATTGCCAGCACGGAATCCTCCCTTCATGCCGCTCTCTGTCCGTTAGTACAGCTCCAGTTCCCGATGTCATGTGACTTTATTTGTCATGTGACATCGAGAGTCGCGCTGTACTATTGGACAGAGAGCGGCATGAAGGGAGGATTCTGTGCTGGCAATAAAACTTAAGTGCCGGCTTCAGCTGCGAGGGCACCTAACACTAATTACACAGAGGGGGAGAGAGAGGCAGCCCACATTTGCACGGAGATGCGGGGGAAGAAGGGAAGGTGGG
Source organism: Hyperolius riggenbachi (assembly GCF_040937935.1). Lineage (NCBI taxonomy): Eukaryota > Metazoa > Chordata > Amphibia > Anura > Hyperoliidae > Hyperolius > Hyperolius riggenbachi. The sequence goes on from NC_090647.1 coordinate 436,680,163, forward strand.
AAAGTTACAGCATGATGGCTACATCAGAGGGGGAGAGAGAGAGCGATGCCCTCCCCCCACCCTGCTATAAGTGGGACATTTAGTACTGACTCGAGTATAAGGCGACCCCCCCACTTTTATACTTTGAGTCAGTCCTAAATTTCTCGACTTATAGCCGAGTATATATGGTAATAAGTTGCCAAGATATATAAACTCACACATAATAAAATGTGATTTTCTCACTCCCAGGGTCCGTATGTAATGATCTGGGGGCAATTTCCAGTCAGCGCACACCATGTACGCTGAAGCAGAAGGAAATCGCCACAATCACAGAAGCAGAGCACCCAGTATATATTGTAGGGGAGAATTCCAACCAGCAGCTGGAGCTGTGGAGTACAGAGGAACAAGTCCTCTGTACAGCCACAGATGCCAGATTGAAATTGCTTGATTAAGCAAGACTGGGCAACAAAGTAACAACTCAGAAAAAAGCAAGAACAGAGACAGACTATATGAATGTCTACCAATCTAGTCGCTACCCAGCGACGGTAGACATATCACATCAGAACAGACCAGAGTGAGAAAGCTAATCGCAAGAGAGGCGATTGCTATCAGCAACACAAGACTGAGAAAAGACAGAGCATGAATTGAGTAAAGGTGGCCATAGACTGGTCGGTTTGCCATCAGATTTGACCAACAGATAGATCCCTCTCTGATCGAATCTGATCAGAGAGGGATCCTATGGCTGCCTTACTGCAAACAGACTGTGAACCGATTTCAGCCTTAAACCGTTCACAATCTGTGGTGGTGGTGGTGCTGCCGCCACTCCCCCCCCCCCGCATACATTACCTGCTCCGCCGGCATGACTCCCCAGGTCTCTGCTGTCTTCTTATCCGCTCTGGTCTGGTCTGGTCTCCGGCATGCTTTACTTAGAGTGCCCTCTACTGTTTAAACTTCCTGCCGGGCAGGAAGAAGTGAAGCATGCTGGAGACCAGACCAGACCAGAGAAGACAGCAGAGACCAGAGGACTCACGCCGGCTGGAACAGGTAATGTATACCCGCTGTATTGCGTCGGTCGTTGGGCATTCGAACGCCGCTATCGACGCACTCCCGACCCGCTGGCGATCGAGAAAAATCTTCCGCAAGGATGGATCGACGGGAATCGACAGGAACGATCGATTTCGGACAGAAATCGACCGTTCTGTCAGCGGTGTGCGCAGCAATTTCACAGCCGATTCGATCACTGTGATCGAATCGGCCGTATATCAGCGGGAAAATCGTTAGGTGTATGGGCCCCTTAAGGAAGACACAGCAAATTACTACAATCTGAACGCCATGGAAAATAACAAATGAACTAGCTAAACGCGGTCACCGCACGTTATGCGCAACAGTGAGAAGCGCGTTAATAGTACGGTCACCGCACGTTGAGCGCAACAGTAACAAAACGTACCAACCCTGACTAACTAATAAACACGGAAAACAAAAGACAAACAGAAAGCGGGAACGCTTGCTAATCGGTTGTCTCACACCAGACAATAGCAAGCGTTCGTTCCAGACAAAACAGACTGAAGGAGTAACCAGTAGCAACCGCAGCTAAGGTTATACTCCAAGATACAGACATGGGAGATCCAACGCCTCTAACGCTAGGAACAGGACAGGATGATTTACTATCTGCCACCGCAGGAGATAGCACAATCGCAAGAACAGGACAAGACAAAACAAGACATAGGCAGTACAAATAATATACAACCTGACTGCACTAGGAGGAGTGCAAAATGCACTCCCCAAGAATTAACTACACTAGAACATTCGCAATAAGGTACAAAGAGGCAGAGGCTCTAAAGTCAGTCTTCACCAAACAAAACCTATGATGAGCAAGGAATTCTGGGAGGAAGTGACATTTATACTGGAAACCTTCAAAGGAAGCAGACAAGCAGATTGCAAGATAAGTAGATGCAAATCAGTCAGCCTTGCAAACTGACAAAAAGGCCTCTTTTCCCTGGACTGAACTATGCAACCTGCATAGGAAACAAAACAGTCCAGGGAATCAAGGCCAGCAGAGCGGATTCTGACACCGTATTTCACATATGGTCTTGAAATCCCCACCCCAGTGTGAAATTGGGTCCTGGAATTTTTTTTCTTTCCAAACCATAGGTGCAAAGGATGCTGGGGGATTGATGTCATAACTCCACCCCTCATGTCCATGTGATCTAATCTAGGCAGACCAACAGACATCTGAAATAAGAATTATAGCAGACAAACATGATAAGATAGGCTGCTGCAGTTTTCATGTCTTTTCTCTGTACTACAGTTTGTGAAAAGAGAAGTAATTTGATCCAGGCAGGCAGACAGCAGGGGAGGGAGGGGCAGGGGAGTTAACCAGTCTGAAGAGGTGAGTACAATGCTTTCAGCTTCAGGAGGAATAAGGAAGTGCTACTTACAGATATAAATGTGAGTCTGTTCTATCCACTATGATGTGTTAGATGTAAATTTATATGTTCATCTAACTGTACACAGTGCTTAGACTACATATATGTATTGCCATTCAAACCTTTTTTAGCTGGAGGTGGTCTTTAAAGGGAACCAGAGACGACCTATATGTAAAAAAAGGATAAGCTTTTATACATACCTGGGGCTTCCTCCAGTCCCATAAGCCTGGATCGCTCCCACGCCGCCGTCCTCCACTGCCTCTATCGCCCGTACCGGGTGCCGTCACTTCCGGCGGACGCGGCCAATTTTCCGCATGAACAGGGGCTCCCTCCATATCCTTACGCATGCGCCTGCGTAGTATGGAGGCGCATGCATACGTGTATGGAGGGAGCCCCTGTGATGCGGAAAATTGGCTGCATCCGCCGGCAGTGACGCACTACGCTTACGTCGACTGGCCCGACTGGCCGAAACTACGGGACCCGGTACCGACGGATAGAGGAAGTGGAGGACGGTGGCGTGGGAGCGATCCAGGCTTATGGGGCTGGAGGAAGCCCCAGGTATGTATAACATTGTTTTCATCCAGAGCTTTGGTTCTCTTTCATTGATATGAGGGTGACCTAATACTTTCTGCTGGCGCTATATTATCATTTTTGTTGCAGGTATTTCTGGTTTGTATAACACACTTATGAAGGATCTTATAAAAATAAGTAGTATAGTAATACTTTTTACTTTATAACATGATCATTGCAGGTTGTTATCAGTGTGATTGTTTGATTAAAGGTCACTTGATTGACCCCTGATTTTGGTGAAACAGTAAATCGTTGTCCTCCTCCCCTATCCCCTTTGCAGTTACTACACACACAGCCAGCTGTCTTTCATACATAGTTTATACATAGTACAATATGTATATACAAAAGGCTACAAATAAATGCTGTTCCAGTATATTTTATAGATCTGTCCTATCGGTGTTAAAATACAACAGATGTCATTGCTCACATGTTTTAGCAGATGCACGTTTCATGTCTGTCATTCTTGTCTGTCAGTAATGAGTCAGTATGCCCTGGAACAAGCATAAAGACATTCATTATTCCGCCTTCTCATACAAGCAGCAGCAGCAGCTTCCATTAGTGGTTCCTTTTAATCTTTCATCTTTTGATCGCAAAAACAAGGGTTATATTTGTATGTGTGTGATTTTTATTTTTGGCATTAATCCATTTTATCAAGTACAGCAGAAGGCCCCTAACCAAGATTTTCAGCAGGCTTATTAGGTATGGATGACAAGAGAATCCATCTGTGCCACTTCTCCTTTAACTGTATTATGTCATATTGTTAGGACAAATGTTAAAAATCCCACACTTGTTACTGTGAAGAAATTAATGATCTGAGCCGTACGATTTCTGACAACTAAAACCATGTTTGACACTGGAAGTATTATTATACATGCAATAACTTTGACAAAAGGCCTATTTATTGCTCGGTGGGGCTGTTCAGAAATAAAAGTCAAAGTGATAAGACACGGAGATAAGTTAACACTTCGGCACCAACTGCCACTCACTGCAGGGCTGTATAATTAGTAAATATTGTTTCTAACACAAAAGTAATTCTTGGGTTTTTGTGCTCCAATCATGGCAGGCACCGCTCTCTTTTGACAATCTGCATACATTGTTAGCACACACCCAGGTGATACAAACCTTAAACGTCTAATATGTGCACATCATTGTAAACTGACAGCCTGTGGCGTATACCTTGTCAAGTGCATGATAGGCTGATTGTAGTGTGCAGAGACATGATGTACATAGCAAATAATAAGCAAGTATATATTAACCAGAGCTTTTCAGCTTCTCCAAGGAAGAAAAAGGGAGGCTGGGCCTGACTGTCTGCAGGAAGAAATGTTTATTTTCATATCTTGTCTTATATGGGTAATCCACGTTTGACATCACTTAATTTTGTAATCTGGAATTTCTTTTTTATTTAACAAAAGAACATAAAAAAACAATGTGTATTCTAACCTTGTTTCTTTCTTTTTTTTTCGTGCCAGAATAAGAAGATTTGCTGGGATGGATACCTTTAAGCCTTCAGAACAGACTTACATGAACATTATAAATATACAGTAGTCCAGCAGCTGGTATCAGAGAGTTATGATGTTAGATACAAAGGCAGCAGTCAAGGTTTCAGCAGTTTACAAGATGGTGAAATTAGACAACAGTCATACCAATTAAATTATACAGCTGTTTGGATGCCTCTCAATTGCCATTAACTATTCTGTTGTGTTAAAGCTAATTACAGTCATAGGCATAATATACAATAAAAATCTGTCTCCTAACTCCGTATTGCCAATATAACTATTCTGCCTATTTTTCTCAAAATAATTGGATCTCTATACAAATCTTAGTTTTCCTCCACTTCACAGGACAGCATGCATTGGAAGGAGTCATGTTGCATGATGATGTCATATCCAGTACAGACAAAACAGTAAGAAAAACATAGCATTTTGCTGTTTGCAATCAGTGTAACTGTCACACAGAATGTCCTCTGTTTGCTCAGCCTTATCTTCTGCATTTCTGCACACTCAGGTTGGAAGACATACATCTCACAGCAAAAGATGAGTGTGGCACAATTTCCATCAGCTCAGCTACCTGTGTCTCTATGGAGAAAGTAAAACGAAATCCTCGTACACACATATGGGCACTGGTACAGGGATCAGGATCAATGCCTTGGCTCTCACAGCATTTCATGGCCAGATGCTGTACAGACTTGTCACCATCCCCAAGGTGAGCAATGCATCTGTTACTATGGAGGGGAAGGATGACACACGATGCACAACAAAGTGGCTTGACAGGCAGTGTTAGTAGAGAAAACAACGTGCTTGAGGACTGCTAAGGTGTTGTACATTAGTAAAAGATCTGCCGTACTGGATTTATAGGCAACGTTGGGGTACTCCGGTACACATGTTAAATTTTCTCTCAATTCTAGCCAGAGGCAGATTTTATCAGCCGCCCCAGCTGAGCTCAATCTAGCATGGGTATATAGCTTCAGTCTTACCACTTTAGGCACTTTTTGTAAAAAGGAATATTTTCTTAGTAATTAAATTACTATGGCAAAAGTACTGGAGAAAATGGGAAATTTTAATTTTACTTTACAAGGACACTACAGTAGATTTTTACATTAAAACTTCTTGCATTATCACCAGTTTAGGAGGTAATACCGTACTATAATATACTAAGCCATACTATACTATACCCTGACCCATTATTAAATTAGGCTCTAGATACTAAGGGCTATATGCAATTCACTTTTTCACCTGAGTTTTCTCATAGGTGAAATTTCAAAAACATGTCATAAAATGCCTTTTCAACCACCAGCAAGCAAGAAAATAGTAAAAAGAATTTTGATAGTACTTTTTCATTTACTTTTGGTACTTTTTCAATTGCAAAGTGCTGAAAAGGTATTTTAAGAAGAAGTTGAAAAATGATCTCCTAGGAGAAAACTCAGGAGAAAAAGTGAATTGCATATGGGCCTATGTTGGGATTTGGGCAGTTCTCTGGACTTAACACTAACTGGAGTAAGTCTAGCATAATGACTACAGATAATCCTAGTAATATAAATGAACTTTTTCAGCTCCACTACATTTGAAAATAAATGTGTTAAAATTAGGGGTAAATAAATACCCACTTCCCCAATAGACTATCTATGTGATAATGCATTTCCCCTTATTGAAAGGTAAATGAAATAAATTACAGGCCTGGTGCTAGCTGCCCCATCCACACAAGGCTCTATTACCTCTTTAAGATAACAGTTTTTCTATTATTCTCTATTGTTCTCCAATCACCTGTAATTCCTTTCCATTTTATCTATGAGTTGGACTCAATTTTCATTGAATTGTACAACAGCTAAGATTTTTTATCTTAAGAACCAAAATAACCGATAACATTTGTGGGGGTTAGCTAGCCCCACTGACGATAGCCCCATAGATGGTATAAAAGTACATTTGTATGCTTTCAAAGTCACTAATGCCTCTCAGCTGTGATTATATCAGCTTCACAAAGTTAGAGTTAATAGCATAGCTACTTCTTTCAAGACCTTTAATCAGGCTTATTTATTTCAGAAAAAAATGTGTAAAATCCTTTCAGTTAGTTTACATTTTTACATCCCCTCTTGAATAATGCAAAATAATTACGGTACACAATTTACCCAATGTTTACCTTTAGCAGATGAGTGGTGTATGATTCATCTTGTTTCCAGTGGCAAATTGATGTCTTTTGACTCATTAACGTCAACATTTCCTCTTAGCAACAGGGAGTTTTTCAGAACTCTACAACTCTGTTATACGTTCAAATAACAGCCCCCTGTCACTCGAGTGGTCATGGCAAACCATTAGACTTAACTAAGGTCCAGCTGCTTAGTTATCTCAGACACATAGGCCTCAATTCACGAAGCTTTATCAAACACTTTATCAAACGTTTGATAATTTACCTCATGGGTAAAATCTAATTTTAAATTCACTAAAGTGTTACAGATTTATTGAACGTTTTATTGATGAAACATATGATAAATATATAACGCGTTAGTGAATTCAAAATTAGATTTTACCTATGAGGTAAATTATCAAACGTTTGATAAAGTGTTTGATAAAGCTTAGTGAATTGAGGCCATAGTATATCATTCATTACTCACAATAAAGGCTAGCCTAAGATTTGAAAATTCTTGTAGAAAGTGGAATGGTAATTTCACAACCTTAGACCAATAAGACTGTAAAAAAATATTTTAAGTATATAAATGTTGGTTATGGATAATCTACAAAAGAGAATTATTGGGGTGTACATATAAACAGAGCTTATCTTCCCCTCTTGAAAAGGTAGCTAGTCAGATAAAGAACCCAAATGTTCAAAGTGCTTATTTAATGTCTCTCCATGTTTTTCACCTCATCTGGTCCATCCAAAAGTTTTAAAATTCTAGCAACAGATCACCAAAGTTGATTAATTTTTATGATAGGAGATGCCTGTTCCCATGGAGCCTAAGGTTTATTTGTTAATTATCTTTTATGACATATCACATACAAAATCTTATTCACAATCAGTCCATGTTTGCTCATTGTAAACATTTTACTTCAACCTGGTTTATATTCATACTTTAATCAGAAATATCTTCACTGCTGGCAACGTGCATCACTGTGGAATGTTTCTTTTTCTTCTGTGAAGTAAACAGGATCTCCCAGAGTGCTCTAAGGCAGAAGACTGCATGACATCATATGCTAGGCTAAACATCACAGGAGGGTAGGGAATACATGCAAATATACAGAAATATATAGATATAAGAAGTATTTCTGATGCTGAAATCAGGATAATTATGGTAAAAATCGGTATCCTATTATATTCTACTTTATGTCATGATGTACACCCTCTTTAACATAGAGCTCTGGATCAATAAAGGCAACCAGCCCCCAAAATGACATCACTTTCCAGTTCCTGTTCCCTTTGTTGCAGATTGCCACTCAGCCCTTAGGCACTGAGGGTATTCTAAAGTGATTGAACACTGCAGACAAAGAAATCTTTTAGATTGGTTGGTGAGTCCACACACAGTACAATTTTGATTGAATGTACAATTGATACAATCTGCGATCTCGTGTAGAGATCAGGTAAGCTGCCACCAATTTGTGTGCGAATACACAATTCTAACCCTAGCTAGTCCTGTAGGAAAAAGGTTTATTTCGACAACTCTCTAAGCAGTTATGGTAACATTCTCTCAAAAAGGCAGGATACTTTGCAGAGGATATTCAGAACAAGCATTTAGACAAATGATTTTTAATAGTTTATTTTATAATAAACTAAATACATAAATGATTACATACAAATGTCAACATTAATGTAGCACTGAACAGATTGATATAGTAAATCAATGGAAATAATAAGTGAAAATGACAACTGGATACAGTCTGAGCTGTCTATGAAATTACCATGTCCTTGTTGGGAAGATAGAAAGTTCTGTGGTTAATAATCCAAAGATAAAAGTCCCGGTACAGGGGTTGTTATATACTATATTTATATTATTTTAAGGGGAGGATAAATATCTACATCTGGTTATTTAATTTACTATACATTACTATTAAAGAGACACTGAAGTGAAAAAAATATTATATAATGATTTGTATTTGTAGTATAGCTAAGAAATAAAACATTAGGAGTAGAGACATAAGTCTAATATTGTTTCCAGTACAAGAAGAGTTAAGAAATTCCAGTTGCTATCTATGCAAAAGAGCCATTGAGCTCCATGACTTTCAAAGTTGCAGGCAGCTCTGTCTTCTGAAGCTTTTTATCTCAACTGTAAGTCATTGTATTTTCTTTTTCTCTCCAGAGGACAGGTCAATAGTTCACTGGCCTGCTCTTTAAAATTATTTAGAATGCTGAGTAGTGTGTAAACTGCAAATATTAGAGAATGATGCAATGTTATAAAAAAACACTATATAACTAAAAATAAAAATATGAGAATATTTTCTTTGCCACTAATGTTCTAGTAATTATCCGTACTACACAACCAATTCATTATATCATATTTTTTTTTGCTTCAGTGTCTCTTTAAGAAAGAAAATTAAGATAGCAGCCACCGTATTCCTCTCACTTCAGGTTCCTTTTAACTGGATACCGTGTAGCACAACACCCGCTAGTCCTAACCATAGAACTATATCAACTCCATACATTGCATCTTCCTCACTAATGCACAGATGACATTTAATTTGTAATAATATTTTTTGTATTTTATTTTTATTTTTAATTTTTTAAAATTTTTGCTACTAATATTCTAGTAATTATCTGTACTACACAAGCAATTTATTACATCATAATTTTTTTTTTGCTTCAGCGTCTCTTTAAATAATTGTTTGGCAGTTATCTTTTTAGCATCTGGCATTCTCTTCCCCTCATTCCTGGTGCACAATATTGCAATATTTATATGTACATACATAATCTTTGGCATGTTTAATAAAAATCCTTTAATAAACAAAAAGTCTTTATGACCTGACCTTTGGTTGCTGATACCTCAAAAGAAAGGGTCTGTTATCGTGGTAGACACTAGTACAAAGCAGAGCTTAGTCAGTATGGCTGCAAGGATGAGGCAGTAGACCATCTAAAGAAATACGCAATACCACTTCCGACTCATCACCCAACACTCCATCTAGTTCTGCCTTGGAAATAGGCATACATGAGGCAGATGTCAGGGAGTAAATCATTCAGTCATTGGTTATAACACAACAGTGCATTGGTGTCCCTGGCCACATTATCCTCTCAGAAAAAAGGTTATTACTTTTTACGCAGTGAAAGCAAAGGAAATTAAGGCTGCTGGTAGTAGACATGTACTTCACCAATATTGTTATATATCTGTTCAAACTTTTGAAATTGTTTCTACCCAGAGATCAGTTATAAAATAAACTGTTGGTTAGTCAGAGCATAAAAATATACTATAGTAAATGCAATGGCTTTGATAATATGGCTCTAGCAACCAAACAAAACTTTAAACCTTTCTTAACTTTCCCAAGTTCATGATGTCCGCACAAAAACTTGAATATATTAAACTTCCTTTGCAATTACGTTACATTGAAAACTGAATAACAGCTTAAATTTAAAATTGAATAAATACAATTAAACAGAGTTAAGTTTTATTATTTTACAAGTCTGCTACTGCCGGTTTCTTGAATAATAACCTATTACAGCAAATGATGTGTATACAGTGGGTCACTATAGTAACCGCATCAATCCTTGCATAGCCAAAGAAGATAAATGCTGCCATGTGAGGTTTTCTAAAGCAAGGTCAACAAGTCTTACTTTAAAAACGTGCTGTTATAAAGCCTGTAAAATTATGTTAATTAACACATTATACATTTTTTGTATCCTACACAGTTGCATTTTTTTAATGCTGATTCAGAGAACAGTTATATATTAGATTATTTACCCACTCACATGTTACCATGAATGAAAGCTCTAAAAATGCGTGTATAAATAACTACATTAATTCTACAGTTCTATGTCTCCTCTTTATTATTGTTGTCAGTGTATAGAGGAAGAAATTGGAAGAAATAGTAAAGAGTTGCTAGCCCGTACCAGCCAGCCAGTAGTACTGCTCTACACATCTCCTGAGCACACATGAGTTGTGCTAAATGGCATCACAAAAGGGAGCAGAGGCTGTAACCTCACTGGGCCTCTTGGCCCAGAGGAACCCATCTAGAGACCTCTTCCAACCTCTTTATTAAATCAGCATTTGTTTCTTCCTGGTAATGATCACCTCTATCTGTGCTTTAAACAGTGGTCATCAAAAAAACCTCCTTCTTTCCCTGCCTAAATCTCTCTGACACTGCAAATGGTCCTTGCAGGTTTTGATACTGAATATCAGCAGGTATGTATCTAGTGCTTGGCTCTAATCAAACTCATACTGGGAGCCATGGCTATGCCTCTGCTGGTGCTGGGAACGTTTCTGTAAAATATAGTTCAGGTCAGGCTTATGGGGGTATGGGATCCTTCATATATGGAGACCTACTCATCTACATGAACATTCCACTATACACAGTATTACGTGTCCCTTCAATATCAAGAGCAAGAAATGGGGATGTGAAAGATACAGAATTCTTTATATATTTCTTCAAAGTAATTAAATGATTCAAGCAGAGAGACACAGTTCTAATGTGCACTCATCCTGTGGGATACTTACAGTACTCATGTACTGTTCTGAAACCATGCACTGCAGATCTGGAAAAGTATAATTGCATGTAGATCCAAGAAAGCCAGGGCAATGGAGGGCACCAGAACTGGGGTTTTAAGAAATTCCTGAAGACCACCAAGTCTTACTCCAGACTATCCAAAATGTAAAAAGGTAAAACTAGTGCATAGGAACAGAAACTGGACAGTACAGGGGGTCTCTTTGGGTGATTACAAATTGATTTGTTTTCCTAAAACAAACGCGGGATCTTAACAGTGTTCAGTTCCTCATCATCTTAATTATAATCACAGGAGGAAACATGCTTCACTTATTTTGTGCCAAGAGGTCCATGGGACCTTAACATATCTTGTTAAAACAATTTGTGGACCAACAGAAAAGCTTCTAATCAAAACCAGAAATACCCAGTTACCTCACCAGTAACCAGTAGTGGTTTGGAGAAATCCACAGCCTCTCACACCATAATGACAAATACAACTGAAAGGGAACAGAGACTCTTTCTGAGAAGGATTTGTCAGTGATCACTAAGTTAATTTTTTTTTGTTCAATCAATTAAAACAGAAACCAAGAGATCCAAGATTCCAAAACTTTTGTCATGAACATACACTTACAGTAAGTAATCACCAGTTGTTAGATTGGCTTCACATTTTAACAAAATAAAGGCAAATAAAGGTGACCATGCACTGGTTGACATGGCCAACAGATAGATCCCTCTCCATTTTTATTCTGGTCAGGGAGGGATCTATCTCCTCATACCCCTCCAGATGTTACAAACAGATTTTTAAGGTTAGATAATTGACACCCTAGGTTCAGCTGGTATGTATCGCTATTCTGGTAATTAGTGTGTCAGAGTTTGGCTATACAAGTTAGTGTTGGGCGTAAGTGGGAGGTAGTTTTAAGCTTAGGTA